>NC_138195.1:86070438-86670438 GCF_964194105.1 Spermophilus citellus
CTCAGAGGTCCCTGTCCAGCTGATGAGGAATCCAGAGGTTTTTACAAGAATGTTCCCCTCCTAGTACAGAGAGGAGGCCTTAGTAGGCAAGCATGGAAGGGACCAGTCTTCTCTTTGGTGACCTACCTCTGGCAGTAGCCACACTGGACAGTTGAGAATAGGCAGTGGATGCTACAGTGGCCACCAGCCAGCCTGGGCCAGCCCTGCAGCCCACCACCACCCCCCTTCTTTTCAGCTTATTTCCTTTCCCCTCCCCAGAGGCCTTCCTGGCCCCTTCTTCCAGGTTCAGCTGGCTGCCAGCCAGACCAGCACCTAGGAGGTGGATGAAGCCAGGTGAGTCACCGGTTCCTGGAAAACCATAGTCTAGACAAACTCCCAGAGGGCAGAGATGGGCCCAACGGGCTTCTCCAGGAGCCTCATCCCGGGTGGACTCTGCCAGGCCCACAAGCTGTCATTCGAAGAGGCTTGGGAACCAAGGTCACCCTGCCTGGGGGTCCCGGTTTCTCTAGTTCAGCTCAGTTCTGTGCTTCCAGGCAGCCAGGACTGAGCTCATGAGATCAAGGCCCAGGAACATTTCTAACTTAATGTGTCCCAAACTTGGAATGCTCACCAAAAGTCACCCGGAGGGGCTGGGATCCAGGTCAGTGGTGGAGCACTCTGGGCTCCATCTCCAGCAGCACAGGGGGCGGGGGGGAGTCAGCTGGAATCCTGCCCACGAAGGTCCTGATCAGCAGGTCCTGGAGGGCTGAGCCTCTGCATCCCTAACAGGCCCCTGGTGCTGCTGTGCAGCCTGGCCAGGACTTCACCCTCATGGTGAGAAGGAGTGGATTTGGCCTACAGCACTCCCAGTGTGCTCTGGAGTGAGGAGGACACAGGGGCTAGCAGATGTGCGCGGCCACGTGCACTGGTGAAGGCCTATAAGCTTGGGTCACATGAACAGCCCCCTCACGTGCCTGAGCTCTGTGTTTCCCATAAAATGGGAATAACTACATTGACACCTACATTTCATTGTAAAATGAAAATAACTATTTGGAGTTTTGAAGAAATCAAACATGCTAAAATTTATAAAGTCTGAGCTGCTACTTTTACCCAATCAGAATATCAAAGAGCAAAATGTTTGCTTACAGACATGTGTTCAGCCAAGATGCAGTTACCAGGGCAGCTTTCACCCTCTCACCTGAAACAACCAGAAAAACAAGAACAGAATTCATGCAATGATGGTTTTCCAAACTGTTGGACTGTGATCCTGGAGACATGGAAACAGACAGGAGAAGACCTACGATTGTCCTGGCTCATGGCCTTTGGAAAGTTCCCAAGAGAATGGGATGCAGGAGAGAGACACCTGAGAGGGGCCCAGCAGACTCTTGGGTTGGAGAGATGCAGCTGGGCACTGGGGGACATCCAGGTGACTAGAGATTTAAGGAAAGAGTACTCGGGGGAAAGCTGGGCAGAGACACGTCCAGGGACCCACAGAGAACTGACTCAGGTATTTATCTGAGAACTCATCAGCGCATGCCTGGAAGAGGCTCCCCAAGGCCAGGGGAAAACAGCCCAGGAAGAGAGCCAGGAACGACGGCTGTTCATTACCTAACCACCCCAGGGTCCCATCTCCACCACACTGGGGACTGAATTCAAGTTGACAAATTTGGGGTGGAGGGCCATGAATATTCAGGTACAACCACCCCAAAGCTGGAAGGAGGTCACAAGGGAGCAGGAGTGACAGCTAAGGCCAGGGAGGAGGACGGTCAGGACTGGCCCTGGAGCCAAGGGAGGAGGTGGGTCTCTACCTTAAGGGTTTTAAGGCTGGTGGGGACTGGTGTGTGGACTGGTAGAGGGTGAGCTCGGTATGGGTCAGAGCAGAAACAAGTGAACAAGTTCAGAAGCTGTCAACAGGAGAAGTGACAGTGGCACAGTCTTGGGAGGAGCTGACAAACTGGAAGAAAAATAGACAAATTCTAAACACAGGCTTAGAGAAGTCTCCAAGCTGACTCAGGGGGCCCTGGGAGGACCTGGGGGTCCTGGCCAGGAAGAAAGGAGCCTTCACAGGACTCTAAAGACCACTCCCCTCATCTGCCACCCTTCCCGGCCTTTCCATCGCCATCAGCTGATCTGCCTCATGGAGAAGCAAAGGCCTCGCTCCTGGATCAACAGGGGTGACCAGCCCTCAGCTCACCCAGGAGCAAGGGGTTTCCTAGGACATGGGTCACCCAAGTCTCCATGTCCATCCTGTTTAACCCTGGAGAGGTCAACAGGCTTGGGAGGCAGCTTGGAAAGACAGGGCAAAGGACCAGAGCCCAGGGTGCAGGCCCATCCTGGGCCAGGCCAGCAGGAACACATAGGAGCACTGGGGAGCCTTCTCCATTCACCAAGTCCTCTGTGATCGTGGTCTCTTTGGACCCCACGACAGCCTCATGGAATGAAGAGAACCAGTCAGGGACTGAGAGCTGTGTGTATAGAGGACATGGAGGCTGCTGTGTCTCAGGGAGGGGCTGGGGGACAGAGTTGCTGTTAAAGGGTTTGCCTGAATGTCCTCAGCTGAGGAGGAGCTACGAGGAGGTCAATGCCATGCTGTCCTGACCACTGTGGTTCAGCTCCCTGATGTGGGCTGGCGTGGAACCAGGGTTGGGCTTAGCCTAGGGCTTTGGTGGGGAGACCAAAGTATACCCCCAACCCTGGCCTTACAAAGCTCCCAGTCTTGAGGGGCAAAGAATGGTGTTCAAAAACTGATGCTATGGGTCACCCTGAGCCCAGTGTGGTGACAAAAGAAGGAACATGGGGCTATAAGGTCTCAAAAAGATGGGGTGCTGGTGGAGGCATCATTGAAAACAGATCCTGAAGGATCAACCCCATGAAGCCCCGCAGTGTGAGAGCCAGATCACAGCTCCCCACCAGGCGGACGTCTGCATCATGGAGTGGCCCATAGCATCAGTCATGACAAGTCGGACTCCCAGCCTCACCTCTGACCCTCAGAATCAGCTTCACCCAAGGTTCCTATTTTTAAGAGCCCAGCAAGTGGTTCTGACAGTGACCCAGGTCTGAAAATGTTCTCCAGCTAATTTTGGTGGCTTCTCCCAAGTGCAACTCCCATGAAATACCCATGAACCCTCCATCAGAGGCAGCGATGATATGAGATGGGTGATGTTAATAAGTTCATTTTGCAGATCAGGGGATTGACCTGAACTGAGACCAGCTAGTTTTACTCAATCCTAAATCCATCCAGAGCCCAAATTTCTCAAACCATTGCTTCTAAATGATGCCAATTCACAGGTCAGCAAAATTTTCTGTAATGGGCTAGATAGAAAATGGTTCAGCCTTTGCTGAAAAGCAACCTTAGGCACTATGTAAATGAGTGAGTGTAGCTGTATTCCAATAGAACTTCACAGACACTGAAAATGGAAGTTCCTGTGTTTTACAGGTCACAACATTTTTTTTTATCATTTTCCCCAGCCATTTAAAAATATAAAACACCATTCCTAGCTCACTGGCTATACAAAAAACAGACACCAGGCCACATTTGACCCACAAGCCGTGATGTACTGACATCAATCCATCCACATATCAGGCAAGTAACTTTCCATAGCATTGAGCAGGGGGAGTGGGGCGGGTGGGGGAACTGGGGCCCTGTGGCAGTGATGATCGTAGACCCCTCACTTGACTCTGCTTTTGCTCCTCTGTTGTCTTTGAGCCTGCCCAACCCTAACCTCCTTGATTCTGAGATTTATATTCACTCCTCTGACTTGGAGACAGAGTACACACTACCCATTATACCACCCTACCTCCAGGAGCCTCACCCAGAGTCCCCACTGACTGCTCCCCGTCCCAGAGATCAGACACCTAAACGGCAAACTGCGGGGAAATTCAAGGTCTGGGCAAGTACTTATTTTCCAGGAAAATCCTATCCTCACAGTCAGTTTGCAGCCGCAGCCCAAGGCGGGGTGATGCCCAGCCCTGGGTAAGCCTGCTAAACCTTCACAAGTCACCCTGGCTTAATGCCTTTCACAAACAGCCCCTTCTACATTCTATCCCCAAGTTCTCGTGACACTGAACTCTTTTTCAGTGGATTATTTTAGCTACCAGCCAGTTCTATAATCTCTATCCCCTGAGGTCAAGTTCAAAGAGAATTCCAATGTGATTAGGTAAACATATTCAAGTAGTAGATTTATGTGCTACTGTGCTATTCTTTGTGATGTTGGCTTTGGAGGCAGGGAATTTTAAGAGCTCCTGTGTGCTCCAGTTATCTCCTAAGAAATTAACTCATCAGTCCCCACTGTGGATGAAAGCACTTCTTAGGACATTTGAAATTCAAACTTGGCAGCTCTCTTAGTTGAAGAGGAAGAGGAGGAGGAGGAGGAAGAGGAGGAGGGGGGGAGATGATGATGATTAACCAGAAAACTAGAGATGATTCCTGGCTGTTTGTGAATGCATGTGGCTCTTGAGAAGCGGAAGCCAGTTGCAGGTCTTTCCGTCCATCACAACTGTGAAATTGAACTGTAAACGGTACCTGGAGCAGTGGGCTGGAACTGCCCCCACGCAGGGGGTTAATGGAAATGTGGAGAGCTTTTGTCTTTTAACAAAGTACTTGAGCAATTATCTCAGCACACCCACAGCTCAGGAGACTGTGCAGGCAGCCCAGTTACCCAGGCAGTCCAGAGGCAAAATAAATTCCTGATAGCCTTTGCCAGCCAGATGCTCTGATTTGCCACTGGCAACAAATGGAGTCTGGAACAAGAACCCTTCCGCAACCACCCCTTCTGTCTCAGGTGCAGAGGTCTGGTCCAGGAATTCAAGCACAGCTCTCTCCCTATAGGTGATCCTGTTGTATCCTCACAATCCTCCTGTGAGGAGATATTATGGTCACCCCACCATTTACAGACAAGAATCCTATTTTACTGTAGAGAAAACTGAGGCTCGCCAGGCTACCAAGGCACAGTAGGCCTGGAAATCAAGTTGTCCAACCCTGAGTCTTGTGCAGTTTGGTTTTGCAATAATGCTAAGCCCCTCGGCTTCCTGAAACACTCCCATGCAATCCGACTTCAAATCAAACCAGAACAAGCTTTGAGGTCAAGTCAAGACTCATGGGGGAGGGCATGGGATGAGTGGAGGCACTTCAGATTGGGCAAAGGGGAGAGGGGAGGAGAGAGGGCAGGGGGATAGGAAAGACAGTGGAGTGAGACAGACATCATTACCCTAGGAACATGTATGATTGCACGAATGGTGTGACCCTACTTTGTGTACAACCAGAGAAGTAAAAAATCGTGCTCTGTTTGTGTACAATGAATCGAAAAGCATTCTGCTGTCGTGTATATTAAAACAAATAAATTCTTAAAAATTAGAAAATAAATTAAGTTTAAGAAAATGCTTTGTGAAAGTGAAAAGTGTCTAAACGTTTATCATTCAAGTCATATGCTCCTGAAATAATATTTTGGGAAGATTTAAAAAAAAAAAAAAAAGGAAAAAGACTCACTGGGGATGAGGAAGTAGATGGCCCTGGCCTTGAACCAGAGAAAAGCAAGAATGTGAAAGCAACCGGAGTCCCTCTCAGATCCGAGGAAGCAGGCCTGTGTCTGGGAACTGAGGGGTGGTTCAGCTAGACCTGGGTTTGCAGAAAGGCCACAATGTTCCTGGAGAGGACCCAAGCCTTGGGGAGAAGGAATCTAGGAGGAAGGTATTGGCCTAGGAGACTGACGTTTGGGAGGAGAGAATTAGGAGTGGTGTCTGTTGTTTGTACCAATTGGTTTCCCAGCCCTATGGATTCATGGTGGAATTGTCCAGGGAGCAGAGGCTGTAAGAGGAAGGCAGTTGTGTGTCTGCTCCTTAGTAGTCAGGTTCTGAGGACAGGCAGCCTGGGTCTAGCTCCACTGCTCCCTAAACCCAGGTGACCTCGCATGTGTTCCTTGATTTACCTATGTGTACTGTGAGATTAGAAAGAATGGTTTCACGAGTTTTTAATTATACCATCTCAGATCCTTGGCATGGGAGAAAAGAGATAAATGTAAAGATAGAAGAAATCTAGTGAAGCTCTTGTGGTTGAATGAACTAGTGTTGATTTTTATTTTGTTAGAAAAAAAATGAACCTGAATCTGGCCAAGATTCCAGGTTCAACTACCAATTTATAGGAAAGGCAACAGACTGAGGAGCAAGTTTAAGGACACCAAAAGGGGATATGACCACAGAGCCCATACTACAGGAAGCCCCACGAGACAAACAAGCTGGTTTCTTCCACAACTGAACTGTAGCGGGGAGGGACTCAGGATAAACAGAAACTTGAGACACAAATCATTCAGTCACAATGTACAGACATTTGATGAATCCTGATTCAAATTTTAATAACTGTTAAGCAGAGTGACACCTACAAAGCAACTGGCAATCTGAACACTGACTTGATATTTGATGATATGAAGTCATTACTAATTACTTTTAGGGATGATAATGCAATTATTGACATGCTTTTGGTGGGGGAGGTATCAGGGATTGAACTCAGGAGAACTCAACCACTGAGCACATCCCCAGACCTATTTTGTATTTTACTTTCTTCTTATAGGGTGAGGCTGGCTTTGAACTCTTGATCCTCCTTGCCTCAGCCTTGCAAGGCGGGGGATTACAGGCGTGTGCCACTGTGCCCAGCTATTGACATGCTTTTATAGAGTCCTTATCTGATGCAACCTTATCTCAGACGCATCCTGAAATACTTAGAAATAAAACAGGATATTGGGTATCTACTTCAAAATAACATGGAGAAAGAGTCTAAACACTTGCTAAAAGAAGACATGCAAACCGCCAACAGATGTGTGAAAAAAAAAACCCGCTCATCATCATTGATCATCAGGGAGATGCAAATTAAAACCACAACACAATATCACCCCACACCTGCTAGAAAGACTATCATCAAAAAGACAAAAGGCAAGTGTTGGGGAGGGGTACAGAAAAGGGGACTCTCGTGCACCGCTGACAGAGGACACCTGAATGTGGACTTGGTGGAAGACAGTATGGAGGCTCCTCGGAAAACTCAAAAGACTATTATCAGATGATCAGGAAGCCCACATCTGGGTATATATCCAAAGAAACTGAAGTCAGGTACGCTGGAAAGATAGCTGAACCCCTTATTCATTGCAGCATCTTTCAGAATGGCTAAACATAGAAGTAACCTAGGTGTCCATCAATGTATGAATAGATAAAGAAAGTGTGATATAGGTGCACTGTGGAATACTATTCAAAATGGAATACTACTCCTTAAGGGGCTGGGCTGGGGCTGGGGCTGGGGCTCAGTGGTAGAGCACTCACCTGGCGCACGTGAGGCACTGGGTTCAATCCTCAGCACCATATAAAAAATAAATAAAGGCATTGTGTCCATCTGCAACTATGGTATATTTTAATACTACTCCTTAAAAGGGGACAGTCATCATCTTCCAAAACACAGAGGAATCTGGAGTTACAGTGGATGTCCTTTTTCTTCATAGAGTTTCAGGTGAAATCCAGAGAACGGAGGATAGTAGAAGAATTTGGGCAATGACAAATGGGTAAAATAGCTAGCACCCTGGGAGGACATTTGCAGAGAACAGAATTTTTGAAGGTGATTTTTATGAAGCATCCCCTTGTGGTAAATTGATATAAACTGTCTTCCTGTCAAAATGTTAGTAAAATCTACATCTCGCTAAGCATGGTAGGAAGGGATCTTTTTTGAGCAAATTCACAAAGTGCTGCTGGCTCTATGGGATGGGGAGTAGGGTCCCCGTTACTCCTGGCATTGCACTGAGGTCCGTGTAAGATGTGAGGCCATGAAGGGCAAGGTCAGGAGCTCTCTTCTCTGCTAACAGGGCTGATGATGTGGGCCAGCCTGGCCTGGTCTCCTCCAAGATCCACAGGGTGTGTATTCAAGGCAGAGCCCTCTGTGTCCTGCTGTCTGCAGAGCTTTAGGATCTGGCCCCAGCCTTGGCTGTGGGCAAGGAAATTGCATTTCTGCTTCACCTGTGTGCAAAGGCCTGGAAGCTGGGTTTGCAGCTGGTGCAGCTTCTTGGAAAGAGCTGGAACAGAGCCATGGCCCCGGGGTTCCCAGTCTTTGCAGGCTTCAGGGAGGAAGCTCTTTGGGGCTGGGCACTGCCTGTAGGACTCCTGTGGATCACCAAGATGCTCCCACCTGGATGGTACCAGGGAGTGGCATCAGGAGCTGGGACCTTTTAGGTCCTGGGCTGGAGCCCTCTTGAATGCATTAGTGCCCTTAAGAAAGACCCCAGTGGGCGCTCACTCTTCCTGCACCGCGTGAGGATTCAGGGAGTCTGTGACCTGGCAGAGGGCCCTCACCAGGCTGGCACCTTATCTGGGACCTCCAGCCTCCAGAACTGTGAGAGATTTCGATCCTTTCCAAGCCACCCAGTCTATGGCAATTGGCTCTAGCAGCCTGCATGGGCTCAGACAGGACATAAAGTGAAATCTTCCCCACCTTCCCCCTAGGGAAGGTGAACCCCTGCTGGGGCCGACCCTTTCACACCTCCGTGTGGTGGAGGACAAACTTTCCCTTCCCAAACACCAGAGGGGACAACTTCTGCAGTCAGTTAACAGATTCAGGACCCAACAGGGAACTCTCACCCAACTGAGCATTTTCTGAAAGAAGTTCATCTAGTGGGAGGAACAATATGCAGACGACACCAAGTTTATGACAGAATGAAATCGACGTCCTACCACAATTAGAAGGAACCTGCCCTGCGTGGAAAGGGCAGAGCGCTTTGACGGGGCACCAGGGAAAGTCTGCAGGGAGCAGTGCCCCTGGCAGAGAGACCAGCAGGAGCCAAAGGGTGGCAGAGGTGGAGCCAGAGGGGACAGCGTGTGCACAGATGACTGGCAGGAGGAGGAAGAGCTGGATGGTCCTTTGGTGTGGGCCCCGGGGTGTGGACGATATTCTGGAGGCAAAGAGGAGCCCAAGGTAGGTTCTCAATAGAGCTGTGGCATGGCCCCACCTCTTTTTTGAAAGAAAGCGAGGAAAAGAGCTGGGGAAGGGGGTGGGGGGGTGAAGAACAGTGAGGTTACTGGGACGTCCCGGCCTGGCAGGGCTGAGCGAGGGTGGGCATGGACAGGGTGTGGCGCAGGCTGGTGGGCTGAGTCCCTAGGGCACCTCTTGTGCTGGTGTTTCCTCTGTGAGCTTTGGGGCCTGCAGCAGGGGTTGGCTGATTATCCCTCCCCATCCCCTGGTCAGCTCTCGGACAGGAGGCCCCTCCCACGTGGAGCCACAGGAAGTTAGAAGAGCCAGGTAGATTGGAGCTCTCTCAGCTGGTTAGGACGGCAGGGAAAGCACACCTTTCACAGAAATGACCATCAGCTGGCCTTGGCCACGAGCCCACTCTGTGAGGATCCATCAAGTCAAAGATCGAGCATTTGCTTGACAGGATAGGGATGTGGTGGCCTTGCATGTCCCGAGTTGGAACCAGCGGGAAGGGAAAGGAGAGAAGGTGTCAATGTTTTTTTTTGTTTTTTTTTACCCTTTAGCTAGAGAACAGCCCATCCTGGGGGCCTGAAGATTTGTTAAGGGCCCTGGTTCTCCTAGGATCACCAACAGAAGTTGGGGTGGAGGATGGCCCAGAACCTGTGCTTTCAGCAGGGATCCCGATGCCTCCAAAGGTTGAGCACAGCTGGGTCGGGAAACTTTTGCTCAGAAAATGAAAAGAGCTCTGTTCCGTGAGCCCTGAGCTTTGCTTAGGATCAAGTAGCCAAATACACCAGAGTTAAAGTGACCTTAAACAGAAGCAGCCACTGTCTCTCTTTCCACAGGGAACTGCCAAGTTGAATATCTAGGAAAAGTCCTTCCAAGTTTGGGCAAGATTTCTTTTTTTTTTTAACCTTTTTAATAAGTCACGAGGCATCTCTAGTAACCATCATCCTATGAGTTCGACTTCCTTAGATTTGACACATAAGCAGCCTCATGCAGGATTTGACTTTCTGCACCTGGCTTATTTCACTCCAGATTCCTCTGTGTTTTGGAAGATGATGATTGTCCCCTTTTAAGGAGTAGTATTAAAATATACCATAGTTGCAGATGGACACAATACCTTTATTTATTTTTTATGTGGTGCTGAGGATTGAACCCAGTGCCTCACGCGCGCCAGGTGAGTGCTCTACCACTGAGCCCCAGCCCCAGCCCAGCCCCTTAAGGAGTAGTATTCCATTTTGAATAGTATTCCACAGTGCACCTATATCACACTTTCTTTATCTATTCATACATTGATGGACACCTAGGTTACTTCTATGTTTAGCCATTCTGAAAGATGCTGCAATGAATAAGGGGTTCAGCTATCTTTCCAGCATACCTGACTTCAGTTTCTTTCAGTAACCACCTGCCCTTTACTTGCACTAGCTTGAGGCTGCAATTTACACTGACAAGATCCCACTTACAGCACGAAGCAGGCATTTGTAGCCTCCAACACTGAGCCCAGGTTGGCCCCGCCAGCTCCCAGGGGCCTCAGCCTTGAGGCTGGGTTCCTGGGTGCGCCATACCTTTCAAAGAAAACAGCAGGTCCCCAAAGGCAATTCCAGCAGCACAGCCAAGAGAGCATGGGCCATCTGTCTGAGATTCTGTGCACAGGAGCCCAGAGTCATTTCAGACCTGGGCCTCGAAGCCCACTCACCTACCAAGAGAAGAGCTTGATCAAGGCTACAGTGCACGACGCGGGGGCTTCCACAGATCTGCCCAGGTGCTGTTGGGGTGTCTTTCTCTCCTTTCCTTTGTCTTCTGTTTGATATGATTTAGGTGCTGTAAGCCGCTAACTTAGCCCAATACAGAGAGGATAAAAATTAGCGTGGAATAATCAAGGTAGTCTCACCAGACATCTCTGGAACGACCTTGAACTCATCCATATTCTTCAAAGTAAGGAGAAGACATTTCACGTGTTACTTTTAATGAGAAGCAGGGAGAAAAAAAAACTGTTGCTGGAAATATTTACCTTCCTTCACGCTGCGGAGAGATGGGGGAGATTTGTCGGCTTTGATCTCCACTTGTTTAATTACCGGGAAAGGAAGCGCGCTTCAGCCCGCGGGATCCGCCAGTCTTACTCCTGCTGCAGAATTTGGCAGCGGGGACTGGCAGCCTGGCCTTTCATTTCCCAGATCAAAGCTGAGGCAGCCCTGAGACCAGAGAGGTTTCCAGATAAGACGGTGGGGTCCTGCCCGGAGAGGTCCTTGAACCAGCCTGACTCACGAGACCTCCCCTCCCTCCCCAAGGGACGGGCCCTAGTGGCTTGCCTGAGCCACATCCTGCCTAGGCCCCAAACACCAGGCCCCAGCACCAGGCAAGCCAGCACCTGCGTACCCACACTAAGCTCTGACTACGGTCCCCGGTGCCTGTTTGGGGCCTCCCAGTTACAGCCCTGAACTGGTCCTTTTCTGAGCCTCACCAACAAAGCCCAGGCAGGGAGGATGAGACCACTAGATGGAATAAGAGGCAGAAGCTGGCCTCCTCTGAGAACAGGTGGCCCTGAGATTTGACCTCAGCAGGGTGAGGGAGGAGATTGGTAGCCATGGAAATGAGGGTGGGCAGAACCAGGGGGCGCTGTTGGTGGTAATCTGCAGCACCCAGCCCTCCTTACTATGGGGGTCTGTCCCTTCTGCTCATCTCTGAAATAAGAGTGTTGAATTACACATATCCTTAAAGACCCCTTCCCACTTTAACATCAGCTGACTCCTGTAACCAGAACTGTGCTACCCACTGAAGAAGACACACCAGATACCATGACAACCTTGATGACGGCGACAGTATCTAACACTTATTGAGCCTTCCCTCTGCGCCATGTGTGGCACAAAGATGAACTCATTTAATCTTCGCCAACATGTTGGGGTCGGTTCCATTATTATCCCCATCTAACAGATGAGGAAACCGAGGCCAAAGAGGTGACCTAACTTACCCAAGTTCTCACAGCTGTTTGACAGAGTCACGTCAAGATATCAAACTTCCCCTGGATTCCAGCCAAGGTAATAAGACTAACCCACATGAAACAACATAAGAAAAATATATAGCATAGAGTTAAACCGCATAGTTCAGCTCCAGAGAAGAATCAGAAAACCATAGCACAAGGACCAAAACCAACCCATTCCTATTTTGGTAGGTCAAGTGTCACGGGCACTCGGCCACAGCCATTTGTTCTGTGTTGTCCAGGGGCTGCTCTCACACTGCCTGAGTTGACTGGTTGTGATGGGACCCATGTGGCCCACAGAACCTAAAATATTTACAATCTGACCCTTTAAAGTTTGCAACCCTCTCTCCTGTGGTGACCAATGGGTTGGGTTTGCCTGGGCCTGAGGGAGCTCTGAGGTACAAGCCCTTACATTTTAAAACCAGTACAGGTGTGTGCAAACCAGGACAAGTTGGTCACCCCACCGGCTTTAGAGTCTCAGAGGAAAGCAAAATCATGGCACTCGCAGAGGGAGGAGGCTGGGCCTTCAAAATGTGCAGGAGTTGGATGCCCCGTGGTGGGACATGGGAAGGGCTGGGGACAGAGACATTCACAACAGGAAGGCCCCAGGGAGCTGGGAGAAGCAAATGTCTTTACCTCTTCCCAGCCCCACAAAGATAAGCTGGTGGGTTGCATGGTGGCAAACTGGTCCCATCTGCTGGTTTGTAAATATGCATAAAGGTGTTAAAGGCACATGTACTTTGGCTGCCTCGGGGTGATTACATGAAGGACCCCCAAGTCTACACCCACGCCTTATGAAATGTGACTGTGGTTCTCTTCTTTACCCTTGATTTTGAATTCAGCCACATGACTTGCTTTGGGATGTCATCAGAGTTGACTTTGGCAGAGATTTGAAAAGCCCCTGCATGTTTCTTCTTCCTTTCTTCTGCTTTTGACTGAGAACTTGTCTGCCATGGAGCAAAATCAAGCCACCCTAGTTGTCCCAGCCAAGGCCATCTGAGGTCACCCATATCACAGACTTATGAGTGAGACTGGCTCAGCCCAAAAGAACAGTTTCCCAAAAAAGAAAAAAAAGAAAGAAAGAAAAAAAACCAACTATGAACTCAGCCTAAATTGCCAACCACAGACTTGTGAGCTAAATAAATACCTACTGCTTTAAGCTATTGTATTGGAGGCTGTTTGTTACACAGCATTATTATACAAAAAGATAGCTGACACTGCCTAATCCTTTCCAGGAATCCATTCTATAGAGCCAATCACACAACTGGGAGAATAAGTGAATAAAGAGTTTCTTTAAAGCATTGTTACAATAGCTTAGAAAGAATTGTTTCTGAAACATCTAAACGCTCCATAATGGAGGATTTGTTTTTTAAAAAAAAACTAATTCCACACGATGGAATGTCGGTCATTAAGAAAAGTGATGCTTATTAGTATTTATTGACATGGAACAATATCCACTTCATGTAAAATTTTAAAAATAGACTGCAAAACAGTGTTTAAGTTGTATTCTACCTTGTCAAATTTGGAAGGGAGATCACCAAAATATTAGCACCATCTTGGAATAGTTGGATTTTTTAATTTCTTTATTCTGCTCTGCATTCTTTGAATTTTAAAAATGATATACTATCTTTACAGACAGAAAAAAATAAAAATAAAAATGTCACCAAGTAAGTTTCTCTCTAGTCCTTAGGCAACCTCTCCCCTCTCCCCCAGCTCCCCCTGCTGTCCACTCCAGGGATAGAATCTGACCTTGAGGTTGCTGGTCCCACTGGATCCAGGGGACTGGATCCCATGACCCGGGGGCAGGAGACGGATGCCAAGTCCTAAGAGGCTTTCTGTGCAGATGCCAGGAGAACGTCTCCCTTCAAACAGAGCAAGGAAATTACCCAGGAAACCAGATACAACCGTGTTTTTAAAAAGTCCTTCCATCCAAGTCATAATATTTTTTGGAGATTTACTTTGTAATATTCTAATAACTGCAGCATTGGGACTGGAAATCCTTTGTAACTGGTCTCAGGGGCCTTCCTGGGACGTTGCCCTTAATAAGGTTTATAATTCAATATAACTACATCTGCATCTTTAATTATGCCTAACATTTAATCTTTATTGCTCCACTTGAATTGGAAGAGCTAAAATTAGGCCTGCTGTAGTTTAATCTGATAATAAACATCCATGACATTTAGAGCAAAAATGTACTTATTTCATTAGAGTGGCCGACACATTTACCATTTGCCTGAACTGAACAAATATTCTCCTGCAGCCCTCCCGACTGTCTCAGAGAACACTGTTTAACAAGCTGCCCGTGGCAGCCAGGAACTTTAGGGCGGACAAGGACCTAGGGGGTTAAGTAGTCCAACATCCCATTTTACAAGTGAGGGCAGTGACAACCTTGGAGGCTAAGTCATCCATCCAAAGTCGCACAGCAAGTGAGCAGGCACAAGGACCACAGGAAATCAAATGCAGGATCCTCGCATCCTCGGCCAATGGCCTCTCTGTCATTTCTCTACCGTCCCCTGGCACAGATGGCTGTGTCAGAATATAATTTTTTTGTTAGCCAAGAATTCCTCTGGATAACTACCATGTCCCCCATTCCCATTTTATTTATTTTATTTTACTTTTATGGAATCCAGGCAAAACATGACCAGGTACTTAGACTGAGCCTCATGCTTTAGCTGAAAACTCAAACCAATAGCAAATACCATAGGAAAAAAAAATATTTAAAGACATCTCATTACAAACAAGTATCTCCATGAACCAAACCCTAGAAAATAAATTATTAAATGGTCTAAAGTCTGGGCCTATCTGACTGCAGGTCCAGAAGGAGGCAGAGGTGGTCAGGAGATTAATTTTGGGGATACTAAGAACCAAAAATGAACCTTGTCCATTTAGGACAAGGAATGGGACCTACAGGTTAAGCTGTGGCTGTGGCAGAAGAAGAAAAAATCTGCCCCTGACCTCTGCTGCGGCTATAATTTACACAAACTGAGGGACCAGGCAGGTTTCTCCTGCAACATCTGGGCCAAGCCACCTGCTGGGTTGGTGGCAGGGACTGTGATCTCTCTCCCCATCCACCATAAGACCTGACCCTTTATCATAAGACCTGGGACTCCAGGGGGCAAATAAGTTAATAATCCTTGAAGAGATCACATCCATGAAAAAGAACCGAAAAATAACAAAACAAAACCAACTATGAAACAAAATAGGCCTCTGTGTGTGTGTGTGTGTGTGTGTGTGTGTGTGTGTGTGTATTTAATCCCCAGCATCACAAATAAATAAAAGATGAACCAGACTGGAAGAAAACAGAACCCAAATATAACCTATATGTATATACACATATAGACAACTATAAATGTTTTAAGTCAGAAATCCTGGAAATGAAAAACGTAATCACTGAGGATTGTTAGCCAAGAATTCCTCTGGATAACTACCACCTGACCAAGTCCAAGCCGCAAGGGAGGCTGGGAGAGGCATTTGGGAACCGCTGCAGCTGCCATGCACACTCTGAAGCCAGCAGAAGTCTATGAAAGCAGGAGGCTCTCCCAGCAAGTGAGAGAGCCCTGGTCGGACCGTCCAAAGGGCCCCAGGGAAGGACCCATGGCCCAACGGCCACACTCAGCTTTAGCCAGGTTCATCAACTCCAGGAACCTTAGCCTACAAAAAGGTGAACAGGAAGCCATACCCTGCCCTCCCACAGGCTCAGGCAGGATGGCAAGAGCATCAGGGAGATCTCCACTCTGTGTTAAAGCAACAGAAAGTGTGCTAAGGACCACCCAAGCTAAGAATTAGCACAAGGAAAAGAAAAGGAAAAACAACGAGGAAAAGAAAAAAGAAAGAAAGAGAAGGAGAAATGAAGAGAGGGAGGGAGGAGGGGAAAAGAGAAAGAGGAAGAATACTCGAAAAATAAACGATGGGCTGAGGATGTGGGTCAGTGGTAGTGCACTTCCTAGCTCACCCCAGGTCCTGGGCTCCATTCCCCAGCATCACAAAAATAAATAAATAAAAGATGAACCCAACTGGAAGAAAATACAATCTAAAAAATAATTCCCAAGTGCTCTCTATCCTGAAAGAAACTTGATGGGAAAACACCGTCAATAAAATCAAGAGTTTGGGAGACGAGGAAAGAAGATTCCAGAAACAAATTAAGTTCCAAAAACAACACCATTTTTCAGATCCAAAAAAATAGATGAAAAAAAGCAAGGAACGAAATAGACACAGCTGAAAATCAAATTACTGACACATAGAAAGCCTGAGATCCCTGTAATAAACTGCAGAGGAAACACATGCAGCCCTAACACGACGGCAAGAGAGAGAGAAAGAGCTACGTGTCCCTGCTGACCTCCTGAAGCTCAATGTCACACAACCCTGAAGCCCATGCTACCTGTGCACGTCAGCTCAGGTAAGACCATAGAGTCCCATGAGTTTGAAGCGGGGCTGAGTTGGTTTATTTGTTAATGACAAACAACAAATTCCTGGGGCAGCGTGGCTGAAGGAACCCAGCACCCTGCATGCCCAGTTGAGCTCCAGGGAATTCACTCCTACCTGCCTCAGCAGCCCACCTGCCCCATCTTCCTCAAGTGGCTCTTCACTGGCTTTACTGGACAGACAGACAGGAAGGCGTTTGTGGCACTGCGAGTCATCCTGGGAAGAGGTGCCCCGTGCTGAGGTGGGACAGGGTATGGAGGAGTCTGATCCCAGAACCCACCTTCCTTTGCCCCTCCCTTGCAAAAGGCAGCTTCCCTCTGGAATCCGTGCACATTCCCTTTATTTCTAACCGCACCAACAGGTTCCAGTCCTGTCGCTTGCTGCTTCTGGTTATTCGCTCGGAATTCCAGCTGCCAGGAAGTCAAAATTAGCCTCGTCCTACCTACATGAGACAGAAACGCACAGGCAGCACCTCGGGCCCCGGGAGGCGAGAGTCTCGGCTTTTTCTCCCGTCTCTGGGAACACCAGAATTGGGGTTCACACGGGGCTCTGTTCACTCAGTATACGCAGTTTTTGATGTCATTGACCTTCTGTCAAGAAGAGACAGCAAGAGGAGTCTTCAGAGGAGGGACACAGAGCAGTCATCTAGTTCCATAAGTTGTCTTTTCTCTGGAGCTGGCAAGGGGCAGGCTGCAGGGGGCAGGGTGCCAATGACCCTAAGCCATGCTTGACCAGATTCATCCCTCCTCTGCATTTTAGGAAGCTCTGACATCTTGGGTCCTTACTAATGGTGGGCCTCCTCGGCTGGCTAATTCCTAAAGATAACAAATGACTTACCTGCAAACGCCTTTTATAGACAAACCAACCAGTCTGAAGCCGGGGTCTCCAGCCCCTTCTTTAACACTCACATACCAAGCCAATATCTCCCCTGCCCTAAATCACCCCAGGGCCAGGCACCTCCATGGCCCAGACACACCAGCACTATTTAAGCAAGCTAGCCCTCAGCTGGCCTGCCTCACCCATCCCTTCTCATAGACACCCCAGGAAAGGCTCTGGGCCATGCTCACCCTCACTCCTGCCTGATGACTGACTGGATGGTTTCCCACATGGCTCCCCAGGGATGGCATCACCCCATCCTCTTCAGAGCTGCAAGTCATAAGCTATTCTTCCAAGGCAGTTTTCTTTGTGTCTGTCACCTTACCACGCTTGACTAAAACAAAATCCCAGGTGCATTAAAAAAAAAAAAAAAAAAAAAACAACAACACCACCCACCAATAACTTCCTGTGAGTGGGTAAGCATTACTTTAGGTCATGCCTACCAGGCTGCAAGTAGGAAATATGAGCTCCATACTCCACGTGGGGAAAGCAGCAGTTAACCTGCTGATGGTGGCTGACAGAGAAAAATAATGATCCAGAGCTAAGGATGCCTTGGAGGACTCCTTCTATAGATAAGAAATTTTAAAGATACTGGTGTGTGGTGAGAGAGCTGGGCACCATTGATCAAAATTAAAGTGTGCTTTATTTTAGGAGGGAAATGTATGAGGCTTAGTTGGTGGAAGTGAAATGTACGAGTATATTCAAAAGAGATTGGGGGAAACTGACAAAATTACTAGAAGGAAGCTGCCAGTCTCACAGCATCCAATTTCTGGAGCTTTTGCAGAGGTGAGCCAAGCTGGAAGGCAGCCGAGCCAGGCATGGTCCAGCAAGGACTGAACTCCGCAGCCACCTCTGCAGGGCATCCCAGATAGAGATGGGCTGCCTCGGGCACGCTACTGATGTCATGAGGAGAGCCACAGGCACGCTGTGAGCAGCAATTAGGGGAGGAGCAAGAGGCGGTCTTCACTCTCCACTACTCAAAGCCTGGTCTGCAGACCAGCATCACCTGAGAGTTGGTTAGAGATGCAGAGTCTCAAGCCCCAGTTTTAACTCTCTGAATCAGAATCTATTTTCTTCTTCTTTTTTTTGTGGGGGTGGGATTAAGGGGGATTGAACTCAGGGACACTCGACCACTGAGCCATATCCCCAGCCCTATTTTGTATTTTATTTAGGGACAGGGTCTCACTGAGTTGCTTAGTGCCTCACCATTATTGAGGCTAACTTTGCACTCATGATTCTCCTGCCTCAGCCTCCCGAGCTGCTGGGATTACAGACGAGCACCACCACACCCAGCCAGAATCTATTAACAAAATCCCTGGTGATGCCTATGCATATTACAGCTTTGAAAGTTCTAGTCTTCATAGGCATGCCCGTGGGAATGAGGAGAAGGTAGGGAATGATTAGGATGTGGGTGAAGGATGAGACCAGAGATGGACTTAAGCTACAAATTAAAGGGCTGGTACTGAGGCTGCCTGCTCAGTACTTCTTGGGTACCACAGACCTGATGTAGCTCCCACTGCTTTGGTCACAGTAATTATGAGGTTATTGCCAATTTGGGCTGGACAATTCTTTGGGGGCCGCCCTGTGCACTGTATGATGTCTAACAGCATCCTGGCCTCTACCCACTGGAGGCCAATAGCATTCTGTCATCCCTGCCCACACTCTCCTGAGCTGTGACAATCAACTTTATCTCCAGACATCAGCACTTGTTCCAGAGCAGATGGAGGGGAGAGAGAGATGTGCAAAATAATAACTGGAGAACCATTCAGTTAGACGAGCAATCTCATGAGTCCATGCCACTTTCATCTGCTTCCAGGACCATCAGTACCAGGGAGGGAACCCCAAGACAAGGAGATGGTGGCATTTGTTTTCATGATCAGGGTATGAATTTGTCACTGTGATGATTCCAGCTCTCTGCTACTACCAAAGAGAGAAAAGACCCCAAAGGGACAGGAAGCAGGTCAACATTATCTTAGAGAGAAGCCAGGTTAGAAAGTTGTCCCTCTGACTTCTAAGGCCACGTTGTTCCCATTGCATCATGCCACCTGAAGGTACAGGCACTGAGAAGGGCCTGGACCCCGAGTGTGAAACACAGGTTCTAGTGCCAGCCTGGTCCCTATTGGCTACTGCCTTAGGAGGTGACACTTTTCCTCCATAGGTTCCTCTTCTAGGTTGAGTAAGAGATTTCCCTTCCAGTTTGGCCATTGAATGAAAAATCCTAAAAATGACAAGGGCTGTCTTCACCAGCTTTGTAAGGATGAATTCTCAATCAGGGAAACACAGGGTTAGACTCGGAGCCTGTTGACCCTGAGCTCCTGGCTAAGCTGAGAACAGACAAGGCCACCAGGGAACACAAACCCAGGAGGGAAGTCCCACCACTAAACAACTAGGTCCGAAGAAGAAAGAGGGCAGTGAGAGCGATTCTCATTCAGGGCAGATGCTGCCTTCTCTGAAACAGGGGCGTGTGGCTCAACTGATGCCCCAGGCCTTCCAGGTTGGATCTTCTGTGACTCCGAGGCTGTTGAGGCCACCCCTGCCACAGGGGCCACCCAGATGGGGGACACTGAGTCTCAGGAACTAAACCATCCCTAATTCCAGGGTGCTCTTCAAATTATTTTGCTAGAACCTAAATAAAACTGGGCCTCTTCCAGGCCTGTCTCAGCACAGCCTGCCTCCAAAGAGACCCAAATTCCATTCCTTAAAGCTTTAGAAAGAAACGACTACGTACAGAAATTTTCTTGAGGAAGCAGAAAAAGGGAAGCTATGTCCCACGGCACACAGCAAGGTTGCCTAAAAAAAAAAAACACTCTCTCTCCACACAAGCAGCTCCTCAGCACGCCCCCCAGCCCCCCCTGCTGCCGCCAAGCTGGCCTTGGCGGGCGATATCTTTCCTTCCTGAGCCCTCTCCCACTAGACTGTCTCATGCAAGCCTCTGGCGGGCTCCCAGCCTCCCTCTCCTCCCCCCTACTCACCCTGAATAGCACCACAAGATCCCAGCAATGTGCTCCATCCACCAGAAACAGATTTGGCTGTGTGAATCAGAACACTAAAATTATCAGTGGCTTCAACACCCAGGGTCTCACATATCAGAATTCTGGCAGTCCTCAGCCCAGGGCTTGCCTGGTGGTCCCCTCATACCTTGCACTCTCCCCTCTGCCCATCTGGGAGGGGTCTCTGCTGCCAAGTGTGTGAGACGGCCACTGCAGCATGTCACCATGTTAAGTGTCCAGCCTCAGAAAGGAGAAAAAGGGACAAGAAGGGCACACACCCACCCTTAAAGGATGCTTTCCAGAGTTGTGCTAGGGTTTATGGTTAGAAGGACAAAAAGACTTGATCCTATACAATAATCCTAATAACAAGAAAAATATGGACAAAATAAAAATCATGCTTTACTATGGATCTAGCAAAGAGCGAAGGAAGTCCCAATGAATCGAATTCCAGAAGGAAATAGCCTTCCTAGGTGAGCAGAGGGCCATGACAGCTCCCCTACTTGAAAAGGGGTGCAGCATTGGTCTGGGCACCTGGGGCAGGGCATGGAGGAGAGATTTTCCAGGGATGAGAAGAAATCCACCTAGACCTAACCCACCGTGTGTCAATCAGGGTTGGTCAAAGAAACACAACTCCGAAAGACCCCTGGTACAAAACCAGGGCTGTTTGTGTCTCCTGAGTTTGATTCTAATGCAATGTGCAGAGCTGGGAGAAGAGTTCTCACTAACTGTTGCCTCTGTAACTGGTGTTTAGCCAGAAATCACTAGAGGTCAGCCAGATTGGCAGTCAAAAAGGAAAGCTAAATGTGGATGAAGGCAAAGACAAATGGGAATCACAAGAATGAACTGGGAGGCATAAGGACAACTGATGCCACAACACAGACCGAGGTCCACATCTGCCACTCAAACTCGATGCTGTGATGATCTACAGGAAAAGCTAGCACACTTTGTTTTAGGGGTGTAGTCAACCCTTGACCCAGGGAAAATGAAGGGGATCTACGGGAGTCTAGAGGAGCTGGGGGTCAGGTGCTGCCCACACCAACTAGCATTCCTGCTCCCCCTGCTGACTTTCAGAATGAAAAACGATACAGCTGCAGCTTCACTTCTGCCTTCCAAGTTTTGAGCAAAATGTCTCTTGTGGCCTAAACTCACCCAGAAGCACAAGGAAGGAAATTCTGGGAAACATAGCTCCAGTTCAGCCACACTGATGAAATAAAGAGCTACCACTGACTATCTGAGCAGACAGGATGGGATGGAATCTGGAACGGCCCCAAATGCAAAAGCAAATTACTCAGACCAATAATTCTCCTTCTGCTAAAAATGTTGCCAAGGAAGGGAATCATGATGTAAGGGCAAAAGATCACTTAATTCCACTCAACTTCAAGGGGATTGGATTTGGGCTGTGAGGAGTGGAATACAACGATGTGAATCAAAAATATCTAAACCTGCAATTCACTTTTCCCAAACTCAAATAGTCACCAGAAGAAAAAAGTATGAGATTGAGATGGACCAATAACAGATGATCTTCATCTAATTAAGGCTGCAGCTCAGACTCTAGAAAGAATCTGAATGATCAGCCCCTCACCCTACCTGCAAGACAGAGGGGTTTCCCTGGAAAACAGACAAAACAAATAGAAAAGAAATGTACTTCAGTCTCCACAATAAAAATAAATAAATAACTATGAAGCATTCAAAGAAGCAAGAATATGTAACAAAATGTCAGGAAAATCAATAGTCAATAGAAGCAGATCCACAGATGGATACAGTCGGAATTGATGGACACAAAATTTAAAGCAACTGTTATAAATATGCTAGACGCATTATAAGAAAACATCAATATGATGGCTGATTAGATAGCTTATTCCAGCATAAAAATAGAAATAAAATTTGAAATTGATAAAAGACTTAAATAGAAATCATAAAAATAAAAAGTAGTAACAGTACAGATGGTTCCCTTCTATTATGGCTCAACTTACAATTTTTCAATTTTACAATGGTGTGACAGCATATTATACAACCTTTCTTTTTTTTTTTGTACTTTCAGTACTGCATTCAATAAGTCACATGACATAGTCAACATTTTACTTACTAAAAAATAGACTTTGTGTTAGAAGACTTTGCCCAGTGTGGACTAATGTAAGTCCTTTGAGCACATTTAAGATAGACTAGGATCTGGGCATGGTGGCGCACGCCTGTAATCCCAGTAGCTCATGAGGCTGAGGCAGGAGGATCACAAGTTCAAAGCCAGCCTCAATGAAAGCAAGGCACTAAGCAACTCAGTGATACCCTGTCTGTAAATAAAATACAAAAATAGGGCTGGGGATGTGGCTTATTGGCCAAGTGCCCCTAAGTTCAATCCCCAGTACTCTCCCCACAACAAAAAAAATAGACTAGGCCAAGCTAGGATACTCAGTACCTTGGGCACATTAAGTGCATTTTTGTCTTATTATATTTTCAACTTAGGATGGCTTTATCAGGACATAACCCCATAATAAATGAAGTAGCTTATGGTGGCACATTAAACATTATAATATTTATGACATAAAAAAGTAAAATATGATAGCAATCACACAAAAGATAGGAAGAGATGGACTGGGGATGTGGATCAAGCGGTTAACACGTTTGCCTGGCATGCACGGGGCGCTGGGGTCGATCCTCAGCACCACATAAAATAAAGATGTTGTGTCCGCTGAAAACTGAAAAATAAATATTTAAAAAATTCTCTCTCTCTCTCTCTCTAAAAAGATAGAAAGAGAGAAAGATTCTTAAATTATTTATGAATATGACTATGATAAAGTAAGGTTATATGCTTAATACCTAGAGAAACCATTACAAAAATACCAAGAAATACATCTAAAAACACAATCAGATGTATAACATATGAAATATATGTGCTTAACTCAAAAGAATACACAAAAGCATAACCCATAAAAAAGGAAATTGATGGGCTGGGTTTGTGGCTCAGTGGTAGAGTACTTACCTAGCATGTGTGAAGCACTGGGTTTGATCCTCAGCACTGCATATAAATGGATAAACAAAATAAAGGTATTAAAAAATGTTGTATGTTTAAAAAAAAGGAAATCTATAACTCTTTTGAAAAACTCTGCTAAGCAAGCCAAGGAGTAGAAAAAAATATGTAAAATATATAACTGATAAAGGATTTATGTACAGAATTTATTTTAAAGTTATAACTCAATTAGAAGATGACAACCTAATAAAAAAGGAAGAGGCAAATATTTGAACAGACATTGTGTAAAGAAAATACATGGCAAATAAACATATGAAAATATGCTCAACATTATTAATCACAGGAAAATGCAAGTTAAAGCTACACTTAAAGGCCAAGTGGTGGCACCTGCCTGTAATCCCAGTGGCTCAGGAGGCTGAGGCAGGAGGATCCCAAGTTCAAAGCCAGCTTCAACTTAGCAAGGCCCTAAGCAACTCAGCGAGACCTTGTCTCTAAATAAAATATAAAAAAGGGCTGGGATATTGCTCAGTGGTTAAGCACTCCTGTGTTCAATCCCCAGTACCCCCCCCCAAAAAAATTACTTAAATGCTATCACATTATTAGAATGGCTAAAATTAAAATGATTGATAGTACTAAGTGTTGGTGAGACTATGGAGCAATTAGAACTCTCAAACATCAATACTGATACTATAAAATGGTGCCATCATTTTGGGAAATAATATAGAAGTTTCTTGTACACACACAACCTGGTAATACAAGTTCTAAGTTTTTATACGAGAAAAATGAAAGCATACGCCCACACTGTATGCAAATATTTATAGAGGCTTTATTCATAATAATCCCAAACTGGACTGCCCCACCAGCTGATGCGCTATCCAACAACTAGCAAATGGATAAACAAACTGCGGCACTTACATACAACAAAGTGTCATCCACCTATAAAAACACTACCAGCACACAAAATTATGTGGCTACAACTTGAAAACAATATGCCAAGCAAGAAAGCAGGATATAAAAGAGGACACAATGTGTAGTTTTATTCAGTTGAGATTCTACCAAGGGCAAAATACTCTAGATGGCAAAAGCAGATCACCAGCTGGCCAGGGCCAGGAGAGGAAAGGGAGGACGAGGCTGGCTGCAAAGAGGCTTCTAGAGAACCGCTTGGGATGATGGAGATGTCTGCATCTTGTTCGAGGCAGTGCTAACCAAGGGTTCCCATTTGTGAAAACTCCTTGAACTCCACATTTAGAAGGATGTGCGTCTCATTATATGTAAATCATGCCTTAATAAAGTAGATTTCAGAAAAAGATAAGCAACCCAGTTTTACAGATAAAAGCCTCATGAAAGAACATAAATATATAATAAACACATGAAAAAGCTCCTCGGCACTTGTCAGCAGTCCCCCTGGAAATACAGACGTAAACTGTGATGTACACCAATGAGCTGCCAATATATCCCCCAGCCTGGGGAAAATTCAAAAGACCAACAATACTGATGGTTGGTTGAGGACGTGAAGCAACTGAAACTCTTACACGTCACCAGCAGAGCAGGAAGGAGGAAAAGCACTTGGAAGAACTCTTTGGCAATTTCATATCAACTTAAAAGGACCTTTACCCACTGATCCAGAAAGTCCATTCCCAAGAGAAATGAAAATATTCCATAAGAAGATGTGTACAAGGATGTTGACCACAGCCTTATTTCTAATAATTCCTACACCAGAGACACACCACGGGTCTACTGGCCGACAGGAGGTTGGAAAAAATGGACACATCTCTGCATTAGAACACTACTTGGCAAGGAAAAGGAATAAATGATAGATTCAAGCAACACGATGAATCCCACAGACACTGTGCTGAGTAAAAGGAGCCAAGCACAAAAGGGTGTGTGCTATAAAAGTCCATTTCTGTGAAGTTTAAGAACAGGCAAATCTAACCGGCATGTGAGCGGCTGGTCCCGGCTTGGGCAGTCACCTCATCTGGGGGGAGAGGATTAATTGGAAAGGGAGATTTGGAGAGTTTTCTGGGTTAACAGAAATGGTTTTTGTCCCCAGTGGGGTATATACATTTGTCCAGTCCTCTATAGCTGACCCTGTACAGCTAGAATCTATATGTAGAGTATACAGCTGGCCCTCTGTATCCACTGGATTCAACCAACTCTGGGTCAAAATTGAGGGGCTGGGAGCATATCTCAGTGGTAGAGGGCTTAGCTAGCATGCACGCAGCCCTAGGTTAGGTCCCCAGTTCTGCAACAGAACGTTTGACTAAAAATAATTTTCATCTGTACTAAATAATACACAGATTTTTTATCATTATTTCCTAAACAATATAGAATAGCAACTATTTTACATTGCAGTAGGTATTACAAGTCACTTAGAGATTGTTTAAAGCATGTGGGGTGGGGTGGGGGAGTCTGGCAGGTTATATACAAATACTACACCATTGAATTTACGGGATGGGAGCATCTGTAGGTTTGGGTATCCGTCCACAGAGGTCCTGGAACCCTGTGGATGCTGAGGGATGATTATCAGTTAAAAAAAAAAATAACGATGATGATGAAAGAAAAGAGAACAAGAGAGATTGAACACATCACTTCTGCTCAAGTCTCATGGCCAGAATACAGTCACATGACCACACTTGGCTGCAGCAAAGACTGGGAAATACGGTCTTTATTCCAAGTGGCTTCGCGCCCGTTGAAAATTTGGAGGTATTTTTACTGAGGAAGAAGCAGAGACTTCATGTAGGGGGACATGAATAGTCTCCGTCATTGGCCACACAAGTCAATGGTCCTCTTTCTGAGGTGCTGGGCTCAAGGAAGGTTCAAACACTTATCATTTACTAATTCTCATAATGTTCACCGCCAGTGCTGCTTTCTGTAATTTTCCACGTTGGCTTTTCCTCATTGTAATCAGGGAGGGCCACCGTTTCCACAATGACCATAACCTTGAGAATCTGCCAAGGGCACACAGAGTAACAGGGACACAAAGGAAGGAGGGTAGCTGAGCTGGGGAAGAAAATGAAACAGCCTCAAAGTGTGAATGAGGATGAAAACCCGCACAGGACCCTTGGTTTGTGTGACATCTGCCACCCTCCAGTTAGAAGGAGATACCTCCTTTGTGTTTAGCACTCGGCTCCCTCTGGGGACCCCATAGGACTTCCTTCAGCACCCGAAGCATTCCCAGCCCCTTGAAGTCCTCCATCCCTGCAGAGTGGATGCTAGAAATGTCTAAGCTCTCTCTCATTAGATAATTCCATGTTGGCACTGCAACCACGCTAGAATTTTCTTGCAGAGAATTTTATTCCCTAGGCAGGAACTGGAGAAGCACGCGACTTTCATGCCCCATGGAAACCGGGCACAATGGATTTCATTGCTGCCAGTAATCCTATACTTTGTGCTTTCTTGATCTCCCTCTCAATCAGTCCGACAACAAACACTTATCGAGCTCCTGCTTTGCCTGGTCTGGGCTCAAAGCTGGAAATGCAGAGAGAGCACAGAACTGCAGCCTAGGCTGGGAGGGGAACCTCCTGCTACTGGCCTGCCCACTGGCTTAATCCCTTTGGCACTGATGTCAGCTGGTGCTATGCCCCGAGAACCCCAGGACCGAGCACTCTGGGGATGAGCCCTGGTCTATTTCCCCAGCCACCTCCCTCTCCCATTCTCCCACACTGGCCCTGCTTCCAGCCTGCTCCTGCTCCAGCCAGACAAAACCTCTTTCCCAATATAGACGGATGAGAGATGAGCAGGGTGTGTTTGATGAAATTGGTCCATGGGCTGCCTCCAAGATCTGGCTGCAAGGAGAGTGGACTGGAAATTGCATGGCCATTATCTTTGCTGACAACCCCCATCCCCATCTTTTCAATATAATGAATTGCACAGAGAGCTCAGCTGTCGCAAAAGCTTTTGAATTCCATCCCCATCGTCCTCCCAGACAGCCTTAGAGGTTATCTCAGCAAGGCAGGTGGGAGAGGAAAGAGAAAAGCTTAACCCTATAAGAATAATTATGATGTATTATTAGCAACTGATGGCAATCTAATGCAGGATTTTCAATATAAACGCGACTGACTGTAATTTTTCTCTGTCGTATGTGCACACACAAAAAAGGCTATGTTTAATGACTCCAAAGTTCAGAGCAGTTTTTCAAACTAAATTTAGTTCCTTGGGAGCGGTGTCTTAATATCAGACATTTTAATAAAATAGAGATATGGTTTGAATATTGAAGGTACTCTTCAGGGCAGAGGGAAATGTTTTGATTTGTATGATTACATGAAAAAACCACTAGTTGGCATTAGTCTTGAGTTTATATGTCCATGCCGATGGCATCATGTGCAGAAATCATAGTGGCTCTCAAAATGACAGAGCCACATTTGCTTTAGGGTCTAATCCCACCATAACTTGCAGGCAGCAAGTCTATCTTATTAATCTGTCTGTATCTGTCTGTGCGCGCCTCTCTCTCTCTCTCTCTCTCTCTCTCTCTCTCTCTCTCTCTCTCTCTCTCTCCAGCTCTTGGCACAGTGTTGGCCACAGCAGAGATGGTATAAATGATTGGCAGCTGGACAGATGAGTGGGTAGAAGGGTGGATCCTTGATTTGATAGATCAATGGATTATGAAGATGCACCTCTAGGTTTATTTTAATGTGTCAGGAAACCAACCTGGTTACAGAGAGGCTGAAAGGGTAATGATATAAGTTTAAAACCAGGTAATGTGATTGGCCTGGGATATGTCTGACTTGCTTAAAAAGCATCAATACCTGTTTTTGTAAACGAGTCTTTTATACTTCTCTGAGCTAGTTAGACTTGGAGTGCAAAAAAAAATCTCCATAGGTAGTTATTGGCATTAGCTTGAGTTCCTGCCAAAGCAGACCCTGGGGCAAGTGGTGAGGAGGGTGGTGATCTCATGCAGTTCAAGAGAGAAGTAGGGAGAGTGAGGCAGGAAGGAAGGGAGCTCAGCATGGGCAATAGCGAGTGGGTTACACTGTGGGCAACCGGACCTCCGTCTCACCAGGTCTCCTCTGAGAAACTGTGTGGAATGTGCCCCAAATTGCCTGGCCAGGACAGAAAGCCAAGCACCTAGGGGCAAATCCCATGCCATATTGGCTGAAAGTTGCCCAAGGACATAACACCTTCACCCTCTAGACTGACCTGCATTTAGCAAATGGCACGTGCTGGAAAAGGCTCAGAAAACAGGATCAGCTCCGGCACCTCAGGAGGGAAGCTGGGAATTGCCGATCATGGCCGCAGGTGAACCAGCGGGCTTCCTTTGGGGACCACAGGTGGGGGGCGTGGGGCATGGAGCATCAGCAGAGGATGGTTGGCATTTCAACAGGGAAGGACTCAGTGGGGAGATCAGACACATCACTGGAGGGCTCAGGAGCAAAGAGAACATACCACCACAGACCTTTGACCTCTGAGGCCATCACTGCTACCCATTCCAGCTGCCCCCCACCAGGAGGCCAGGAGGCCTCAGAATGGACCTGCACCATGGCTTCGGAAGATCCCCACACTGCTGTGACCTTTGCTTATCATCAGCAGGTGGCCTAAAGGGGCAGGAAGAAGGTCTCTGCCACACCGTCCCCTTCCCACGTCCTGTATGTCCACATCTAATTGACAGAGCCTAACTTGCAGCCAGGACCCTAGCTCTGTGGGAGTCTGGAAAGTGTGGTGTTCAGCTTACCAAACTCCATACCTGAAAAGGGGTGCAGCAAGTTCTGAGGAAGCCAAAGTGCTGTCTACCATACTCTCCAATGGCCTGTGCTCCATCTGAGCCCCTCCTTGATGGGGGAACACACACTGTGGCCCCTGCTCTGCATACCATAGAAGCTAACATCTATGGGGGATGGAAGAACGTGAGACTGCCTTCCCTGTACTACAGTCACCAACCCTTCTTTCAAAGTGCCAAACTTTCCCCAGCCACAGGGCCTTTGCACACACTATTTCCACTGTACAATGGTCTCCCCACCACACCTGCCACTCTATCCATCTAGTGAATATTAATTGCAATTTGAATAACACCTCCTCCCAGGAGACCTGATTCCCCAGACTAGATCAACTTCCCAGGATATGCTCACATAGTATTAGAGCATTTGTGCATTATTAAGGGAGGCTGAGCCCCATCAACCAGCATCCACCATAACACTGTGCCTGTGAGTCCTCTAGATTGAGACCAAATCTGACTCTGTCTGCCCCTCAGACTGTCTCACCCCACCTCCAGCCACGGTCACAGCCCTCGTCCTCGAGATGCACTGAAGCTGACAGCTTCATCTATATATTGCAGTGTTACCCTGTGTCACAATTTTTATCCTATTAATATCTGCTAAGTCTCATTTATACTTTACTGTAACACTCTAGACAAGCCACACGTCCTCAGAACATATGGCAGAGCAGTTACAGACACATCTTGGCTCTGTCACCTGCTAGTCATGTCACCAAGTCACTTCACCTCCCTGAGTCTCCGTTTCCTCGCCTTTAAGCAGGGGTAACAAATACCAACCCTGGAGAGTTGTTCTAATAACTCAGTGAAATCAACCAAGTGAAAGAGAAAGCTACTGCCCAACACCCGAGTACACTGCATCACCATCGCCGTCGCCGGGCGGGAGGGGACTCGGGGTCTTGGTTGGGTGGCAGGCCACATCAGGTTCTTTTCTGAAGGGGTCATTTCTCTCTCTTCTTCAGGAGGTTGGGGATGGCTTCGGTGGCTTGGAATAAGGCAGCTTGGGATCCTAGACGGTGTTCCATCCTCCGAGATCTAATGGGCCTCCCAGAGCCCACGGGATGGCACGGGGGTACATCGCCCTTTGGAAAGCAGGGTGGAGATACTTACCAAGATCCAGAGAAACATGTCCGCCTTCTTACCCAGGAACCTCCCCCATGGACTGACTGCACACCAGAGGAAGAGTTCAAGGGAAGCAACAGGGCTGTTGTGAAGATGCTCATTATAACAGCTCAAGGTTGGAGGCCCCTTCCATCTCCCACAGTGAGGGGCTGGTGTGGCAAATCAGCACACTGAGGTTCTGCAGCCATTAAAAGGTTCACTATGCAGTCTCTGTAGAAACACAGACAAGCACCTCCGATAGAGCGTTCCCTGGTGAAAGTTGCCCAAGGACATAACACCTGCCCCACAAGGGCTGATAGAGAACAGGAAAGAAAGGCAGGCAGGCCCTGGGAAGGGGCGAGGTCAGGGGGATTTTGAGGAAATGTTCTTTGGCACTCCATTTTAACACTACGAGGATTCCCAGTTTTAAATGGCTAGGCTGCGGGGCGCACCGGCACACGCCTATACCCCAGGGACTCTGGAGGCAGGAGCATCACAAGGTCAAGGGCAGCCTCAGCTACTTAGCAAGACTCTGTCTCAAAATTAAAAATGAAAAGGACAGGAGATGCAGCTCAGTGGTAAAGAGCTCCTAAGCTAAATCTCCTGTACCAAAAAAAAAAAAAAAAAAAAAAAAATTATGCTACTGAGCACCTTTTAGCAGATGACTAGCAGCCCAAGGAAACCCCTTTTTAACTTGTGGAAATAAAAGGGTCTTCCTCAGTAGAACCACGTTTGACGTGTTGAAGTCCATACTTTAGGTAAAGATCTCGAACAGACAAGGCGAGAAACATCAGCGAGAGAGAGAACTAGTTACTAGGGGAAAAATTGAACTTCCTTCAGTCTAGAGCGAGGTGGAACGTTTAGCATCATTTAAAGGGCCATAAGCTCTTCAAGTGAGTTTTAGACTCCTGGTGAGGCCAACAGGCCAGTTGTGCCCAGGCTGATGCACTAGAAGTGGAGGAGCCCACTCTGGGCACCAGGGAGGGAGGCAGAAGCAGCCAGAGACATGCACCCAGACATCTGGGTGGAAGACGAAAGCTCCCTGCAGCTTGGCAGAGCCCCTAACAGCTGAGACTCCAGTTATTTCTCCCCCAGTTCCTGAACAAGAAGAGCTGTTTGTGCCACGAACACACCCAGGAACAGCCTTGTCCATAACTTTCATAAACATAAAAATACCCTCAAACTAGGACTTGGGAACTCGTACGTGTTCAGCCCTGGTGGCTTCAATTTGCTGGAATTCTGGACTTTTTAAGAAGGAAAATGTGATGAAATCTAAATGCATTCGTACCTCACTGAGGCCGGGGCATGTTCAGCCCAGCCTCCTGACGGTTCTACCCCTAAATCCACAATAAGATTCAATACTCAGAAGGGTGCCTCTTTGATCTTCCAACCTCCCAGATCACACCCAGGTGGCCAGAATTGACAAATGTCTCAGGAATGGGAAGGGGAGCCTGAGTGGGCAGGGAGCCACTCTCAAAAGTGTCCAGGAACAGGAAGTTAACCACAGTACCCAGAGGAGTGTGTACTACGTGGAGTCCTCAGTTCTGAAGCACAGAGCACAAGGTGGACTCAGACAGATCATTACAAACCTAGCCTGAGGAGTACGCCTTGGACACAGGCATAGTGGATGCAGCCGCAGTGGCTGTGGGGACAACAGGGACCCTGCTGTGATGGCAAGGGGTGTGGGAGTAGCAACAAGAAATTATTGAGAATTATTTCTGTACTTCTCACAGCTGAAAAGGCCCCTCGTGATGTGGTGCCTGGAAGCTCAGGACCATGCCCACCAGCCCCAACTCCAAATATGCCCCACTGTCAGGCCAAGGGCACCTTTGTCACTTGGACAAGATATTCACTGCCTTAGTTGGGGCTCCCCTGGGAGCAGTCTCTGAATTAAAGATAGGTAGTTTATGAGGGGGGGGGGGTAAAGAACAAATGTGTGGAAGAGTGTGGGCAGAGGGGGTGAGGCAGGGAAGGACAGTCCCTTCAACCTAAGCTTCAACCAACAGCTGTGGCTATGTCCAGCCAGCTACCAACAGGGGCAACTTAATCCCCATGATAAAATTCAAGGAGGCAGTATAGACCAAAACCCCAGAGTTAGCACATCAGAGTTGTGCTATGGGATATGTATACCCACCAGTCCCTGTGCAGGGACCCATGGGCAGGGGGCATTAATTCCCTGGTATTTCCAACATGAGCAGCAGGGGTAAGCAAAGTGGTCTCCATGCCATGAAATGCCTTTAGGTAATGATGCTTGGGGAGGGGTGCATGGGGGTGGGGGTAAAGGTTGTCTGAGTCAGTAATGCAAAGTGATAAATAGCCCTCCAAGGAGCTCATCGAACTCCATCCACACTGTCCCCTGTATTAGGGGACTCATTACCCAGTCTCAGCAAGCTTCCTGGGGTAGGAAGCTCTCCCCACTGCGCACTGACATCCGGCTCCCTGAAGCTTCCACCTGCTGGTCTCGCATTGCTCTCTAGACCTTGCGGAGCTGCAGGCAGCCGCCCTCCTCCAGGAATTCAATTCTGTTCACGATGGTGGTTCTTCACTCAGGCAAGACGGCAGAGCAAGCAAATGCGCTTCAGGAAGAATCCCACAAAGGACCTTTCAAACCGGAGCAAGATCTGAGTTAATTAATACCAGAGTTCAAGTAATCAGGTGAGTCCTCTCCTAGCCCTTCCACTGAAGGCAACGGCCACAGTAGACACAGCTGTTCTTATCAGGAGGGCCAAGGGCTACATGCATTTATCATAAACTACAAGGCTTAAGTTCAATATCAAGATGAAAGCTAAACCAAGGCTCCCCGGGAGACAAGGAGCTCTGCTCTGACAAGTCGAGAGGGGAGAATATTGCCTTTCAGCAAACAGTACTTCTAATTTGATCCCGCGAAGATTCCTGCAAAGAGAAGGGCACCGGATGGCGGGAGGAGGTGGCGTGTTCTTCTCTATGTATTTTTTATCATGGCTGCACGAGCTCTTCAGGATCTCAGTCATCAATTACCTGTGACAGGCGTCAATTGTTTATCTTTCAAGAACATTACCACTTCCTTCCCTTTATATATCTTCCCTGTATTCTTGTGGGGACAAGATCATCTATTTTCACCTCCCCTTCAAGCCCTGCTGTCACTTACTTGGTATAATTACTGGTATAATATCCTGGAATGACGGGCTCCATGAGGCTGCAAGAGAAATGACTCTGCGCTCCCCCCTCGCCTAGGAATACACAAAAGGGCACCAAAGCCAGCAGGGAATTCAGCTGCCCATCAGGGTCCCACTAAGGGAAATTCACCACCGAGTGCTGGAACAGGTGTCCCTGTGAGGTCCTCAGGAAAGCCAGAGGGCTAGAAGCAACACCAGCCCCCTCCCACCTACCACCCCACCTCTGTTCAGAAAAGAGAAGTAAGTTCTGCCATGAAAATCATTGTTGCTTAAAACACCAGCCTGAAATAATTGCATATTTGTTGGGGATTGACAGCAGAGTTTTTCATGAATTTTGCTATCTTTTGACAGTGGCAAATAAATAGGTAGAGAAATGCACTCTCTTGGGGCTTTTAACGGGGAAAAAAAAAATCACAGTAGGAAAATTGCACCAAAGAGCATAGCAATATTTCCATACTTTGCTGCACTTAAAGGGAGAAAATGGGCATTAAGGGTAACAGGGTCGTTATAAAAACAGCAGTTCTATTTCCGGGTCTTTCATTTGCCAAAAGCCTCAATACACAGTCATTGAAAGTGGAAGAAGGCCAAGCTTCAACTTCTCTAATACGCCTTGCAAACAATTGGATTTCTTCTTAATGGGGCCTTGCTGCATTTTTACATCATGAAGCATGTGATTAGCTATTAAATGACTGAGGAATAACTGACCCTGACTTGTTGGGCTGATGTCTGCTGAATGATTCCGTGCTGTTCTTTTAAACCAGCACCATGCTGACTGTAATTCGGTGGTGGAGTTGAGGGGGTTTTGAGGGATAATGTGAAGGATCTTCCATTTGGGGAACCTGAATGACGATGCAATATTAATTATGAGCTTCTTAACCAACCTGCTGCCTCCACAGCTATTTTGGGTGGCGCAAGCTGAATTCAATCCCTGCAAATCATTCTTCAGACTCACTCAGGTCCTCTGCTCTCCAAAACAAAAGACACCAATGTCTGCCTTTTTCCAAATGTCAGATTTTTTCATGGGGAGGCTAAATTTCTTATCAGTAAATTTATGAAACACCTGTCGTATGCCCAGAATGGCTGGTCCTGGGGCAGCAAGGTCATGTGTTGAGTGATTAACTGGCATCTGGTTCTTGCTGCATTGTTCTCATCTACCCCCAATTCTTCCCCCAAGAAAATGCTAGGGGCCTAAGTGACCCTGCAGGAAGCTGCTGGCCCCAAGGGCCTAAAATAGAGACTACTTGCAGAAGTCCTCCCCGCCTGGCTCACTGAGCAGCCAATGCTGGTGCTCCAGGAGGTGAGGAGAGAGAGCAAGCATCTCTGGGCAGAAGCAATGGGCAATTGGTGGGGGAGGTACTTCTCCAAGCCTGGGAAGAAGGCAGAGGTCCCCGGTTCTGGAGGGAGACCCAAAGCATCCCAGAGGGTAGCAGGACTTCTGGGGAAGTGACTGTGATGACCACTCTGCTGCTGGATAAGGGGCAAGCTGGGGCCCCAGGATTCCCAGGGCCTAGCACGGGCAGCTACAGAAGCCACAGGAGCCTGGCCAGCCCAAGACTCCTAAGGGTCTGAATGCAGCCTGGGCCAGGAGAGAGGGCCCCAGTGAGAATGGCTTCAGGTAGGATGGCAGTCCTCATTAGCCAGGCAGGCAAAGGCACATAGTCAGGGTTACGACAGTTTTAAAGAGGGATTAGGGCATTCCTTATACATCCAAGCTTGTGGGGCAACAGTCATGACCCCCCCAGTTACTGGTCTTGACTGACAGCCTAGGGGTGGTCACCTTCTCCAGTCCTCACGCTACCACCTCTATCAAGAATCCAGGCTGGAACGACAATGAGCATGACTGGGGTCCATCTAAACCCGCAGCCAGCATTCCTGGATGACAGTCTGCAAGAGCCAGGGGCTGGGGCAGGACCATTCCTGGGTCCCAAGTCCCAGCACCCCCGGCCCTTTTTCTATGAGTGTACGCTCTCCTTGGCTGGGGTTTTCATTCTGACCCCTCCTCAAATCTTCCTGATTGCCCTGTTCCCTGCAAAGCAGGCCCCGCTGTGCACTGGATGCTCAGGATCAACAAGGCACAGAACAGATGATACCCCTCCCCTCCCTGACTCTAGAGGCAGGTCGGCCAACCCTGCATTGCCACCTGCCACCCTGGTCACCTCTGAGTGCTTCAATAGCTGAAGCTTGAATCCTGAGAGGCAGCCCCAACATCTCCTGGCCCAGCCCTGCCCACCCCAACCCTGCCTGTGGGCCCAGAATGCCCTTCAACAACACAAAACCTGGCCGGGCCAGGGAACAAGGCTTGGCCGCCATCTTGGAATGAAGGGAAACATTAATCACAGTGAGAAAAAGCCATGAATTAATCTCTCAATAAATCATTGAGCCACAAAACAATTAGAGAAAAATACAGTGCCAAGCACCACAGGATACAATCAAGGAGAGTGAGAGCTGCCTGGCCTGGGAGTTGAGCTGAGCGGGCCTGGGCAGATGGAGGATCCAATAGCCCAGGGATGGAGTGCATCATGGTTTTTACCTTCTACAATCAGCACTGTGAATTATGGAGTGTTCTATGCGGGAAGACAGGAGAAAGCCAACAGCTCTTGCTCAAGTCTTGCTGACAGGAGGGACAGAGGTGTGCTTTTTCCAAAAACAACATGCCGAATGGTTCGAGGGCCACGAAATCCTTCTAAGTGTGGTTCCAGTAAGCCGGTCTGGAGAATGAATTCAAAAACATAATAGGGAGGAAAATCATAGATTGTAATGAATGAGCTCCGACTCTAGCCGGAGGCTGTCCCAAGCACCTTATCTGTGTGTTTTCTCGTGTAATTCTCACCTCTCTAGGAGATGAACATTATTACCAGATCCATCTCACACCTGGCAAAACTGAGGCACTGGGAGTTTAGACAACTTTTTACGTAGCAATAGAAACAGGATCCAAATCCTGAATCAGTCACTCCCTGACGCTGCCTCCCAGAGATTAAGAAGCCCATGTAATGTCACCTATGATTGTGGAACACAGGAGTCATGTTTATGCACCATAGTATATGACAGTAGACTGTAGGGGTGCCAGCCGACAGGCTCCCATGCAGGCTTGGCACTGACACTAATGAGGCCACACAGCCACACAGGCAGTGTGGAGGGCTACAGGAGGAAGGGTGTCTGGGCTGAATCCAGAGGATGAGGAAAAATCAAGTTTGGTTACCAAAATACCAGGAGCTAAAGAAGGGTACAAGAGAGCCCAGAAAACACAGAAGAGGCCGTTCTGTCTCCACACAGTCTCGGGGGTCCCCCAGGCCATTCTGTCTCCAGACACACAGTAGCGGGGTCCCCAGGCCACTCAGGCAGAAGAATCAGCAGGCTTGGTGGTTAATTACGTGTGTGAGTCACAGAGGACTCTCCGGTTCTTGGAGAAGAATCTATGCTGTGCTCAGTGACAGAGAACACAGAGTAGGGAAGGAGCAGGCCCTCGGCAGATAACCCGGGTTCTTGGAGAAGCTGGCTGTGTGACTGGGTACTCACATGGGCAGGGACGGCCTGTCTGGTTTTCTCTAGCATACACATTAAGTCTACCCTATGAACACTTATTTGTGTGTCTACATAAGCCACGAGAATTAAGCTTTGGCATTTGCAGCTATTGAACTAATACTGTTGAGAGCACAAATAAAATGCAATGTAACAAAGGTTGAAAAATGGCCCAAACTTGTGTTAAAGGAGGAAAGCAGACCCTAAGAGAGCTGGAGAAGATACAAATGTCATTGCATGCAACCCAGCTCAACACATAAATGGCAGGTCAACTGGGTTACTAAGCAATTCCAGGGACAAACCTTCCACTGGGGCTACCCTCCCTCCCTCAGCTCTTGCAGCAGTTGGGGGTTAACCCTGAGATTCCATGTAATCAAAGCCCTGCTAAAGGCTGTGATGGACATGAAGCCATCTATTAATGTCCCCTAAGGACAGCCCCTCTCCCCAGAAGTGGCCCTTTTTGTTTCAGTAGTGGCATTTGAAATGGCTCTTCATGACCCAAGGTCAGCAACCTGTCTCTGATGGAGATGAGGTATGTGTACCAGGGCCATCAAAATCCAATTGCTGACTTGGTCCTGTCCCTATGCAGAGGCTCCTCTTCCTTGGCTGCTGGGGAGTCCGTCCCCAGCTACTCCAGAGTCCAGGGCCCAGCCTCCCACCTTCCTTCTCAATCCCATCCCTGATATCTATCTAGGCTGCCTGCGAGTCTTTGGAAAGAAAATGGAGCTCTCCACCTTCCCAGTCCCAGGATGAATGACATTGCTCCCTGGGAACCTGGGCTTCATTAGAGTCCCTAGTTTTTCTCAAGAAGTTGGAGCTGAATGGGGCCAGGGGAACCCCCTAGCCCAAGGCAAACCCCCTTTTACCAGGGTGGAGAAGAGGCTCCATCCACAATACACAACGGGGACTGGACCTGGGTTTCCTGACACCCAAGGCAGTACCAGGGTACATTCCTCACTCCCAGAGCTTTTCTCAGCTTTGCCCAAAGTCCTGGAAGGACAATTTACTTGAATTCCCCAAATGAATACTCAACAGGGGAGGGTGGACTCTTTGTTTTGAGACCCAGCCATCTTGCCTCCTGCCACACAGGCCCCTTTGGAGGAGCTCAGGGCCTCATTACCATTTCTTGCTGGACACATCCAGTTGCTCCCATGAGCTCATTCGGCCACAGTGAATAAGCAGCCGTGAGGTGCCAGGTACTGTGCTTGGGCCCAGGAGCTACATGCCCAGGGGCTCAATGCTGGGCCTAGCCCACCTCTCTGTGCCCTGTGCTATGAACACACGCAGCCTGCTTCTCCTGCAATGCTGACACTTGCTGGTTCAATGACACGACTTCAGGATATTGCCCAGAGCCCCTCAGACACCCCTCTGTCCCATTCTTCCTGCCCCTGACAAATGCTTGGGCCACCAACCCAGCATCCGTTTATGAGATCAAAAGGAAGTGACTGATGAAACCGAGCTCCTCCAGCTCCCAGAGGAGAGTTTCCTCCTTCCCCGCCTCCCTCCCCCATCGCCACATGGACCAGGCACAGAGGACCAAACACCAGAATGTAAGAAATGACTCAGAGGCCCCTTTCTTTCTGGCTGGAAGGGCCTCTACACCTCCAGGAGCCATTCCCACGGGGCATAAGCAAGCGTTGCCCAAAGGTGGGCCCTGCTCAGCTGTGCGCTGGGCGTGGCTGCCAGGCCCCTGACATCAGAAGGCTTGCGCAGAATGACTCAAGAGAGACCAGGAGAGGGACCTTGAAGCAGCGCGGGCAAGTGGTAGATGTGTCTCAGGGCACAGGGAACACAATTTGGAGCAAGCTGTTTGAGTGCTGTCCAGACTGTCTTAGCCACTGACGAGACAATGCTGGGGAGAGTTTGCAGAGCTGGCTGAGGATGAAGGGGGAAAATCAGTTCCGACAGCTCGCTTTAGATTTAATTATTCCATTTCGAGAATCCTTCTGGTTGCCGGGCTGGAGGGCCGTGTGTCTGGGGCTGACTCAGGCTGGGGGAGGCACTGGGTCCCCTGATTGAATTATTGCATCTCCTGGTGCTCAGGGCAGCAAACAACAATGCCTGTGTCCTGCCATGTCCCCTGTGTCACTGATCCTGGCCCACATGGAAAACCTTCACAGTTAATTTGATGACAGTCTGTAGCCCAGAAGCCCCAGAGCAGGAATGTGATGAGTGTCTCACCTGATACCAATTTTAATCAGCTGGGCCCCAGGAAGGTACAAGAGGGGACAATAGAGAGAAGGAGAGCATGGAGCGGTGGGGCTTGTCCGAGACCTCACTGACATTCTGGTCACTTCCTGATCGTATACCAAGAATGTCACCTGTCCTCACTAGAAAGACAGGGCCTTCCTTACCCTAAATGGGGAGGTGGGGAGAAAAAGGCCCTCTCCTTTTGCTCAAGATTACTGCAGTGATAAATGAGGACACACACACACACACACACACACACGCATGCACACATATGCACATGCGCGCGCGCGCGCGCGCACACACACACACACACACACACACACACACACACTTCTTCATTTGGCCACTGTTTTATCCCTGAGAGAGGCCACTTGACTGGGAGAAGGAGATGCAAGGTTGGCACTGGACCTGCTGTTATTAACTGTGCATTACTGAGTGAACCACCTTCCCCCTCTGGGCTGCGTTCCAAAGGAATTGCACTGTATCAGTGGTTTTTCAACTTTTTCTTCAAATGAAACCTTCAGCAGGACTCTGATTTATACCAGAGGCTCAAACAGTCTCTCAGGTTCAAGGGAGGTGGCTTCAGAGCCAGCCCCTCCTTGCACACCCTGTGACCCACCACAGAACACCAGATACTGTGTGTCACAATTGGAAGACACTGGACTAGATACTTGCTGGACAGGCTCAATAGTGGTCCCCCAAAGATGTCCATGTTCTGTTCCCTGGAAGCTGTGACTATGTTACCTTGCATGACCAAGGAGGCTTTGCAGAGTGATGAGGTTAGAGGTCATTACAGGGAGGTTCTCCGAGATTATCCGGCTGAGCCTCACTCAATGGCAGGGTCCTAACAGGGAGGAGAGGAGAAAGTGGGGCGACTGGAAGCCGCGAGGCGGGAGATGCTGCACGTCTGGCTGTAGGGATGGAGGAAGGGCATGGGCCCAGGAGGCAGGCCGCCTCGAGGAGCTGGAAGAGGCAAGGAGACAATTCCCTCCTGGAGCCTCCAGAAAGAGCCAGCCCTGCGCATACCTTGGTTTCAGGACTCCTGGCCTCCAGAACCACAAGGTAATAACCGTGTGTTGCTTTAACCCACTGGGTTTATAATTTAATACAGAAGCCATGGGAAACCCACAATCCCATGATCCAGAACCTGTGAGCAGGGGAGACGATTCTAGCATCTCACACACCCACATCTGTCATCTCTGGGGAGGACAGAGACCGTCTCCCTCATCCCTGCTCCCCTCTGCCTCTGGAATCTGTCATTGGAACTTATCTAATTAGAGTTTCTCTGTGCCCATCCCTGAGACCTCTCAGCACTTCACTGACTTAGGAAGAAACGTGGCCCTCCATGGTCCTCCCAAGTCCCAAAAATGGAGGACAGTGAGACACAAGAGCTTTACCCATGCCCGTGTTTAGTCCTCTCGGTCCCCATTTCTTCCCACCCCCCACCATCCCCTTTCTTCAACTTTCTATTTTGGGAGATTAGAAAGGAAAACTCTGGATTCAGTTCAGGGATTAAATTCAATGACATGAATATAGATGAGTCCACTTCCTCCCGCAAACAGCATGTCCTCCAGCCTCTAAATCCCAGTGCCCTTGGCCCCTTCCATCAGGCCTACAAGGATCCCAACAGCTGGTGTTGGTTGCCGTCTACTCCAGACACCCATACCTGTATGGGACAACAGGACAGGTGACTTCTGGGTCACGTCAGGCCAACTGCTGCACAGAGGGGCAGCAGACACAGGGCCCACCAAGTTCAAGGAATCACGATGGGCAGTGGATCCAATGGCCCAACAGCCAGAGGCCAGAGAGCAAGTGGCTACCACCTATTGCTACCTCCACCCCGATTCGGAGCTTATGGAACTCCATTCTCTGTTAAGTGAGATTCCCACAAAATTCATGGATGACATTTGCGCAGCCAGAAGTGTCTCCTTGGAATTTTCGAAGAACTCACAGATGAAACAAGTACACAAAGACCATTTCTCTGTCTCAGTCAGAGCTGCTCCTGAAGGTACTGCCCACCAAGTTCAGTGTCCTGCCGTCTTAAGATACAAAAAGCTAAGCCTCCCCCTGGACCCCCTTCTCTGTCCAGCTGCCTCCCTTCTTCCTTCCTCACAGCAAACCCCCTTTGGATGAATTGACCCCACTCCTGTCTGCTCCCCTCCCCTCCTAAATCCACTTGATCCAGCCTCAGCACCACCGCCGCCATCGCCAACACCTCCCACCAACACAGCTCCCACAAGAGTCCTTGGTGACCTCCTTATTGCTAAATGCCAAAGGCATTTGTCAGCCCTTATCCTTCCTGATCTTTTAGTGGCATTTGGCATTGTTGACCTTTCTGGCCTTTCTCAAAATCCCAATGGCCAGCTTTGACAGCTCACTTCCTGGGGCCTTCATTACACCCCGCTCATTACTTTGATACATCCCCCACCCCCATCCCCCACTTGCCAATAATTCTTTCTCCACTAACCCCTTAAATATTCAAGCTTTCGGGGTCCAAGCTTTTAGGTCCTCTTATCACTTCCTCTTTCTCCCTGGGGATTTCTATACGCTGATGGTGGGGCTGGGGTGGGGCTCAGTGGCAGAGCTCTTCCCTAGCACATGTGAGGCCCTGGGTTCCATCCCCAGTATGTCAAAAAAAGAATGTAGTTAAAATAAACTATGCGTTGATGACTTACAAACCCTGTGTCCGTGGCCCAGCCCTGTCCTAGCAGCAGACCCACATGCTAGCAGACATTTCTTCTAGGGAGTCCTATAAGACCCCAAAAGATATCTGGTCAAATCAAATTTTTTATTGTCCCTAATAAAACCTGCCCCTCCTGCTGTGTCCTCCACCTACCGAGAGCCCATCGGCCCCCCAGTCACCCAACACTCATGTGTCCTTCATTCCCACCTGCTCCCATTCAGACATGGCACTCTCCAATCTGCTCACACCTGTCCAGGCCACCTTCATTCCTCAGCCAGGTCCCCAGTCGCTTAGACTTGGTCTCCCTCCTATTCAAGCCGGAGTTATCCTTCCACAGGCCCAAGGGTCATGCTTGACCTTCAGGGTTGCCACACCTTCAGGGTGAGGTCCAACTCCACCCACCTCTACAGGGCCCTGCCCACCTCTCCGACCTGCCTCCCTGCTCTCCACCTCGTTCCCTTGTCCACCTTGTCTTACAAGTGACATTCTCTCCCCTGAACAATCTTCTCCCCTTGCCCTCTAATTCCTCTAAGTCCTTCAAGTCTTGGGATGTCACTGCCCCAAGAGACCATCTCCCTCCTCCACTGGTCCCCCAGGTCTGGGCCCCTCCAAAGACCCACAGAATACTGGCTTTTTCCCCTACTGGTTGAGTGCCCCGGCCAGTGAGGCATTTCGAAACACTTAGTCTGGCCAAGGTCGTCCTGGGTGAGGCAACGGTTGCTGGGTCTCACTCCTCCTGCATGGCACAGGTGCTGCCTACAGGCTCCAGCCCTTAGGAAGCAGAACGAGAGACGCAAACATCAGGTAAGGGACAGGCTGGTGGGTCAGAGAAACCTTAGTGTCCCTGTGCAGTCTCTCTTCCCTTTGTCACACTCCTGGCAGAGACACTGAAGCAGCTGACACTCCGAAGATGTCAGGAAGACATGGTGACACCCACAGGTCTAGATTCGTCCACCCATCGGTCTTGTCTCATCCACCAACCCACAGTTTCACACTGAAGAGGTTACAGGTAGGGAGCAGGGATCTGAGGTCACCAGTCCTGTCCCCAACAGGCTATGTGGCCTGCCGATGTCATGCTGCTTTTCTGGACCCATGTGTTCCCATGTGAAAAGACAGACAGCCATTTGGCAGGTGCCCTCTGGGAGTCACGGGAGTGCTCAGCTGTCACCAAGCAATCCCTGCTCTCAGTTAGATGGAGATCCTGTCTGAACAGAATCCCTTCAGGTAAACGATACCTTTACAAAACAGTGCCACATCTGTTTTTCTATAAATTGATGCTCATGAGCAGCCCTGTAATGTAAGTAAAGTGGACGCACATCTCCACTTTACCAACAAGGAAACTGAGGCTTAAGAAGGCTCAGTGACTTCCCCAAGACTGAAACTTGGGACATCTTTCAGCAAGCAGGGACCATGTCTGGCTTGTGCACATGTTATGTCCATCACCCTGCCCAGTGCCAAGCACACAGAGGTGTTACCCAATCTGAAGTTAAAGCATTCACATGAAACACAACCTGACCAACTCTGCTGCCTCCCCTGACAGCCAAGGAGCTGTGTCGGGAAATGCACTAAGGTAAACACTGTCATCAGCTGGGCAGCTCCCTGCCTGACCTCCACCCCAGCTGAGTGTTTCATCAACATGGTTAGAACAACTCTTTGAGATGTTCCAGCTCATTCTGCAAACCAAGGTCAGAGACAGAGTTGCAGCAGGACAGCTGGAGACCTTACAGATCTCCTGGTGCCCCACTTTGGTGTCCACCTGATAGTCAATGGCACAGTCCCTCAGTACGCCTAACTTGGCTGGTGGCATGGGTCATGGGCCCCTCGCTTTTCCTACCACACCAACACTCTTCCCTGGTGATGTCCACTTTGTCCCTGAATAGCACTAAAGGTCATATGGAGCCAACGACAGTATGAGTCTGCTGTGGGCAGCAAAGAGGAGGTCCTTCCACACCCTCCACGGCACGCTGGCCCCTGGGCTGAAGCAGACATCTGGGGCCATGCGTGCCCAACCCCTCTCCGTCTGCCATCGATACAAACACCCTGCTGGACTTTAGGAAAACAACCTTCCCCACTTTCCTTGTGCCTGGTTTGCCCACTGTAGGTCCTTCAACACCTTTAACACAGGGACGGACACACCACACAGAGTAGCCAATCAGAACACTCCATCTCTCTCATTATCCCGATTGGACCTGAGAGGAACACATGGCAGAATCCGAGTCAATCAAAGGCATATTCCAGACTTGGGTGTGAGAGAGGGTCTCTCTTTCCTTCCAGTGGCAGTGATAAAGACACGGAACTGCTAGAACCACCTTGCCCAATTTCCTTAAAAAGCCATCTGTGGGATGACCAACACTAAGAAGCTGGGCCAAGAGGACCAGAGAGACAGCCCTGACCGCACTGTCAGAGCCTCTGGGCCAGCCGCACACAGTCAGGTAGCTGCGCTCCTCCATGGTGTGAGGCTGTCAGCCTCCTTCAGCTGGAGCGGGCTGGAGGAGGGTTTCTGGCTGCAGCTCAGCGTGCCTGCGCAGACGCTTTCTGGCTCCACTTGGCTAACGGGAGATGGGTTGCATAACTGCCCCAATTCTTTACCCTTCCTCCTGTCAACACCCTTCATCAGATGACTCTGGAATTCTTCCCCTCACATTTACCCATCTTTCGGTGCTTAAGCCGACACACGTGACATACTTTGGCCAATAGACTTGCCGCTCTGTCCGGCCTAGATGGGTCAAGCTCCAGCCCACCCAGATGTATCAACGAAATAAGAACTTGCTCTTGAGCTGTCCTGAGGGGGTTTGTCATACCATATATAACTGGACAACATAATGCATCTGTCACTCCTACTCTTGGGCTTCTTGCAGATAGGAACTGTGTCTTACACATGGCTATCTCCCCAGTGACCAGCCAGCTACCAGTACACAGGAGGAGGAGGGAAGGGAAAGGGGGAGGGGGAGGGAAAAGAAGGGAAGTGGGGAGACTCCCGGTTCTCCTGCATAGTTCTACCAGGTTTAAAGTTCTGACCTTATCAAAGGAGGAACTACCTTCAACCTAAAGTGAAACTCTGCTTCTGGAACATAACATACACTGTGAGCATTCTGCCTAGGATACTATGCTAATATTTGGGAACTGATTTCTAATAATGTATCCTATACGTCATCATCCAGGCCTTGATCCCAAGGGTTTCAGATGCTCACACATCAGCCTGCAATTTGAGGGAGGCCATAAAGCCATCTTTGTCGACTCCTGCCCCCGTGACAGTCAGGCAGGCTTAGACTGGTGTATAACTGTGTGCACAGTGCCACAGCAAACCTGCCACAAAGCCTGCTAATCACACCCAGCTGAGACTCACCATTCGCCAGCAAAAGGCATTTTCCAGTGTCTCATTAAAATTGGGAGAAGGATTAGGAGGTTCCTTTCTTGATTAATGACTTTCTCTGCCTGAGAGATATAATCCTATCTCTAACCCCAAATAACTAGAAACAAAATTAAATTTCTACTGTGAGATCATTCAGGGCACGTGTTATACCATGCCCCTAAGCCTTATTTTCTTTACATATTTTATCCAGCTTAAAGGCACAAGATATTGTGAGCCCCAAAACTAGAACTGTTTCACAATGAGTAGAAGCAGCGACAGAAGAGAATCTCCTGGATTTTCTGAGGTACAAATGAGTCTTTACTTTTATGAGAACAGCCACCTCCCCTTAGGCGAGGGACACAGGCATCCATATGACATCTAGAGCACTTGCCTCATCAGATCCCTTTGGAGACACAGGTGGGCATTCATAATCAAAAATAAAAGCTGCCTCTACTGACTACACTGATTTTCTTCTCTACATCTGTTATCGTGAGAAAATTTGCAGGGTTATGAACTATTCAAACTGGAAGGGACCTTTGAGACTACTAAGTGAAACCCTATAACCTAACAAACAAAGTGATGCCCAGAGAGGTGTGGGGATTCAAACTACCCATGACTCATAAATTGGGCCAGCTGACTCCCAGTCTAGAGCTCTCTGATGTCTGTCTGTCTGTCTCTCTCTCTCTCTCTCTTTAAAAGAAATAGATCATATGATCACATTCATTTCAATGTGATTTTTAGAAAAGAGTTTCAGAATGGTTAGACTCACACCTAAGCTTACAAGGAATCAAGAAGAGTCCATGGAAACTTCAATTCAAAACCGTGTCACCAATATGAGCAGTTGTTTCCTAGATGCGGGCAGGAAGGGTTCCCCAGTGCTATAGAATACCACTGTCTCGTGTGCCATCTCTCCAATCTCCTCCTCTCTCTTATTTACCACTCCATCTTGGACTTGCAATCTATCACAGTATCCAGTTTTCCTTGAGCCTTGGTCCAGAGGAGACCCTGATGCCCAAGCTGGACCAGTAAGAGCCCCCATGCCCCAAGACTTCCTAGAAGGTCCTAGTGAGCCTTCCACGAAACATGGAGGGAAGGGCCTGTTTCAGGTGGAGAGAGCAGACCAAGCAGAGACAAGATGGCATGCAGGACATTTTGTGAGCATCTAAAAGATACAAGGCTCTGTGAGTTGCTCTGATCCTGGTGTATTCTCAAGGAGGTAGTGAGCCAGTAAGGAGACAGTAGTTCAAGGCTAACCTCAAGGAAGAAAGTGATACGTACAATGATTAGAGGAGAAATACACAACTTATGGGGACACAAAGGAGAAAATATATGCAACTGGTAGATGGAAAAGGCTTTATGGGGGAAAGAACTAAAATCCTTGGGCATGATCTCTGAGGACAATGGGAATCACTAAAGACGTATGAGGTAAGCCACGACCAGAACTGTGGCTTCACATAAAAACCACAGTATCACATGTAGAATCAGCCTAGAGAGAAAGAGGCTGTTATAGACCAATGATAAGAAAGGTTTGGTCTAGAAGAATTCAGGGAAAGGAGGGAGGGAGCAGAGGAGTACACTGGAATAAAGAGATAGAAAGGCAATGGCGGGGCTGGGGTTGGGGCTCAGCGGTAGAGCGCTTGCCTAGCACATGTGGGGCCCTGGGTTCAATCCCCGGCACCACATAAAAATAAATAAAATAAAGTAAAAGTATTGTGTCCAACTACAACTAAAAAATAATTTAAAAAAAAGAAAGAAAGAAAAGGAAAGGAAAAGCAATGGCAGCCCGTGTAGGATGACAGAGCACATGTGTGCAAAAAGATGGCGGAAGGACTCCCTGTTCCTTGGTTGAAGGATGGGAGGATGAACAGGAATGCATGTGTGTCATATAGGATTGGTCAGAAGAGGACTCTGTTGCAATTAAAGATGAAAGCCAACCAAGGGTGGTGAGTAAAAGTAGAATGTATTAAGTGACAGAATTTAATGAGAAGCATGGATATCTTCAAAACATTGTGGGAAAGCAAATTAAATAAGAGAAAGATGGCAAAATGTTCTGATTCTTGTGATCATGACCATGAGTTAAAACAGAATATAAGAGGAATCTACATGAAATCTACATGAAATTCTCCTGTTTAAAACCACTAAAAAACTTTAAAAAAAAAAAAAGTCACTGAACAGGGCTGGGGTTGTGGCTCAGTGGTAGAGCACTTGTCTCGTATGTGTGAGGCACTGGGTTCAATTCTCAGCACCACATATAAATAAATGAGTAAAATAAAGGTCCATCAACAACTAAAAAAAATATTTAAGAAAAAAGACACTGGACAAAAATATTTGAAACAAGACACTGAACACATCAGGCAATGAAAGACAGTTATCCTAAATCAGATGAAACTTAAAACTGTCTCATCTTGCTGCCTTGGGAGTGTCACCAGGCTGCAGCCCAGAGAAAGAGAATCTGGGAAGCATGGAGGAGGATACCTGAGTTGAGAACACCTGGGAGTCCAGACAGACCAAGCAGTTAAGCTCACAGAACAAAGAACCAAAAAGGAGACAGCTTTGCAGAGAGAAAACTCCAGAGGTAAGGAGAGGGTCTCGTAGGAGTATTCAGCGGAGTACTGATCAGCACATGTATCTGAGGAAACTGCCCAAGACCCAGGACTGAACACCCAAAAGGATTACAGTCCATGGCATACAGCACTCACCCAGGGCTGGGAACCAGTGCCTGTCCCCTCCATAACTCACAGGGCAAGAGTCCTGCTGTAGTGCAGAGTGACCAATCCCAGAACTAAACACAATTCTGGTTTGTGTAACAAAGCTGAAAAGCAAGACTCAGAGGGATCAAGCTGTTTCCAAGTAATGCAACCACATCCCGGAACAATGTTCAGTGGTATTTATAAGAAAAACACCCAGGACCTGAAAGTTAAAATTCAAATGTGAGGAATCTAATAGAAAGTTATCGATTCTGCAATCTGCATTTGGGGTAAAATTGGGGGTTCATAACCCACTTCAATCTAATGTATGAAATATGATATGTCAAGAGCTTTGTAATGTTGTGAACAACCAATAAAAATAAATAAAAAAATAAAAAAAAGAATGTGACAAGAAAAAAAAAAAAGTACACCTTTTAATCGTATGTGCATGCCCTGTAAACTAAAAATGCATTGTCCTAAGCATTTTTAGATAGGAGTTTTGTAAGGATCACAGCATTGATAAAATGATTGGCATTTCACCTTGAAGAAAAGAGAATGAAATCTTAACACAACATCATATATGGTCTCTTCGATGTGTTTTAAACTACTAATTGATTTTTAAAATCATCGCTTTCAAAAATAAATACTTATTGTTAACATTTTATTCACACTGCATTATAAGAATAAAATGATTTTTAACCTTTGTGGGGAAATACAGCATTTTCCAGACTGGCAGCTTAATAAATATTTGGGTGGCCATACCTATCTTTAAGGTGAATAATTTCATATAATAACTTGTATTATTGTATGGATTATTGTATTACTTGGTTGTGGAGTACCTTACAATGGAATTATTATAAATTTACAGAAATGCTTAGAGTAGCATCATGAATAAAATATAAATTGGAAGACTCGAAATAGTATATCTTAACTGTTTGAGAGGATCCAGGAAAATAACCAGCATTCAGAAAAGTTCATAAAAAAAAAAAAAGAAAGTTATCAGACATGCAGAGAAGTAGAAAAATAACCCAGTTTGAGGGGAAAAAATCAGTCACTTGAAAATTTCCCAGGACTGACAAGATATTAGAATTATCATACAAAAACATTATTATACCTATATTACATATGCTTGAAAAGGTAAGTGGAGATATGGAAGATATATTTTAAAATATCTCAAATCAAGAGATTAAAATCACAATGTCTGACATTTCAAAAACTATATTCAATGGTATCAATGGCAGACTAGACATTACGGAATACATAGCAATAAAAATTCTCTGAAATGAAAAAGATAAAAAACATATTTTTTAAATGAACAAAGCATCAATAAGCTGTGAGACAACTTTAAGCAACCTAAAGCGTAAGTAAGTGAATTCCCAAAGGAGAGGAGAGAGGAAGGCAAAGTAAATAAATATTTAAAGAAATTATGGCAAAAGTTTCTCTAAATTTAATGAAAACTGTTCACCCACAGACCCAAAAGCTCATCACAGTCAAACACAAGGAACATGAAGAAAATGACTCCAACACATTCTAGTCAAATTGTTCAAAATTAACTATAGTGAAAAAAAAAATCTCAAAAGCAGGCAGAGTTTTTAAAGACACATACAAAGAAACAAAGAGAAGGTGACGGCAGAATTCTCCTCAGAAACAATGGGAGAAAGAAGAAAGTGGGTGACACCTTTAAAGGATAAACAAAAATCTTCAACCTAGAATTGTCTATCCTGTGTACTGGTTTTCTGTTGCTGCATAATAAACTATCATAAACATGGAGGCCTGGAGCAGCACACATTTCTTTTTTTTTTTTTTCCTTTGGGCGTGGGTACTGGGGATTAAACTAAGGAGCACTTGGCCACTGAGTCACATCCCCAACCCTGTTTTGTATTTTTTATTTAGAGACAGAGTCTTACTGAGATTCTTAGCACCTTGCTTTTGCTGAGGTTGGCTTTGAACTCACGATCCTCCTGCCTCAGACTCCAAAGCCACTGGGATTACAGGTGTGCACCACTGCACACAGCTGCAGCACACACTTATCACCTCACAGTTTCCATTGGTCAGGTTGGATATGTTCATATCAGACAAAGTACATCTCTCCAAGCAAAGAATATTGCCAGGCATCAGCAAAATTTCACCGACAAAAGAGCTCATTTATAATAAGAATATAACAATTCTAACCATTTATGCTGTTAGTAACAGAGTTTTGAAATACACAAAGCAATAAGTGAGAGCATCAAAAGGGAAAACAAATTTGTAAATATTGTGAGATATTACAATACCTCTCTGAATAACTGATATTAAAAGCAGTTATAAAATCCATAAAGACACAAGAAAACATAATCAATTTGACCAAATTGATATTCTGAAGTCTTCATAACAGAATACATATCCTTTTCATGTGTACACTGAACATTCGTGAAAATTTTGGCCCACAAAACAAGCCTCAATAAATGTAAGTTTTTTGAGGAAAAGAATCCACAAAAATTCATATTTTTAATAAATGTAAATTCTAATTCAAACAATATATACTCTCATTCCACTAGAGAATTCAATTAAGAATTAACAATGGAAAGATCTCAAAAGTCCTCAAATGTTTGAAGACTAAATGACACATTTCTAAACAACTCATAATAGTTCAGAGAAGAAATCACAAGGGAAATTAAAAAAATATTTTGAAGTAAATTAAAATTTTATATGTACCGTATGTTTTAGTGAATGCCACTAGAACGGTACTTAGGAGAAAGTTTATCATACTAAATGCCTAAATTAGAAAATTAATGACTTCACCATTCACCTTCAGAAACTAAATAAAGAAGAGAAAACTAAAGTCAGAGTAAGAAGAAGATAGGAATAAGAAAAATCAGAGAAACCAACACTTGGCCCAGATGCTTTCCCTAGTGACTTCTACCAATAATATGAGGAATAATACCAATTCTATACAACTTTCAGAAAAGTATAGAGAACAGATCTAGCTATTTCTCTGAAGCCAGCATTACCCTGAAAGCAAAGCTTCACAGATACAATTAAAAAAATATATAAGCTACAGAAAAATACCTCTCAAGAACACAGAGGCAAAAATTCTCAACAAAATTTTGACAAATCAAACAGCATATGTAATGGATACACATCATGATCAAATGGAAATTGGCTTAATATCCAAGATTGGCTTAACATTTAAAAAATCAATCAACATAATTCACCATATTAATAAACTAAAAGTAGGAAAACCATGATTATCTCAACAGATGCAGGAAAAAAAATTGGCAATTTCCAACATATGTTCCTGATAATTAATAATAATAAATAATAAAAAATAATAAAAATAAATAAATAATAATAAAAAATGAGGGAACATCCCCATCTTAAAAGAACATTTACGTCAAACCTACAGCTACCTACATATCTAATAGTAAAACTGAAAGCCTTTCCCTCTAAGATCAGGAGCAAGACAAGGACACCTACTTTAACAACCTCTTCTCAATATAGTACTGGAGGATCAAAGCTGGAGATATTCACAGTAATCAAGTATTATATTATCATCGAAATAGACAAATATATAAGTGGAACAGAACAGAGTTGAAAACGAGCCCCACATATATATGTGGACACTAATTTCTGACAGAAGTGCAAAGATAATGCCAAGGAGATGGGACCAGCCTGTCCACAGCTGGTGCTGGGACAACAGATAGCCCCACAAAAACACAGACTCTGACCTGTCCTTGGCCATTCACTCCAAATGGATTGTAGACCTAAATGTAAAAACAAAATAAGAAACTTGTAGTTGAAAACACAGAAGAAAACCTGTGTGACCTTGGTTAGGGAGTGAGCTGTGCGAAGCCCGTTTTGGACATGTTGGATATGTTCATTTTCCCAATTGCTCCATCGTGTATGATACTAAATCACAATTCATAAGAGGAAAAAAAATTAATAAACTAGACATCAAAAGTAAAAACTGGTTTTCTGAAGCCTCAAGAGACTGAAAAGACAAGTCACAGACTAGGAGAAAATATTTATAAAATATATATCTGGTAAAGAACCTATGTATAGGATATATTTAAAAAATCTTTAATAACACTCAATAATAACAAACAACCTACCTTTTTAAACTGATCACCACAGAGCAAATAGGTGGCAAACAAGCACATGAAAAGATGATCAACACCACTGTCTTAGATGTATGAGCCCACGTTGTATTACTATAACAGAATACCTAAGGCTGGGTCACTTTATAAAAAAAGAAGGCTTATTTGGGCTCAGGTTCTTTTTCAAGTTGAGGGCCTATATCTGGCAAGGGCCTTCTTGCTAGCAGAGTCCCACGGCAGCCTCAGAACACTACATGGAAAGAGACAGGCAGCACTTGAGCACTTGAGTGTGACTTCTGGTCTCTCTTCTTAAGCCACCAGTATCCTGTCATGAGAGCTCCACCCTGATGACCCTGTCTGATCCTAATCACCTGTCAAAGGCACCACCCAATGGGGGACAGTGATATGATCTCCAAATCCTAGCACAGATTAAAACCACAAGGAGGTACCAGTCCACACCTGTCGGAATGGTTAAAATCAGCACGGATGTGCAGAAACTAGAACATTCACACACCACTAATGGGAACATGAAGGGTTAAGAAGCCATCAGAAAACCGTTTTGACAGTTTCTTAAAATGTTAACAGACATCTATCACTCCTACTACCCAAGAGAACTAAACCATATATCCATATAAAGACTGCACAAATGTTCCCAGCAGCTCTGTACGTAAGAGCCCCAGACTGGAATCCACCCAAGTGTCCATCAACACGTGAATGCCTAAATAGTGGTCTATCCACACGATGGAATGCAGCAAGAGAAAAGAACCAAGTATTGATACACACAACAATACTGAAAGAAGCCAGACTAAGAGTCCATTGGATGATTCCATTTATATAAAATTCCTTTAAAATGCAAATAATCAGTAACAGAAAGTGGATCATAGCTGCTTGGGACGGTAGGCTGGGAGGACAAGTAGAAAAGGACAGGAACGAGAGATTACCAACTTTGGAAATTGATGGACATGCTCATTGTCTTGATTTAGGGATAGTCTCCCAGTTGTACATATTTGACAAAATATCAAACTGTATCTTTTAAATTTGTGCAGTCTATTTTTTAATATTTATTTTTTAGTTGTAGTTGGGTACAATACCTTTATTTTATTTATTTATTTTCATGTGATGCTGAGGACGGAACCCAGGGCCTCACACGTGCCAGGTGAGAGCTCTACCACTGAGCCACAACCTCAGCCCCTTGTGCAGTCTGTTATACTTGAATAATCCTATTTTTAAAATCCAGGTTTCATTTAGACTAAACTGCCCAAGTTCCCTTGTGTTAATAATATTTTAATGAGAAAAAAAAGCTAATGCAAATTTGCAGAAGTGGCCTCGTTCTGGCCCCACCCAGAGTGAGGGTCAAGGGGAGCTCACAAGGGTCTGAAGGACAGAGGGGGTGGGACAAGATGTGTGGCACCCATGTTCCCTGAGACTCCTCAGTCCCACAGACCTGCAGACTGTCTCATTGATGTGAGACAGTCATGACCAAAAGACAGTGCCCTAAACATGTAGGGACCCGCATCATTTCTCTGTCCCATCCCTGTCATCCTGCATGGAAGGAGTCTCCAGGGAGAAGGGCAGCCGAGTTCACCGTGTTTCTAAACCTGGGTTTGGGGGGACCCTAGCTGGTCTCCTCCTCACCTCCCATCTCCACCCACAATGTCTGGGGTTTGGGCCCACCAGAGAGCAGGGTGCGAGACAACTGCCACCTGTCTCTCTGCCACGTGCAAGAGAAGTCCCCATCATCCCTGTTCAGTCACAGAAGAGCTAGTGCTGGTGGAAAGGGCGCTGAGCAAAACCCAGGCCAAGCCATCCCCGACACACCCCTCAGCCACTTGTACCAACAATGATGGTGACAACCAGAGCCACTGCACAGCACTTCATCAGTGGCGGCTACCATGCACTGACCCCTTACTCTGAAGCAAGCCCTCCGCAGGCTCTCCATATCATCGCCCGACTTCAGGCCCATTACAGCTCTCCGGTACTTCTGTTCCCTGTTGTGGAGAGGGGAAACAAGTCTCAAGGCAGTGAGGCAGGGTTGCCCCAGGCCACATGGCTAACGCAGGCTCAAGGGCAAAAATGCACCTGGACACTGACTCCAGAGGCTGAGCTTTGCCCTTAACCCCGTCAGTCCAGATCCAGAACAAGGGTGAGCAGAGGCACCTTCAAAAAGCCACCCATGGTTTCCAACATCAGCAGTCAGGGCAAAAGCAGCCACAGCAACTATAGGAGGCCAGTGACCTGTTCGGTCACACTGGACACTCTGACCATTGCATTCGTCTCTGTATTTCTGGCTGTGTGTTGGGTTTTGTACTTTTCCCACAGCCCTCTGTAGCCATCCCTGAAAATCAGGATTGTTCACATACAAAGAGGGACTTCCCAGGACATGGGACTTTACATATGAAAACCAGGAGACCAAGCAAACCTGGACGGCTGGTCACCTAAATGTGCCAACTCCTTTGGCACCACCAGACACAGGGATGGCTGGCCAGACCCAGTCAACCATACAACATGGCGCCACACCCAAGCAGTCACCAGAAGGGTGACATGGAGCCAGCTCTGGTTACTGAACACCCGTCCCCCTCTGGTTGAACCTCCTCTGCCTCCTGACTGCAAACACACCACAGCTGGATAAAGGAAGGCCATTTGCAACAATCCATAATTAATTTGATGTTACCTAAAACATCCCACCAAGTCAGCACTGGCTGCAACCTTGGGTTTAATTAGTTTCTTGGGATGAAATAATTGTGCCCCTGCTCAGTATTTCATTCATAAGATCACTTGCTTTGAAAGTAGCAGGCTTTTTATTGATTCTCTCACTCACTGAGGGACCATATGATACCCTCAGAGCAGAGCAAAGACAGACCAGGCCTGAGCCCAACAGGAACATGGGGAAAGTCCACAGAGCTTCACAGGAATCAGCGGCTAACAGATATTTAATTGATCATCTACTAAGTACTACAAGCCAGCTGCAGGCCTGGGGGGACTCAGAGGTAAGCAGGAAGTACAGATGCCCCCTGACTGCATTTCCAGGTGTTACTAAAGAGCAGCTAGGACCGGGAGCAGTAGGTAGGCGCCTGTCAGCTCTAACACTAATTTCTCTATGTGGGAAGAGGAAGTGAGCATCAACGTCCACGAGGTTGAGGCCTACAGGCCTCCCCACACCCAGATCCCCTAAGGACTGGAGAGGCTGGCCCTGCATACCAGAAGCTCCAAGGAGACTCACTGGAACCCCCAAAGCACACAATAATTAGCTGCTAGGAATAAGGAGCCCCGTGAATGTCATCCTAGAAGATGTGGCTTATGAGGACCACCTCTGTAACATCAGGGTCTTCCATCAGGAAAATTCAAAGGACCCTAATGTCCAAATACCCAGCATCCGTAGGCGCCTGATCCGTGTCATGCTGGCAATATTCCCATTACTCACCTGAACTTGTGCTAACGAGGTGGCTAACTACAGGGCTTCCATCTGGGACACACACATTCATCATCTGATTAGGAAAGATTACGTATTTTTAGATAAAACATATATCCCCTAACAGGGGGAGACAGTTATAAATAACTTGGAAAACTCTAGCCGACGCCCCAAACATCATGATTTAGGTTGAAAGAAAAAGCCTTTCTGATCACTGTCCTTTCCTTGTCCCCAGCACATTTTTCATGTTTACTTGCTGTCACCCCAGATAAGTGATCACCCGCGCTGTGTCCCATTTGCTCACAAGCTGGGGTGGGAGGAAGAACCTCTCATGCCAACGGGCGAGGTCAAGGCCCTAGGAAGGAGAGGACGGGGCTGGGTCCTGCCCTGCAGACAGGTAAGTGGCCCACCTCTAACTGATGCCTGATGGCTACTGAGGGAACCTCGGGATGGCTTTATGTTCAGCCTCTACTCAAGCTGTCCCATGGAAGAGGGACTTGGCTTAAATGTTCCTCAAAGGCCCCTGGTTAGTGGCTGGGTCCCTGCCTATGGCACTATCCAGAGCTAACTGACCTTTAGGAGGTACAGCCCAGTTGGAGGAGGTTCAGTTACTCGGGGTACATCCTTGACAGGGATACTGGGACCCCAGAGCCCTCCCCTGTCTCCCTTTCCTTCCAGCTATGACGAGGTGGACAGGCCTCCTCCCCCATGAGCACCCACCATGATCTACAGTGCCACCCATAAAGCAATGGGCCACCAAACACGGGCTGAAACCATGCCCGGAAATGAACCTTTCCTCCTCCTCAGCTGTTTATTCCAGGTACTGACAGTGAGGGAAGCTTGTGAAAGAAGTCGGGCCTCTCCTTGAACACTGCAATAGAGGCCCGGCCCTCCCATGAGGCTTCTTCCTTCCCTGGACACTGAAGCCGCTCAGAGGGACCCTAATGCAAAAAGCATAACTACTTCCAATGACTACAACTGGAAAATTTTTAGAAGGGAGGAAGGAAAGAAGGGAGGGAGGGAGGGAGGGAGGGAGGGCGGAAAAAGGAAGAAAGGGATTAGAATCCGAAGTTCAAATACCCATGAGTCTAGAGACGATTTCCACTTTTAGGAAGATGGATTAGAATTACTTTTCCCTATTTCTTCCACTAAATGTAGCTGAAAACTCTAAATAGTCCATATGAAGCACACTTAAGAAGACTCTGAAAAGCGGAGGGAAGAGGGCAGCCCATCTAGGACAGTCAGGATCCAAGGCCTGACACAGTGGGAAGTCAAATTCTTTTTGAATTTTGTATCCCACACACGGAGTATAAGCCAACGTCACAAAAATGACAACACACAGGAAAAAGAAAAATCAAAAGCCCCAACAATAAAAATAAATACATAAATAAAAAGCCCCAACAAAATCCTGCCTCACAAACACAGAGGCCACTCAAGAAACAGCCTAGTAAGACAACAAACTATTAGCCAGTGACCATTCCATCCTGCCAAACACCATGGTAAAAACTGCCATTTACTTCTTCAATATCATTAAGGGCATCATGAGGCAGTCACAAGGTGCCCACGTCCTTGCCCTGAACTTGATCCTATTGCTACCAGGTGGTAATGAGCACTGCATTGTCAGTGAAGAATAGAGAATCAGATCTCCCACCCAGCAAGAACAAAGATTCCCCCACTTTATAGGTCAACAGACACCAAGTGGAAACCTCCATCTGGCAATTACAAGGCATACTGCATGCAACTTTCCCTGCTGAAGACGTGCCAGAGAAATCCAGCTAAGTCAAAAGGTTTAAGTAAGATAGAATCTCACAACACTGCAAATATGTACAGGTTTTGGTCCAAGTTATTCATCGTGCATACAAAAAGGAAGAGCTCATATTCAATGGAAAAAGACAATCAATAGATAGCAACACCAAGATGACAGAGATTAGAGATTTATATGACAAAAAATGTAGAAGCAGCCATGATAAAAATGCTTCAGCAAGTAATTACAAATGTGTTTGAAACAAATGAAAACTAGAAAGCCTTTGATCATGGAAATTATTTTACAAAACATGTTTATGTCAAAATATCACCCTGTATACCTGAAGTATACATAATTCCTATTTGTTAATCGTACCTCAATAAAACTGGGGGAAAGAAAAGAACGCAAAACAGAATGTCTCACCAAAGAAATAGAACACACAAAGATGAGCCAAACAGAAATTTTGGAGCTAAAAAATATAATAACTGAAATAAAAAGCATTATGATTTAAATATTAGGTATCCCTCAAAAACTCATGTGTGAGACAATGCAAGAAGATTCAGAGGTGAGATGACTGGGTTATGAGAGCCTTAACCAATCAGTGAATTAATCCCCTAATTGGGATTAACTGATCAGTAACTGAAGGTGGGTAGGGTATGGCAAGAGTAAGTTGGTCCCTGGGGGCATGCTTTGGGAGTGTATATTTTGTATATAGTGAGTAGAGTCTTTCTCTCTGCTTCCTGATCATCATGTGAACTACTTCCTTCTGCCACACTCTTTGGCCATGATGTTCTGTCTCACCTCAAGCCCCCAGAAATGAAGCTGAGACCCTGAAACCATGAGCTCCCAAATAAACTTTTACTCCTCTCTTAAATTGTTCTTGTCAGGTCTTTTAGTCATGGCAGCAAAAATGCTGACTAAAACAGCAGCTCAGTAAATGAGTTCCATAGCAAAATGGAGGGAACAGAGAGAGAATTAGTGAGCTGGAAGATACAGCAAGAGCAACTACCCAACTTGAACAACGGAAATAAAACTGAAACTTTAAATAAAAAGAATTTGTGATACAATGATTTAAAAAATTGATATTCATATCATCAGAATCCCAGAAGACACACAGGATGGCTGAAAAAGTACTTAAAATAATAATAATCATGGCTGGAAGCTTTCCATATTTAGCAAGAGGCATAAAGCACTGATTGAAAAAGTCAAGTGAACCCCAAACAGGATAAGCCCAAGGAAATACTCATCAATATATGTCATAGTTAAGTTTCTAAAAAATCACAAAGACAAAACTTTGGAACCAGCCAGAGAAAAATCACACTTTACCTTTAGGGGGAAACAATTAGAATGACAGTAGATTTCTCATTGAGAACCATGGTGATCAGAGGAAGTGGGACAATATTTTCCAGATGATGAAAAGAAATGTTAACCCAGAATCCTATATGTAGTCTCTTCCCGCCAAAAAAATATCCTTCCAGAATGAAAGGAAAAATATGTCCAGCTGATTTCTTTACAAAGATACATACGCAATTTTTTTTTTTTAGGGGGTGGTGCTGGGTTGAATTCAGAGCCTGGCACTTGCTAGATAAGTAAGCATTCTACCACTGAGCCACATCCCAGCTCTAAAAGCTACTCAACTTTCAATGAAGGGAAAATGGTCTTTTAAACAAATCATACTAGAACAATTAGATATCTGTAGACCAAAATAGAGAGGAGGGAACCTCAAACTTAGCCACACATCTTATATACCTTATGTAAAAATTAACTCAAATGGAATCAAGGACTTATATGTAAAATATAAAACTGCAAAACTTTTAGGAAAAAAATAGAAAATCTTCATGGACTATGGTTATGGGACTAGTTCTAGATTTGACATTTATAAAAACATGATCTATACAAGGAAAAAAACAATTGATTGGAATTCATCAAAATTAAAAATATCTGCTCTGCAAAAAGACCCTGTTAAGAGAATGAAAACACAAGCTACAGAGAGGGAGAAGATATTCCAAGTCACATGTCCAACAAAGGGCTAGTATTCAGAATATAAAGAGTCAAGGGTGAAATGAAACCCAATCCGATTAGAAAACAGGCTAAAGACATGAACAGGTCTTCCACCAAAAGAACATACAATGGCAACTGAGTGCATGAAAAGATGTTCATCATTAGTATTGTGGAAATAAATGCAAATTTAAAACATGATGTGATATTACTATTAACATATAAAATGGTTATTTTTTTAAGGTGACACTCTAATGCTTTCAATGAAGAGAAAATGGATCATTCACATATTGCTGCTCTGACTATAAAATGGTAGTCACTCTGGGAAATATGCTTCCAGTGTCTTTTTTCCTTTTTGAAGTTTCTTTTAAAAATATAACACACAACTATTATAAGACCAATAAATTGCACTCCGAGCCATTTATCTCACAGAAATGATGATTTGTGTCCAAGCCACCATACACCAAAGTATACAGCAGCTTTGATTATAATAGTGAAAGTCGGAAACAATCCAGATGTCCTTCAATAGATGTACGATTAAACAAACTGTGGTACTTGTTATGGAAATCTAATTAGTAATAAAAGGGAATAAATTGTTGATATACATTATCACATGGATGAATCTTCGGAGAATTATTCTCAATTCAATCTCCCAACGTTGCATTTATATAACATTCTTGAAATGACAAAAATACATAAATGGAGAATAGATGAGTGGTGGCTAGGGATCAGGAAAGGGATGGGGGCAGAAGGGAAATGGATCTAACTGTAAAAGGCAAAACGAAGGACTCCTGAGGTGATGGAAATGTCCTGTATCTTGACTATCGATGTTAACATCCTGGTTGTGATGCTGCCCTGTAATTTTGCAAGATGTTACTATTGTGGGAAACTGTACATAGTGTACACAAAATCACACTATTAGGTCCTGGTGTTTTTGTTTTGTTTTGCGTTTCTGCTTAGGGTTTTTTTTTTGTTGGTGGTGGTGGTTTGTTTGCCTGTTTGGTTTTTGTTGTTGTTGTTGTTGTTGTTGTCCCAGCCCTGTATTAGGTCTTACAACCACAAGTGAACCTACAAGTGTCTCAATTTAAAAATTATTTTAAGAAACAAAACAGAAAGTCTTTTCACTTACCAAAAGATTTCAAAAACAGAACTCTATTTGATGCTGCCCTTGTGCAAATAAAACACAGAAACCGGGAATTGGTTTCGCCAAGGGATGCTGAATACGTTCATCCCAACAAAGGGAAATGGCAGTTTCTCCACCATATGCTTCACAATATTGGAACAGATTTGAGAGATTCTGGGATGGAAGAGAACATTGGACAGAGGCATTGTTTTAGTTTTTAAACTCTCTTCCCGGGCTGGGGATGTGGCTCAAGCGGTAGCGCACTCGCCTGGTATGCGTGCGGCCCGGGTTCGATCCTCAGCACCACATACCAACAAAGATGTTGTGTCCGCCGAGAACTAAAAAATAAATATTAAAAATTCTCTCTCTCTCTCTCTCTCTCTCTCTCTCTCTCTCTCTCTCTCTCCTCTCTCACTCTCTCTTAAAAAAAAAAAAACTCTCTTCCCAGGCACACAGTGGCTTAACAATCTCCAGAGCCAAACAAACCAAGGAGTTTGTCTGCTGAGCCAACAATCTTACAGAATGGCTCAAGGCAATACTCATGCAAAATCCAACTCTTTCCAATTGAGCTTTTATTCAGACAAAAGAAGCAGACCACATATTTTCAAGACATAAGGGACCACTTTAACTTTGTTGGCTCCGTGCTTTCATAGGTAAGAATCTTGACATGCAAGCTACCTTGGGATTATTGTGTCACACCATATTCAATGGTACAAGTAAAAAACAAGGATATATAATATTGTCACATACTCTTTTGTGACATTTCCAACCTAATCAGGCATCAAGGTGTAAGTAAACAAATGCTCATAATCATAGTGACATGCTAGGTTCTCAATTCATATAAAAAAAACTATTTTGGATATCATAATGTTGATGATAACTGCAGAATGCCAAGCTCTATTGCTTTGCATGCTGCTTTTATTTAGTACCAAAATATTTTAATAAGCAAATAATTTAAATGGGAAAGCATCCCATGTTCATGGATAAGACTTATTATTGTTAAGATGTGATGTTTCCCAAAGTTATCTACAGATTCGATGCGATTGTAAGTAAAATACCAGGTGACTAATTGGTAGAAATTGCCAAACTGCTCCTAAAATTCATCTGAGAATTCTAAGGACCCAGAAGAACCAAAATGATTTTGAAACATAAGAACAAATTTGAATGATTCATGCTTCCCGATTTCACAACTTAATATAAAGCTACAGTAATCATTAAGATAGTGTGGTACTAGCACAAGGAAGACAAATAGATCCATGGAATAGAATTAAGAGCCCAGAAATAAATCCTCATGTTTATGGAAAATTAATTTTTGGCAAGGGTGCCAAAACCAATCCATGAGGATGAATGGTCTCTTCAACAAATCCTGATGGGACAACTATATATCCACATACCAAAAAAACAAAGCAAAACAAAATGATATAGCCACTTCAGAAAACAAAACATGATGTTAAACCCCTACCTCACCCCACATATAAAAATTAATTCAAAATGAATCAAAGACGTAAATGTAAACACTAAAACTATAAAACTCTTAAAAGACATGAGCATAACTCTCCAGGGCCTTAGATTAGCCAATGTTTTCTTAGATAAGACACCAAAAGCATAAGCAATAAAATTTAAAAACAAATAAATCAGGTTTCATCAAAGTTAAAAACTTTTGTGTTTCAAAGCACATCACCAAGCAAGAAAGTCCACAGAATGAAAGGAAATATTTCCCAGTCCTATGCCTGATAGGATACCTGTTATCTACCAATAAAAACATTTTATCAAAAAAAATTTATTAAAAAAATTTTTAAAAGATACGTGTATCTAGAATATATAAAGAACTTTTACAACTCAATAAGAAAAAGACTATTCAACTTAAAAATAGGCAAAGGAACTGAACAGACATTTCTCCAAAGATATAAAACTGGTCAATGAACACATGAAAAAAATGCTCAATATCATTAGCTAACAGGACATCCAATCAAAACCACAAATGAGGGTAACTCAGTGGTAAAGTTCACAGCACTCAACTATCATGCATGACTAGTATACAGGAGGTCCTGGGTTCAATCTCCAGACACACACACACACACACACACACACACACACACACACACCCCACAATGAAATATCCATTTATACCCATTAGTATGACTACTATTTTAAAAAGGAAAACAAGAAAACTTGACAAGGATGGAGAATAATTAGAACTCTCATACACGGCTGTTGAGAATGTAAAATGATACAGCCACTTCAGAAAACAGTTCAGCTGTTCCTCGAAAACTCAAGCAAAAAGTTAACATGTTAGTCAGTAATTCTACTCCTACTTTACACAGTCAAGAGAAAGTAAAAGTATATGTCCACACAAAAACTTGTACATAATTATTCATAGCAGTATTATTCATAATAGCCCAAAGGTGGCAACAATACAAGTAAACTGATGAGTGGATAAGTAAAATGTGGTCTATCCATGCATGGAATGTTACTGGGTAAAAAAAGGGACATACTGATACATGCTTCAGTGTGGATGGGACTTGGAAACACCGTGCTAAATGAAGGAAGCCGATCACAGAGGTGTACATGTTGTTTGTGTCAGATGAAATGTCTGGAATATGACTCTATGGTAGACCAGGTGTTGCCTGGGGCTGGTGGAATGGAAAGGAAACGGATGAGGAATAGAGGAACTCTAGATAGGGCAGAGGGCTTGGAGGGGAAGGGAGGGGGCATGGGGTAATTAATGATGGTGGAATGTGATGATCATTATTATCCAAAGTACAGGCGTGAAGACACGAATTGGTGTGAATATACTATGTATACAACCAGAGATATGAAAAGTTGTTCTCTATATATGTAATAAGAATTGTAATGCATCCCGCTGTCTTATATACATAAAAAAAAAAGAAAAAAAATGTTCTAAATAGTGGTGATGGTCGCACAAGTCTATAGGTTTAGGAAAAAAACATTGATTTGTGCACTTTCAATAGGTGACTTTTATGGTATATGAATTATACCTTAATAAAGCTGTTATAAAATATACATGTATAATTTGTGCTCCCCGAGGGAATGAATTCATAGTAATACAAACAAATGGTTGAATAAACAAATGATTGTATATAAAGGGGAAATCATCAAACCTTTCATGCCGAAGAATTCCAAATTTTTTATATATGTAATTTCTCTCCAGGGAGTAGAAGCGTAACTTCCATTCCTTAAGCACAGGCTGTACCTAGTAACTTCCATCCAAAAAGCGTGTATGGAAAAGAGGAAGAAAAATTAACTCTATATAAATCTGGTAAACACTACCTCAAGTGCATGATCAAGGTCAATGTCAAGTGTTGGGTCTGGATGTCGTCCAAAGGCTCATGCATTGAAGGTTTGGTCCCCAGCTGGTGGCCCTACTGGGAGGTGGTGGAAATAGCAGGATATGGGGCCTCATTTAAGTTGGTAGGCCACTGGGGGTGTGTCCTTAAAGGATATATCTTGTTCCCAACTGCTTCTGCGCGCTCACACTCTCTCTCTCTCTCTCTCCTCCCTGGCTACCATGGGGCGAGCAGTTTTGCTGTCCTGAGTGCTTCCTGCCATGATGTTCTGCCTCACCACAGGTCCAGAAACATTGGAGTTAGGGACCACAGACTGAAACCTCTGACACCATGAACCAAAAAAAAAAAAAAAAAAATCATTCCTACTCGAAGTTGGGTTCCTCAGGTATTTTGCCATAACAACACACCTGGATATGATAAAAATGATGGTTTATCTTTGTGATCTTCCTCCCCCAAATGCCTATACTTAGTCTAATCAAGAAAAAAACAATCAGACGTGTCCCACTAAGGAACACACTATGAAATATCTGACCGGTACTTCTCAAAACTATCAAGGTCATCAAAAACAAGGGAAGAAACTGTCACCGCCAAGAGGAGGCTAAGGAAATGTGACCACTTAATGTAATGTGGAATCCTGTAAGGGATCCAGGAGCAGAAAAAGGAACATATGGTGAAAACTAAAGAAAGCTGAATGAAGGGGCTGGGGATGTGGCTCAAGCGATAGCGCGCTCGCCTGGCATGCGTGCGGCCCAGGTTGGATCCTCAGCACCACATACCAACAAAGATGTTGTGTCCGCCGAGAACTAAAAAATAAATATTAAAAAAAAAATTCTCTGTCTCTCTCTCTCTCTCCTCTCTCACTTTCTCTTTAAAAAAAAAAAAGAAAGCTGAATGAAGTCTGCACTTTAGATAATAATGACATATCGATGTTCATCAACTGCAAGATTGTAGTGTAAGGTGTTTATAATAGGTAAAATTGAGTGTGCAGTATATGAAAGCTCTCTGTACTGTCCTCTACATCTTAAATTGTTCTAAAGTAGAAAGTCTTTTGTGTTTTAATTCTTCTAAAAAGGATTGGAATGGCAGAGAGCTCTCTTCTTCGGTTCACAAAAGCAAAGTGTCAAATTTCTTTTGTTGACTGTCTTAGTCAGTTCAGGCTGCAATACCAAAGGTGTCACAGATTGGGTACCTTAAACAACAGTAATTTATTTCTCATGGTGCTGGAGGCTGGGAAGTCCATGAGCAAGGCACTGGCAGATTTGATTCCTGATAAGAGCCTCTTCCTGGTCATATTATGACAGAGCACAGAGCAGGGGACGGCCTCTTCTGTCTCTTCCTATGAGGACACAGTTCCATCATGAGGATTCTGACCCTATGATCTCCAAAGGTTCCACCTCCTAATACCAGCACCTTGGGGATTAGGGTTTCAACATACATATTGGGTGGGACACACAAATCTAGTCCACAGGAGTTGTTCCATACCTAGGTTTATTTGACACCAGATGTCATGCCTGGAAAGGTCCCATGTTTGCCCTGGCCCCAGAGATGGCACCCACTCACCAGTCCATCTCCAAAAATCTTGATGACAAAATTACCAAGACAACTGGTCACAGAAAAGTAACTAAGGATAGCTATGAAGTAAGCCCTTCAGAATGGATAAGCCATTCTGAGGTGGTTTGTGCCTCTTTCCTGATTGTCAATACCCTCAAGGAAACAGTCAGGAAGGGAAAGAAGAACAATACTGAGAAAGTGAAAATATTATTGCAAGATGGTCGGCGACCCTCGCACATGAGACACTGAGCAATGCCTGAGGACTCTACAGAACACTGACTGAGACAAGGAGCAAGGGCCACCCAAGGCCCATCTTCTCCACAGCACGTCAGTCATGTGGGGGACTGATGGTCAGCAAAGAGGCCCAGGGAGAATATTCCAACAAATGATCATTTCACCACCACTTTCGCACCAAAGTGAAGGTACACTACAGCGTGTTTTCCAACTCTATTTCTTCTCCATCCTGGAGACAGTGAAGTGAGTCCACTTCAGGAGAACACTTGGCAGTGTACGTCAAGAAATATAAACACGACGGGCTGGGGGCTGGGGCTCAGTGGTAGAGCATTCATTTGATCCTCAGCACCACATAAAAATAAAGGTATTGTCCAACTACAACTAAAAAATAAATATAATAAAAAAGAAAGAAAGAAAGAAATGTAAGCACCCAGCTCAAGGGAGACAGTCATTTCTTTTCTAGGAACCCAGTCTGAGGAAATGGTACAAAATGAGGTCAAAGCCCAGGAAATGTTCTTTATAGTTAATGATGAAAAACTGCTAACAGTGAAAGCATCCATTAGAGGACTTGACTAAGTAAATTATGGTAGATTCAATTATAGCCAGATGATAGAACCTAAGGTCATCATTAAAATTTTTTGTGAAGAACTCCCAGTGGTATGCAAAATACATGGTGAAAACTCAAGATATAAAATCAAATTTAAGACATGACCTCAAAATTGGGAGGAAAAAACATGTGTCTCTAGTGCTTGTTCATCAGCTTTGCATCACTATGACCAAAACCACTGATGAGAACTACTTAAAGCAGGAACGTTTCAGCTGGGGCTGCAGCTCAGTGGTAGAGCCCTTGCCCAGCACATGTGAGGCCCTGGGCTCGAGCCTCAGCACCACATACAAATAAATAAATTAAAGGTATTGTGTCCATCTACAACCAAAATTTTTAAAAAAGGAAGAGGAAGAAGGAAAAGTTTATTTTGGCTCACAGTTTAAGAAGTCTCAGTCCATAGTGGGCCGACTCCTTTGCTCCACACCTGAGGGGAGGCAGAGCATTGTGGTGGAAGGCCATAATGAAGGAAAGCTGCTTGGCTCACAGCAATCTAGAAGGAGAGAGAGGGGGGGGAGAGAGAAGAGAGAGAGAGAGAGAGAGAGAGAGAGAGAGAGAGAGAGAGAGAGAGAGAGAGAGAGAGAGAGAGGCCAGAGAGAAAATATCACCCCAGGGACCTACATCCTTCAATTAGGTCCCACTTCCCTGGAGCCCATTCAGCCATCAATGAATTAATCCACTGATGAGGTCAGAGTCTTCATGATCTAATCACTTCCCAAATGCCCCGCATCTGAGTATGCAAGACTCTGAGGACATCCCAGACCCAAACCATAACAATGCTTATGACGGTTATCTCTAGGAAGCAGAATGCCTGGTCACTGCATTTCTTCTGATTTTTTTTAATATTTTGCAATCTTCACCAATGAGCATATTGGTCTTCTGGATTTAAAATATTATAATTAAAAACAAAAGAAAGAGGGTTTTGTCCAAAATAAAGTAAGGGACCTTGTGGCAGGCTACAGGTCACCTCCCAGAATCCAATCTCCATTCTCTCCTCCTCCTTGCAAAAGACAGCCCTGAGGTTTAGGTGAGCACAAAGACACCTTGCCGAAGGACTCGGGTCCCTGTCTCCCTTGTAGCTGGGAGAGTCATGTGACTGAATTGCCAGGAGACACAGTCCTGAGAGGCAAAGAGGATGACAGCTGGAGTTTTGCCTGGCTCCTGGGGTCTGGAGCGAGGGCCTTGCTGGTCAGGGTCTGCTGGTGAGTTGGGTGGCAGAGACATAACAAGATTAAACAGTGATAACTCCAGGAATACCGGTCACCCTCAGCTCCAGCCCTGCATCTGGAAGGTAGCTCTGCATCTAAGTACTCAGCTGAAGCTGGTTACATCTCCTCTGGAGATTAGATTTGGCCCCGGAGGACCCAAAAGCAGAAGGAGAGAAGAGAACCTGCAGGACCCAGGGACCCTCAGGCTCACCCCAACTCTCCTTTCACAAACTGCCTGCAGGAATCTCAATGGTTGCCTTAAAGGTGACATCTCCCAGACAGGCTTAATGCCTGGTGACCTTCCTTCCATACCAAAAGCCATCATTTAATAACCATCATTTAATAACCAAAATCAGCATCAGAGCCTCTCAAGACCCACCAGAATGTGTGCCATTTGGTGGAGGGCAGACGACATTCACCAAAAATCATGGTGTGTTACCCAGTTCTGTGTTGCATCAACACTGATTTCCAAAGAAGGGAGGGGAGGGTTCCCACGGCTGAATATATTTGGGGAGCACTCCATGCTCTGTCTCCATGTAGGAAATTCACACTGCATAGTAACACATTAAAGGCTCTGAAAAGTTCTGCAGTAAAGAAATATTTGAGGGCTGGGGATGTGGCTCAAGCGGTAGCGCGCTCGCCTGGCATGCGTGTGGCCCGGGTTCGATCCTCAGCACCACATACCAACAAAGATGTTGTGTCCGCCGAGAACTAAAAAATTTTTAAAAATTAAAAAAAAAAAAAAAAGAAATATTTGAGAATTTTCCCAAATTTTAGCCAGGAACCCTGCTTCGTAGAGCACCTATTGACTTCCCTTAGAACACACACAATTGGAAAGGCGGTCCTAGCTGCTTTAAAACCATCTTATTTTCCCTCTGACTATGTAAACATCATATCTGTTGGGATGATCACTGTCGTCATTACTTCTAGAATTCCTACTTCTTGACCTTGGAGTAAATTTCCTTGTGTCTGAAAAATGCAGTCAATTTGATTGCACGGCCACGACTGATCTGAGAACATTTCCTCACCTTCTTGTCTGATTTTGTCAGTGTAGTATGGGGACATTATCCACATCTGAAATATTTCTCCTATTTCAGCTGGAAGTGATACAAAATTCAAACAACTAGATCATTCATCATTTACTCACCGTACACTTATTAAGCTCCTACGGCATGTAAGGCCTTACATACGGTTTTTCAACTTCTTACACACTGGGAGGAATTGTTACCAGATCCATTTCACAGTTATGAAATCGAGGCTCAGGCTGAGTTGCGTTTCCAAGAGCACACGAGCATCCCGACAGAGCCCCATGGCTGGTCTGTTCCTGGAGCCTGGGCTCTCCCTCCCAGTCCTGTGTCACGGGCTCTCAATTATTGCTTGACCTGCATCTTTGACACTGCATGGGTTTCAATCTGCTGTCCCTAATTGGAATCAAATATTTCTGACTCTGGAAATAAATACTGTTAAACAGTGGTTCATGCACAGAATAAATGAACGTCTGTTGCTAAGGAGACATTGGGAAGCAGGTGAGAGAGTGGGAGCTAGATTCCAGCCTCACAGACCCCCCCCAACAAAGGACTCCACTTGAATGGCAGCAAGGGCCCCAGGTGCCTGGAAACAGGAGCAGCTGCCTCTGCACCCCGGCCTGTTGCTGGCCACTGGACCAACTGCACTATTCAAGAGAAGTTAGGAATCTCGTGTGTGTACATGTGTGCATGTGCCTGTGTGTTGTGTGTGTGAAACCCATCGAGTTTTAATCTCTAGCAACTATAGTGGGTTAAATAAAGTCATCCCACCTGGAAACTCCATGCGTGAACTTGACCTTATTTGGAAACAGAGTCCCTGCAAGAGTAGCAAAGGTAAGGATTGAGATGAGATAATACTAAAGTGGGTGGGTCCCAAATCCAATAATGTCCTCCTATAAAACACACAGAGACACACAGAAGAGCCGGGCATGGTGGCACATGCCTGTAATCCCAGGGGCTCAGGAGGCTGAGGCAGGAGGATCGTGAGTTCAAAGCCAGCCTCAGCAACTTAGTGAGGCCCTAAGCAACTTAGTGACACTCTGCCTCTAAATAAAATACAAAAAAGGCTGGTGATGTGGCTCAGTGGTTTAGTGCCCCTGGATTCACTCCCCAGTATCAAAAATAAAGAGACACACAGAAGGCAATATGAAGACAGACTCAGAGCCCGGCGTGATGCTCACTCTGGCCAAGGAAGGTCAAGGCCTGCCAGCCTCCACCAGAAGCCGGGAGAGCGGCTCAGGATGTTCCTCCCCCCAGAGCCACCACAAGGAACCATCCCTGTGCCCACCTGGCCTTCCGAAGCCTGGCCTCCAGAAGAACGAAAGATTAAATTTCTGCTGTATTAAGAAACCCAGTTTGTGGTAATTGGTTATGGCAGCCCCAGGAAACAAAAACAGCAATGAACTTTAATTTTTAATAATACCACATGAGCCAACAAAATCCGTTTGTGTTCCAGGTTAGGCCTGGGAGTCGCCTGCCACTCTAGCTGGAGTCAAAGGGCACTTCCTGCCCCAGAACCTTCTCCCAGAAAACAGGGGTGCCACTTCCCCAGTAAGTCGGCACAGACAGGGCCTCTCTTCTGAGGCCTAGAACTGTTATTCCCAATATCCTCCAGGTGCCTTCTCTTGCAAGAGTTGCAGGAAACTCAAAGTGTCCAAAACCTGGTTGCATTCCCTAACGTGTGGACGTCCTAGGACGTGGACTGGTGTGCCGCAGCTGGTCACCACAGCTCCCAAGAGCCAACCACTTAATACTCAGAAACTGTACCTGCTGTGCCGCAGTCTTGGCTGGGCACAAAATCACGAGCCACTCACAGCTTTGTAGATTCAAACAGCAATTCTGGGGAAATCCAAGTTCTGCCGCACAATTCACGTCCCAAATAATTTCTCAATTCCACGAGAACTCAACGGGAACTCAGGCAGCAGGATACGCCCTATTCCCAGCAGCAATAACCTTAAACCTGGAACTGCCTTAAATCCAGATTGTCCTAAACCGGGAACGCCCTAAACCCAAATTATCCTAAACCGGGATACTTCCTAAAACCTGCAGGATACACCCTAAACCTGGATCCACCCTCGTCCTTGAGCAGGGTCACCTTTCTCAAACACACATGCAATGTCACAGCGAATTTCCAAGGCAAGTCCATTTAACATGGGGTACGCTGGCAAGGAAATTTTGATGCGTCATTCCTACTTGGCAATGGCCCTCAGCACTGCTGGTTGTTAAAGGGTTGGTCCTGTGAAACCAGTCATGCTGGGAGTATTTATACCACTGAGGCTGGCAAGTCCCACAACAGAGACTCGTGTTTCCGAGAGTCAGGTTGCCAGCGTGCCCCCCAAACCTCCCTTCCGTCTTCCAGGTGAAAAAGTCCAAATATGTTTTATTTCACACTCTCTCATGGCACTTCCCATCCAGTCACCAAATCCCATCCGTCCTCTCTCTGCAAAGTGTCATTTGTGTCTCTTCCTCTCCCTTGCCATTTCCCTGGCCCTATGTCAGCTCTCATCCTCCTTGCATTTGAGCTAGGCAACAGTTTCCTGATTTTCACCCTACCACCACTTGCATCCCTTACACAAGGAGTTAGACATAAATGTCTCTCCTTAGACATTTTTAACATCTAAATGTCTTTGCTTGGCATTCAGAGCAGCGCTAGTTGGGCTTCTTTCCATTGTAAGTGGCAAGAACTCAACTCACACAAGGGAACTTGCTAGTTCATATAACTAGGGAGTCCAAGGGGGATGAGGATGCAGGTATAGCTGGATCAGGGCTCTGGCTTCTTCCTCACTACTTGGCTCAGTCTCCCTCTGCTAGGTTTCATTCTCGGATACGTTCTCTTCCAATGGGAGGCAAAAGATTCAGCAGCTGCCCTGAATCACAACCTTCTAGCTCAGCATAGTGTGATAGCATGATTGCCCTCATCTTCCCAATCTTTCAACCTTCCCTGAATCTATGCCTTGTCCGTGGGAATTTTCAATTCCTCTTATCCATTTCCCCATCGCTTGACTCTGAGTTTGGCCATGTGACTGACTTTGGCCAATGAAACATGCCTGGGCTAGCCCACTGCAGATGGTACAGAAGGCTCTGTGCTGAGCTACCCCAGCCATCCCTGCCACAGTCAGTACAGATCACAGACATCTAGGCAATACTCAGTCATGTGCACAAGCCCAGCCATGTTCAGCAGAGCTCCACAGACGAGAGCTAAATATATTGCCATTGCTGTGTGCCACTGAGGTTAGGTGATTGCTCGTTACACAGCACTATTGTGGCATTACGTGACTGATACACTTAGTTAACTCATTGCAGAGAATTTCTGTGTCGATATAGCAACCTCAGGGGATGCTAATTACCTCTGCTTATGCCCCATGCTCAGCCCCTGCACAAGAGATCATCAAGTCTGAACAGCCTAGGTCCCAGCCAGAGTCACCATGTCAGAGTCTCACAAAAACTCCATGGAAGCAGAGGGCAGACCTGCATGCCACAAGGAACTCCCTCCGGCCCAGCTGCCACTCCCTCCTACTCTCCTCCCCAAGCATCCTGCTTCCCATTCTGAACCACTTGCTCTTATCTAAACCTGCCTCTTGCACCTCTTCTTGCTCACGCTGCTTCCCCTCCCTGAGAGTCCTTCTCCTTCCTCCTTCTGCAAGGCCTTCTCTACTCTCCAGACCCTCTCCCAAAGGTCGTGGGGAAGACAGAGCCAAACCAGAAGCTGAGAACAGAATCCAGAACACAGGGCAGGCCACTCAAGGCCGCCTTTCTGGATGCTGTTCCAAGATCACCAATCTATGTAGGAGCCCAGGACCCAGATCTGGAGTAGTGAGAAGAGCCGGGACCTATGAGCAAGTCCAAGGACCTATGCAAGCCCTCTGCAGGGTCAGCTCAGGGATGGGCAGAGGTGGCAGGGGTGCAGGCAAGCCAAGGAGCAGGAAGCAGGGGTCAGGTGGAAATGGACTACAGTCCTGGGCATAGAGCTTGCAGTGAGCAAATGCTTGGAGGCAGGATCAGAATCAAAGGGGCTGAGAGCAATGGAGAAAAATCGACCTCATCACAACACTTTTCAACCCTGTAGGACATTCCAGGCCCTGGAACAAGAGCCTATTCATATTATCTCATTTAATTCTCAGACCACTTTGATAAAGCAGACACAACCACTGTTGGGAAAAGTATAAACGGCAGCCGTACCCCAGAGAAAAAACCCCAACATGGCGCCTAAGGACTTCTTCTTCCTACCTTCTTCTTTTCTGCAGTGGCGCGAAAAGTTCCCGCCCTTGTGAACTCTCCCGCCGGCGCCAATTTCAAACCTCGCTGGCGGGGAACCTTAGCCCAATGAGAACGAATTCCTGGGCGCGGGAGCTGATATCTGGAAGAATTTGCCAATAAACGGGCAGCCTGCCATTTATCTAAGCCCTGCCATCTCCCCTTAGTTCTATATAAGCACACAGCTTTTTGCAATAAAATTGGAATTCTCCCGGCGAAGTGTCTTTGCGTGGGGAATTCTTTCAACCACCACTCACATTCTACAGAGGCAGGAGCTGAGGCAGAAGAAGGTGGTGTGGCTTACAGCTGGTGAGCAGCAAGCAGAGCATGGTGCAAGTCCAGCCTCCAACTCCACCGCCCATCCTTCCCCTCCCCCCAGTACTGAGGATTGAACCCAGGGTACTCAACCTCTGAGCAACACCCCCAACCCTTTTATTTATTTCATTTAGTTCTCTGGCTGGGGGCATCTTAGCCTCAGCCTCCTGAGTCGCTGGGATTACAGGCGTGACTCACGGCACCTGGCATCAGAACCCATCATTAACCATTGCACTTCCTTGCCCAGGATGGGATCAGACTTTCCCCTTTCCAGATTTTAACTGTAGGAAATCCTCGCTAAGCCCCACCTCCAGTCTCCAGGCACTTTTTTTACTATTAACCACGCTGACTTACTATAAGGCCCAGCTGAGGACCCCTCCTCCAAGAAGACCCCCCCCCCAGGTTCCCAGGTGAAATTCACCCCTTCTTCCCCACGTTCCCATGGCAATTTGGTTGCGCCTCTGCTCAGGCATTTGTCCCCATCTTCAGGCTCCAGGGTGACATCTGTGCACAACTCTCTCCCTCTGGATCCGGACATCAGCTGCCTCCGGGTCCCCCACAGCTCTTGTCCCAAGGCAGCAGATGCTAAATTACCACTTGTTGAACAGAAAGCATGTATTGGAATCAACCTGAAGGAAACTCCATCATTTCCTACAACAAAGGAGCCTACTGAATCCATTTTGTGCCAATGACCAGCTCCTGGGAATGGTGTTGTGAACAGAGGTCACAACAGTTCCCTCAGCCAGGGCTGTAGTTCCCAGAACCCCACCTTTCCAGGCCTAGTTTGAAGATCACACCCCACAGATCAGCCTCAGGTCCTTCCTCTGGCCTGGTTCCAAAAATAACTGGGGATGGTTAGCTCCTCCCCAGGAAAGGAGGTACAGAAAGCCTCTTTGAGTAGGAACAAAGAACCCCTAAAAGCTTTTCCCTGTGCTTTTCCCTGTGCAGTGGCTATGCCCTGTGGGTGTTTGGTCCTTTTTGAGTGAGTGACTTTTTTGAACTTGACTTTGCTGGTGCCTTCAGCAAATTAGAGGCACAATTACACTGTGACTTAACAGGATTAGTCATGCACACATATCCTGCGCACAAGCTTCATGCCCTGTTAAAGGACACCCAGGCCTGAGGCTGGCAGTGGAGGTGAGAGAAGGCCTTCCCACCTCCGAGGCCCCTCGGGCACAGAGCCACCACCAAACCCAGGATCTCCCTTTATGCTGGAATTTCAAATATGCAATGAATAATTTCAGTGTAAGTATGCCCCAGGCAATATTTGGGACACACTTATGCTAAGATATTTAACCGGATATCCTGTCGTTTTATTTGATAAACACAAAAATGTTGTTGAGGCAGGATCTTAAAATGTCGAGGCCCAGGACCCCAGAACTGATTCCCGGGAGGGTTCCTATAGATGACAGAAGGAGTATGAGAGAAACCATAATATGGAATCATCTGGGCTATTTGGAATTCACAAATGAATGTCCAAACACATGCATAAAAAGCTTGATCAGACACTCAAAGCAATTCACACAAAATATTTTTCAAGGGTATAATAGCTTGGATAAAACCCATTAGCACACTTAAATTAATTCCGTACTCAGCATAATAACACATGGCTCTTCCCCCACTTGCTCTTCTCAGGGGAAATATTTGACCACTTACGTAGTCTCCTGCTTGAATGCTCGGGTAGACAAACTGTGTGACAGTTATTGATTTTTGATGAATGACACAGCTCTCTCTTCTGGGCTATTACTGCTTTGTTTTCAAACCTTACTTAATTGTTCGATGATTTTTGATGTTTTGGTCTTTTTTTTTTTCCTTTCCAAAGAAATACATGCAAAGTGTTTATTCTCCAAAGGCCGTAAACAGAGCTTGCGGGTCTGGTTTCTATGACAACCCCACTTGATGCAGCAAACCTAGATTATCTCTAATGACAGACATGAAGTTTAAATTGCACATTCTGAACAAACAGTGCTCTGCTGACCTTTTATTGAAAAATGGAATACAGGGTGATTAGCATAATGTGTTATATAAAAAGGAAAACCATGTATTGGTGGGCATTATGCGCCGGCGATTAGCCGCACCGCTAGTCTTTAACAAACTGCTTGCCAGGATGGAGAGATTGGGAAATTAAGATTTGCCATCTATCATTTTCAAATTCAGTAAAATCTGCAGCAGTAATTGCACTAAACAGTTTTCAAATAACACATGCGGTTGTTTCTCTTACTTATTCTATTGAGTCTTCTAGCAGGGGAGCAAGTAAGGAGAGGAAATTTTTACCCATTGTACAAAAAAATAATAATTGTTGGCTCCAATAGCTACTCTGAAACAATCTGTGCCTCTTAATCCCCTCACGTAGTTCCTGGAACAAGCCGAGGGCCCCGCGCATCCTGGCAGCTACCACCCACAGCCCGCTCCTTAGCAATGCAGCGCAGTGGGGGTCCTGGGCTGGTTCACCAGAGGCACGGTGTAGATGGAGTCCAGCCGCTGGATACCTGGAACTTCTCTTGTCAGCCACAAAATGAAGGGCTGGAGAGTCTGGGCTTCAGAGTTAACCACCTGTTTCAAGTTCTAGCTTTGCCTCTAACCTCCTTATGACCTTGGGCAAATCAAGCAGCCTCTCCAAGACCTGGGCGACATGCAGTGTGGAAGCAGCACCTGATTGTTCCCTCAACCAAAGTTGGCTTCATGGAACAATGCCGAATACAGCAAGGTCAGTCAGCAGCTGGCATCAATGCCCTTGGCTGTGTGCCTTCGTGTTTGCCATTTACTCTCTAAGAAGTAGCTGGGCATGGTGGTGCACACCTATGATCCCAGCTACTCTGGAGGCGGAGGCAGGAGGATCGAAAGTTCAAGGCCAGCCTAGGCAACTTAGCAAGAATCTATCTAAAAAATAAAAAGAGGACTGTGGATATAGCTCCGTTGGTAGAGTGCTTGCTTCACATGCACAAGGCTCTGGGTTCAATCCCTGGCACCAGAAAAAATAAAAGGCACTGGGGTATAGCACCCTTGGGTTCAACCCCCACTAATGCAGAGAGAGAGAGAGAGAGAGAGAGAGAGAGAGAGAGAGAGAGAGAGAGAAATATATGTCCTTTGATTCTTGAAACAACCCAGAGTGAAGATCATTCTTACCAACCCCACTTCATAAATGGGGTGTGAGGAGTCACAAAGAGGTGGCCTCGAGGGAGCAGTGTTGACCACCCATATCTCACAGGTTCTCTCTGAATCTGCCTGGGTGCTCCTGGGCACACCCAAGCTCCCAAGGAGACATCATCAGCCTCCTTCTACCCAGTAGAAAAGATTCTTCATGTATAATTTTTTTAAATTTCCTGCTTAGGGTTGGGATGTGGCTCAGGGGCAGGTCACTCACCTAACATGTACAAGCCCCTGGGTTCAACATCCAATGCTGTAATAATAATAATAATAATAATAATAATAATTTCCTCTTAATGAACTGAAAGTCATTAAGCTGGGCTATACGGCTGCACTATCGTTATCTCTATTTCTAAGAGCAAACTAGACTCAGGAACTCAGGTGACTTGCTAGAGGCCCACCAAGATAATAAAGGTCATGGCCGGAGCCTGAACCTATGTGGGCTGACTGTAAACTCAAATGTCAGTGCGCTCTGACCCTCAGAGCTGGCAAGATCTGAAGTGTTCAATTCCATGGGAGTTCAGGAGTCGTACAGACCCTCAGTTCATCAGGGTCGCCAACAGCACACGGGTCTTACTTGCAGTGACGATTGATTATCCTTCAGAACATAACTGCACACAGGACTCAAATGAATGAACCTGCAAATTGTGTCATTTCCAGGGCAACCAAAGGGCAGTGGAATACCTGACAAACAGCCAGGGCTCGGTGCCAGGGCCCTGATTCCTGTCCCTGGACTGTGAGCTCTCACTCAAGTCATCAAAAGTACCTCCCACCACCACCGTATCATCTCAAAAGAGACATCCTGTCCTCCCAGCAAGCGAGAGGCCGCCAGCTTCCCTCTGAGGTAACTCGGTTATTCCTCGCTCTTTTACTGCTGAGGATGCTCCAGCTCTCTCCAGAAAGATGAACCACATCTGGCTTAGGCCCAGGTTTCCCAAGTAGAAAACAGATGTGCACAGCCTGAGCCCCAAACCAGCTGTCAAAACCACCATGGTCCTATGAACAGTGCCACCCCATCTCCCCATCATGGGAGAAGGATGCACCCAATACTCAGAACCCTTTACCGCAAGCAGCTACCACCCACCTTCCTGGAAAATGACAGAGAGCACAGGCTTGTGTCTAGTCTAGCATTTGACAGCAGATGGCCCTGGCCCTGGCCCTCAGAAGAGCAAGAACAGAGGAGGGCAGAGAGGCGTTTGCCATTTCCTTCCTGGGGCAAAACTCGCCCCAAGCCCCTGTGTTACAAACGGAGTATGGCAAGAGAAAAACTTGACTTCATCAAAGAGAGATGTGCGGGCAGCACCTGGACCATGCGATCACCTAGTAACATCACCGGCAGTGAGCTGGGTTGGGGCATCCCCACAGTGAGGGGTAGGAAAAGACTCTGGTATCTCTTCCTTTCTTATAAGAATGCCAGTCCCACTGGGTTAGGGCCCAACCCCTACAACCTCATTTAACCTTAATTACTCCTATAAAGGCCCTGTCTCCAAATACAACCTCACAGCAGGGCTGGGTTTCAACATTATAGATTCTGGGGGGACACTATTCAGACCATATCATATGCCTAGCCACAGGTGGTGATTTTCTCCCCCAAAATCTATAATCTCCTTTGTATGTGAGAAAACATCAGGAAAACCCAAATTGAGGAACATTCTGTGAAATACCTGATCACTCTTCTTCAAAAAAGTCCAGAAAAGGAGAGGCTGGGAAAGGGGAGGAGCTGTAGCAGACCAGAGGAGACCAAGGAGGTGTGACAACTAAAAGCCACCCAGCATCCTGGAGCTGAAGTGCACATCGTGGAAAAACTGGAGGCATCTGAATCAAGTCCCTAGTTTAGTTCCCAGTGGTGGCTGACATACCAGTGTTGATTCCTGAGTTTTGATGAACACCTCAGGGCTACAGAAGACAGTAACTGAATCAGGGATTCTCTGTATCTTTGCAATGCTTGCGTCAATCTAAAGTTACTTCAAAATAAAAAGTTTTAAAACAAACTCAAAACAAAATCAATCTCTCTCTCTCAACCCTTACTTTCTCCTAAGAAAGTCATCTAAATTGTCTTTCTCTCTGTCCTGGGGCTACACGCCGGAATTCCTCTGTCCATCATTCTATTCTCTGATATTTGTCCTCCCCACCTGCCCACCTGTTTCCTGCTCACTGTGCCTCTCCCCAGGAAACCGAACCCAACTTGCCCAGTGAGGCGACACCCCCATTCTCAGACCACCTCTTTCAAGCTACTGAGCCTCCAGAACCTGACTTGGCCAATCAGCTTGCTTCTCCCCGTCTCTGCCACAAAGATTGGTGCAGATGTGTGTCCTTTACTCAGGACAGAGTGAGGCACGATTGGGTGGGAGAGACAGGGTCTCGCTGAGTTGCTGAGGCTGGCCTGCAACTTGCAGTTCCCCTGCCTCAACCTCCAGAGTTGCTAAGGATCACAGGCGTGCGCCACCGCGACCGGCAGGAGGCATGACCTTTTTGATCCGATGGCTAGCTGGCAGGATACTTTGTAGGGGCACCATGTGGTGAACACGCCGCTCTGAGCATGAAGCCAGCTGCAAGAAAAAGCGGAGCTAAGCGGTGGAGAGATCCGACGCCTGGGTCTGAGCCCCTGGATACAGCAAGGCATCCAGCTGTAGCATCGCAAGAACTTTTCAGTTCCTGTGCCAGGATTTCCTTGGTTTACACTGGAGTTGAGTTTCTGCTGCTTACAACCTCCAATGTTAAGTCCTCCTGGTGGCAAAATACTCAGACCTCTCCTTCATTAATTAACATCAATTAGGGGCCTGAGGATATATAGCTCAGTGGTGGAGGGCATGCCTAGCATGAGCAAGGCCCTAGGTTCAATCCCAGTATGAGGGTGAGGGAGGGAGGAAGCCACCGTTAATTAGCTTTATTGGCGGCACTGGGAATAGAGTGGGCACGTGCCCAGGTGGAGTAGCAGGTGTTTCTGGAAGATCCATCTGCTGCACAGAAGGCGAGTCCCAAGGGCATGGGCAGGGCACCACCAGCAGCTGCTACACCTGTGGCCCACACCAAGCGCACAGTGCTGTTTCCTGCCTTCTTCTCCAGCCGCTGGGGGATCCCACTGGTTCCTCTCCCCAGTTCCCAGGCTGTGTGCTCTGCCTCCCCCTCAACACCCCAGTGACATCCCTTGGGACCACTCTCGGTGAACATAGGCATGCAGCCCTGACCCTACCACAGCTAGAGACTGTAGTTCAGGGGTGGCCCCTCCAGGTGTGTCCCACCATGTATTAACCCCGTGTAGCCTGGCTCGCTGAGGCATGCCCCTTCTCCTCAGAGCCTCTGTCCACGACCCCCTTCCATCCCCCAGTTACCCCACCTTCATCCTAACACTCCTGCAGCCTCTGAAATCCCAACGGCTCCATGGAGCTTTCCATGTTGTACCCCTGCCCCCCAATAAAAGTGAACGAGTGGCCACTGAATGGGAAAGGACATTTGCTTGACAAACAATGCTAGTCCAAGTGGAAGGAAAATACCACTGGACCCCCCGCCTCAAACTATCTGCAAACACAAGTCCTAGAAAAAGAGAAAGAGGGGGTGCTGGGAGATCGATCACATCACGTCATGTGCATGTATTATCATGTCCCAATTAATCCACTATTATGTATAATTATAACGCACCAACAGAAAGGAAGAAAGAAAAGAGGAAAGGAGGAGGAAGGAGAGAGGAGCAAAGAACAGAACATAAACTCACTAAGGATCAAACCCGAATGGCCAATAAACATATGAGGACAAAACAGAGTGGGCAATGGAAAAGGCTCCTGGGGGAGGTGCAGGACCTCGCCCGAAGCCTGGCTGCTCAGGTCCACTTGAAGCTGCCCGGCATCCAAGCAGGACAGGGCCTGGCCGAGCCACCTGCCCTACCCCTTGTCTACCAAACAGGGATAATAACCAAACCCCATGAGATTCATGAGATGATGTCTGTAAAGCACTTTGCTCAGTGACTGCATGCAGCAGACACTCAATAAATGCTAATTATGGCATGGATGACATCACTGCCAGGTCTTAGAAGACGGAAAAATCACCCTTCTGACTGGTTACAGTGAACTCCCAGCCCAGAGCCAGCTGCCAGGGAAGGATTTTTGTTCAGGGTTGAACTGTATTCCCCACTACCTCAGGATGTGACCTCACTTAGACACAGGATGCTGGAGACGTCATTAGCTAAGATGAGGTCATACTGCAGTATTGGATCCTTAACCAACATGACTGGTGTCTTTGCAGGAAGAGACCCAGAGACAGACACAGGGAAGAAGGCCTCGTGGAGACAAAGGCAGAGTGGATGACGCTGCCCAGGAACTCCAAGGCTGCAAGCTGCCACTGCAGCTGGAAGGACAAGGAAGGGTCCTCCCCCAAAAAGGTGCAGAGGGAGCAAGGCCCTGCCGACACCTGGATTTGGGGCTTGAAGCACCCTGAGCTGTGAGCCATTTCTGCTGTTTTGAGCCACCATCTCCTAGCACCTTGTCCTAACAGCTCTAGGACACTAATATAGAGTTTATCTAATTTTTTAAACCTCAAAAAGTAGATTCAACCATAATGAATATTTCCCAAAGTGTATCTGGAACTACAGGAATGTAGACAGGTTGACATAGAAACCATCATGCGGAAAGGGGTCCGTGTCCAAGTGAGCGGAGAAAGGACGGAGTTAAACAGAGCAAGGGGCAGGCTGTGCCCTGCTCCAAGTTACTCCGTGGTGAACAGAACAGCAGCTTCCAGGCTGTGCCTAACCCCAAGCGACTCAGTTTTATAAACCAGTAGTGTTTCACAAGTTACTCCATTTTGTGTACCAAGTTCCAAGATAGAACGACTCTACACTTTGTTTGGACTAATAAGCAACCATCTGCCTAGCACAACCATAAGGCACAAAATGACAAACTGACAAATTGTACTCATGAAAATGACCACCTGTGAACTTATCCAACTCGGTCAGTAGCACAGAGAAGCATGAGGGTATCAACCCTATATCAGAAAAGACAAGGCCTATGATCTTATCAAGCACAACAGACCACCAAATGAAGCAACCCCTCACCTGATACCCATAAAAGGAGCACCCCAAGATTAGCTGTGGCAGCACACATGGACCTGTTATCAGACCGTCCAGTGAGTGTGTCACAAGGTCTGCAGGCAGTGGACCTCTGCCTCTGTCCCCAGGCTTCAGATCAGCTCAGTCTCCCTGCTTGACATTGTCCACTTTGAAATTATCCGCCCAAACTGCCCGCCTTCATGCCTTCCAGACCTGACCTACAATACGTTCCCCACTCCGACAACTTCTGTGGCTGTGATCTTATCTGAGCACAACAGCGACTCTTCTGCCTGTGTAGCTGCTCTGTGCCTTTGCTTCTAGGGAAACCCCCTGAAACCCTGTGGCCACCCTAACCCACTCTTAGCTTTCCTGTCGTCTCTATATATCCTGGTGTAAAGTGTGATGTGTGGTTGGAGTGTTATTGGCATCAGTAATTAAGGCTTGAATAAAAGAACCTGTGATTGTCTGGCTGATGACTACCAAGTGACCCACTGATGCTTGGTGAATTGTAACTGATGAAGGTGAACCCGTTTCAGCTTGTGAATTTATTGTTGTCAATAAATTCTGACAGTGTGGAAAGACATCTAGGTTAACATCATGGCTCACTCACAACGCATGGACCTCCTTAATGTGGGATTCGCCAGGGCCTTGAATGTACTGATGTGCTTTGTGAATGTCCTGGAAGGGATGCGGGAATGGCTGTCCCACACTTATATGACCAGACAGCCTTCTCTTGGAGTCTCTGGTGGAACTGGTTTCTGCAGAGTGGAGTACAGTGGTAAAGGAACAAGGAAGCCTGGCTTGTGGGAGTTTACAGTCACCGTCACCCATGGAGGATGCATTTCCCCACTGTGGCCTCTTCAGATCTCAGGGCACACATGGGCAGCAGGAGCAGTGCACTCTGGTCCCACTTTGCACATGAATTCCAGGCACCTCCTCTGTCCATACCCTCGTGTCCCCTCCCCGTGTCCTCCACCCCCCCCGCCCTGACCCCACACACAATCAGCTGGCATTGCCACCTCACTGAATGTCCTTGGTAAGAGAATGATGTGGCTCCTCAAAAAAGAAGTCAGATTTCACCTGCTGAATCATTCTGGAAGAGAGTGGTGCCCGAGAGAGAAGTCGGTCAGCCTCGGGCAGTGACATCCCCCGACCCACAGTGTGAAAAGCACCCGACAGAACAATAATGGTGGCCCAGGGCCTGGCTGTTCCAGTGCTCCACCCGATCCACTCACATAGGCCTTGCCACAATGACATGAGCATGAAGTCTGACTCTCCTCCAACTCCAGAGGAGAGGCTGAGGCACAGGGAGGAGAGGAGGCATGGCACCGCAGAACCCAGACCTCCCCGCCAACCAGAAACAGGGCTGATCATCCCAGACCCTGCAGCGAGAAGCCCATTCCTTCAGTCACTGTTTTCAGACACTTTTGTCAGCGCTTTGTGACCGAAAGACCAGGAGAGAACAATTTTAGAGAAGGCGATGTCTATTTGGGACTCACCGTCTCAGAGGTCTTGGTCCACAGACAGCTGACTCCATGGCTCTGGACCCAAGATGAGGCAGAACATCATGGCAGAGGGTGTGGAGGAGGAAAGCAGCTCAGGACGTGGCAATCAGGAAGCAGAGAGAGAGGGAGAAGTCCGTTCACCGGGGACAAAATGTATATCCCAAAGCCACACCCCAATGCCCACCTCCTCCAGGCACACCCCACCTGTCTACAGTTACCACCCAGTTAATCCATGTCAGGGGATTAAACCATTGATTCGGTTACACCTTTCATAACCTAATCATTTCGCCTCTGAACACTCTTGCACTGTCTCACACACATGAGCTTTTAGGGGACACCATGTATCCAACCCATGACATTTATCAACCATAGGAGCAACCCCTGTCCTCAAGATGCATGTAGAGCACCAGTTACAGTGGTACTGGCCGGTGACCCAGAAAGACTTTGGAGCACCACAAGAAGAACCAGCCTGGACTTTGGGGCTGGGCTGATCAGGGAGAGCTTCCTGGAGGAGGCAGTCACTCAGCCAGGTCCTGGGAACAGGTGGGAGTTAGCCAGGTGAAAGGACATTCCAGCCTGGGAAGCCTGTAGACAGTGGCTTAGAAGCCAGAAGACAGTGAGGGTCTTTAGAGGAACTTGGAGAACAGAAACAACAACAAGAGACAGAAGCCAGTGGCAGCCAAGGAAACACCCTGATCCACAGCCATATTTCAGGCTGGAAAATTGGATTTGAATCCTGACTCCACTGATTTCCAGCTGTGTGGCAGTGGGCTGTTAAACAGCCTCTCTGGGCTTCAGCTTCCACATGCGGAAAACGCAGAAAGGAAGAGTACTTCCCACATAGGACTGTGGGGGGCAGAATGTGTACAGCACTTGACCCCCACCTAAGGGCCCTTTCCAGGTGGTATCCTTGTCCTCATAGGGCAGGGGTCAGTGGAAAAGCTACACTCAGCCCTACAGACATGGACGTCTAATGTGAAGGTGGACTTGGGAGTTCCAGGAAAGGAAGAAGAATGGCCTTTACACCGTGAGACACCAGAGAATCCCAGCCTCCACCCTGCCTCCACATCTCCCACTGTCCCCCCTTCCCAAGATGAGCTCTGCCAAGAAATTCCACTGAAATTCCAGGAGGGTCACTTTGAGTATCACTCAGCCCTAGGAGCATGCACACTTAGTGCAAGGGTAAACCTGGGGACTTCTTTTTATGTCCCCATGAAGCTGTGTGGCATGGAAAAACCACACACCCACTTCCTTGTCGGGTCAGGGGCCAACCTGAACAAGACGGCAGGGGGTGCACCTGAGATTCATCCATCTTTGTCCCCTGGTCGGGGCACGATCTCCCATTGGAGGCAGGTGAAGGGGGCAGGGACAGGCATCCTCTCCCCTAGCTTTGGGGACTTAGAAGGGATGGAATTGATTCAACCTCTAAAAACATCCAGACATCCAAGGCCAAAGCAGGGTCACCTGTCCTGCAGCCTCCCAGGAGGGGTCCTATGAAGACACAGAAAACTTCCTGGGGAACTTCCCAGGGGCCCTAGAAAGCAGGATCCTGGAGCTGATGGCCTGTCCCCCATAGTTGAGAAATGTGTCAATGGGCAACTTCACCACCAGTGGCCTCGAGTTAGTGACCTCAGTGTGCTCTGGGCCTTTCATGCTCTGCCTACACGGTGGCTTTCAGGTAAGCAGCAATCACCGGCAGGCACCACTACTCGGATTCACATGCACCCATCCTGGCAGCAAGAGCAGACCAAGACCCACGGTGTACAGCCCAGGCCCAGGGCACCTACAGTCCCCGTGGGCAGCACAGGGGGCAGCGCAAACCATTGAGGACACAGGAGGGTGGCTGTGAGCAAACACAGGGAGCTGGCAGCAGCTGGGAGATGTGGCAGAAGAGGGGACGTGCCAAGTGCCCTCCTTCAGATGCAGCTGGAGGGAGCCCTGAGTTAGGTGCTCCCCTCATTCGAGTGAGTGGCTGAGAATAAAAACACCTGGGTTTCATTCTAACCTCCATGTGCCTCAGTTTCCTCATCTGTAATTGGGGTACTAGTATTGACCACACCAGGTGATCCTGTGTGGATTATTAGGATAAACATGAGACCATAAAGTAAAATTATATTAAGTAATAAAGCCAAGCACAGCGGCACATGCCTCTAATCCCAGCTGCCTGGGAGGCTGAGGCAGGAGGATCATTTAAGCCCAGGAGTTCAAAACCTGCCTCCCAATAATACATATGTCTTAAATGAGTTTCGAAGCAGTCATCACCCTCTCCACCCCACCCTAAAAAGAACGCTCTCTTCACCAGCTCGGTTCAGGGGTCCTTGCAATGCGAAGTGGGGTGACAAACGGCGAGTAGAAAGGGGATCTGCCAGGTACTGAATCAGGAGAGGGGAGGAGGGGGAAGAAAAGCAGGTGGGTTTTCAGAGAGAGTTTGGTGTTGGGGACAGAGCAGGGCCAAGTTTCTGAGAGCAGCCGTGAAGGCTCCGGGAAGCAGGACAGAGGAAAGGGGTTCTGCATAAATTCCCACGCTGCCCTGAGAGTCCCCTGCCTTTGGTAGTCCTTCCCTTAATTGCTCCAGAGGGGACACACACACTGCATTTCTTTGAAACTAGCTTCCCACAGTCACTGGGACGAGCTCAGGTTCCCACATAGGGTGGGGTTGGTGGTGTCAATGTAGGAACCTCACCCTGGCTGGTCTAAGGAGGGACAGCCTCAAATATAAGCCTCAAAGCCCTGGGTCTCCTTCCCACATGCCCAACCCGTGCCTGACACTTTCCATGAACTCCCTCAGATCCGGAGTTAAGGTATCCAATGAGAAAGGTGCTTCCTGGCCACACCACAGCACCCAGGAATGAGCCAGCCCACTCCCAGGGTGTGTGAGCCGCCCAGAAGGCTCTGGGATGCGGCTCCCAGTGCTCATCTGTCATGAGCCCAGGTGCAGGCTCAAGCCACGTGACTCATCCCAGGAGACGAAAGGCCTCGGTGATCATCACTCTGCTATTTCTGCAAATAACACTGAGACCCCGGCCAGATGGTGGCAGTTGGCAGGAATGCTGCCGGCCGCTCCATGGGTCTGGTTGAGCATCAGGAGAAAGAATGGAGCCCAAGGAATGCAGCTGGGGGCACTCTGGGGTACCCAGGTCTATGTCTGGAGCTTTCTCTGTGTGAATCTGGTATTTTGGGACTATGACATTTATATAAGTCTTGGATTTATTCAGCTTTGTTCTAAGAATTTTTATGACTCTTTTTTCCCTCCAAAAAATAAAAAGAAATCTAACAATTCCTAGGACAAACAGGTGGCTCTTCACCCTCATCCTATCCTGACTGTGGAGGGTAAGGGTGTGTAATAGACACAGAGGAGCCCACAGCCCAGAGGCCCCAGGGACATGGGGGGGCCACACCCTGTTCCCAGGCCCTGCAGGGCTCTTAGAAGCCCAAGACCCTGCCTGGCTAAAACCATTATTGAGCCAGGTACAGTGGGGCACACCTGTAATCCCAGCAGCTCAGGAGGCTGAGTCAGGAGGATTGTGAATTCCAAGCCAGCCTCAACAACTTAGCAAGCCCCTAAGCAACTTAGTGAGGACCCTGTCACGGAGGGATGTGGCTCAGTGGTTAAATGCCCCTGGGGTTCAAACCCTAGTACCAAAAAAACAAAACAAAACAAAAAACAAAAACATGAGTGTCCCAAGCAGGTCTCGTGGGCACTTTTCTGTTCTCGTCTCTCCAGGGTGCTGGGTCATACACAGCACCTTAGCACTGAGAAACTGAAGCCCAGGGAGGTCTAGCAGTTCTCCCGAGGCCACATTGCCGATCAGAGACGGAGTAGGAATTCAAACCCCACTCTGGCTAGTATCAGTGACCAGAAACTAATCCACAAACCACTGTCCCCCTCTTTCAGATAGCACAGGAGGCAGCAGCAAACCTGTGCCAGCCCTTCAGGATCATGGCCCACTGTCAGTGCGCATCAGTGAGGCCTGGGGACACAGAGTGGCATGCCTCCTGGGCCTCCATAAACACCTGCCAGATGGCTCAGAGCCTGCAGCAGCCAGCCTGCCCTGACCCCCTCCAACTGAAGAATCCCCGGGGAACAGGAGGCAAACAGGTGACTCCCCACCCTCGTGGCGCTCCCCGAGCCCGTACCCAGCATGTAGGGCTCTAGTTCTTTCCTGCTGGCCCTAGTCCCCAGGAGGCCCCAGAGAACCCAAATCCTATGAAGAAGCAGTGATAGCTTGGGAGCATTTCCCAGGGACAGCTGTGACTCAGGGGACCTACAACTCACATCTGGATCAGACACTAGAGCAACGCTTATCCTTCCCCTCAGCAGCGAGTGGAAATTCTACAAAGTCCAGCCCACACAGTCCCCCAGTCCCGCTGTGCCGGGAGCGAGGCATGTCTCAAGTTCCCTGCGGTACAGATGAAAGAGTGGAGGCGCCGGGAGGGCTGAGGTCCTACGGATGCTTTAGGAAGAGCCGGGCTGTGCAACTCTGCTCTGCCCACAGATCACAGCACTTCCCTCCTCATGGCTCTCATCAGTGTTCCCAAGGATCTGAGCACTTACCCTAAAACATTAATCCACAAACCCGCAGCCCACACACAGGGTAGCCATGAACAACCTTACAAGTCGTGTACTGAACAACATTAGGGGGTTGTGGTTACGATATAAGGTGTCCCCCCAAAGCTCCTGTGTTAATACAGGAATATTTAGAAGTGAAATGATCAGATTTGAGAGCTATAGCCTCGTCAGTCCATCCTAGTTTGAATGGATTGTGTGGTAACTGAAGGCAGGGGGCTGGCTGGAGAAGGTGGGGCACTGGGGGTGCCCTGAAAGACTGCTTCTCCTCTGTGACCCCTGCCCCTCTCTCTACTTCCTGGCCACTGTGAGATAAGCATCTTTCCTCTGCGGCACTCTTCTACCATGATGTTCTGCCTCATCTTGGGCCCAGAGCAAAGGTGTCAGCCCACCATGGACTAAATCTTTAAAACCACAAGCCAAAATAAACATCTCATCCTCTAAGTTGTTCTCCTTAGGTAGTTTGGTCACAGTGACACAAAGGTGACTAACACAGAAATTGGTACTAAGAAGTGGGGTAGTTGCCATGACTAATCTGACTGAGTGGTTCCAAGCCCGGGAAATGGTTTGCAGGGAAAGTTTGGAGATGCAGGACGGAGAAGCCTTAGCTTAACGAGTGATTCTGGTGGGAGTTCAAAAGACCAGAATGCGAGAGGAATGAAGATAATAAAGACTGTGTTCATGAGGTTTTAGAGGGAAATGAGGATTCTGCTGGGCACTGGACTGGAGGCCATTTGTGTTACATCTGACAAAGAACTTGTCTACATTTTGCCCATGTCCTGAGACTTTGTATAAGAGTGAATAAGGCTCGTAACCTGGTGGAGGAAATTTCAAGACACCACAGCATTCAGTTAGTGGCACAGATTTTGCTGGCAGTTTTTTGCCAGGTTTATTATGAGAATTGGGAGCTGAAAACAGAAGAAAATTTTTAAAACTTGCAGTTTGGCCAAAAAAAAAAAAAAAAAGCATGTAAACCTGGAACCAAAGAAGGTATGGTTGTTGAAGAGAATACAGCCACTAAAGAGATGTTAAGCACTTGGCACAGAGACAATAGGAAAGAAGACTTGAGGACATTTCAGGAATTAGCAAGACCACACCCATCACAGGCTCAAACTTCTTTAAGACATCTTGGATGCACCCTGCTCACATGGAGTACCCAGAAAGTTGTTTCCCCAGGACTGACCACTGCATTCAGCCACCCAGGCACTCAGAGGCCCACGTCAGCCATAGTTTTAGGGGAGGCCAGTTGCTACTGCTCAAGCAGGTAGCAGACCTTGGTGTCATGAAATGGGGCTGGTTCTATAGGAATGCAGGATGCTGAAGTTAAGGGGTCATAGAGGCTTCCACAGAGATTTCGAAGGAAGTCCTTTGAAAAGAAGAACAGGCAAAGTGGGCAGCTCCTGAGAAGTGGGTCACCGGGCTTCATAGCATGAAGTCATGAAAGTGAAGCCAAAGGTGGAATGGAGATCCCAGGAATTAAGAAATGCCAGTAACACAGGCTTTCTGCCAAGAAAAGCTTCTGGATATGGAGTGAGGCAGGATAAGAGAGCGCCCATGCAATCAGCAAGACCACAGGGGCAGAGCTGCACAAACCTGTGGAGAGCATCTCACCACCACGTGCTCCAGATGCTGAACATGCAGCTAGGAGACCTAACGTTGACCTGGCTGGGTTTCAGTCTTGCTTTGATCCCATCCCTTCTTTCTATGCCCCAATTTCTCCCTTTTGGGATGGAAATCTTTACTCTATGCCATAATATACTTGATGTATGTAATTTGCTTTTGATTTTTACAGGGGCTCACAGTCAAGAGTTTGCCTTGAGTCTAAAGGGAGACATTGGACTTGGACTTTCGGGCAATGCTGGAATGTTAAGACTATGGGGATGCTTGCAGATGGACTAGATTCATTTTGCATTGTGAGATGAACATGGGGTTTGGGGGTCTGGGAGCAGATGGTTATGGTTTGGTGACCCCCAAACACCTGTGATAATGCAAGAACGCTCAGAGGTGAAATGATTGGACTATGAGAGCTGTGACCTAATCTCAAACTACAATGGACTGACTGGGTGGTAACAGTGAGCAGGTGGGTCATGGCTGAAGGAGGTAGGTCACTAGGGGTATGCCCTAGAAGGTTCATCTTCCCTGTGGCCCTTTCCCCTCCTTCTCTGTTTCCTGGCCACCATGGGGTGAGCAATGCTCCTTCATCATGCTCTTCTCCTATCATGCTCTGCCTCACCTGAGGTCCAGAGTAATAGAATCAGCCCAGCATGGACTAAACCTCTGAAACCAGGACCCAAAATAAACTTCTCCTGCTCTAAATTGTTCTTGTCAGGTATTTGGTCATAGCAACACAAAGATACTAACAAAAGAGGGCAGCCGTTCACATAGACCATGATGTTTGGAGATGCACCTTGAATCCAAACTTCACTAAGGCCTAGTCCAACATCTACCCAGTTTCCTCAGAGGCCAACACCCCCTGCCCTTGTCTTCACAGCTCCTGTAGATGGCCATGACCACATCAGCCTGAGTAGATCACTACACCCAAGAGCCAGTCCTCATCTTTCCTCAGCCTAAACCATGTCCTACCGGAGACCAGGACACAGCCCAAGGAGACTAAGGGGATATTGCTGATGTCAGGTTGCTTGGGAACCCAGCCCCCATAGCTACAGCTGCCCTCCTGTCCACTCTGCCTTCCATCAGGCCCTGCAGAGCCATGATTCGTGGGCCCCCTGCACAAACATCTGCACAAATGAATCCAGCCTGAGTTCCCAGGAAGAGAACTTAAGGAGAATACAGCACTGCAGGCTACTAATGAAACCCCAACACTAGGCCAGAACCAGGCTCACATGAGGGATTAAGCCCTGCTCTGAATTCTCCAGCATTACTGAGCCACCAAGAGGCTCGTAACTACGCAGCTTGTTAGCAAGAAGAGGTGGAATAGCCTGTGGCCCATCGTTCAGAAGGATGACAAACTTAGCTCCAGGCGGCAGGTCTGTCATTTTCCTTTGCAACCCTCAAGATGTGTGTCTATTATCGATCAAGCACCATCTTTGGAAATTCCTTGTGCACATCTCCTCCTGTAGACCTCACAACAACCCAGGGAGGCAGGCACCGTTATGGCACCCATTTCAAAGATGAGGAGAGAGAAGCATGGGCAGGAGGCATAAGATCTCGCCTGAGATCCCTGGGCCAGGCAGCAGGTTGGCCTGGGCAGGCTGACTGCAGGCTCCAGCTCTTGAGCTGCCACTTCTGTTCCCATTGGTGTGCCTTTGTCCACCAGGTGCCCCCTCTGTGCTCTGCACTTTCCAGGTGCCAGAGGTAGTGATGAGCAGAATCCATCACAGCCCAGAGCAGAGGCTGATGGTCGTCTGGGCATTAATCAGCTATGCACCGTGCACTTGCACCTTGCTAAGCGTCAGAGGAGGATGCAGCAAAGTACATCCTAGGGGCCTGCAGCCAGGAGGCCTGGGAGGCTTCTGAGAAACTGCTGCCCTGAGGGATGTTAACCAGGTGGGGGGCAGGATGGTAGAAACAGGGAAGGCCGGACCCTGTGGCAGGAGGGCAGGGATATTTCCAGAAACTGCAAATAGTCCAGTTCACAAAACAGGAAGAGCACTGACAGGTGTAGAAAATGCAAACTCGTCTAGAGTGACAGCAATGGGAGGTGAGGCAGTGGGGGCCTCAGCAAACTTTAAGGGTGACCGGTCTGCTTATTATCTTGATAGGGGTGGCAGTTGCATGGGTGTCTACATGTGTCAAAACCCATCAAATTGCACGCTTTACATGCAGTGAATTGTAAGGCTCTCGTGGCCCCTTAAAGCAACTGTGGGCATGTAGAAGGCTGGGGTGGCTGGAGCCACAGAGGAGAGGAGAAGGGAGAGAGAGGCTCAGAAGGGCCAACTCAGCTGGGCTCAAGAGATCCCTGAGGACTGGACCACTGTATTAGGAGCAGTGTCTTATGTCCTAGGTCTGCCATAACAGAGTACCACAAACTGGAAGGTTGAACAATAGAAGTGTACTATCTTAGTTCAGGAGGCCAGAAATCCTAAGTCACAGTTCCTCTGAGGCTGGGGGTGGAGCTGGTGGGGGGTTGTTCCAGCCTCTTTCCTTGCTTCTGGCTGTCAATGGCAATAAGTGACATTCCTTGGCTTGGAGAAATGTCACCCCATTTCTACCTGAATCTTCATCAGCTCTCCTTGGTGGATCTCTGTCCAACTGTCCCCTTTATAAGGTCCATTCTGATCCAGAATGGCCTCATCTTTACCAGTTCCACCTGCAATGGTCCTATCTCCAAACGAAGCCATGTTCTGTGACAGTGGCAGTTAGGATAGAACCTCTAAATTTAGGGTGGGGTAAGGGACACAATTCAACCCCCAAAGGCAGTTTGTGGAGTAAAGATTGACTGAGCAGGGGGCTGGGGTTGTGGCTCAACGATAAAGCGCTCACCTCACACATGCAAGGTCCTGGGTTCGATCCTCAGCACCACATAAAAATAAACAAATAAAATAAAGGTCTTGTGTCCAACTATAACTAAAAGATAAATATTTTAAAAATTTTATTGACTGAGCAAAATGGGGAGAGGGGCTAAGAGGCAGCGAGGAGGCCCCATAGGATTTGCTGTCACTTCCCCTTGGAGACTGAGCAGTCATGAACCCCTCAGAGCCTCTAATTTCTCACCTGTAAAATGGGACGATGATCCGTGCTTATTTCCCAAGGATCAAAGGGAAGGATCCACGCAGGTGTGACCAGGATAGCCACTCGGCTCCTGCCAGAGTCCCTGGTGAATCTCTCTGTTCTGCTAACAGCCTGGAGCTGCTCAGGCCCCCAGGGTCAGCCTGAGGGCTCGCTTTTCACCCCATGGACACTAGGGACTCCAGAGAGAGGAAACCTACCAGGGAGCACTGCCACTCTGCATGACAAAATATGCGCGGGGCTGTGGAGCAGAGAGCAGGCAGCCACAGGAGGGCTGCAAAGAGAAGCCCCTCTCCAGCACCTGAGCAAGGCCCAGAGGAAAGGTGCCGTGGCCCCTGCTCAACCCTCAAGCCTTCGAGTGAGCAGGGTGGGGTGGTCGGCTGAATAATGGCCCCCCAAAGTGCCTGCTCTCCTCCCTGAGGCTGCCAGTGTTGCCTTTCATGACCTAGGACCCTGAGACGGGTGATGAGACTGGATTATCTGAATGAGTCCTATCTGAGGCCATTTTTAGTTGCTGTAACACCATCCCTGAGACTGGGTGACTTCCAAGGAATACAGTTTGGGGGCTGGAAGCCCCAGAGCCTGGCTGCAGCATCTTCTCGGGCTCCAGTGAGAGCCTCGTGCTGCTTCAATTCATGGTGGAAAGCAGAAGGGCACAGGCCTGTGCAGAGGAGGCAAAGCCTGGAGAGGGGCTCGCTCTACACCCACTGATCCAGTCCCACAGACAACTTGCCAGACAAAGGCTAACTCCCTCTCAACGGCCTGTCACCTCCTAACCCCACCACGGTGGCCATCGGGCTTCAACGCGTGTTTGGGAAAGGAAACCATGGCAGACCCCGTCCGACTCCACGAGTCCTTAAAAATGGAAAAGGCGGCAGAAGGGAGCAGCCACAGGAGAGGCACCAAGCAGACTCGACTCCCTGCCCTTGAGGATGGACAAAGAGGCCAGCACCAAGGGACACAGGTGGCCTCCAAGGCCAGAGAAGGGGAGGAAGCAATTCTCCCCTAGAGCCCTGCTCAGCGGCACTGTGAGCCCAGGGCTGCCCAGGACCCTGTCAACCTCTGACCTCCTGAAGAGTGTGTTATTTTGAGCCCCTGTTTGTAGCCATTTGTACACAGCAGCAAACCAGTTCAGGTGGGGTGGACACTGTCCCTCCAAGGGGGTGGCTCAGGCAGGGGTCTGAAGGCATGGGACAAGCAGAGGGGCCAGACCCTGGTTATCAGCAGCCCCAGATGAACTGCCCTCGTGACCACCTCACAGGGATCTGGAGGGGTGATGAGATCATGACGATGGGGCACAGGGTGCCTTGGGACAGCCTGGAAGCCTGGGGTACTCTGAACCAGCAGGGACCTCCCACCATGAACCGGTTCCAGAGGAATCTGAGGCCAAAGCCAGAATGTAAGTAAGTCCTCAAGTCCAGACCCGAAGGTAGGGGTCTGCTCAGGAAGGCTGCAGCCCTCCAAGGAGGCTCTCTGGACAAGGTTTTCCACTTAAGCTCAGCTCTCAGACCACACAGGAACTCCACCCTGCCTGCGCACCTGGAGACCTGGCTCAGAGGCAGCTCAAAACCCTGCTGGCCCACCCCCAGGGGGCTCCCCATCCTGAGGAAGCTTACCACAGCTGCCCACAGCCGTTAGGCAACTGCTCAGGCCGCTAGCTAAGCCTGTTCCTTATTCCCAGGTTGGGTAGAGAGGCTGGCTCTGCAAAGAGGATTCATTTCCACCCTTTGGCTAGGAGGGAATAGGCAGGCCCAGATGGAGACCTGAATATCGGGCCATCTGCACAGGCAGGGTTCCCGGGTGGGCTGCAGCAGCATGTCGGCAGGTGAGGAGGAAAATAAGCCTTAGTTAGGGCCTGGAATCCCACTTCCCTAGTTTACAGAATCTTTTAAGTCTCAGAAAACTCAATAAACATTCCAAATGCATCCACCGGCAGAATCTTTCCTACCCACTACTGATTGACATGGCCAACTCACCCTCCGCTCTTGGTGTTTTGTGTTCACAGAAAGCACATAAAAACAAATAAGCTATCGGCCATTACGTTACTCTATGGGGTGAAATGGGTTTTGCACAAATGTTTAAGGACTTTTAAACCCAGCATCATTTCCAGCATTGAAGGGGCCGTCAGAGGAAGTCTGGGGGAATCGGTCACAACACTCCTCGTAAGAGGACCTTGGTGCACAAGAAACATCTCTAGAGTCAGCTTCTCCTTTCTCTTTTCTGAGCGCCAGGATATTTATTGTCATCATGTGAAGGTCCATTAGTGACTGTCCTGGAAATGGCTCTTTCAAGGTCAGTGAAACACAAGCAAAGGGGCAAACTAAGAAATCGCTCCAAATGCAGGCAGTTCTGTGGCTCTCGGTGGAGAAGGGGGGCCCAGTCCAAAGGAAAGCTGTCCCCAGAGCTTCCAGGCTGGCACGCTTGCTGATTAAACCAGCGACAGCCTAACCACAGAAACCGGCTGCCACTTTCATGCTAGACGCTGCCATGTGCAAATGCAGGCCAGGATCCCCAGAAGCCCCTCGGGCTGAGGTCTCCTGTGGCCACTGCATCTTTCCCTGCCCAGTGCTATTCCCTGGGCCTGACCTATCCCCAGGGCCCCAGCTCCCTGTTGGGTTCATGCACCCTCCACAAGAGGCTGGAGATCACAGTCAGAGAAGCTGCTCCCAGAAAAGCCACAGATGGGCTGGGGCTGGCTCCTCGCCTCCTGGCCAGCAGCTCTGGCTAGGGACCCTGCTCTAGCTCCACGCTCTGTCCTTCCTGTCCCCTCCCACCAGAGTGGTAGGTGCTGTGATCCCTGCTGCTGTGCTGAGGTCCTGTCCTACCCCTCCTCCCTGTACGGACTCTCCTCAGGTGCCCTACTTGATGACCTCTCTGCTTCCTGCAGGACCTAAGTGCTCTTCCCCCTTCTGGAGGAATCCTCCTTGGACTGCTCCAGCTCCCTCCTTGAGCTGCCCTAATCACTTGAAGTCAGTAGCCCTCGATTTAGAACAGAAACGTCCTGAGCCTCAAATAGCTCACAATTGTTCCAGGAGAGCCAGTGTGGTTTGCCAAGCCACTTTCTGACCTTCAGGTCAGGGACCAGGATGTCCACGCCCTTCAGTCCACACAGGGCCTGCTATGCAGGTGGATCTGGCCAGACCTGCCCCAGAAGACCCCCTTCCCTGCCAAGCTCATGGCCCCTGAAGACAGTGGCTAAGACGGCACGTGGGGCCGAGGGTGGGCCCAGGAAGGAGAAATGTGAGTGACCAGAGGCAAGGACAGCGAGTGGCATCCCTGGTCCCCTCCCCACTGTCCCACCTCTTCTCTCCCCCTTCAGCCAACAGCCTGCTCTAAGCCAGAGGCAGCTTTGGTGTCTTGCTTTCTGCATCCAATGACAATCATCCAGGCCACACTGAAGTCAGAGGTTGAGGCCACGAACACCCAGAACCTCGGCCCTGTGGCCTCGAGTTCTGGCCTAGACCCAGCAAGTTTCCACAGGCCCACGAACCTCAGCGTGGTGAGGGGCTTGCGCCAGCCGTGCAGGGTCAGAGCTCGGCTGGCCACTCAGCAGGTGTGGGTTCCAGGTAAGGATCTTCATCGGGCTTCCCCAGAGGTGGACTCCAGCACAGGGTCTGGAAGCACAGGCAGGGGAGTGGGCGGTGCCACGGGAGGGGAAGAGAGCCAATGAGTGAGAGGGAGTGGGCGGTGCCTCCGTGGGGAGTTCCGAGGGCATGGAAGCTGTGGCGTCACCTGCCCACCTTCCCCCTCCTTGGATGGGGATCTGAGGAGGGCTCCAGGTGTCACTCTCTGGCACCTCACACCAGCCAGGCGCACAGGCCACTCTCTCCCTCCGCCAGAGAACACCCACAGAGAGAGACACAGAAGTCACCGGTGCGTGCAGGAACAGTCTGTAGGTGACCTCAGACGTGGGCCGAGGGGTCACCCACAGCACACCCCTCGCTCCTCTGAGCCTCACTGAACAACAGGACTGTGAGACCGGTGGGCGCGCGGAGCTCTCTGGAGAGCAGCTGGGGCGACACACTGTCATCACAGCTCTGTCTCGCAGCCACAGCTGTCCCCGAGTTGCAGGGCACCTTGGCCCTGTCTCCTAGCACAGGCGTCCCAGGAGGGAAGGTGACAAGGGCAGGAGGAGGGCCCCCAGCAGGGCAGCATTGAAGGCTGGGGGTATTTTGATCAGCAGGAGGATCCAATTAGATGACCAAACACTTCCTCAGGGAAATCGCCACTGACCCTGGAAGGGACGTCAGGGGGAATCGGGGTACAGCCCGACTGTGGAAAGGGACAGAAGCCAGGGCTTTGAGAGGTGAGGACTTGCCACCAGGTTGATGTCCTGAGGCTAAGGCCTGTCCCCATCACCACCACCTGGCCTGGACTCAGCCCACTGAGTCCCTACCCTGAGCCTCCCAGCTCTGCCTCCTCCAGATGGCCACAGTGGGCTTGAGGCACCATTAGGACAGGTGCCAGCTCTTAAAGGGCCAGCTGTCCCGTTCTGCCGTCCAGCTCCCTCCTCATGCAAGGCTCTCGAAAATGCCACTTGCAACTGTGATAAAGCCCAGTGTCACCACCCAGGAGAAGAAATGTCAGGCGAGCCTGGTCTCGGGCTCCCTGGAACCTGCCAGGGATTGAAATCCTCTCGATTCTTGTAAGCCATTCCTGAGCACTTTCAGAAGCCGGATACGAGGAGTGAGGCCGGAGGGGACAGAGACCCAAGTCAATGGCAATTAGACGTCTGACAACTGAGAAGGGTTAAAGGACGATGGGAAAGCAGACAAAGGAGCAGCAAGTGTGCCTGGGGCACGGAGGGCTGGCGGTCAGTTAGGTCTGGATGGATGCGTAGGAGTTTGCCAGGCCCAGGGAAAGGAGCTTGGGAAGGACAGCCCAGGTGGAAGAATCAGCATGGACACAGAGGGAGGCTGTTTGTGCTAAGCCGCAGCCCAGGTGGAGGATAGGCTGGGCCACAGTGGAGAAGCAGCCCGGAAACAGCGTTCACAGCCAGGGTCAATCCTGATTGCCCAGTGCCTGTGCTTCTGCCAGCCACTAAACAAGCTGACCATCATGCCTCTTTGGAGAGCAGCTGGGGCGACACACTGTCATCTAAGAATTGAGGGCCAGGCTCATTTTACAGAAAAATCCCTCTGTGAGCACCATCAGGGTGGCCTGATGCTGGGAAGGGTGCAGGGGAGAGGGAAGCCCTGGTCTGTCTGCCAGGCTCTGCCGCACACTGGACGTCTAGGGAGCCCTCACACAGCTGCCAGGTGAACACAAGTCCCCACGTTGCTCTGGAGTCAGACTCACAGAATGCATGTTCTGGAAGGTCCCCCCATTCACAGGTGAGTCATCAAGATGAGACTGGGGCTGATGGCACATGTGTCCTTCAGCCAGTACTGGAGCGGCCCCCTGGTGCCGTGCAAAGCGCTAGGCCTCAGTAACACGGCAGAGAATAAAACAGTGGAGACCGTGGCCCTTGTGGGGTTCACACTGTGGCAGAGAAACAGAAAATAAAATAATACTTTGACTGAGAGAGGCTCTGTGAGGGCAATACATAGTGACATGACCACAGAGTTGGCCAAACTGTGGCCCTTGACCAAATCCAGCCCGCAGCCTCTTCAACAAAAGGACTGAAATCTAGGGTATTTCAATCCAAAGAATGACAGAGCTCAGACCCACAAAGCCTCAGATATTTGCTCTCTGTCTCTTGACAGGAAAAAGTCTGCCGAGGTAGAAGGGGTGCTCTCCACCAGAAGGTCCGGGTTCCTGCCTGAGACAGAGTCTCCTGCTACCTTCTCAGTGCTGCCTCTACGTCCCAAGGACAAAACACTGAAATGGTTCGTCAGAGTGCACTTACTCAGCCACCTGCCTGTTGCCAGACGTCCCGATTTCCAGGTGTCTCCTCCCCAACCTGTTGTCAGGTGACATGGGCCTGAGCCGCAATGGGGCCTCACACTGGAAGACCAGGGAGCCACATGGGCACCCACTGCCCTCGCCCCTCTGCCCAACCCTCCTCCTGCTGCTGGAAGCCTTGGTAAAAAAGCAGAACCGTGTGCCTGCTGCTTCAGGACCCCTCCCTGGAAATCCCACGTGCATACTCTGCTTTCTCTTATTTTAGTCAAATTTCTCAGTTCAGGTTTAATATTGATGTTAAAATTTTAATTTGATATTGTAATTGAGCCCGTCCCTGAGACTCGAGTCTGGCACCAGGCAACAAGGGAAGCAATGCTTATTCGAAACAAATCAAATACACCAGTCCAGCTCACCTGGAGAGACCATCTGTGAACACGCTCCAGCAGCGTGGCGGAGGGAACCCACACAGCAAGGAGGGCAGCCCAGACCTCAGCTCAGCCCTCCGCACCCTCCGGGAAACAGTCCATTGCATTTCTGAGCTAAAAAGGAAACAAGGTGACACTTTTAAAGAGTTTGTCACATCAACGCTCCACAAAATCTTTTCTCTCTCACCAGCTCACCACCCTGGAAGGCTCCCAGTGAAACTCATGCCTCGTGGAAAATTAACTACACCTGAACAGTTAACTTGGACATTGTAAGTGAGCCCATCCCTGAGATTCGAGTAGCTTCTGTGTCACACAAAGCGACGGGACAAATTCTTCCTACGGTCCTGGGGAGCACTCTTCCTTTAGGGGTGGTGTGCACCTGTGTATGCACGAGTGTGCTGGGAATTGAACCCAGGGCTTTGCACGTCCTAGCAACTGCTCAACTGAGCCCCACACCCAGCCCCAGAAGGGATCCTTCAAAGGAATAAACACAGAAGAACAAGATGAGTGAGAACCAGCAGCCACATGGAGTCTGGCCCCTGATGAACGAGGAAGACCAGGGACCCAGGCTGGGGGTGTCAGTGGGATTAACACGGGAGAAGACCTTCGCGGGGTCCCAGGAGGCTTCAGTCCTAATTCCTCCTCCACTCCCCAGGCCAGCACCCTCTGGCCCTGGGGAACCGTGGACACGAGGACCTGTCGGGAGGGAGGAGCTGTGCCCAAGACGGGACATGGAGTTAAAGCTTAAATTTGGCTATGAGACCCACAGGCTCCTTCCCCGGCTCAGATCTCAGAACGCTGGCGAAAACAAAAGCAAGGGCCTGGAAGATTCTTCCCCGGCAACCTGACCGGCTCCGGAGAAACGCAGCTCAGCCAAAGGATCTGTCTCCTGTCCTCTAAGGACGGACGCTGGTCGTGCTTTCCTTGGGGGAATACGTCCCTGAGAGTTGACTCCTGTCGGGAAACGCAACTTCCTGCAGTTACTCTCCGTTGGCTCCCACCATTCCTCGTTCAGAAGAGGGGAAATCGGACACGGGGTTGGATGTGTGCGGTTACAAGTTCCCAGAGTCAACTTAGGTTTCTGTTATGCTCGTCTCCCCACAGCTGAGCTAAATCACCCCAGAGCAAGAGTCTCCACTCTGCAATTTGAACCACCTGGGGTGCCTTAAAAAATACCAGTCCCACAGCCCCCTGCCCGAGATTCTGATTTAATTAGTGGGAGAGAGCCAGGTTTTCTCATTTTAAAACTTCCCCCCACCAAAAAATGAAATAAAATAAAAACTCCTCAGGTGATTCTAAAGTGCAGGAAGATTCAGAAACCACGGCCTTTGAGTGAAGCCATTGACGCCTGCACTCATGCGAACAGAGTCAGCCTTTTAGGACACACATGTAAATAAAATGATATCTAAGAAACCTTTTTAACATGTAAGACAGACCAAACTAATCTACGTGCAGGAAACAGAAACTATGCAGGCAGAGAAAATATTTGGGCCAGAGGAATCCATGAAATCAAAAATCTTAAAAAAAAAAAAAAAAGGAGAAACATCTATGCAACCAAAAATAACTTTAAAATAGCTGAAAATTTTAAAAAATATATTCAATAAAGTCAGTTGGAAAGATGATGAAATCTCCCCACAAACAGAACCAAAGGTCAAGAAAACTAGCTGAAGAAATCAGAGGGTAACCCCCAAGAAGTCCAACATCAAAATAAGATGTCCCAGAAAGAGACCAGAGAAACAGAAGGGAAGAAAACGTCAAAGAAATAATTTAAGATGAAGGCCCCAAGTTTTCAGATTTAGAAGCCTTCCCAGGAAACCCAGTGGGTGGGAACAGACCTCCTCAAAGGCAGGAGATGATTAAACTGAGTCCAAGTGGGCTGGGGATGTGGCTCAAGCGGCAGCGCGCTCGCCTGGCATGCATGTGGCCCAGGTTCGATCCTCAGCACCACATACCAACAAAGATGTTGTGTCCGCCGAGAACTAAAAAAATAAATAAATATTAAAAATTCTCTCTCTCCTCTCTCACTCTCTCTTTAAAAAAAAAAATTAAACTGAGTCCAAGTTTCTCTCCAATAGAAGCTAAAAGACAATAGAGCAATTTTCTGAAGGAAAAATATTTTTATCTAGGACCCTCTTTCTAGACAAACTGCTAAACTATCGACTAAGAATAGAGAATAGACAGATCCAGATTTGAAAAACCAAAAATGTTGCCAGGGGTGTTGGTGCCTGTCTGGAAGGCTCAGGCAGGAGGACTGCAAGTTCAATGCCAGCCTGGCGACTTAGCAAGGCCCTTGGCAACTTAGCGAGACCCTGTCTCTCTATAAAATATAAAAAGGGATGGGGATGTGGCTCGGGTGGTTAACCACCCCTGGGTTCAATCCCTGGTACAAAAAAATAAATCAATCAATCAAAAATATTCTCTCTCTCTTATACCTTTCCTCAGAATGTTTTTGGAGATATTCCACCAAAATGAAGAAGAGGAATCCAGAAGAGAGGTAAAGAAGAAGATCCAGAAAAATGTGGCTCCCAGGATGACCTAAAGAGCAACTAATCCAGATGACACTGGGCTTTCCCAGCCTCCTTTGCAGCAAAGGCCTGAGCATGTGACCTTAGCTCCACCAATGGGTGGCACCCAAGAGATTTCACTTGTAGAGAAAACCGTGAAAAGAACAGGTGTCAGTGGGAAACTACTCTCAGGAAAAGACAGAGGAGGCATCTAACCTGCTGGGAATGCAGGGATGGAGACTTGGGCATCCCTGACACCTAGCTCTGCCCTGGATGTTCAACCTTCAAACCAGATCTCCTCCCTCCCTCCTGAAGACTCTGGAATTGATGGACATCCTGTAACAAATTGCTCTTTAGCATTCTGCTTTTTGCTACTAAGTTCCTGATAGAATGTGACCAAGTATTTAGGGCTGAATTCATAAGTACAGTAACGTGGCACGTAAAATATTTTGGTTCAAAACAGACCACGTTTAGAACAGTGTATCAAATTGCCTGGTGATGATTTAATCAGCTTAGTTTGGTAAGCACACTCTGTGACATAGGCACAAATGACAAAATTACCTAACAATGTGTTTCTCAGAATGTGTCCCTTTCATTAATAATGCATGATTGTATACAGAAAAAAAAAAATTTTAAAGGCAATTATCAACTCCAAGAAGAAAAAAGAACAGATTAAAAAAAGGGTAATGATAGTGCATAGATACTACATGGGTCACTTGGGAGCAATATGTTTAACCTTATTAGTGTAACACTGAAATTTGATTAAAAGTCATATCAGGAGTGATGACAGAAGAAGTGTGTGTGTGTGAGGGTTGGAGAGGTATTAGCTTCCTGTGGCTGCTATAACAAATTACCCAAATGTAGTGACCTGAAATGACACAAATTTATTCTCTTACACTTATAGGCCAGAAGTCGGAGGCTCTCACTGGGATATAAGCAAGGTGACAGTCAGGCTGTGTTCCCTTCTGGAGACTCTAAAGAGGATCCATTCCCTCACTCATTCACATTTTACCAGAACACAGTTCCTTACGCTGGGAGGACTGAAGTACTGTTTTCCTTGCTGGCTGTTAGCTGAAAGTGTTCCCACTCCTGGAATCCACCCATATTCCTTTACTGGGAGTACATTTTCCTGTAGACCTCCCTTTAGCTTCCACTGACCCTCCTCCCAACTAGTAACCCAGTTACCACAGCACCTCACATGTCCCCTCTTCTAATTCCCTTATAAACTGAAATTGCACCAGTTCTGCCTACTGAAGGAAGCTTATAAGTACTGGAGGAGGGAAAGAAAAGAAACAGTGACAAGTCAACCTGAGACAGGGAAAAAGTATAAGTGAGATGCAATAAGGCCTCAACTGGACGTCCAGGGAGAGAACCTCCCTCTCTTTTCAGAGAACTTGAGGCAGAAAGAACATGGTGGCTGAAGCTGCTGCAGCCGTTCTGTAACTCTGAGATTAAGTCTTGAGAATGGAACCAACATGGAAGAGAACAGGAAAAAAGAAAAAGATGCCACATCCCAGTGATATCACTGTAGCTAACTAGTGTTCCCCTTCAGTGCTGTGGCCTCGGGACTTCTGATTCTAATAACAATAATTTCCCTGAAGCAGTGATTATACATCAGAATCACATGGGACACATTAAAAAGAAAAAGAAAAGAAAACAGGTCTGGTCCCATTCCTCGGATTTCTGATCCTCTTGATCTGGATTGGAACAGCCCTGGAGGGAAGGGGAAAGGAGCCAGGAAAGGACAGAAAGAGAGAGAGGGTTTCTGCCAGCTCTTCTCATTTTGATAAGGTTGGTCTGATAAGGCTTGGATCCCGCCACACTATTCCCGCAAAACAAGCGCCAGATGAGTGTAGCTCCCTCTCCTCCTCCCCTTCCCTGAGGAAACGGGGCCCTTGACATTTGGCGGAGCAGAAGCAGAGACTGTGGCGGTTCAGGCTTCATTCTAGAAGGCAAAGGCAGGGCTCTGCCCTGGGACAGCAGCGTTCCCTCCCTGGATGCCCAACAGGAGCTGATGCGCCTGGGAGCCTGACTCAGGCGTGGGTGTGAGGCCAGTGCCTAGGCTGGGAGGGGACAGGAAGGCTGGCCTGACTCCGTGGCCCTCCTGGGACCTCCAAGAGCCAGAGGGAGCGCGGGCGGAGGTGAGTGGCTGGGCACAGAGACCCGCAAACGTGTGCTTGGAGACAGAGTTGGCACACGCTGGTCTCGGGGACTGCTGCGGCGAGGTGGGGACAGGGCGGAGCGCAAGCGCCATGCCAGCCTCAGATTCTGCGTGGCCCCGGGCACCACATGGAGCCTGGACTCTGCCTGGCTGGGCCCTGAGCCACCCCCATCCCTAGGACAGCTCCCCTCACCGTCCCCAAACACACTGGGGCAGCAGGAGGAGGGAGGAGAAGCAAGCGTTCCCTTTGGGCTTGACGTGGTGCCCCGTGGAATGTCCCCAGAGCCCAGAGCCATCCCATTCCTAAAAGGAGAAGCAGCCCCCGGGCAAGGGCCAGCAGGTGTCCAGGAGGCTGTAGTGTGCTGGGGGCAGGCTGAAGGCACCTGTGTGCTCAGAGGCCTGTTTTCCTATTTGGAGGAGCAGGACTCCTGGCCAGAGGTAAGGCTGGGCCCAGCTCCACCTGCCCAAGTGGCCATCCCGATGTCCCCACTGCAGGTGTTGCTCTCGTGGGAAAGGCCCTCCAGACAGAACATCTGAGTGGAAATGGGGGAAGCCCGAGAGGCCGCAAGGGTAATGACACAGACAGAATGCATTGCTTTTCGTATTATTGGTATTATTTTGGTATGAGGGGCGCTTAACCGCGGAGCCACATCCCAGCCCTTTGTATTTTTTGAGACAGGGCCTTGCTAAGTTGCTGAGGCTGGTCATAAACTTGGGATCCTCCTACCCCAGCCTCCCAAGCCACTGGGATTACAGGTGTGCACCCCCTCACCCAGCAGCATTTTATTATTTTGCACAGCTGATAGCACCTACGCTCAAACCAACCCTATGGGTAGGTACTATTTTGATTATATCTATTTTGCAGATAAGGAAATGGAGGCTCAGAGAGGTAAAGTGATTTCCCCCAGGTTGCACAGCTAGTCAGTTGCCAGAACAGAGAAGGTACGGATGATGCCCAAGAAGTACTTTTATAAAAAATTATTTTGTCTTCAACAACTACGACTGCTCTGGCTGGTTCTCTCCAGCTGAAGCAGGTAACTGTGGCACAAAACTGCTCAAACCCCTCCTGGCTTTGAATTCAGCATGGGCTGGGGCCAGGGAGTAAGAGGGTGAGGATATGAGCCCCCCTCAGGGGAGCAGGGAGCTCAGAAGGACCAGCAGGTGAGAGAACATACAAGGGGCCCAGCCTACAGGAGCCCGGCCTCCTCCCTGGGATCCACAGGCCTTCTCCTAGCCTGTGGGGTCTTTCCTCAAGTGTCACCTGCACAACACGCTGACCACCTGCACCAGAATCTCCAACTCCTCTTCTCCTATCCGCCCCCGCCCACACACACACACACACACACACACTTTTGCCACCATCATGCTCCTCCCCTGGCACAAGTCCAGCCCGCTCTCTGCAGACTGTCCCGGGGGCTCAGAAGGCCCTGCTCCCCGCCCCAGGCTCCAGGGCCACGCGGCAGCCCTGCCCCTGCTGAGCACCAGCCTGTGGTCTCCAGCTCCAGCCTGCAGAGTGACCACCCAGGGGTCCTGTCCAGTCAGGAGGGCAGCGCAGTCTGGGAATCAGCATTTGTAATGAGTCTGGGATGCTGTGGGCAGGGCCAGAGTCAGGCTTGGAGGCCCGACCTCCCCCAGTCTCTCTCCCTCCTTCCTCCCTCCCCTCTTCCTTCCATGTCTGTCTGTCTCTCTCTCCCCCACCCCTCTCCCTTCTCACTCCATCGCTCCACCTCTGCCCATCCCCTCCCTCCTCACTATCTCCAGCTTCCCTCTCCCCACTCCCGCCCCAGGAACTAACCAGCACCCTCAAGAACTTTCCATCCTGCTGGACTGGAAGGTCAAGACCTCTGACCCGTCCCCAGGGGCTCTGGGGGAGTGGCCGGCTCCTCAGTTACAGAGGCAAAGACACCGCTGAGGCCTGAGGCCCAGGGATTCAGTGAGCTGAGCTGGGCGCCTGCCTCCCTCCTTAATAGCCACATAATGGCTCCTATTAACGGCCCATCAAAGGCAATTACTCCTCCAGGAAACAAAGCCCCCCGCGGCCATTTTTCTTTGTGTGTAGAAAATGTGCTCCTTCCACACCTGCAGCCTGGCCTCCCGCTGCGCTGTCTTCCTCTGGCCATCCCCCAGCGGCTTCCCGCTGACCACTCGGCCACCCACCCTCTCCCGGGGCAGGTAGGGCCCAGGAGGAGTCCTGCATCCTCTTCACGTCTGCGAGGGCGTTTGACAGAGTGTGGAGCCATCGAGAACTGCCACAGCCTGTCCTGCAGGAGCCAGCGCCTCTGCGCAGCAGAAAGACATATGGCCTGCAAACCGTCACTGCCCACAGGTCGGACAGTTAAGAGCCCACGGTGAGTCCCCCTTCCTGGGCTCCGGCCCTACTCTGAGAGCTTTACCTATCATATCTCATTTAATGTCACAACACTGAATGTGAGGCAGGGACAGTTATTATCCCCACTTCCCAGCTAAGGGAACCAAACTTAGAGGATATTACCTCTTTGCCTCAAATTGGATTTCACGCCACAGCAACCAATCTCCAATCTTTAAACAAATTTTAGTGGATTTCTTTTTTTAAGTATAAACTATGAGACGTAAAACAAAAGCTAGGAAGAACTAAGAGAGAATATCTTCATGACCTCTGGGTAAGCAATGACGTAGTCACAGGGACACAAAAGAGCAGGAGGAGATGCTCAAGAATTTTCTCAGCATGCGCTCCTACGCTCCTATGTTCCTGCATTTGTGGAAGAGGTTATAAAGGCACAGAAGGGGAAACCTGTCGCCTTGTTGATCCCAAACAAGGGCTGAGGATTCAGGTGGTGGACACCAGGGGGCGCCCTTCTCTCAGTGCCTCTTTCCCGCCAGCCCTCTGCCTCTGCTCTGCCTGCCCCAGCTGTCTCCCAGCAACAGGGCCAAGGAAAGATTAGAATCTCCCAGAGAGGTCAGGAAGGAGGAGCCCAGGCCCCTTGGACTGCACTCCACAGGCTGCAAGGTCCATAATCCTCCTATCCTCACACAGCCTGGTCGTGAGCTCCCACCACAAGCCACTGGAGTGCCACTGAGGTTCTGAAGGTCAAATGCGTGCTGAAGCCTCCCAGCAAGTGCCCCGGCTCCTAGACCTGCTGCGCTGTCCCCTTCTTGAAGCACCTCCTTTGGTCTCAGCTGCCCAGGGCTCTCTGGGAGCATCGCTGCATTGTTTGCAGAATTAAATGGGGGTGAATCCATGGACCTGGGGAGGGCCCGTGATGTGCCAAGGGTCCCATCTGGTTCTCAGGAAGGGCAGGGGGAAGTCCCAGAACCATGGAGTGGAAGGCCAGGCCGAAGAGTGGACCTTGGGCTGCTGCCCCAGCTACAGCCCCACCTGCAGCAATGCCAACGTCAGGTACACCTGTGGTACACCTGTGGTACACCTGGAAGATGCATCTTTCCTATGTCTGCTAGGAAGAGGTAAGGACTAAGTTCAGAAACCAGGCCTCAGCAAGATGAACTGAAGACCCAGCCGCGACTGGTATTCCCACCACAGAGTTTCCAAGCCAAGACCGTGAGCTGTTGTAGGCCTGACCACCTGGCCCAGGCAGAGGCAGGAGGAGCACAGGCTGAGCTGAGGGAGGGCGTTCAGGAGTCCGCTCGTGGCTGGGAATACCTGCCAGGGGCACCAGCCCTGCACTCAGGCAGACCTGGAGGAATCCCACGGAACCCAACCCGCTGGGACCTGGCATGTTATTTCCCTTCCCTGAGCCTCAGCCATGCCCTGAATAAAAAGAGGAAAATAATCCAACTTAATCCATGAAGTGAACCGGGATGAGGCACTGTGTTCACCCAGCTTAACCCGGATCCGTCTCTCAGATCTACAGCTGAGCTTAATTTTTGTTCAACTTAATTTCTGTTGCAAGCCCCCTTCCCGCTGAGTGGGAGAAACTTAACCAAGGAATCCCATCCCCTCAATTCTCTCTGGGTCAGCTTCCAAATTCTATGTCTTACAGACCTGGGGGGCGGGGGTGGACAGTGATGTGCTGCAGCCGGCCTCTGTCCAGCTGACCTCTTCTAAGAGATCCTACTCTGTCTGGTCACGGGGTCTGCGTGACCCACCTGTGGGGTCTCTGCTACCTCCCTCCCCCACACCAAGGCCCTTCAAGCCATCAGTACTCATCTTGGCCAGGGTCTCTCACTCTCATTGTAACATTTTGGGGCCAGATAATCCTGTCCAGTGTGGGTGTTTAGTGGTGTTATAGTTTGGAAGTGAGGTGTCCCCCAAAAGCTCCCCTGTGACACAGAACAAGAAGATCAGAGGAGAAATGATTGGGTTGTGAGAGTCAACCCAGTCAGTGAATTCATCCCCTGATAGGGATTAACTGAGTGGTAACTGAAGGTGGGCACAGTGTGGCTGGAGGAGGTGGGCAAGGGGGGTGTGGCTTGGGGGTATATATTTGTAGCTGGCTTGTGGAGAGCTCTCTCTCTCTCTCTGCTTCCTGATCATGATGCGAGCTTCTTCCCTCCACCACCCTCTCCCACCATGATGTTGAGCCTCACCTCAAGCCCTGAGGAATGGAGCCGGCCATCTGTGGACTGAGACCTCTGAAACCATGAGCCTTCAAATAAACTTTTCCTCCTTTAAAATTGTTATAGTCCAATCTTTTAGTCACAGCAGAAAAAAAAAAAAAAAAAAAAAGCTAACTCAACCAAGCAGCATTCCTGGCCTTGACCCATGATGTGCAGCAAGCACCTCCCCACACAACTGTAGTGCCAACCAAAAATGTCTCTGATATTCCCAAATGTCCCCTAGGAGGCAAAGTCATCCCTGGTTGAGCACCACAGTCCTGGGCTACAAAGCCTGTCCTGCTTCCCTCTATACACGGGTGCAGTGGCCCTCATGGAGTCTCTCCAGCACTTGGTCCTGACCCACCTGGCCAGCCTTTCTGCCCTGACCACTCTGAATAGCCCAGAGCCCCCAGAGCTCTGTGGAGACCCTGGACACCAGCTGCAGGATGAGGGGGCTGGCACAGGAGAGGCGGCATCCCCTGAAGAGCATGCCCAGGATGCAGCCCCAGGCACTCGGGAACAGGCAGTGAGGAGGAGCCCTCACCTGTGGGAGAGGGGCTCCACCCCAGACTCCCTGCTACAGTGTGATTGTGTCCCCAAGTTCACGTGTTGGAAACTTAAATCCCCCGTTCAACAGCATACAGGAGTGGGACCTATGAGGTAATGAGCTCATGAGGGTCCCCTCCTCATGGATGCATTAAAAAGTGCCATCATGGAAGAGGAGGGCTAGTCAACAAGGGGGGTGGGTTTCTGATAAAAGGATGAGACTGGCCCCTTCCCTTCCCTCTCCCAAGTGCACTCTCTTGTCCTTCTGCCTTTCTCCAGCCCTGAGACTTCCAAGCCTCCAGAATAGGAAGAAATAAATCTCTCTTCTTGATAAATGACTGTCCTGGGTATTCTAATGTAGCAGCACAAAACAGATGAAGACTCTCGCCATTACAGATGTTCAGACCAGCTGCCCAGCACATCTGCCCTGCCCTGCCCTGCAGATCCTTGGCATGATCTCAGGTCCCCATGCTGCAGCCTGAGCCACTGAAGTTGGCCTTGGAGTCGCTTCCCAGATGTGCACTTCAATCATCATTAAAAGGAAGACCAAAAACCAAATATGCTATGTGCACGTATGACTATGTCTGATGCATTCCAATTTTACATGGAACTGTAATGCACCAACTTAAGAATAAATAAGAAGGAAGACTAATAGAGTATAGAAAGGGGATTAGGAGGAGGGAGGAGGGGAGGGAAAGAGGAAGCCCTGGGAATGGAAAAGCAAACCATGCTTTAGGCATTTATGTCAAAATGAACCCATTGTTATGTATAATATAGTTACTAATAAAAAATAAATTTGAAATATGTGTTAGAACCTCCTACCATTTTGAGTGCTGCCCAACTCATGAATTATTCTTTGCTTAAATAAACTCAGTTGAATAAAAAAAAATACAATTACTCTAACTTCACTACTGCCCTCCCAAAAAAAAAAGGTGCAGGGAGCTAAATCTGGGGGTGGGAAATAGCATCATTAACTGCAGGCATCAGGAAGCAGGAGAAGCAAAGAGAGAGCTATGTCTTTGACTTTGTGAAATCTGTTTGAATTAAAATGTGTTTTGCCTCCTTCTCTTCAAGACAATAGATCCTTCAGAGCATCTCCTAATCCTTGGTGCCAAAAGGCAAATCTGTTCTTTTTATTGGTTTTGTTTGTTTGTTTGGGGTTTTGGTTTGGGGGGGGGGGCTTGTTGTTTTTTGTTTTGTTTTTGTTTTTGATACTATGGATTAAACCCAGGGGTGCTTTGCCACTGAGCCACATCCCCATCCCTTTTTATTACCTGCTGAGGCTGGCTTTGCCCTTGTGATCCTCCTTCCTTGGCCTCCTGAGTCTCCAGGATTACAGGCATGTGCCACCATGCCCAGTGCAAATATGTTCTCCCATCCAAGGCAGAAGTGGCTGGAGTAGCCTGGCATCCCAAGGCCAGCAGGAGAGCCTTTAAGATACTCAAGGTCTTGTTCTAGCCCAAATTCTCAGACAACTACCCGAACCTTCCAACCGCCCCCACAGTGGAGATCCCTCCTCCCCTCCCTTTGAGAAGGGACCTTCTGAACATTCTGAAATTCACCTGTTCCACAAGAAGAACTGGTTTGACAATGACTCCAAGGTGCAACAACCACCATGTACAAAAAACAATAAAAATGAAAAACACCATGAACCTCAACAGACATAACACAATCAAACCACGAATGGCCACAGCAGCCCGACACGGGAAGCCAGGGGACCTGTGCCCTACAGAAGCTCCCAGGCTAAGTGCTGGGGATTGTCCTGCTGCCCCCTGCTCTCCCCTGGATAAAGCAGGGTTGCTTACCAAACTCATTCATCAAGTAAGTGTGCTGGGTGTCCACAGTCTTGGGAGAGGGGGCTGCAGCATGACCCGGTTCCTATTTCCTTCTCTCTTGTCCTCAGGGAACTCAAATTCCCCAGAGGGAGGCTGACTCTGAGCAACCCCCACACCATGAGAAGTGCTCTGGGAGGCAGCCACCTCTGGCCTTCAGAATCAACACCTGCATCATGGTGTGTTAAGGGACAGACTCAGGTAAGCACAGAGGGCAGTTCTGGCCTGCAGTGAATGAGGTGGGACTGGGACCAGCCCCACCCCCGTGCCCACAGTCAGACTCCTCTGCCTCAGACCCAAGGGCTGTCTGTGTGGGTCTTGAGGCAGTTCAGATATGAAAACTTGGGGCCTGTCACAATCCATCCCAAGAGGAAGTATGTGCCTTCTCATCTGTATTGTCCTGCCATCTGCCCCCTTTATCCCATCCTTACCAGATCCTGTGAAGGAGGCAGAGCTATGGCCACCAGTCCCATTTTTCAGGTAGGGAAATGGAGGCCCAGAAGGTCACATGATTCTGTAGCCACCAGGTCCCCTAGCCAGAGCTCTGTCTGCTCCATGCTGCCTCCCAACCAGGCTGTCATTACAAGAGGTGACAGTCTCTCAGTCCCAGGAGGCTTGGGGAGTTCTGCTCATCAGAATCCAGGCCTGGGTTCCAAGAAAGGCCCATGACCTCCCGTGATGACCCTGACTCCTGGTGCCTGCGTCCAGGCACTGAGGCAGCCCCGCTGCTGCTCCCCAAACACCTCTGCAGCTGAGAAATCACCCTCAGATACGTGGAGCCAGAGACCTTTCTTCAAGAAGCCAAGAAAGAAATGACACAATTGTGTGGGGTTTGCGACACTCTCATACATTTCACATTTCTTGTACCTGGATGTCGGAGCCAAGGACACCTGAGAGTGGGTGGGGGTAAGTAGCTGAGCACAGGGGTCAGAGTCACCCTAAATTCTCCTGCATTGCCATGTGGACGAAGCTCTCAGACCCAGCTCCAGAAGAGGACGGTCTTGCAGGCACCGTCTCTTGATGGGTGGCTGTACTTGGGTGATAGGTTTATTTCTGCTACATATAAACTAGGCTGCATTTTCTCCCTCTAGAACCAAGAGAAAGAGAAAACTTATACTTCCAAGGGACAATGAGACAGGATCAAGAGAGCCAGGGTCACAGAAGCCCCCAGACACTAAAATCCAGGCTTGTCCTAGGCTGCCCAACTTCCACACCCCCTCCATAAAGTCCAGGAGTTCCATACTGTTATGGGCTGAAATGTGTCCCCCGCCCCCAATATTTATATGTTGAAATTCTAACCCCTAGTACTGCAGAATATGTCTTTATTTGTAGATAGGGTCTTTAATGAGAGAATTAAGGTTACATGAGGTCCTTGAGGTGGCCCCTAATCCAAAATAGAACTGGCGTTCTTATAAGAGGAGAGGAGGGAGGATTCTCGGAAGGTGGCAGATTAGAAAGCAATAGAGATCTGTCTCTCTTTCTTTTGGAGCCTTACACTTACAAGTACGATGTTTGAAATCAACTGCATTTCAAAGAAAACCTAGAAAGTAATCATGCATGCCCAAGAAAAGGTGCAGGTCTAGGAAAGATCTTCTTTTCTCAGAAAAGAAAGCCTTGTGTTTATACCTCAAGTGACCCTTGACACTAAGGCAGCCTATGATGATGATGATGATGATGATAATTAAAAAAATAGTGTTTCTGTGGGGGAACAAAGTATGAGAAGTGGGGAAAATCTGATTTCCAGAGTTACTATATTATTAGATTCAAATGTTCAATTTAGAAAAAAAATCACAAGCATACAAAGGAACAGGGGGAAAATGGCCCATTAGAGAGACAAATATACATTCTTACATATGTTCATACATATTGTCTCTGAAAAAGACCTGATATGGATCTACTAGACAAAGATTTTAAAACCATAATTATCATATATAGTATCTAAAACTAAAGAAAGATGTAGCAAAAGTCAAGAAGTGGTATATACATTTTGTAAATAATATTTACAAAAGGTAAAATATCAAAATAGAGCCAGATGTGATGGCGCATGTCTCTAATCCCAGTGATTTGGAAGACTGAGGCAGAAGGATTGCAAGTTCATAGCCAGCCTGGGCAACTTAGTGAGATCCTGTTTCACATTAAAAAAAAAAAAGTAAAGATAAAAAGGACAGGTGGTGTACCTCATCCCCAGTACTACCCAAAGAAAGAAAGAAAGAAGAAACTAAAAAGAAATTCTGGAACTGAAAATAATAAAATAAATGAAAGGTTCACTAGGAGGAATCAAAAGCAAATTTGAGCAGGCAGAAGAAAGGATCAGTGAACTTGAGGATAGGACAATGGAAATTATTAAGGCTGAAGAAAAGAAGGGGAAAAAAAGATTAGAGAAGTGGACAAAGCCTAAGGGATCTATGGGACACCATCAGCAGATCAATATACACACTGAGGGACTTCCAGAAGAGAAAGGAGAAAAAAAAAAAAACTCTTTAAAAAAGAATGGCTGAGATCTTCACAAATTTAATGAGAGACATGAATCTAAACCACCATGAAGCTCAAGAACTCCAAGTAAGACAAATTCAAAGAGAACACAGTGAGATACACTATAATCAAACTTTCAAAAGACAAAGAGAGAATCTTTTTTTTTTTTTAAAGAGAGAGTGAGAGAGAAAGAGAGAGAGAGAATTTTTTAATATTTATTTTTTAGTTCTCGGCGGACACAACATCTTTGTTGGTATGTGGTGCTGAGAATCGAACCCGGGCCGCACGCATGCCAGGCGAGCGCGCTACCACTTGAGCCACATCCCCAGCCCCAAAGAGAGAATCTTGAGAGAAGCAAGACAGATGCAACTCATCACATACGCGGGCTCCCAATAAGGCCATCAGCAGATTTCCCACTAGAAACTTTGGAGCCAGAAGGCAGTGAGTAAATATAAACTCAAAGTGCTAAAGAAAGAAAGCTGTCAACCAAGAATCCCAGGTCCAGGAAAACTGTTCTTTGAAAATGAGGAAGAAATTAAGACAAGTTGAGGAAGTTTGTTACCCATGGACCTGCCCTGTAAGAATTGCTCAAGAGAGTCCTCTAGAATGTAATGAGAGGACACTAGACAGTAATTTGAAAACACATAAAGAAATAAACATCCCAACACAGGTAAATGCCTAGGCAATTATAAAAGCTAGTATTATTGTATTGAAGGTTGATAACTCTACTTTTTGTTTTCTACATGATTTAAGATAATAAAATACTTTTAAAACAATTAGTCTAAAAGCTAAAATACTTTTTGTTATTTTGGTTTGTAACCCAACATTTCTTTCTCTATAATGTAAGTAATGAATGGATTTAAAGTAGTTATTAGTTTATGTTTAGAGGCACACAATGTGTGTGTGTGTGTGTGTGAGAGAGAGAGAGAGAGAGAGAGAGAAAGAGAGAGAGAGAGAGAGAGAGAGAATTTATGACATCAGCAACTAAAAGAAGTGGCCAGAGCTACAAAGGAGCAGAGTTTTCTTACATGACTAAAGTTAAGCTGACATAAATCCAAATTAGAGTGCTAAAACTTTAGGATGTTAAATGTAATCTCCATGATAACCACACTGAAAAATGGCAATAGAATATATACAAAAGGAAATAAGGAAGAAATTTAAACATTTCAGTATTCCCCCAAAAAAGTGAATACAAGAAAATAATAATATAGTAAATGAGAGAGCAAAAAAATCTATAAAACATATAGAAAATAAGTAGTTAAATGACAAATGTAAATCCCTCTGTACATAATTAGTTTAAATATAAATGGATTAAACTCTCCAATTGAAAAACAGAGATCGGCAAATGGATTTACAGAAACACAATCCAACTATTTGCTGACTACAAGAGACACACTTTAGATTCACAGACATGATAGCCAGATAAAGTGGCCCACGCCTATAATTCCAGCAACTTGGAAAGCTGAGGCAGGAGGATTGCAAGTTCTAGGTCAGCCTGAGCAACTTAGCAAGACCCTGTCTCAAAAAATAAAAAGGATGTAGCTCAGTAGTAGAGCACCCCTATATTCACACCTAAGCAGTGGAAAAAAAAAATTGGAAATCCACAGACACAAATAGATTGGGAACAGTGAAAGAAAAAGATAATTCATGCAAACAGTAACCAAAACACAGCAGAGGTAATTTACTAATTTCAGACAAAATAGACTTTAAATTTAAAAAGTTGCAAGAGACCAAAAGGGCACTATATAGTTATAAAAGGTTCAATACAGCAAGAAAATAACAACTATAAACATTTATGCACCTAATAACAGAACATCAAAACAGATGAAGCAAAAAACTGAATGAATTCAAAGTTGAAATAAATTGTTCTACAATGACAGTTGGACACTTCACTACCCCACTTGCAATAATGGCTAGCACCAGACAGAAAATAAGTGAGGAAATAAAGAACTTAAGCAATACAATAAACCAACAAGATCCAACAGACACATAGAGACATTTCATCCAACAACACATACATTCTTCTCATGGGAACACGAAACATCTACCAGGATAGAATGTCGGTTAGGCCACAAGTTAAACCTCAGTAAATTTTAAAAGATGGATATCATAACAAAGTGTCTTCTCCAACTGCAATGAGATGACGTTAACACCCAATAACATAAGCAAAATTGGAAGAGCCACACATCTGTGGAAATTAACAACATACTCCTAACCAACCAATGTCCAAAGAAGAAATCCTGAGGGAAATTAGAAAATACTTAGAGATGGATGAAAACAAAACACAGCATACCAGAACTCTCAGGATGCAGAAAAAATAGCAGTGCTAAAAAGGAAATGTACAGCTATAAACACTTGCATTTAAAACCAGGAAGATCTCAAATCAATGACCTAACATTACAACTCAGCAAACTGGACTAGCAGAAGGAAGAAAAAAAATAAAGATCAGAGCAGAGAGCTGAGCATGCAGAGCAGTGGTAGAGTGCTGGCCTAGCATGCTCAAGGCCTGGGGCTCAATCCCCAGCACAGGAAATACATTAAAAATTAGAGTAGAGATAGATAAAATCAAGAAAAGAAAAGCGGGCTGGGGATGTGGCTCAAGTGGTAGCACGCTCGCCTGGCATGCGTGCGGCCCGGGTTCGATCCTCAGCACCACCTACAAACAAAGAAAAGAAAAGCAACAGAGAAAAAAATCATGAAACCAAAGTTGATACTTTGAAAAGATAACAAAACTGACCAACCTTTAGGTAAAAAGAAACTCCTAGAAGAAAACAGAAAAAAAGCTTCATGCCAGTGGATTTGGCAACAAATGATTTCTTGAATGTGGCGCTCAGGCAGGGCAACAAAAGAAAAACTAGGCAAATGGGATTTCATGAAAATTAAAAAGCTTCTGTGCATCAAAAGACAACCCAACCCAGTAAACAGGCAGGAGAAAATGTGCATAAATCATGAACCTGGTAAGGGACTCACATCCAGATTGTATCAAGAACTGCACAACATCACAACCACCACAAAAACTCAATTCAGAAATGGACAAAGGACTTGAATTCACATTTCTTCCAAGAAGACTCTGACAAGCGTCCCCGGAGGACAGCACTCACACCTGCTGTCGCAATCTGTTGCTGGAGGAATGAAGAGCTTCCCGAGTGACTCTGTGGGGAGAGGGCTCTTGGAAGTTTGTACCTGGCTTCCTCTGGAGAGCATCCAACCTGCCTTTCCCATTTGCCGCTTTTCGTTGTCTCCTTTTTCTATCATAAATCTTAGCCATGGATTCAATCCTTTGAGTCCAAATCTGGGGTGATATTGAAAACCACCCCCAATGCACCCACTCCCCCTCCCCCTCCCACAGATGGCCCTTCACCCTCCCCTCATTTGGAGCACGTTCTCCTGAAAACTATGGACCCAGACCTTGTCCTAGCACCAGAGCTGGGTGACCAGGACAGGAACCTTCTGGAAAGCCTGCTGGCCATGCAGGTTCCTGCATTGGTCCACACCTTGATTCAGTGTCTGGAGCCAGCTCTGGCTACCAGAGCATTGCCAAGTGCTCCGAGATTCTGATGCTCATTCAGCCTGGGGAATCTGGTTTAAAGGAAGACCTCCTCTGCCCAGAATCCCGACACCTGAGGTTCAGATAACTAGCTCAGACACTGGCCTGAGGGGCTCTCTTGGGCACACCTTCTCCCCAGGGCTCCATTTCCCTCCACCAGTAATTAAGGGACTTGGCTCCCAATCAGGGCTGGTAGTATTTTGAGGGCCTTCTGGGAGTCTGATGAGAGCAATGATCCCCCCCCCCAGGAAACACACAAGCACAGAAGCATAATTTGACCTACAACCTAGACACTCTCTCAGTTCCCACAAGAAGGTCCCTGGATGATTCATCCTGTAAGTCCTACCACCTCTCGAACTGATTCTATCAATAGCCCAACCAGGCAATGAGGCTCTTCACCTCAGACCCCCACTCATGGACTGATGTTTTTGCAACCTAATGTCTGTAAAATTGCAGACACCAAGACTAATTTTCTCTCTGGAGTGCTACAGACAGAGATAGAGCATTATATTAAGTACGGTTATTAAATTTCCATATTTAGACGTGCAAAGCCAAGCTCCTCCAGGAGTCCTTGGAAGCCATTCAGTTACCAATAACCAGATCTGCGGCTGTGGCAGCAATTCTCCACATTGTCATTTGGGTGGAGTGGAGGCTGAGATCCCCGTCTCAGTTGTGGTGGAGGCTGAGATCCTCGTCTCAGTTGTGGTGGAGGCTGACGTCCCCATCCAGACTCTCCCTGAGATGCCTGTGGGTCCTGGCCACCCATGAGTGCAGGCAGAAAGTAAAGAGAGGAGAGATAAGACTAGAGGAACTGTTGTCTCCTCTGAGGAACCCTCCTGACCTCCCAGGCACACCTGGTGACGGCCTCCTCTGGACTCGGGCAGCCCTCTGCCTGGGCAGCTACATCGGCTGTGAAATGGCCTGGCTGTTATGAGGGCCCCTGGTGTCTGCCTCCCCCAAAGTGTGGGCAACATGAGCTCCCAACCCAGCTCTGCATCCAGGTCAGATGCCCAGTAACCACAGAGTGGCCGGGAAGAGGGAGCAGTGGCCTGCTGCTTTCCTAAGGTCTTGTTAGTCTTGGAAATGTGTTTCCCCTCAGCTCCAGGGGAAGCCATGGCCAAGCTTGGATTCAGGTATGGAAACAGGACCTCCATCAGGGCTTTGTAGAAATGTCAGAGAAGCAGCCTTCTCTTTCCACTGAGGATCTAAACTCACTGGATGGAAGTGTAAGTCCACAGGTGGCCCCTCTGCTGAGGGGATGCAGCAGGACCCTCAGTGGAGGCCAGCTTGGAGGTGAGTGGTACTGAGAGAAGAAGAGGTCTTGATGATCTTGTCTGAGGCTCTGGATCCAGCTGTGCCTGAAGCCTGTGTCATTCTTGAATTTCTCAGGTTCATCAGCCAGTGAATTTCCTTTTTGCATCTAAGGTGATTTTCTGTCACTTTCTGTCACTTGATTTTCTGTCACTCTTTTGTTTTTCCTGGACAAGGCTCCCAGATTCCCAACTTCCCTCTCATTTACTGGGTACCTTCATAAAGGGTATATCCTAGGCCTGAGGGTGATGATGACTTGCTTGAGGTCACGAGAGGCTTAGAAAGGGGCTGACATCAGAACTAGGCCACCCGACTCTCACGCCACCCCCCATATGCCACACCGCCTCCCCTTCTCTCCCTGGGGGTCCAGCATGGGACCAGACCCCGTAGCCAAAGCCACCAAAGGCAACCAAGAGTGAGATGCCTGGTGTATTAGTCAGGGCTCTCTGGAGGAACAGAATCAACAGGAAGTATAATTATAAAAAGGGAATTTATTAGATGGGCTTACATGAGCAGAAGCGGGATAGTCCAGAATGGCAGGCTGCAGAGCTGGAGGAACCAGGAGCTGCGCAGTTGAAGTTGAAGCCTCAGAACAAGAGGGATCAACGGTGCTGCCCCAGTCTGAGACTGAAGGCTTCTGGAAACTCCCTGGAGATCACTGGCAGAGTCCACTTTAGGAAAGTAAAGGAGTGAGATGTCCTCAGGCGATCACAACAGCAATCAAGAACCCAAGGGCTGGGGTTGTGGCTCAGCTTGCCTAGCACATGTGAGGTGTTGGGTTCAATCCTCAGCACCACATAAAAATAAATAAATAAATAAAATAAAGGTACTGTGTCCATCTATAGCTAAAAAAAAAAAAAAAAAAAAAAAACCTCAAGAAGAATCCAGCTTGCATCTGTGGCTGCTTCCTTGTTCTTGCAACTTTTATTAGGAAACATCATCCTATTGGACAGTGCTGCCCACACTTAGGGAGGGTCTCCATTTCAGTTGGCTATCCCACATGCCAATCATCCCTAGATGCACCCAGAAGCCTCTTAATCTTTGGTGTCTCTTAAGCCAATCAAGTTTAATTCAAATTAACCAGTGCACTCAGTTAGCTATATTCTACCTCCCCACCCCACAGTGTCCAGGCCACAGACCAGCGAAGGTACAAACAGAGCCGTCCCCATGGCAATCAGTGCAGAGGCTACTTCAGCCTGAAAAGGGGTTTTCAACAAGAAGGGAACCAGAGTTAGAAAGGGAACTGGGGAGGGAGCCAAAGATAGAGCCCAGAAGTGTCATCTCCACTTTGTCCATTGACTTGGCCACTCCTGCTGCTGCTGGGATCAACCCCAAGAACTAACCCACCTGCTAATGTGCCCACAGGCAGTTGCCACAGTACCTGCTTACAGACCACCAGGCATCCTCGGGTCCTCGAACTGGCCAGGGAGGGATGTTTTGCCCCAAGAACAGCAGAGCAGACCAGCCCACAGAGGCAGCTGGCAGTCAGGGCCCAGGCCCTGGGCTCCTGGAGCTTGACTGGGGTTGAGAAACTTGGGCATGATCTTTCTCATTTTTAGGCTAACTTTTCTCTATTGATTGAATTGTAATTTTATCATGCTGTGGTTTGAGAACGTGGTCTGTGTATAGTAGTTCTTTATTATTTACTAAGACTTGCTTTGGACGAGTAAGTGATAGATTTTATAAATATTCCACATATGCTTGAAAATTATATGTATTTAAGATAAATTATATGTATTTGAGATAAAACAGGGTTAGGATTCCTTCTGTATCCATCTAATCAAAACTGATAAAGATGTTTTTCAAAATTTGCATCTTTACTAATTTTTTTGGTCTACTAGAGTTCTCATTTTCCAAAAAGTATGTTAAAATCTCCCATAATAGCTGTAAATGTTTCTGTCTATTCTCATCCTTTTTTTCTTGTGTATATCTGAAATAACTTTGGTACTAATCCTGTAGGCTATCTCTTCCTCGTGGTGATTCTTCATGTCCTTGTGATTTTAGATTCTAAGTTCATCCTCAGCAGTTGCAAGGCCCCTGAATTGTGAAAGAAAATAAATAAAGTTCCATGCTCAAGTGAGCATAAGTTTGACTTGAATTCAGCACCAGAAAGGCCCCAACCATGGCCAGGCCCGTCCACAGGCCCACAGGCCCTGGGAGAACATCATGTAATAAGCCGCCCAGAACTTGGTGGACTAAAACAGCAGCATTTATTCCACTCAGAAGTCTGTGATCGGGGGCTGGGCTCAGGGGAAATGGGACATCTGTATCCTACTGGCCTCGGCTGGAACAACACAAAGGCCAAGAGCTGGAATGGCTGAAGGCTCGTCAAGGCTCACGTTCCCCAGGGGAACCAGCCAGTGATCACTGACAAGTGGACTGCATTGGGCCACTGTCATCATGGAGGGGCAGCACTTTTTTCTGGTTGGAATGCAATCTCAAGGTACGGACTTGCCTTTCTTGCTGGCCATCCTGCAAAATCGACCTGCAGAGGCTTCCTGGACACCTAATTCACAGTGGTGGTATTTACTTGGAGGCCAGGGTAAAGGAGAAGAGGAAGACTTACAAACCAAAATAAATAGGGAAATTGTACAACTCAAACTTAACCGTCATCAAGTTCAGATTAGTCAAGGGTCCCTCCCGACAATTGAAGGCCAGTAGATGTAATGTTCCAGGGGAGAACTGTTTTTAAAATTAATGTCCCAAGCCAGGTATGGTGTCATAAATATGTAATCCCAGCTACTCAGGAGGCTGAGGCAGAAGGATCATAAATTTGAGGCCAGATTCTGAAACTTAGACCCTATCTCAAAAAAAGGGGGAGGGGGGATAGGTGTAGCTCAATGGTAGAGCTCTTGCCTAGCATACTTGAGACCCTGGATTCAATCCTTGTGCCCCCCTCCAAAAAACTCCTGCCTCACCACAAATTTATTAGATAAAAACTTAAAATGAGGGCTGGGTATATAGCTCAGTTGGTATGCACAAGGCCCTGAGTTCAATCCCCAGCACCCCGCCCCCCCCCCCTACACACACACCAAAAAATTAGAAAAAAAATTTTTTCAATTATAGGAAAGCATTTCTTCAACTGTCCACTAAGCTTTCTACAAGTTGCAGACACAGAAACATGAAGACCATTTAATTCTATTTTTAAAAAAATACGATCTAACTTTTATGCAGGCAGTTGCCACAGTACCTGCTTACAGACCACCAGGCATCCTCGGGTCCTTGAACTGGCCAAGGAGGGATGTTTTGCCCCAAGAACAGCAGAGCAGACCAGCCCACAGAGGCAGCTGGCAGTCAGGGCCCAGGCCCTGGGCTCCTGGAGCTTGACTGGGGTTGAGAAACTTGGGCATGATCTTTCTCATTTTTAGGCTAACTTTTCTCTATTGATTGAATTGTAATTTTTATCATGCTGTGGTTAGTGAACATGGTCTGTGTATAGTAACTGAAAACAGTATGTCCCGATATGTATCCCACGAAGTAAACCTCAACTTTCCCAGGAGCTGAAGTTGTGCACTGTCAAGGTCCCCCAGGAAGTCGGCTCTCTGACCTCTCCAGATGGATCCCTGACTGGGCTGCAGCCCCATTCCCACAAGGGACCAGCCTGACCCCCTGGCCACCCCTCCCAGGGACCAGGAAGGCTCTGACCGCCACCTTCGTCCTGGCAGATGCCTGGGCCAGGGCTTTGGGCTTCCTCATCAATCTGGAAACAGTTCTATCTGTTCTCAAAGCCTGAGGCGGGTCAGATGGGATCACAGAGGCACCACCCAAGCCCAGCCCCCTTCCTGAAGTAGAAATGGGTGTCCGGTAGAGTCAGATCTGTTTCTTTAAAAGCTTCTCTGCCAGGTGAATTCAGATCCAGTTAGTCACTGAATACAAGTGTTAGCAGCTGCAGAAAGGGGCTCGATCGAGGTGGCCACCATCACTTACTCATGCTTTACTGAATAAACCTCGGCTCAGAACTGTGAGCCAAAAGAGGAGCCGGGAGGTCCTGCGGAGGAGGACAGCAGAATGTAACGGCACTGTGTCAGGGAAATGTGAGTCACTAACTTCAGGAAGGGGGGCAAGGTGGAGACCCACGGGGGTCAGGGAAGTGGTACTGGTCAAGTCTCCTTTAGAGGCAAGAAGCAGAATCCCAGATTAAACTGTCACATTAAAAGAGATTTATTGGATCATCTAACTGGGAAATCCAGGGGTATCCTGCTTCAGAAATAGCTGGATCCAGAGGCTCAAGCAATGTTGTCCTTAGGGCTCTGACAGTATATGATTTTCTTTTGCATGGTGGTGCTCTTTCTGTGCAGGCAAGATGGCCAATGGCAGTCACAAACTCCTAACATCCCAGGTGACATGACAAAAAAAGAACACTTTCCTCTTGCAAGATTCTCTCATCAATCTCAGGGAAGGGTCTGGTTAACCCTGGTTGGGTCCCGTCACCCATGCCCGAGCCCATGCCTTGGCCCATCCCTGTGACCAGGGAGAGAGGATTCTGGATCCGTCTGTGTCAGCCCTACCAGGACCACCTGGCATGAGACAGGCATTATCCAGAAAAACTTAAGGGAGTGCAGGAAAGCACGCTTCATCAGCCGGAGCTGGCCTTGACGGCCAGGCAGGATTTCCCCGGAGACTTGAGGAGAGCAGAGGGAACCTGCATGGGACAGGAATGACCCAGAGAACATCTGGCGAGGGAGTGGAAAGCAGAGGAGAGCCCCAGAGCTCCAGGCACCTCCTCGCTGTGCTTTGACTCTCTCCTCCCCAGGGCTGTCACTCTGCTGAACCTGGGGATGGCAGGTGGGTGCAGAGGGAGAGGTGAAGAAGCCCAGAGGACAGGACTCCTGGGTGGGCTATTCTGAGAATGACGTCGGCACCACCAGGTCCTGGCTGGACGCCCCCCCAGGCGTCCGGTGCTGGCAACCCCTGGGCAAGTATAGCTACCGAGACCTGCTGGCAGGTGGGCGAGGTCCCTGCAGAGGCCATCTGGCTGAGTCTCCAGGACAGGGAGGCCATCGCTGTCAGGCTTCTGTGGCAGAGGCAGCAGCAATGAGAAGACAGGAGCTCCGTCCGCACCTGAAATCTGACATCCTGCATCCAAACTTGGGTATTTTTTTAAAATGAGTCAGCCAATAAACGGCTCAATAAAAAAAAATAAATAATCTAATCCCACCACCTAAGGCCACCGTTTACAACCTTTTATTATCTTCCTATACTTTTATGTATGCATATATACAAAAGCAAAGGTACACACCAACAGTCTAACAGAAGGGGAGTTCACCATGTTTGGTGACCCCATTTCACAGTGGGGTGCGTTCACATTTCCAAGCCACTGCCTGCCCTGCTACTGCAGAGCGCGGGGCACCTGAGACCTAAAGGAGAGAAGCGACTGGCCAGTTTCATGGAGCAAGTCACAGGTGGGTCTGAAACATGGACCCTGGCTCTGGGTCATTCAGGCCCTTTCCATCCACACTGCTACCACCCGTGACTTCTCTTCTGAAGGTGGCACCAGTGTTCCACCAGGGGCCTGTGGCCTCCGGTGGCAGGCAGCAGCTGGCCGGGAGATCATGCCTTGGACTCCACCAACAGATCTTGCATGCATCCAGCCCTCAACCTCAGGGCAGTCTGCAGAACAGCCACGGGTGCCAGCCTGGCCAGGACCCTGCTTCCCAGGGGCTGTCGCCTCCTGCCCTCTGGCTGGACTGGACTGGGCTACACAGGGAGACGGCCCTTCACTTTATCTCTGGCTGCAAGGTGAAGTGGGCACCTCCCAAGCACAGCCAGGTGGTCAGGATTCTCTGCAGGGCTCGGAGAGAGGCTGCACTTTTCTTTGGTTCCAGGAGGGAGCTAGTCATTAGCAAATGCCACCCACCTGGACGCGATGGGCCCTGACAATGCATCCAGCATCCTGAAAGGCAACGCCACCACCCAGAACCTTCCCAGGGAACTAGAGGAAAGCGGACAGATAAAAGAATAGCTTGAGACACACCCAATAGGGCTGCTGTCCCCTGAGACACATGGGAGGACAATCACAGCTGAATCAGAGAACAGATGGGTGATGGCTGTTCATCTATTGGACTGGGTTCAAATTCCCTTCCAGCTTTCACCGGCTGTGTGGCCTTGGGTATGTCGCATTCCTCTCTGAGCCTCACCCTCCATATCTATAAAATGGAATTGCCCATAATAATCCTCCCTCGGTTGTTGGGGATTAAATGAGTTAACAGTACCGGGTATGCTACTCTTGATCCTTATCATTAGTGTGTGTGTGTGTGTGTGTGTGTGTGTGTGTGTGTGTGTGTATGTACCAGGGATTGAGCTCAGGGGCTCTTCCATCCCCAGCCCTATTTTGTATTTCAGTTAGGGACAGGGTCTCACTGGGTTGGTTTTTATTATTTGGCTGGCAATCATGCAAACTATCATGTTAGTAAATAACAGCCATATCATAAGATACTCAAAACACCAAATTATATGTTAGTCACTTTCTAAGCTGTAGTCTATATCTCTTGCCTTCTTTTTTTTTCTTTTATTTATTTTTTAGTTTTAGGTGGACGCAATATCTTTGTTTCTCTGTAGTGCTGAGAATCGAACCCAGTGCCTCACGCACGCTACCTCTTGAGCCACATCCCCAGCCCCATCTCTTGCCTTCTTAAACAGAGTAAATGAAATTTAACATGTACCCAAGAATTCAGAATTAACATTGCCAAATTACTATATTCTGCCCTGTGCAGTAATACCTACAGATGCATGTCCACCTCCTCCTCTACCTCCAATAACTTTTGGTCTGAGCTGAGAGACCAGGTAAAATGGTATGTAAAAATGTGTGCAAAGGAAGGGCCAGCAGGCTCCTAGAGAGGGGCCCACCTTCTGCTTAGCAAAACAGCAGCAGTAGGTCATCTCTGTTCAGAGACATCGATCCCAGGCCTTCCAACTCACTTCCCACTTTGCAGCCTCACCCTGGATGGCCAAGGGCTGGGGGGGGGGGAGGGGTGTCTGGTCAAAAAAAGTGACCATTACTTCCCAGAAGTGTGACACACAAGTTCCTTTCTAGAGATTTCAGTTGAAGTGAATTAAAGTCTCTGACATCTGGGTTTCTCCTTCCAGTCTGGGAGGGACCATTCTGGAGTCATCCTGGGAAGAGCCAGCTGCCAGTGGCCTCATGGAAACGGTGTAGGTCTCCCGACCTGTGACTCCCCAGCTCCCCACCCACACAGCCCTCACAGTGCCCACCGGCCCCCACGTTCCCTTTCTGCAGTCCTGGCTCGCCTCGCCCAGCAGACATTTGCAAAGTCCCCTGATGTGCAGAGACCAGAACAGGCACCGAGGGTCTCTCCCTCCAGAGCCCCCACCACGTGGAGGAGCAGACAGAAACCAGCCAGGTCCACGCAAATCTCCTATCACGTGATGGGGAGGTGACAGGTAGAAAGTCCCTGAGGACTCAGAGGTGAAAGCGACCAGCTCTACTGCTGGGAAAAGGAGAAGCATTCTGAAGGGAAACTAGAGTCGAGGCTTGAAAGCCTAAAAGGGGGAAGGGAAGTGTATTCCTGGCCGAGCAAGTGGCTTGTGCAGAGGTTTGTGTGAAGTTGAGGCCACAACACAAACATCCCTACAGCATTCAGTCACCACACTGTCCCAAAGGGCCAGAAATCCCCAAGAGCTGACGATGGAGACCCCTAGGTCTGTTTTAAGATTCAGGAACCCAAGGTTCCACATCAGTCCCCCAGCCAGGTCCACCCAAGGAACAGGCATGTCTTAAAACCTTGCAATCACTCTGCATGGTGGTCCGTGCCTGTAAACTAGCTATCAGGGAGGCTGAGGCATGAGCGTCAGCAACTGAGTGAAACCCTGTCTGAAAATAAAATAAAATAAAGGTTGGGAATGTAGTTCAGTGGTACAGCATCTCTGGGTTCAATCCCCAGTGCTGGAGTAGCAGAGATCTTGTGGTCACCTGCTGAAATCAGTAACCACAGAGGAGCAACTGGCCCTGCGTACACAATGTTTTCATAGAGCAGCTGATCCCCTGGGCAAACCAGCTAAAAATAGCCTTGGGATAGATTTTCAGGCAAGACTGACGCATTCGAACCAAAAAGACTCCAAGATTGGCACAGGCGGTGAAACCCAAATATCAGTAGGCTCCTGCAGCCTGCGGAGCACTTGGCTCCATCAGCAGCAGATCTGCTCATTGAGCACCTGCCGGACGGGGAAGAGAGACGGGAGTGTGCACCACTCCTTAAATAGACCACGGCTTGTCCCTACAGCAGCAAGGGGACGGCAGGGCTCTACAGGTACTGACCCCAAAAGGGTCTAAGACACAGTTAATGAAAAAAGCAAAATGCAGGATTTATGGGATCTCAGCTACATTAAACTTAAAAAGAATGTCCACGTGTGCATGCATGTGTAAGCACATGGCAAAAAACACAGGGTTACCTCACAAGCCCGTGCAGTGATACCATTAACCCCACTGAAACTTCTGAGGTCATGGAACCTGACCATGAGATATAATAACAATTGCTAAGATTTATGCAGCAATTTTTTTAAACATTAAACTCATTCATGAATGAACTGAGGGATGCTGTGTGCCTGGCCCCACCCCTCCCACACTCCCACAGGACAAAACAGCAAACCAAGCCCAACTCCCACCCCCAGGGTGCGCCCCTGGGGAAGAAATCACAGAGGGTAAGATGAGGCAGTGTGGGGCAACTTTAGTGTCGTTTGAATTTTTATAATAGGAAAAAATCCACTATTTGAATAATTAACATGTATTTTTAGTGTTTTCATTGAAAAGGTACTTTTGCATTTGACGTGCTTACTCTTCAGGTCTCATACCCCAATACTGGGAGTTTGGGGTTTGGGTTTTTAATAAATATTTTTTAATCATACATGGATAATTTATTTTTTTATGTGGTGCTAAGGATCAAACCCAGTGCCTCATACATGCCAGATGAGTGCGCTTCCACAGAGTCACAACCCCAGCCCCACATTTTTAATAATTTTAGTTTTAATTACTGTAATAGTAATGTGCATTGAGAAAAGTAAAATATGTATTTCAAAAATCTAGAAGAAGGCATTCTGAATGTTTTCACCGTACGGAAACGGTGCCTGAGGCAATAGGTACGTTCACCCTGGTTTGAACAGTGTGGAGTCGTGTGGAGACGTGGAGACAATGTGGCACGCTCTGAAGTGAGTTATCAGCAACATCTACTAATAATCAAAGACCAATATGCACAGTTTTTATGTGTTCGTGTATGCATGAAAAAATGAATTTAGTATTTTTTTTGAAAAGTGAGACACAGATACGTGCCACTCACAGGAACCTTGCTATGTTTGTCCCTTCGCTCAACTTTATGCCGCTGTCACCCCATGGGATCTTCACGGCCACACGATAGCCATTTACAGATCAGTTCTCAACCAGGGGTGACTTCACCTCTGAGGGACAAGAGGACATTTTGGTTGTCACACTGGAGACAGGGCAATTATTCCTGGCACCTAATGGGTAGGCCCAGGGAGGCTGCTAAGCATTCCACAAGGTCGGGGACAGTGGGAGTAAGACACAATGCAGAACTACTCACCCCAAAACATCCACAGGGCTGAGGCTGGGAACAACTAGCCCAAGGTGACATGGCCAGGGATATAGGCAAGATATTGGCACACACTACCCTCCAGGCCAGAGGGCAAGTAAAGTTGGAAATGGGATTAAGATTTCTAGTCAGCTGATCCTAAAATAGGGAGAGGATCTGTAGTATCCAGGGGTGCAATCACCGGGGCCCTTAAAAGGAAGAGGTGTCACAGAGATGCAGAGTGGGACTGACTCAACCCAACACGCTAGTTTTGAAGATGGGAGACCTTCAAAGCCTGGCTCGTGACCCCAAAGCCTAGCTCGTGACCCATGTTAGAAGAAGAGGGAAAGTATCTGTAGTCTCATCCCATATCCCAGGGAGAATCACTGTTACTATTTCAGAATTACACCAGTTACAGATTTAAACTGTGAGCATTTGCCCAGGTCATTAAAATTAAAACATAACTTCCATTGACTATATAATAACCACCATCACTGAACTACTTTTTTTTGGGGGGGGGGGTACTAAGGATTAAACCCAGGGTCACTCTACCACTGAGCTACATCTCCAGCCCTTTTCATTTTCTGTTTTTAGCAAGTTCTCACTAAGTTGCCTAGGCTGGCCTTGAACTTTTGATTCTCCTGCCTCAGCCTCCAAATAGTGAGGATTACAATCCTGCACCATGCCCAGCTAAGGTGTTCCTCCCTCACTTTGGCCATTAGGTTGTTTTCAATTCTGTACTATTACAAACAACCCCACAAATAATGATTTTTGCTGTAATTTCTGAGTGCATCTTGGGTTACAGTCAGCACATAATGATATTTCAGTCAACAACAGATGCATAAGATAACTGAGCCATGAGATGACAAGCTGTCGTTTTTGTTTTTTGTTTTTAAATACCAGGGATTGAACTCAGGGGCACTTGACCACTGAGCCACATCCCCAGCCCTATTTTGTATTTTATTACAGACTGAGTTGCTTAGGGACTTGAGATTGCTGAGGCTGGCTTTGAACTCGCAATTCTCCTGTCTCAGCCTCCTGAGCCGCTGGGATTACAGGAGTGTACCACCGTGCCTGACTTTGTGACAGCTGTCGTAATTGATCTCACAATGAGGGAATCATCCATTCTATGAGACATTTCTCAGGCCAGGTCCCTGTTAAGAAGTGACTGTTTCCTTAGAATGAATTCCTAGAAGTCAAATCACTGATCCAACAGGAAGGAAAATGTTGACACTCTTAACAGACCCCGCCAAAGGACCCTCCCACACAGGAGGCACAGGAAAGTATCCACTTCATCATATTCCTCAAAAAGCCAAAGGATTTTTAAAATATAATGTGATCGATACAAATTGTATCTTGTTTTAATTTGCCCTTCTTTGGTTATTAAAGGAGTTGTATCTTTTTATCTTCCATTTGCAAATCACTTTATTTCCTCCAAGAATCCTTTTTCCATACACATTGCCTATCTTCTACTTCTATGTTCATTTTCTAATCAGTTCATGGTTTTGCTTGGGTTGGTTTTTACAGTGCCAGGGACGGAACCCAGGGGCTCACACATGTTAGGCAAGCGCTCTACCACTGAGCCACACTCCCAGCCGTGTGTGTGTGTGTGTGTGTGTGTGTGTGTGTGTGTGCGCGCGCGCGCACACGCGCGCGCTGACACTGGAAATTGAACCCAGGGGTGCTCTACCACTGGCCTCCACCCCCAGTCACTTCTATTTTTAGTGTGAGACAGGCCATATGTTGCCTAGGCTGGCCTGGGACTTGAAATCAGTCTCCCTGACTGCCTCAGTCTTCCCAAATAGCTGGGATTACAGGCATGCACCACCATAGCCAGCAAGGTTTGTTTACATAAGTAAATATCAACAATAAAAACAGTGGCCCTGTATTCTCATATGTGCAATAGACATTTTAGAAACCATATTTTGGGGAGGTATTTGCCATGTACATTTGTCATGTTTTATAAAGATATTTGCCATAAATAGTCGCTTGCTGTGGCCCTTTAAAACTTTGTCATTGTTACTGTTTTATACCCTTTTTGCCCCCAGGTTGTTAGATCTTTTGCTTTTTCCTTTGGAATTTCATCCATCATCTAAATGCCTTTCAAGACCCTCCCTGTTCAGAAAAGGAATAAATATTTACATGCATTTCCTTCTAGGTTGTGTGTGCACAGTTTAATTTCCTAAACTTAACTCTTTAATTTACAATCCATTGGACCATAAAATGCCAACCATGAAGACACAGTTCATGCAACATTTCAAAGTTATAAACAGATGGAAAAGTGAAATTACAACCCCAAGAAAAATTTAGCAAAAGCAAGCTTGAATGTGACATACACTAGATTACAGGTGTCCTTGCTGTGGTCCGGCAAGGCTGTTAGGCACAAAGGGCGAGCAGATCACACGAGACCCCCCAGTAGAAGCATCCCCTCTCCACAGACAAAGCCTTGTTCAACGTTTCCTGCCTAACACTGAGCTCCCTGGGGCTGGCCATTGGAGTAGATGCTCTGGTTCCCCTGGACTTCCTCCTTCTACCACGCCATGCTCAAGTTCACAAAGAAGCCAAAGGCCCTGCCTGGGGCTGCCCGAGTTCTGCTTCCCTGTCCATCTCCCACACCCAGGGGAGGAAGGATGGAAACTCCTCTAACCAACTCCAAGTGGAGATGAGTGTCCTCCTGGATAGAGAAGCCAGATCATCAAAGAGGGGATGGGTTACAGCCTGAAGCAGTACTTCTCCCTTCTCCATTGTGTGTCTGTGTCTGTGCAGTGCTGAGGACTGAACCCAGGGTTCACCCAAGCCAGGCAAGTGCCCTGCCACTAGCTACACCCCAGGCGTGGAGTAGTAATTCTCAACGGCAGTGCCTAGCCAGGACCTACTAATAATAAAGGATCAAAGACTGCAAATAATTCACACTTTTCCAAAACTTTTTCCCCCTATTTTTAGGAAATAGGGTCTCACTGTGTGGCCCAGGCTGACCCCAAACTCCCAGAATCAAGCGATTCCCCTGCCTTGGTCTCTCGAGTAGCTGGGACTACAGGTACCCCCACCACATGCAGCAAAACTTCTCATTTTTAGTAGGTAGCTTCAAAAGACACACACACACACACACACACACACACACACACACACACACAAGCAAGGTGTACAGAATAACTATGTATAAACCATGTGCTTTTCCATCACCTTCAATCGCCCTCTCTGGTCCCACACGTCCCCAGAGAAGCACTGTCCCAAGCCTCCCAGTCATTCCCTTGCTCTCCCCTACAGCTGTTCCAGATATGTTTGTTTCTTAAATCAGTTTTGCATGTTTTTTTGGTGTTAAAATTTCTTAGACCAAATAAATTCAGTGAAATGTGTTTGAGCAACACAAAAACAATTCTCAAATCCGGCAACTCCTGAAGCCATAACAGTGTGATCACTTACAGGAGAGCAGAAGTGAGGCTCGGAAAACAACCTAATTGTCTATAGCCTAGTCAATCAACCAGTCAATTGGTTACAGATTAACTAGTTAATTGCTTACAGCTTAATTGGCTACAGTGCCTCCTGCAATCAACCACAGCTCAGTCACTGCAATTAAACTATATTGGTTTGGTGTGTGGGGCCTGGTGCAGATGCTCCTAGAAGTTCATGGCTGCCTGCAAAATACTATTTAACATTATATTTATCAAAATTGAAACAGAATACATTTCAGTCTTTTGCAATCATATTTTTTTCATTCAACATTATGCCCACGTTTTCTCACATAGCTCTAATTCACGCATTAATGCTGCTCAGTGTGTTCCACTGAATTAACACATCACAAGTCATGTATCCTATCTATTGTTGATGAACAGTTGGGCTACTTCCAGTTTGGAGCAATTAAGAGTAATGCTGCTGCTGGGTGCAGTGGCACATGCTTGTAATCCCAGCAGTTTAGGAGGCTGAGACAGGAGGATTGCTAATTCTAAACCAGCCTCAGCAAAAGCAAGGGCTAGGCAATTCAGAGACCCTGTCTCTAAATTTAAAAAAATACAAAAATAGGGCTGGGGATGTGGCTCAGCGGTAAAGTACCCACCCCACCCCCCAAAAAGAGAAAAATGCTGCTGCGAACATCTTTTACAACTTTGAGGTATAACTTATATCACACAAAACTCATTATAAGTGGGCCCATTTATAAATGCATATAGTTGTGCAAATGCATACAGTTGTGCACCCTCACCACTTAATCTTAGAACACTTCCATAAATAACCCAGGAACTCCTCCTGCCTATCTGCAGGCAGCCCCGCCCACCCACCGTGAATATCCCCAAGCAACTGCTAATCTGCTTCCAAACTCTATCTTTTCTAGAAATGTCATACAAGTGGAACTGTACAATATCTTTTGTGTCTGGCTTCTTTCGCTTAGCAGTTTTTGAGGGTCATCCATCCTGTTGTATATACCCATAGGTTTTCCCTTTTTATTGCTGAGGAGTAGTGGTTCATTCTGTGGATATACCACACTTTGTTTATTCATCAGTTGGTGGATTGTTTTCAGGCTATTATGAATGATACTGCTGAGTATACTGGTGTACTAGGCTTTGGACCTCTGTTTTCATTTCTCTTGGGTACATACATGCTCTAGGAGTATGGGTCATATGGTAAATTTATTTATTTTTTGTTTGGTTTTTGGCCATGCTGGAGATCAGACCCAGAGACTCCCACAGGCTAGGCAAGTGCTCTGCTGCTGAGCTACACCCCCAACCCTTTTTATTTTGAAACAAAGTCTCACTAAATTGTCCAGACTAGCCTTGAACTTGTAACCCTCCTGCCCTAGCCTCCAAATTGCTGGGATTAAAGGAATGTGCCACCATGCCCCACTAGAGTGCTTTTAAAAGGACTTGATTTTATTTGGGGGACATCTGACATGAATGTGATGTACCCATTTTGCCCCAAGTGGTACTTGCTCTGTCCCTTCCCACTGCTGTGCACTGCTGGCCTTTCCAACCCCGCTAGCAGAAACTCAGCTACCCCAAGAAAGACCAGGTGCATCTGAAGAGGCTCACACCCAGCTTGGAGTGAGAACAACAAAGGTGCAAGTCTCAGCCCTGCTACTTCTTAGCAGCAGGAGTCTCTGCAGTAGCAGAGCGAATCAGCCCTAGCCCTACAGGGCCGCTGGGCGAGGTGGGGGCCGCTAGCGTGACAGGTAGAGGAATTATTCCCATCAGCTGGGAGCCTTTAGCCCACAGGCAGGGGAAAGCCATACCCTAAAGCACCTGCCCTCAATCCCCCCTATCCCTTTGAGACCTTGTCTACACACAGGCAATTTTGTCAACCGAGTCAGCTACAAGAATACCCAGCTCCAAGTGGCTCAAACAAGGAAGTGTACGCTTCCAGTGTACTCAGTTATCTTGTGCAAACAGTCACCAAGTCACCCCAGGACTGGGTCAGCAGCCCTCTTCTTACCCCCACTGTGACCAGGGGAAATGAGATGTTTTCTGCTTGTCCTAAACCTGCAAGCGGCTGCCACTTATTACATGAGGAGTTCCCTTCACTTTTCAGAGGAAAGAGCTGTGGCCCAGAGGAGTTAGTTCCTCATCCAAGGCCACCTGTGTCTTTGCAACCTGGCCCAGAAAGCTCCCCATTTCAGCAAGGGATGCTTCCAGAGGCATGACGTGGACAGAGTCAACACTCTGCAGGCAAGATGCCCCCCATGCCAGCCCCTCCTCACCCCTGCAATCCCACAGCTGGGGCAGCTAAAGCACTTCTGGCCCCTGGCAAAAGCTTGGCAAGCAGGCCAGCAGGAACCCAGAGCCCGACAAACAGCACCTCTAGAGCTGCTGGACACCAGCCAAGCTGCCTCATTCCCCAGGGCTGACTTTGTGCTTCTGAAGAGCACAAGGCCCGTGTGCAGTCTCTCAGGGTTCAGCTCTTCTGCCAGCAAAGGAAACAGCCCTGGCTGGGGACCTGCAGAGATGTGAGAACGCAGAGCCCAGGCAGCCCCCCAACCACCACCCACAAGAAACTGAGCAACACCCCTGACTGCTAGGATGAGGCCTGATGCCCACCTGTCTTCTTGCCTTGACTGTCTGAGGGTGTCCTCTGGAGAAATGTCCACACCCTGGCTACTTCCACCTGTTTCGTTCCAGACTCCTGGAAAGTGAACAAAAGACAGTCAGACTTCATGGGAAGTACTAAGAGCCACTCTCAAGTCAGTCCTCTCACCTCAAAGAGCTGGCAAGCTCACTGCCAGGCTGAGGACTGTGCTTGGTGACAAAAGTAACCATTTATTTTACCCAGAGCTGGAGCAGCTGCCACTTTGCCCCTTCTATGGTGACTAACAGCAAAGGCTTCCAGGGTACTATGCCCAGCATGCGCCCATGACAAACATCTTCATGCTTCGCTTCCACTTTCAGACTTTCCTTTTGGGCCAAATGCCTGCTTGACAGTGGGCAACGGTGACAACGAGAAAGGTGAGCAGCCCCGGAAATAGCATGTGGCCAGACTCCAGAACACACTTGTTCCTTCCACTTCCTTCTGGGGCATCTCTGTCCTGTTACCACTGCCCACTCACTCAGGCTGCAAGTCCCCAGAAAGGCATTTGTTCTTATTCAAGTTCATATCCAAGTTCCTATTCTCTTCATTCCATCACATAAGAACTATGTGGGGCAAGAAAGAAGGTCTCCGTTTGTTTGCCTTCCTTCGTTGGGCCTGACCCAGAGGGAGCACAAACAGTAGTTTTAAACTTTCTTTGCTGAACTTTTTTTCAGAATGATGGTTCCCACTCTTCAGAGCTCAAAAAGTCTGCATCCCTTGGAGGTATGCAGGCTGCAGGATCACGGTGGAATTTTCCATTTATAGAATAATAATCTTCATACCACTCTGGGGCCTGCATTCTCATGGTAAGAGCTCAAGTTCAGTGTCAGCAAACCTGCCAGGCTTCTGTGGGAGTCCCAGAGCACTTGGGCTCTTCTATTTATTTTTGGTGGAAGAGGGGGAAGAAATAAAGGATGACTTTTTAACTTGAGTGCCAACACAAACTTGAATGAGGAACTGTATTGGCAATTGGATTGTACTACTGCCTGGTTGCAGGTCTCATATCACCTTTTGTCGGGGGCTAAGAGCCCTAACCCAACAGGTGATCAGAACAGGCACCACTTTACTGCCTCAAGTCCTTCCCTGTGCCTGCCAGCAGGCCTTGGATTGCTTCCTGCAGGCAGGGGCCCAAGCCATAGGCACATCAGACCATCTCACTACGCTTTCCACCTTCCCTTGCTCTGCATTTGAATTCTGTCCATGCATGTACCAATTCCATCTCTTGAAATACCTTCTAGACATGGTGTGGTGGGGAAGCCACCGGGTCAAGAGAGATTGGGCCCCAGTCCTGGTTGTGGCTGTCACACAGTTAACTGTGTAACCTCAAAAAAGTCTTTCTCTTCAGAGGCTCATTTTCTTCATCCGTAAAGACTAGTAGTAATGAGCCCAAAGACCTCTTCCACCACTAACACTGATTCACCCACTCATTCATTTTAATGTCAGCCCAGGCTAACATTAGCATCCTCTGCCAGGCCACCCTAAACCTGAAGGGTACAGCCAGACCTGGAAGTATGACTTCGGGCCTAACCAGGGCTTCTGACATCAGGGATCCCATCTCTTAGTTTCAATACCCACTGCACGGTCCAGAGTGGGTTAAGGAAAGCCTTGACCTGCCACTGGCCCAAAGCATGCATTTTACTGTGCAATATCTAGGTCACATTCTAGAAGAGCCCTCAGTGCCTCAAAACTTTCCTTCTTTTGATCTTAAAGGGGGAAAAAAATTACCTCTTCCTGGGAAAGGCAAGACAACCTGTCATCCTATCAGTCAATCAAAAAGTATCTAAATTTTGTTCTCCAATGTTTTTACAAATAAAAATCTTATTCGCCTCAAAGCATTAAATTATAATGTTGGATATGCTATTTTTCAAATTGCATACACCCTAGATTTCAATCCAGACCCCCCCAGGGGAGAGAGGCTTCACACCCATCATCATCATCACTGTCCTAAGCTCTGTGACTGGTGAGACGATTTTCTGGCCCTGCCCTCACTCCAACCTAAGTCATCAGCGAATGGCCCCAGACTGAACACCTCTAGTCCTGTGGGAAACTCCAGCGCACCTCCGCTATTTACTAAAACCAAAAGCTCTCTGAGCCTTGGAGGTTTGTGAGTATTTCATTCGCCAGAAAACGTTCCCGAGCCCTGTGCGATCGAAGTTACTGGGTCGCTGGGCGGCTACGATGTAAGAGGTGCATCCTGAGATTTCCCCCGTGTCCTACCTCCCACGGCTTTTCTTGCGCACGTTGGCGAGAAGCTAGGAGGCAAAAAGAGGGCTTGTCAGTCCGCAGCCCAGGGCCATCCTAGGCTGGAAGGTGGGTGAGTAAACCCTGGGGCATTCCCCCCCCCCCCGCCATCCCGAACCCTGTCTTCGGCGACCCTCACCACCAGACCCAGGGAGGCCCAGGCCTGATCACCTGTTCCAGTCCCAGGGTCCAGCTCTGGAATCAAGGCGAGCCTCCGCCCGGGTCGGCTCTCCCCTACTTTCCCTCACCTACCCGCTGCGCGTGCCGCGCACGCCCCCTCCCCAGCCGCCACCAATCAGCATCGGGAGCGGCGCCCGTGGCGCTGGGGCTCCGGTCCGCAGCCAGTTAGCGCTGCGGTCCGAGGCGGCGCCTCGCCCGCCCCCTCACAGAATGAAAGGCGCCCCGCAGCTGGCAAGGCGGGCGCAGCGCGCTGGGCGCGGGAGCCGCGCGGGTCTGAGCGGAGCGCGCGCACTGCCCGCCCGCCCCCGGCGCGCCCGCCTCTGCTCCGCCTCCGTCCGGGGCGCAGGCGAGGTGGCCCGGGCGGGGGAGCGCAGGGGGCAGGGCCGCGGTGGCGAGGAGGGGCGCGGGGAGGAGCGGGCCCGATAAAAAGCAGCGAGGCGGCCCCACCCCGCGGCTGGCCGGCGGGCAGGCTCGGCGCGTCCCTTCCGTCCGGCCTGCGCCGGCGGCGGGGAGGCGGCGTGCGGCCCGCAGCCCGCCCATGGAGGCTTTTCCCTGGGCGCCCCGCTCGCCCCGCCGTGGCCGCGCCCCCGCGCCCATGGCGGTCGTGCCCAGTGCCCGCTACGTGAGTGCCCAGGGTCAGGCGCACCCGCAGCCCTTCAGCTCGTGGAACGACTACCTGGGGCTCGCTACGCTCATCACCAAGGCGGTGGACGGCGAACCGCGCTTCGGCTGCGCCCGTGGCGAGGACGGCGGTGGCGGCTCCCCGCCCTCTTCGTCGTCCTCGTCCTGTTGCTCCCCCCACACGGGAGCCGGGCCCGTGGCTCTGGGGCCGGCGCTGGGGCCGCCCGACTACGACGAGGACGACGACGACAGCGACGAGCCGGGGTCCCGGGGCCGCTTCCTGGGGGGCGCGCTGGAGCTACGCGCGCTGGAGCTATGCGCAGGCCCCGCCGAAAATGGTCTGCTGGAGGAGCGCTTCGCCGAGCTGAGCCCGTTCGCAGGTCGCGCCGCCGCGGTGCTGCTGGGCTGCGCGCCCGCCGCCGCCACCACCCCCGAGGTGACGCCGCGAGAGGAGCGGGCCCCGGCGTGGGCGGCCGAGCCCCGACTGCAAGCTACCTCGGGGACGGCCGCCGCCCGGCTGCTCAAACCCGAGCTGCAGGTGTGCGTGTTCTGCCGGAACAACAAGGAGGCGGTGGCTCTCTACACCACCCACATCCTGAAGGGCCCCGACGGGAGAGTGTTGTGCCCGGTGCTGCGTCGCTACACGTGCCCCCTGTGCGGCGCCAGCGGCGACAACGCGCACACCATCAAGTACTGTCCGCTCTCCAAAGTGCCAGCGCCGCCCGCCGCGCGTCCGCCGCCGCGCGGCGCTAGGGACAGCCTGCCAGGCAAGAAGCTGCGCTGAGGGCCCGGCGTCCAGCCTGCGGGTACCTGCATTCGCTGCCTGCCCTCCGTTTTGTTCTGCGAACGGTCTTTCCCTGTTTATTGGAGAGTTGCGGAGCTGTTAGCACAGGCTCAACCTGGAACGTCGTGAAGTCAGCTGTGCAGGAGTACTTCTGTCGAGCAGATTGACTAGACGCTGATTTTTTTTTTTTTTGGAGGGGGACGGATGAGGGGGACTGTTTCTAGTTTGCACACATCCAGGACTGCGGAAGAAGGCTGGATGTGTATTTCACTAATTGAATATGGCAGCCGAGAGACGCTGTTTATTTACTGTATACGTCGACCTATTTTAGATGCGCGTTGGTATGAAATTATCTCTAATCTTGGGTGTTTCGTTTTATGAATGGAGGCACTTTACTAGGTCTAGTATATTTTTTTAATAGCCTCTGAACTGAGCTTAAAACTGACGATTTTATGGAATGTCAGCAAAATGACTATTTTATTGTTTGATGCACTTTTAGTTGTCCTTAGTTATATTCTAATTCCAGGTGAAGCAATTATAAGCATTAAGAAGTGAAATTTAGTTCTTTTCAGTATTAATTTGGGTGGGTATTCCCTCCTTGTGGCTTGTTTCCGTCCTAACTGGAGGTGTAAAATGCAGTCTGTAGCAGGTAGAACACAGCTCCTTTTATGTACCAGATCTTTTATTACTGAACTAGCAACTAGCCTTTTTCACCTTTAAAAACTGTGCCAAGTCATAATCATATTGTGTATACACTTGGAGATGGTGCTGTTTAAAAAAATATTTATACAGTATGATTGCATAGCATTTTCTCTTCATGCCCCCAACTTCCCATTTCCAGTTTTGTTTAAAAAAAAAAAAAAAAAAAAAAAACATTGTTTAGTTGCCAGTGGACCTTTATTTTACTTATATGTGGTGCTGCGAATAGAACCTAGTGCCTCGCAAAAGTTGGGGAAGTGCTCTACCACTGAGCCACAAACGCAGCCCACCACCCATTTTCAGTTCTTCACAAATATTATAGAACAGTGCTCAGGCTCATCCTGAGTTGCTCAATTCCAGAATTCCTAAATAGTGAAGGAAAACTTACTGTAGCCATTATCCCTCAAACTAAAACACAAGATGGGAAAACTAATGTAATAACATGGAGTGGAATCTTCAGTACAGGTTATCTGGCTTCAGATACTGGCACACCAGAATTGGCACCGATCAAAATAACTGCTGGGGATTGCAGAGAAGAAACACGGCTCCCCTCCATGTTCCCAGTCTTCATAGAAGACCCTCATATGCTTCTGGAACCCTGCCAGTTATCAGTGAGAAACCTGATTCATAGGCAAAGGTTTCTAATCATGACCTTACTTCCAAGATCATTTAAATTCAACATGCTGCATGCCATACTATGTTATGTAGATACCTACCCATGAAGACAGATGTACACAGCAAAAAACGAAGTGAATTAAGATGAACGCATGAACACAACTATCTGAAAATACCACCAAGAGATTAAGTACATAAAGCTACCAGAAGGCAGATTTAGCTAGGGTATTAGGAGCCAGACTCCTTTGGTATTAAACAGCTAACTTCCTCCATAGCAAATTAACTTGATCTGGAACACTCATTTGAAGGCATAACGGAGGCTGAGGTAAACCATACTAGGTGGCTGTGAGCCCTTTTGGAACCAAGGGGGGAGGGGTAGACAGGCAAGCTTTCTTTTTTTTTTTTTTAACCAAGAAAACAATCCACTGGTAAGTCTAACTGCAGATCTGACTGGGCCTAAGTAGCTTAATAAAACCACTAATTACTTATTCTGTTCTTTTGTAGAAGATATACAATTTAAATAAGCTTTGTTTTATGCAGGTCAACATGAAGTTGGTACTTCCCTGGCTGCTCTGCTTTACCTTTTCAAAATGGTCACTCACTATAGGGCTGGGGCTGTAGCTCAATGGCAGAGTGCCAGGCACCCTTTGATCCTAGGCACTGCATAAAAATAAATATTAAAGGCATGCTGTCCATCAACAACTAAAAAAAGGTGTGTGGGGGGGTCGACATCAGTATAAACAAAGCAGTGCATTTTTCCAGGCCAAAAGGCCTAGATAAGTGACCAAATCAATTTGGCTGCTTTGAATTTTTTTTAAGCCAAATTATACTGTTCCAAATTATACATGTTCAAGCAGGTGATACTGACATACCCTTGATACAAGAGAAATCACTGTGATGAGAGGTAAATGACAATCTGCCCCCCCCCCCTTTACTGAGATCTGTTTTAACCCAGGGTCTCCCACAACAAGCTCTACAGCTGAACTACTCAGCCCACTCATTCACTGTTCTGACATTATTTTACCAGAACTTAGAACACTAAGCATGGAGTTTGTTGTAAAGTTCCAAAGCCTGGAGAGTATTGGGAAAGGTCTCCTTAGAATTAGTTGGCTGGCCATTATATAAATCCATTTAAAGTACCCCATATCTCATACACCCCTGCCTTAGCAAATCTGCCTCAGTTTTACAGCTAACATTGAAATACTGGGAGCTAAAATATGAAGAGAATACCGCCCAATGAGATCTCCACCCTCAGGCCATCTATGTTAGTAACAATGTTCTTCCCTTTTAAAAATGCAGAAGCCACTGAACATGGGCGCCTCCTAGCACATCAGTGAGTGGGTTGGTTGTTTAAATTTAACATCTTAACAGTGTGTGAGCAGAGAGGGTCAGAGTCCAGGACAGCAGAAACCCAAGTGCTGGATCACAAAGCAACAGCATCATCAGACTCCTCTGCCCTTCCGCTGTGCTCAGTTCTGATTCCCAGGACAAAGAAACCCTGGGAGAAGGATGTCTGGGAAATGGTCCAAGCCGAAGGGGTAGGTTTGCAAACTGGCCTTGAAACCTGTTATACATGCTTCTATGACTCACCTAAACAAGTCTGATAAAATGTATCTTGACTGGGACTTATCTATGATGTCATATGTACAATTTTGTTTTACAGTAACAAATTCATAGCAGGTCATTGCCCCAGATAATCACTGATCTTTTTATGAAAGAAAAGATTCTCACAGAAGACCTTTTAAGACTTCCACATGTTTCATACACCAGAAATGAAGTGTTTAAAACTGGTCACTGATAACAGAAAAGCTGCATCTGATTAAGTCAAAAAGCATCAACAGTCCCTCTTTTGGCCTTGTAACTGTACCAACAGGAACTCTCAACAGTGCTCAGTAACAATCAAATTTCCCATGCCCACAGCCACTAAAATTTAGTAAATAACATTCTCTAAGGAGTTTCAGTTAAGAAAGGAGGGCACTTTATAGGAAATGTCCTAGCTGCATTTGCTTTCTGTGTTATATTTAAGGTTGTTTTCTATTTTCTTTGATATTGAACATTGAGACATTTAATGGCACTGATACAAACTCAAGCAAAATAAACTTCAGCTGAATATGCAAACTTACCATAACACTTTATGATCACAAATCAACACTAAAACAAATTCTGTAAGTATTTTATTTATCACTGAAGAAAAAACACAGCAGCAAGTTCTGTGTTGGCTTCAATAAGACCAAATAGTTAATCTTTAACATAGCTACTACACTCCAAAAATTGAAGTCAACACAGTCATTACTACAAATTACTTGTTGAAAGAATCTATTCTGGAGAAAGGAAATTAGGAAAAAGAATTTAAAGAATTCTTCCAAATCACACATTTATAAATATTGTCATATTTAAAATGCTTGAAAGGCATGAAGTCTCCATTAATGGAAAAGCAGTTTGCTATTGGCAACAGAAAAAAAACAGCGATAGTTTACCAAATGCTTTAAAATTTAAAAGCTGTACTGTTTTGGGTTTGCACTTGAACAGTATTGTCATTACAATAATGACTGCAAATTGCTTTATACTCACCTCTTAAGTAAAATCTACAGAAAATCCCACTGTATCCAATGTCTGTTATATTTACTGCACTTAGAGTGAACCTAAAAACTTCCTAAATTTAGTTAATAGTAAATACCTCAAAATACCTAAAGAGGTATGTTTCAACCGCTAATGGTGTGAAAATTGTTTCAGATCCACTGGTTTAAAGGGTCTTCGAATACATTTTAACAAAAGCTTAATACCTCATTCCAAATTAATATCAGATATTTCAAAATCAAACAAAAAAATATCAGTTCTATACCAAGATACAGGTGTTACTCCATACCCGACGGGTTCACATTTTAAATTTATTTTTTAGTTTTTTGTAAACAAGTGATTGATGAAATAATGCAACACCTTAAATTCCAGAAAATGGCATGGTTTTCCAACCTTCTGTGGATATGGTGCATGATCAATCTATTATATAGGATTAATACGAGTTCATGCTTTTTGTGTTATGGTGAAACAACATTAAATAATCCAATTTAGATTGGTTGAAGAACAAGTATAATAATCCTTGAATGTGATCAAACCTATGTAAGACAAGAGTCTGAATCCACCATCTTGGGACTTAACGTCGTACTGTGGTCCATCCATCTTCATCAGTCTCATTTTTAGTACGACGAAGGGATTCCCTATCCTTCTCAGCTCTCCATGAGGTCTTTTCTTTTTCACTTTCTCGGTCCGGGTGCCGGTCCCGTTCCCGTTCCCGTTCCCGGTCGCGGTCCCTTTCTCTCTCTCTTGAAAGAGCTGGGGGAGGAACTCGGCGAGGGGGATCCCGCTCTTCTGCCCGGTCATCTTTCCTATCATCAGCACGTCTCCAAGAGCTCACTAAAAAGTTCAATTTAGAAAATAAAGCTTAAGTATATACTATATTCTTCTGGCTCACACTAAACATAACTTGAGCAAAAGGAATACTTCCCACACTGAAGATTAACAGTACAGAATCACAACTTTAAAAAAAAAAAAAATCAATAAAAGTTCCACATATTTTAATTATTTTGACTATAATTCCTGAAAAAAATCTTTAACATACTTAAGAGATATAACTCAAAATTTCAAAACAAACAGAAACCATTGGCCTGGGAAATATACTAGTAGTTATAAAATTTTAATACAAAGTGATAAAACTCTGGCTGACCTGATGGGTATGTCACCACGGGCTTATAATCCCAGCTACTCTGGTGTCAGGCAGGAGGATTGCAAGATCAAGAACAGTCTGGCCAACTTTAACTTCATTAGCAAGACCCTTTCCCAAAAATTTTTAAAAGGACTGGGGGTGTAGCTCAGTGGTAAACTGCTTGCCTAGTATGCACAAGGCCATGGGTTCAATCCCCAGCACAGGGTGGAGGATACTAGGTGAATGGACACTGTTAAATTGAAAGCATTTGGGGCTCTTGTTGAAAAATTTAACAAAAAATTAGCCATAAAAATATAAAATTTTAAATTATGGCTATAAGAATAAACTTATAATACTGCTGTACAGGCAAAATACTAAAAGTGTGGGATTGGGGCTATAGCTCAGCGGCAGAGCAATTGCCTAGTGCATGTGAGACACTGGGTTCTATCCTTAGCCCCACATAAAAATAAATAATAAAGGCACACTGTCCATCTACAACTACAAAAAAATGGATAAATAAACAAATAAAAAATACTAAAAGTGTGTGAGAACAAGTACTTAAGTGCTATGGGCATATTAAATACATTAAAATATTTTTTAATGTTTCAACTGTCAAAATTTCAGAGAAAGAATTCTTAAACTTTGTGCTAATCTGCCAGGATCTTAATTCTAAAGTAACTGATTAAACTGCTTCTTCCTTTTTGCTAAATAAATTTCATCACTACATATTGCTCATTATCCAATTTGGTCTATTAATGTACTTTAAATTTAGAGATGAGCTTGGTCACAGCTTGACCATTAAGTGAATGAGAATCACAAATTCTAAACTAAAATAGACTGTTTACCTGGTTGGGGTGTTGATGCGTTATTTACAAAATAACTACATAAAACCCAAACTGCCAGAATGACTGTTCTCCAACACTCCAGCATAAATAACACTCATACCTTCTTCACGTTCTGATCTGAGGGGAGGCCCTCTCCGGTCTCTGTCATCTCTGAGATCTCTTCTTTCCCTTAGATCACGTCGATCATCTCTCTCACGACGACGATCATCCCTATCTCTGTCATCTCGGCGACTTGAATCTCTCCAGCTCGAAGATTCCTCAGCTGGTCCTCTTCTCCAGCCACCTTCATCCCTGTAACCATTTAAAATGACAAATTCTTGCTGAAGGTAAACTATACAGGCAATTTTAAGTGAACACATCATACCCATTCATAGTTTATGAATATATAAGGGACAAGGTTTAAACTCCTAAGTGGACCTCAGATACTGCACCCACGCTGGTTTCATTTCCAGTTTATATAACCTGTAGATAGCTACACAGTTTAAAACATTGTCTCATGAAAGGGATAATTCAATTATATGAACTCTAAAACTTTATCACATGATTTAAGAGATAAATGAGAAAGAAAGGTTTCTTAAAACACAGTTTGGAATACACGAAGAGTATTTAAAAGAATATTAAAACTGCAACTCTACAAACAGTTCAGTTAGAAACATCCAACTTAAAAAAAAATTCCCAACCTGGGTCTTCTGAAGCGATCCTCACGATCCCCACCATCTCTCTCTCTGTCCCTCTCTCTTTCAGGGTCTTTCTCATTCGCCTCACGATCTTGATTGTCTCTATCCCTTTCTTTGTCTCTATCCCATTCACGTTCTTCTGATGGCCTTGATTCTCGAGGTGGACCCCAACTCTCTTCTCTGGCCTTTTCTTTCTCTCTCCATCCACCTATTTTTTAAAAAAATAAGCAGCAAAATATTTTTTTCAATCAAGAAACAGATCAGTAATCATAAAGGTATGTTGACATTAACTCATTATTTAGAATGATGAAGACACTCCAATTTCATTTAAAAAGAAAAATCCTAAAGCTGTTGTGTGTCACTGCATAGACTACCTGGGTTTATGTTCCGTAAAATAAAAATATCATTGAATTTTTACTGTAAGCAAAGGTTTGGGGTATACAATTTGTCCTGAGGATAAGCAGACTGTTCATTTTAGCAGAAAACCTAAAGAGCTTTCCTTGAGCATTAAAGCCCAAATTATGAGTCATTTATACCTTGCAACATTCTCAGAATCTTCATCACCAAAAAAAGACTCTTTTCATATTCCTGTCATCCACCACTTACCACCCACCATCTAGTCATGAAACAAGGACAAATGCTTTGATCCTGCCCCGTGTCTTGCATGTAGCCATGGATCTGAAATCTACAAAGAGGTCAAAGGAAGCAAACATTTCAGTGAAAACTTATCATAGCTGTACCACAAATAATTATTACTGTCACCAACACAGACACTACCAAAGGCAAAGCACTTACCTAAACCATATGCCTAAATTGCCTTGCTCAATCCTATCAATAGCTGAGTCGGTCTTAATATTATCAGATTCTGTGCTTGCTAAAAAGTAGCAACCCCAAAATTTAATCTTGTGGCACCTTGCAGTCACTCCAAAGCAGCAAAAATTGTGAGTTGCCCAATATACACGGCCACAGCTAAAGTGGACAGCACTTTGCCTTCTGGTTTCAGCTCTTACTCTAACAAGTGTCCTTTCCAGGAATTATTTATTTAGTGCCATGTTTTTCATACCTTTGTGGTTTGCTACTGACTTCACTGTTTCAAACAACCCAAGCATACTACTGAAATGCTATCTAGTATCCCCAAGCACAAGAGAGCTATGAATGATGTCTCTTAGGGAGAAAATATATTATGTATCAAAAAAGCTTTGCTCAGACATGAGTTACAGTACTGTTGGCAGTGAATTCTATGCTCATGAAGCAATATTATGTTTCAAATAAGGTACCCTGAAAAAAACACATAAACATAGTTATTCTGACTGGCTAAAATGTGACCAGAGGCCCAAAGGAACCTAATGTTATATTTCCTCTAGGACTCCTCAGTACCTACTATACAGTTAACTACATTTTACACAAGGCCCCAAAGGTCACTTGCCCAGGGTCAGAACAGAAAAGATAAAGATAGTAGAAACCAAAGATAAAGAAGGAAGCTGTTCGCTTAGATCCAAACTTAGAATGGCTTTTTACAGCACAAAGAAAAGAACTGGGAGTAGAACCAGTGGAGATAAGTTAGTAGGTAAAAGCAAGACCTCAAAGAATTATGGTGGCCCAGACCCAAGTTCAAGCAGATAAAATACAAAAGTGGGTGCTTTTAAGTAACATCAAAAAGGCAGAACTAAACTGAATCAAAGATTAAAATAAAGGATGAAAGAGACCAGAGAAAGGAGAGCTCCCAAATTTCTAGATTATACAGTTAAGACAGTGGTGAGCCGACAGAAACGTAGGAGTTTTATACAAGTTGAGTCTAAAATGTCAGTGAGGTTTCCCAGTGGAGACGTACCATGTGTTAAAAGCAGTTGTTGCCAATGTGCAATATGCAGACATCACCTAAAGATGGTCACAAATGTGTCATAGACACATACAACTATAGAAGGATCATAAAGTGAAAAAGATGAGTAGGCCCAGAACTAAAAAAATGAAAAGAGTTCTTCCATGTATAATCCTACGGTGGACAGGAGTCCACATAAATATTTAATAACTGTACATTTTAAAGATCTATTTTTGGGGCTGGGGAATGTGGCTCAAGCGGTAGCGCGCTCGCCTGGTGTGCATGCGGCCCAGGTTCGATCCTCAGCACCACATACAAACAAAGATGTTGTGTCCGCCAATAACTGAAAAATAAATATTGAAATTCTCTCTCTCCTCTCTCTCTCACTCTCTTTAAAAAAAATAAAATAAACAAAAAAATTAAAAAAATAAAGATTTATTTTCAAGAAGGCTGGCCTAAGATAGAACCTGAAGAACACTTAATACTTAAGTGATGGGAACAGAAAAATAGCATTCAAAGCAGCATCCAACTGAACAGAGAGAAAATGAGCCCAACACCACTACAGAAGACAGTATCTGTTTTGGGGTGTGGAACAACAAAGGAAACTTTTGACATGAAATTGACTACATAAGGCATTTATGGAAAAAGATCCACTTATAAACAGAAAATGATAATATAGCTGAATGTCATTTATCCATTTAAATTTCATTTTCTGCATATAAACACATCAGATGCCACAAAGCATCTCAACTAGTTGTCTATACCAGAATTTTACCTGGCTTGACAAATGGCCTCCAGGGACCAGGTCTGGAGTCTTCACTTCGTCTGGGAATCCGATCCTCTTCATTACGTCTGGGAATCCGATCGTCATCCATGTTTCTCCAAGGCCCCCTGTCATCATCTGCACCACGTCTGGAAATTCTATCATCGTCAGCATTCCTCCAAGGTCCTCGATCATCATCCAACCCTCGCCTGGGACCCCGGTCATCATCCATGCCCCGCCTGGGACCCCGATCATCATCAGCATTGCGCCAGGATGATCGTTCATCATCAGCACCTCCTCGCCTGGGCCCCCGGTCCTCATCCATTCCACGTCTTGGTCCTCTGTCCTCATCAGCCGTTCGCCAGCTTCCTCTGTCGTCATCCAGTCCTCGTCTAGGTGGTCTATCATCATCTGCATGACGCCAACTTCCCCTGTCATCATCACCAATTCGTCTGGGAGGCCTATCATCATCTGCATTACGCCAAGAAGGACGGTCATCATCTGTTCCACGACGAGAGAAGCGATCTTCATCAGGACCACGTCTAGGGCCTCTGTCGTCATCCATGCTGCGCCTAGGCACCCGATCATCATCTGGTTTAAGAGAGGACTCTCTCTCTTCATCATCTCCCAAACGCCTGGGTCGATCTTCATCTCTCCGATGAGGCCTTTCCTCATCGCGCCCTTCTCCACGTCTCCACTCCCTACAGAGGAACAGCCACACATTTTTAAGGCCAAGTATTTTCACAAAGCATTCCATCATTCAGGAATTGTATTTTATTTTATTGCCTTTAAAAATACCTCAGGCCAGTATGGTGATGCTCACCTAAAATCTCAAGACTCAGGAAACTGAAACAAAAGGATTCCAAGTTTGAGGCCAGCCTAGGCAACTCATGAGATTGTCTCTCAAAATATTAAAAGATCTGGGGATGCAGCTGAGTGGTAGAGCACTTCTGGGTTCCATCCCCAGCAGCAAAAAAGAAAAACCACCCAGGCACAGTAGTACATGCCTGTAATCCCAGTGGCTTGGGTGGATGAAACAGGAGAATTAACTGCAATAAAGCAAGGCCATAAGTAACTTCAACTTGGAAGGCAGAGGCAGAAGGATCATGAGTTCAAAGCCAGCCTCAGCAAAAAGCAAGGCACCAAGCAACTCAGTGAGACCCTGTCTCTAAATAAAATACACAACACGACTGAGGATGTGTGTCAGTGGTCAAATATCCCCAAGTTCAATCACCAATACCAAAAAGGGGGGGGGGGCGCAAAGTGGGGAAACAAGAACCTTGGCAATTTCTAATCTTTTATAATGATTATTCTAAACTTACATTCTGAACAGAAACTAAAAAGCTGGCATTCGTGTCTACCACTAGAAGTTATTTCAAGAACAGCTACGTCTATTTAACAAATCTAAAGAAAAAGTGTTATAGAATTCTTCCTTCTTACTCTCTAAACTCAATACTCTCAGGGAATTTAAAATATCTGAGATGAGTGTTTAGAGATTAGTCATCATAGTAAGGGTGAAATAAAGAATCAGGCATGATAATAATTCTCAGCTTTTCCTTTCTCCATCCCTACAAATAAGCCTATTTTTAAAACCACTGGTAGATGTTAAGTATGGTGGCACACACTTGTAATCCTTTGAGGCCAAGGTACGAGGATCACAAGTTCCAGTGTCAGAAACTTAGTGAGGCCCTAAGGCACTTAGCAAGACCCTGTTTCAAATAAAAAAGGGCTGGGAATGAAGCTCAGTGGCCAAGTATCCCTGGGTTCAATAATCCTAGGTACTGGGGAAAAACACACATACATACACACTCCGATGGAGTATTACCAGGATCCACAACAAAAATTCTGTGACTCTACTTACTTCTCTGGTGGACCTCTCCGCCACTCAGAGTCAGCTTCAGGTCCTTTTCTCCACGTGCCTTCAGAGTCTCTATCTCCCCAACGAGAATCCTGCATAAGCAAAGCAAACAAGAAGCACCACAGTGACAATGATTCATAATGACAACTACTGGTAATACCAAACATAGTCAATCTTGACCTCAAGCCCTTAAATATAAGCATGTCTTAAAAGTTTTTTTCTTTCTTTCTTTTTTTTTTGCAATCAGACTGATAGTACAACCAAACTAATATTCTCAAATATTGTACATGGCTTTTATAAGCTGGTAAAACACCACTTGAAATCACCCTGAGAGTACACATCTGGAGCACCTAAAAGATCTACAGATTACCACTGGCCTAGAAATTCCCTTTTGAAAAATATGATGTGGGGGAAAAAAAAAAAACAAGTACTCTGAAACATACATCACAGTTCCTACTGAGCACATGCAAAAAAGAGCAGAATAAATGAAATGTCTAACAGAATGGTTAGATTAACAGTGTTTCTCTCTTGAAAGCACTGCACTAAAAATCATGGGAAGGGTGTCAGGAGATATTTAATTGGTATTTCATTAAAAATCTGGCACAACATTTCATTGAGCACCCTCTGACGCAGCTTGCCTGCTCCTACAACATAACCTTCAGCCATAATTAGGTATGTAAGGCTCTCTGGAAGATACAGCCTACAGATGAGAAGCACTGAAGGACACATGTAGTCAGATAATAATTGTTCTCCTGCTATCATGGATGACTCTAGCCTATTAAGAGTGAGGCTGTGCCAAGACTTTCCCAAGTGGACACAAATTAAAAAGTCAATGTAACTAGTAACTAACATGGTCACTCCAATGGAGGGGGACACACATACCCAAAGACCACATTTCTCCCACTCCTCACATTTCCTTTAAAGATGTTTTTCATCTTTTTTCCAACTTTGCCTTTTCAAGGTGCTCTTCTTTATCTTTTAATGTTTATTTTACTCTTGTCATCTTTATGCAAAACAAAGAATAAGATATTGTGCCCCCTTCAATTCCCTTTCAAGGAGGGTGGTACTGAAGACTGAATCCAGCAGTATTCTCCCTACACTGAGCTACATCCCCATATCTTTATTTATTTTGAGATGGGGTCTAGCTAATTTGCCCAGGCTGACCTGGAATTTGCAATCCTCCTGTCTGAGCCTCCTACTAAGTAGCCGAGATTATAGGCATGTGCCACCAGGACTGGCCACAAATACTTTAAAGTCAGTAGAGCAAATAGTGGAATGGGCCATGCTAATGAACAAACAGGAATTTCAGACAACTTACTACAAAATAAAAAAAAGCAAAAGAAAAATTGTTAAAGACAATTCAGGAATGGTGGTACACAGTTATAGTAATCTCAGCTAGGTAGGAGGATGAAGCTCACAAAGAACACAAAATCCAGGCAAGCCTTAGCAACTTAGTGAGACCCTGCCTTAAACAACAACAACAACAAAAGGTGGCAGGGTACAGCCAGGCATGATGGCACACATGTGTAACAGTGTGTGATGCAGGAGGTGAGGGAGGATCACAAATTCAAGGCCAGGCTTAGCAACTTAGCAAAACCATGTCTCAAAAGAGAAAAAGGGCAAGAAAAGAGTTGAGGATATGCCTCAGTGGTGAAGCATCCAGGGTGCAATTCCCAGCACTAAAATAGATAGTTAAAGTGACCACACAAAAGAGATTTTGAAGAGAAAAGGGAGGGAAACTTCCTTAAGTTAATATAATCTTGTCTAAGGAGAATTATACCTCTGATTTTAAGAGTAAAAATGCCAACAGTGAATAATGAAAAAAAGACCAATCACAATGAACCTAACATCATCAGTGAAATGATTAAATTCCTTTTAAGGATAAAGAAAACTGTAGAAATTTTCAAGGAATAAAAAAGCATCTAGGGGGTTGGGATTGTGGCTCAGTGATAGAGCGCTCGCCTGGCACAGGCGAGACCCAGGTTTGATCCTCAGCACCACATAAAAATAAAGGCATTGTGTTGTATCCATCTACACCTAAAAACTAAATAAATAAATATTTTTTTTTAAAAAAAGCATCTAGGGCTGGTGCTGTGCCTCAGCGGTAGAGAGCTCGCCTAGTATGTGTGAGGCCCTGGGTTCAATCCTCAGCAACACTAAATAAATAAAATAAAGGTATTGTGTCCAACTACAATTAAAACATAAATTTAAAAAAAAAAAGACCCAGATCAGTAACAAGAATCCTCCCCTGTGTGATAATGCATTAAAAAGAATAAAAGATGATTCTGAAGTGGCCAAACACTGAACCATTGTTCAAGTATGAGAAAGAAACAAAATCTCTTGAGATACAAAGGCATTGTGTGGAAAAAGAAAAAAAAAAACAAAACTAAAATATATAAATTAAAACCAAAATGTATCTGCAAAGAGGAAAACATGATACAGTATAAACATATTTAGCACTAAACAATTGCTAGAAAGATTTTTCTGTTGTTTTCTTTTGTTTAAAAAAAGCTTCGCAGCTTACATGGTTGGGCCTTTTCCCCTCAAGAAAAAGTGGAGGGCTGGGATTGTGGCTCAGTGGTAGAGCACTTGCCTATCAGGCTTGAGACACTGGGTTTGATCCTAAGCACGACATACAAAATAAATTTAAAAGCTCATATTGACAAAACTGTAAATTTGATATAGGAGGAGGAGGAGGAGGAGAAACTGGAGAGGGGCTCCATGGTAGAGTGCTTGCCTAGAATGTGTAAGTCACTGGGTTCAATCTCCAGCACTACAAAAGAAAAACTGGAAAACTATTTGCCTTTGATTTTATTGTGCAGTACAGGTGTGTCCCCCACTGTCTACTGTGTTGGTTCACTGTATGACCACCGTACTGGAAATATCTGAAATAACTTATTATTTTTGACAGAATAATTAATATTTCTTAATTATTACTGAAATAAAACAAATACCTTACAAATAAATTAACAGTTGCTCACATGGCCATAAAATTTACTGCTAAGGAGTCCTAAGTAGAAAGAGAAGAGGTTGTAATGATCTTGAGGCAAAATATACCCAGCAATAATACCTAAGTAAGTCATGCTCAGAATTTGGTTTGTTCTGTAGAAGTAGAAACTAAAATTTATACTATAAAAATTTAGATACATTTTAGGGAAAATTAGTGGTAACCACAAAAAGAGGAAATAAAAATAAGCAGAGAAAAGTCCTTAAATTTGCCTTAAAGAAAAAAGGCTCTCAAGAATATGGAAGCAGACAGCATGAAAAACGAGGCATTACAATAACAGTATGTCCTTATAGCCATGGGGTGGGCGTAACTATAATAGGGTAAAATGACTACAAGTATAGACAGATGGATTTAGGAAAGCTAACTAAAAGAATTTTTAAAATCATAAATTACAGGAGGTCTGTTTTCTTTTCTCAGAAGATGAAGTTCTCCTAAAAAATATATATAACAGGTTTTAAATACACAGCAGCACTGATTTCATACATATATATACAAAACTTTGTGTCCAACAGAAAAAAATATTCACAAAAACCTAACAATGTATTTTAGAATGCACAGAAATAAAATTGGAAATTAGCAACAAGGACAAAAATCCTACAGGGTGCAGTGGCACATGCCTATAATACCAGCAACTTGGGAGGTTAAGATAGGAGGATCATTAAATTCAAGACCAGCCTATACAACTCAGTGAGTCTGTCTCAAAATTTAAAAAGGCCTGGGGATGTAGGTCAGAGATAAAATACCCTTTGGTTCAATCTGGGGGTGGGGCCCCAAAACTCTGTCCATATACATTGTAAAAGTAAAGACCATATTGTAATAGCATGAGGTCCTTCCATAAAGATAAGCATCCAATACAGGTGTGGCACAGAGAATGCCATGCCAAGCTATTTCTCTTAAAATAAAAGTTGACCCAGGAGATGCAGTGGCCTACACCTATAACCTCAGCAACAAAGGAGGCTGAGGCAGGATTGCCAAATTCAATCAAAGCCAGACTCAGCAACTTAGTGAGGTCCTAAGCAACTTCATGAGCCCCTATCTCAAAATTAAAAATTAGGGATGGAGTTGTGGCTCAGTGATAGAGTGCTTGGTAGAGCACTTGCCTGGCATGTGTGAGGCCCTGGATTCGAGCCTCAGCACTGCATGTAATTAAATAAAATTATAGGGGCTGGAACTGGGGCTGAGCACAGTAACGTACTTGTCTAGCTGAGTGAGGCACTGGGTTCTATTCTCAGTACCATGTGTAAATAAATAAAATAAAGGTCTATCAACAGCTAAAAAAAAGATATTTAAAAAATAAAAATTATAAAAAGATCCACTGCCAACTAAAAAAAATATATATTTTTTTAAAAATTCTACAAGTGGGGGAGCTGGGGATGTAGTCCAAAGGTAAGCACCCCTGCACTCAATCCCAGGTACCAAAAAAAAAAAAAAAAGCAAAGAAAAAGAAAAGAAAATGTTAAAACAATGTTTTCTCTAAAGAACAAAGTGGGCACATTCCAAGGAAAAGGAAGAATACAGAGACAGGCATCAGATACATAAAGCAGAAAGAGAAGAAAGTGGTGACAGTAGGGCTGAGGTTGTGGCTCAGTGGTAGAGTACTCGCCTGGCACATGTGAGGCACTGGGTTCAATCCTCAGCACCACATAAAAATAGTTAAAAATAAAGGCATTGTGTCCATCTACAATAAAAAAAAATGGTGATAGTAGAAACTAGTGAAAAACGCAATAACCACGAGAAGCCTAATGTAGGGATACAAAGAACAAGCTTAAGAGTTTTTTGATTAAGTGGGTAACATACAATCAATCAGGAAATGAAATTCATGAGACACAAGATTGTAGAGAGAATACAGGTCAGTTTGACAATATGTATTATAAATATTTAGAATAGGGCTGGAGATGTGGCTCAAGCGGTAGCGCGCTTGCCTGGCATGCGTGCGGCCCGGGTTCGATCCTCAGCACCACATACCAACAAAGATGTTGTGTCCGCCGAAAACTAAAAATAAATATTAAAAAAGAAATATTCTCTCTCTCTCTCTCTAAAAAAATAAATAAATAAATAAATAAATATTTAGAATAGTGTTTGAATCATTTAGGAATCTGATTAAACTGTAGATTCTGAATAGTGAGGTTTGGGCGTGGGACTGAACAAGCTCTCAGTTGATGCAGACTGTTTTATCTCTGCCCAAAAGAGAATTTGTGTCATGTCACCTTCTAGGTATCATGCAAGAAGGTTAGTTGATATGTCAAGATTATTGTAATGTTTTGAGCAATAAAAAAAAAGAACGTTAGCTGACAAACATGAAACTCATTACAACAGAAAATCATATCTGTGCTCACCTTCCTAGAAAGTGGGTCATCGCCAAGTCTTCTCTCCTCTTCTCTGCGGCGTTCTCTCTCTTCAATTTCCAACTCCCTTTGGCGTTTTTTCCTTTCTACTTCTTCTAGTTTTTTGACACGCTCCTGATATTCTCGAAGCTCTTCCTCACGTTTGGCACGCTCAGCCCTCTCTCTTTCTTCTCGCTCTATATAATTTATTTGGTTACTAAGTGTTCCTCTCACCAGCACCTTTTCCCCTAGTTTTAGGCCTAATTTTCTAGTGTTAAATAAACAGGATACATAGAGTAGAAGGAAATTATAAAACAGCTAAATGGCATAATATATTCAAGAAAACAAGGATGAGATTAGATTCCCTCCCTCCATTCCTGCAAATCTGAGATTCCAGACAGAGGACCATTTGACAGCCTTCATTTGGCATTCATTCTTCAATCAATGTTAATACCTTTACAGAATTCAGTGATGAAAAACAAAAAGCATGAATTTTTAAAAGAACATCAAACAAGACTCAGGAATTGAAGCAAGAGTTGCCCAAGTTTGAGGTCAGCCTGGACAATTCAGCAAGGCCCTGCTTCAGAAAATAAATAAATAAATAGATAGGCTGGGATGTAGCTCAGTGGTAGTGCCCCTGGATTTAATCCCAGTACCGCAGGGGGAAGGAAAAAAAAAAAAACAGAGGATCAAATATGTGGAAACAAATTCACAAAGGACACAGCATCCTCAATGTAACAACCTGGATTCTGAAAACAGTTCACTATAGTGCTAAAAATTCACCTATCTAGATTCCTATAAAATAAGATCGCCAAACACTACATTTGACATCAGCCAGAATCCATCCCTCCAACCATGTCTATGTGGTTTTACCTTTCAGCATTTGCTCCTCAGCCCTCCTCTGCTCCTCCTCCTCTTTTTCTCTATAGTAAGTTATTCTGCGCTCTTCTTTACGTTGCCTCTTCCGCTCCTCCAAACGATTATGTCTTTCTTCTGCTAATCGCTCTTCAAACTGTTTAAGTTTTTCCTACAATGAAACAGTCCCCCAACCAAAAAATAATATTTTTTTTTCCAAAAGAACAAACTACATTTCTTAGAACCCGAAAAAGGAACCTCCAAGTACAAAGACCAGAATTTCCAACCATATCTGCATGCCAAATTTCTTACATTTTACATTGTTGATAAAATTATTAAAATTACAATGCCTAGGAACTCTGATCTCAAAGTTGCTGTTTCATTTCTGAAACATTAAACAAACCTGTACAAAGAGACTTTCACATTTAGAAAAGATGAAAACTTTTCCAAAATATTCCTAAAATAACATTTGAATATTCTTTAGTAAATACATTAACTCAGGACAGAATGTACCACTGTGTTTACAGAGAATATTAAAGCAAAACTAAAAAGCTCATAAATAAACTTTTCCTTAAAACCAGTAAATTCACCTCATAAACTGACTGCCGCGCTGCTTTGAGTCGCATCACAAATAAATCTCTGTCTTCAAGCATTCGAGACATTCGAGTCTTGTGTTCAAGAGCCTTTTCCCGTTCCAGCTGCATAGTAGTAATCTGCAAGTACACAATACAGTTAAATTTGAAAGTATTTATTACTGATTACTAAATCACTCCAAACAAATTGCCGACATTCTCGAACAATTAGCAATGACTACTTCCCTCCTTCTTCCATCTTCCCATAAAAGTGGCATGATAACCATGATTCTTGCCCACAGGTCCCCAGGAAGGCACTCAGGCACAAGGAGTCCTGGGGGAGCTATCATTTAAGAGATAGGATTTATTTAGTACCATGATATCAGAAATTTTTTTAATTTTTAATATTTATTTTTTAGTTCTCGGCGGACACAACATCTTTGTTGGTATGTGGTGCTGAGGATCGAACCCGGGCCGCACGCATGCCAGGCGAGCGCGCTACCGCTTGAGCCACATCCCCAGCCCGATATCAGAAATTTTTATGAGATACATTTTTTAAATATTTATTTTTTAGTTGTAGTTGGGGCACAATATCTTTATTTATTTATTTTTATGTGGTGCTGAGGATGGAACCCAGGGCCTCACATATGCTAGGCGATCGCTCTACCGCTGGGCCACACACACACACACACACACATACACACAATTCACCCATTTAAAGTGTACATAAGGGATGGGGTTGTGGCTCAGCAGTAGAGCGCTCGCCTCCCACGTGCGAGACCCTGGATTCGATCCTCAGCACCACATAAAAATAAATAAGTGAAATAAAGGTGTTGTGTCCAACTACAACTAAAAAAAATGTTTAAAAATAAAAAAAAATAAAAAAATAAATAAAGTGTACATAAATTTATTTTTATTTTTAAATAAGCATTCCAGTTGTCCTTTATGTTACTCCGTTTGTAATCTAGACCATGAATTTTCCTTTTTTTTTTCCCCTCGTTTTCTCTTTGCTATTAGGGATTGAGCCTGGGGTGCTCTACCTCTAGATAATTCCCCAACCCTTTTTTTTATTTTGAGACAGAGTCTCACAAAGTTGCTGAGATCCTTCTGCCTTAGCCTCCCAAGTAAATAGGAATACATGCGTGCAACACCCATACTCCGTTCTACTGTAAAAATTTCTACTTTCCATCAATCTGTTAGTAAGCAGATATTAAATCACCATTTTTAACAAAATAAGTCAACTGTGAAACCCTAGTCCCATCGAGGGCAGAAGATTTTATTAAGTTTACAACCTAAAAATATTAGTTAAATGAAAAACTTACTCTTTCTTCTTCTTGTTGTTCCCACAGATCCATGTCTTTAATCCTTTGTTCCTCATAAGCACTCTTTATCAAAGGAATTTCTTCCAAACGTTTAGCTCTTTCAAAATAGTCAATCTGAAGGGCATGAAAATAAATTCAGTTGTTAACATTTTTATAAACATTTTTTTCCAGTTCGGGGGATTGAACCCATATATAACAGACAACTATTCTACCAAACCTTCTTAGCCCTTATTTTGAGATAGATTCCTGCTGAGTTGCCCAAACTGGCCTTCTTCTGCCTCAGCCTCCTAAGTAAAATTATAAGTGTATACCACTATACCCAGTTTCTTTTAACTTGTGTTGAAAGTTTACTGGACCTTTCATTTACCTTCTTTTCTTGGTTCTTCAGCCGTTCTTGAAGTTCCTTCTTTTCTTTCTCCAGTTGTTCAACCTGTTTAGCCATGATAAAATCTGGATCCAATTCTTCAAGATCCTAAAAGGTAATTCAAATGTACCATCATTAATATAAACATAAAAGAAATACCTGACAATCAATAGGACACACTGCTTTCTAAATCAAATCCTAAATTAAAACATACACAATCTTAACATCTCTTTCTGCCTCCTCCACTTTACATCCACCCAAATTACCAACAGTGAAGACACAGGTTACAAACTGCATGGACCAATTAAAATCAAATGCTTACTCTCAGATTAACTCACCAAGACAGCTGTTAACAAAATGCATGAAATATCCTAAAACCCCAAAATAAACCAACTAATGGCAAACGACTATGATTGCAAGAGTAACAGAAGACCTGGGTCAAACTTGGTTGTTAATGAGTGATATTCTACATACTTCAATGTCAATATCTTTGAATGCTTTGGCACCCAGCTCTGTCTTTTTGATCTGCTCCAATCGCTCACGAACAGTTTTCTTTTTGATTTGTTCATGTTCTTGTAAGATCCGCTCCTTCTCCCTCTCTTTTGCCTCCTGGCGCAGTCTCTCTTCTTCAGCCTTTCGTACTTTCTGAAGTTCAGCTTCCCTTTGTTCCAGTTCCTCTTTCTCACGCTGAATATTAAGACTCTCAAGCCGCTCTTTCCTTTCCTCAATTGTCTGACGGCGAGCCAATATACGCTGATGTTCTTTCCGTGAATTTTTAAGGTATGCAGTCACTGCCAATTGATGTTGTTCTTCTTTCTCTTGCTTCAAAAACAAATGCATTTTTTAAAACATTAAAAGCAACGGACCCTGGTATTAAACATCAAAAAATGTACAAAAGGGCTGGGAATGTGGCTCAAGCGGTAGCGCGCTCGTCTGGCATGCGTGCGGCCCGGGTTTGATCCTCAGCACCACATACCAACAAAGATGTTGTGTCCGCCGAGAACTAAGAAATAAATATTAAAAATTCTCTCTCTCTCTCACTCTCTTAATAAATAATTCTCTAAAAATAAAATGTACAAAATAACCCTGATGTACTGCCCTTATCTGTGTTTTCATTTAATAAGAGAAGATAGCATTACCCAAGCCATTTGTTGTGATGCTACACCTATTCAGTCACTGATAGCAATTACCTAGCTAAAGAACCATCTCTACTTGCTACGTCAACTTTTCTCTGTGCCCAAATCTACCTTAAATACTCAAAGAAATACTAACTGAGATCACAAACAACTTAAGCAGGAAGAAGCCCAATCACTGTGTACTTCACTCTTTTGGGGGTCATAATATATGAACAGCCTTCTGTTTTATATTACATGATCTGTTACTACATTACCTCTGCAATATTTTGTGCTGAAAGGTATTAAAGTGATTTGTTTATCTAAGAAATCTGATAACAAAATTACCAAGTGAATAAAAAATAGCAAATCTCCCTTCTCTCAGATATTATCTCAAGCCTTTTCATGAAAGACAGAGAGCATAAGAATCCCTCAGGACTTGGGTAATTCATTTCCCCCAAAAAAACATGTATACCAGTATATGAGCTGGCTTGATGACTTCAAGTGCCTTTGCAAGCACTGAGGACATGGCTGTGAGCTGATTTCTTATCTGTTCTGAAGGCATGCTCTGCAGATGAGGACCAATTGGTGCATCTTCTCGGGTAGCGTAATTTAAATCAGATCCAAAACTCAGGGTCCGAGAAGTGTGGTCAATACGAACCTTGGGAAATTATCAGATGAAATTGATATATTAACATGAAATCATTCGACAAGTATCTTGATAAAAATAAAATTCAACTGAATTTAAGAAGTTAACAAGAATGCTGAGTATAAAAAAGTATTTTTTAAAAAGGTGCCATTATACCAGAAGCACAAAAAACAAAAGGTATATGTCTTTCTAGTCCTCAGGGAACTTCTGCCCACCTCAATGTCCCCTTATAGTACATACCTGCAAGTCACAGTGCCTGGCTGCATCTACTATGGCCCGTTCCAGTTGGAAAGCATCAACAAAAGGAACCAGAGAAGTCAAACGAGAAAATTCAATGCTCTGATATATCTGTGCCACCTGCATAAAAAACACAGGGTTGATAATAATAGCTGCCATCAATTCAGCACTTTTGATGTGCAATCTCATGACATCCAACTATTCAGAAAAACACAAAACTGAACCTCAGTTATTTTCACAGTACATTTTCCAAACTATCAAGCCCTATTCCTATGCTATAAATCATCATATTATACTACTACTCCTCAAGTGTGTCATCTTTTGAAATCGTAGTTTCATAAAACAAAATTAACTCGTCACGTAATTCCCCGGCACCATACACATACAAAAGCTTACATATTTATCAATAAGAATTACTATTCATCTAGTACCTTTAAACACTTTTTGTAAAATTTTTTGTCTGAAGGAGACTGGCAGCATTACTATTTATAGTTATTCTGCTAATTAACCTTCAACTATTTGTGTAGCACATAAGAAATAACACTGCTCACATATACAAAGGAAAGCAGGTCAATGAAATGTGCATATACTTAAGGGGATGTATAATTAAAGAATCCTTCACCAAATGAAAACCAAAAAGAACATTTAGCTATTACTAAAAGTAACATTTCAACTTACTCACGATGTTGGACTTAAACTGTACTATAACAAGTGTTAACAAAGAGAAAGGTTGTCTCATTCTCTATTCTTGTTAAGAATTAGTTGAAAATTTGTGTAATTGTGTAAGACAATTCCACTACTTATGCTAAAGAAAATCCCATGCACATGGAAAGTCAGGTATATGTAAGAAGCACAATGCTGTGACATTTTCTAACAGGAAAAAACCTATAAATACAGGTTTTCACTAATAAGTACACCATGATACCACCTGGCTATGAAAAAACCACATAGGTATGAAAGAAATAAGAAAGCCCTACATTAGCCAGGTATGGTTGTGCAGACCTGTAATCCCAGCAACCAGGAAGCTGAAGCATGAGGATTGAGAGTTCAAAGCCAGGCTCAGCAACTAAACAAGGCCCTAAGCAACTTAATGAGTCCCTGTCTCAAAATAAAAAAGGACTGGGATGTGGCTCTGTGGTTAAGCACCCCTGGGTTCAATCCCTGGTACTAAAAACAAACAAACCCTACTTTAGAAATAAGAAAAATGCAAAATGATAGGGTTCAACAAGAAAGTAAGTAAACATTGTTTCATTTTGTTTTCAAAACAAATCAGACCAATTTGGATGGGGGCAGAACTGTTGAGAGCTTTCACTTCCTGGGCAATTCTAAATTTTTCCAGTAAATGCTAGAAATGCTCAAAAAAGGAAATTCCACTTTCTCCACAAAACATGCATTTGTATTTTTACCTGCTGTAGAAGGCGGAGTATGGTGTTGTTCTGCAGTTGAGGCACATACTGTTGCAACTCTGGTTCCTTTTCAGGTTGTTCCCTAACCCAATTTAAAACCTACAAAATCCATTAAATTAGAAAGAATTATACTTTTAGGAAACAAATACTGAAATATCTGAAATGCTTTCAATTTTTTAATACATAAAAACATCATAAAATGCAAAGAAATAGAAAATTTAACATGAAGGTTTTTGATACTTGTCTGAAGGTGACTGACAGCAATGACTAAGACAGTCATGCTGCTAATTTACCTCCACGTTTGTTTAGCACATCAGAAATATCTCTTTTCTCTTGATATAAAAGAAAAAAGACAATGAAATGTGCACTGATTCAAACATAAGATAATACTCATCTTTAACAAAGATAAATACAACCCGAAACTGCAATAATGCCGGCTACATGGTATCAAAACCAAAACCAAAACGTAAAGACAAATGCTTACTTTAGTGACTCTCTCACAGAGTTTTAATGGGTTAAATTCTACTTCCAGCCAGTTGTACAGGTCTTTTACTTCTGGGACAACATATTGTAGTACATTGAATCTGACCTATAGTAAACAAAGCACAAGGTTTAACAGCAGCATATTTTCCACTAAGAGTCTAATGGGGTATAAATTTAGAGAAAACAATGGGGTCAGAAATTTGTAAAATGGATTTGAAGATTGTAAAGCCTGAACCCCCTTAAATTTACCAAAGTTTACCTAAATCTATCTAAACTATAACCCAGGGGAATTTCTTGCCCCACATTATACATCTGTCTATAGTGAAATAACTTAAAAAGGAAATAACTCTAAGCCAACCTAGTAAGATACTGGCACAAATATGGCCACCATAGACAATTTATTACCAACAAAAAATCTGTGCAAATTATCACAAAAATTAGGGAAACACTTTCTATTAGGCCCAAATTAGAGAAACCTCAAATGTCCATCAACAAAACAGTGTTCCATTCATTTGGCAGTTACATCCTCAGGATCACCCAACCATATGTAGGAAATACTGGGGGAGGGAGACTGCATCTCTGCTATATATGTACTTTTTTTTTTTTCCATATTAGAGATTGAACCCAGAATGCTTAACCACTGAGTCACATCCCTAGCTCTTATTTTTTATCTTGAGACAGAGTCTAAGCTGCTTAGGGCCTCGATTAGTTGCTAAGGGTGGCCTCAAACTTATCCTCCTGCCTCAGCCTCAAATTCCTGAACTGTGGACATGAGACACCACTCCTGGCTACTTATAGTTTTATTTTCTTCTCATTGTTCTGTAAAGAGTCTTAACATTGGTACATTCCAAACTATCAAGCCCTATTCCTGTGCTACAAATCACTTTTTACAAAGCACTAACTTTGCATTAAATATCATAAGTAATCTATAGCTTATTTTAAGTTTTTAGGAGATTATATGCAAATTTATACTATTTTAAATAAGGGACTGTGGTATCCACAGGGGATCTGGAAACAATCCTTTGAACACAACAACTGTTACTTTACAGCTTTAAGTGGATAACAATGATTAAGAGCCACAGCTTTAAAGCTATAAAACAATAGCTGGGCACAGTGCCATACACCTATTATTCAAGCGGGGCCTGAGCAATTGTTCAAAGACAACTTATGGAGGCCCTAAGAATTTAGAGATCCTGTCCCTAAAAAATATAAAATGGGCTGGGGATGTGGCTCAGTGGTTAAGTGCCTCTGGGTTCAATTGCTGGTACCAAAAAAAAAAAAAAAAAAAAAAACCCATATAAAATGAAACTTTAATAGAAAAAAGTGTCTTAGGTGTCTAGAATAAGGTCCAAAGCTTGCCCCTTTTCTCTGGGTCCCATCATCCATATGTGGAAATGCTACATAAGTCAGCCTGCTTTGTTTCCCTACAGCCCCTTGAAATATGACTATGCTTACCCATTGTTACACTTCCTTGGACTCAGTGTCCCACAATATTCCTCAGAACCAGTACAAGTCTTCTTATACCAAAGCTCCCACCAATTTAACCTATTGGAAATGATCATCTGGAAATTCCCCATTTATACCAATGGTTTCCTATTCATAAATGAGAATCCTTTTGACAATTAATCAGAATTCCCAGTACTTAATCACAAATTATTCAACTTTATCAGTTTCCTATCCAAAGCTGTAAAAACACAGACAGATACTAACCATATCATTAATAAGGCCAATTCGTGTTGGTGGGGCTTGAAGACCTAGTAATGTTGCAAGACGACGTTGTTTTTCAACTATAATGCCATCCATATCCAGAAGTCGAGCAATGTCAGTACGCTCAGGGGTTATAGGGATGGACAGAGTAGCCAAAAGGACTCGGGTAGACATTCTGTGGTAAAGAGATTAAATCTGTTAAGTCAAAATGTTGCTTGATGGGCAGAAAAAGCAGATCAGAATCACCTTTCTTTAGTCATATAGTATGATACGCCAGTGTCAGAAGATGTACATCACACCCACATTATCTATCCCATCATATGGGATTAATCAAAAGAGAAATGGATCCTGCTTAAACTAATACTCATGGAATCACAATTTCAATCCACCCACTCACTATTGCTGCTGCTTTTTTGCAGCCAACAGGCAGAAAAGACACATTTTTGTGAACCCAATAAATAAATGGCAATAAGGAGAAAAAAATTAATGACAGGTACAATGACATACTTCTGTGATCACAGCGCTTGGGAAACTGAGGCAGGAGGAGCGCCAAGTTCAAAGCCTGCCTCAGCAACTTAACAAGGCCCTTCACAATTCTGCAAGACCCTGTCTCCAAATAAATATAACAAGGGAGCAGGGGACCCGCAGGGATTGTAGCTCAATGGTAGAACAATTGCCTGGCACGTGTGAGGCACTGGATTTTATTCTCAGCACTATATATATCTTTATCTATGTCTATATATAGATATGTAAAGTAATTTTTTTAAGTGCTGGGGGTGTGGTTCAGTGTTTAAGCACCCCTGGGTTCAATCCTCAGTACCAAAAACAACGAGGGAGGAGGGTGCTGAATTTGCCCTAAAACATTAAGACAAAAGTCAATGAATTCAGACTCTGAGGCCTCAGCTTCACTGTTTCCAATATTGTAATCTTGGGCAAAATACTGAACTTTGTCACAAGGTCTTTGTGAATATTAAACCAAATAACATACACAGAAGTAAATAACTTGATGCTTGCTACTATTACAGTACTCCCTGAAGGGACAGTATCAGTATCTTACAGGGAAAACTGTTTTTTCACTATTGATATAGTGAATTATGTAACAATGAATGACAAGGGATACTATCCTCAAGATTTTCAAAGAAAGTAGCAAAGTACTAGCAGATTTAGTTGGTTCCTTACATTGCAATAAACCTCTAAGAAAAATAATTTGGCATATATAATTCTACAGAAAACCAAAATAATATGGTCAGGCTAGGGATATAGCTCAATTGGTAGAGTGCTTGCCTTGCCATGTATAAAGCCCTTCGTTTTAATCTTAATAATAAAAATAATAATAATGTCAACCAATTCAAGGAAATAAGTGGCGTATGAAGTGTCTAATTACTTTTTTAAAAGTAACCGAAGTATGGAATTGTGTAGCTCTGTGGTAGAGCCTAGGGTTCAATCCCCAAAAGAAAACCCAGGTAGAGGGTTCTTTCTGCCGAAAGGAAAAAAAAAAAGTAACTGAAAGAAAATAAGCTATATATAATGTGTTTTAAAAAAGAACCATTTAATCTATAGATTGCTAGGTTATAGACACTTCTTGTATTCGAATAAATTTTTCATGTTTGTATATAACTCTCAAATACAAACGGTGCCTAACTTAGAATGCTTCAACTTAACAATTTTTTTGGCTTTACCACGTGAAAGTAGTGTGTGGTCAAGAGAAACAGTACTTTGAATTTTGATTTTCTTCCCCAAATTAGTGGTATAGGCTTTGATGTTCTCAAAATGGCAGGGAGCCACAGCTTCCAGTCAGCCACACAATCATGAGAGTCAACAACGGATGCCCTGCAATGCACTATGCTGTCAAGCTATGATCCTGAGTGGATTAGGGTTATTAAATGATTTTTTTTAACTATCATATTTTCAACTTACAATAGTCTCTTCAGGTCATAACTCCATCTAAGTCAAGGAACATCTGTATTTTACAGTTAGGGTTGTATAATCAGGGAAAAAAATAACTTGATGCAATAATTATCTTAACTCTAATTTTTTTCTAAGAATAGACTACCTGTACATAGAAGGCTCATGTCTCTCACATATCTACACAGATAAAAGGTTCACTTTCTCTCTCTCTCTCTTTCTCTCTCTCCCCTAATACTCAATTTTCTCATGTGGGTTTTTAATGGAGTTGGCTATCAGATAAAGAATGACTCCTAGGACCAAGAGTATTATTCAAGAAAATGCCTGGAGATATTTTTGATAGTCACAACTAGAAGAACTGCTACTAGCACCTAATGGGTAGAGATTAAGTAACGGTGCTAGACATCTTACAATGCACAGACTGCCCTACAACAAAGAATTATTCAGCTCAAAATGTCAGTAGTACAGAAGCTGAGAAACCTTAATTTATACCATTCATTTAGAAGATATGATACATAATTTCAATACTACTCTTCAAGTACAACATTCTTACCTTTGCATCTCATCTTGTGTAAGATTCTTTCTCATTTCTCTAGATAGATGGTAAAGACGATGGAGTGTAGATGCATGAAAAAGAGCATTTCCGGACTTCCAAAACACAGTTGAGACTTTGTTATAATAATTTGCCATCAACTGAGGCTTGGGTGGTTTTTTAGACAAGGAGAATAGTCCGTGAATATCTTCCACAGCTTTGAATGCTTCCTAGAATTAGTAGTATAAATTAGTCACTGCATTCGGAAACAAAAAAATTTCTAGTTCAAATCTCTGAATGAAACCTAAAACACAGAACACACAATATCAAAAGCATCAATCTGCCTTCATACATGGTTCTTCTCATTTAACTACAACTTACAACTGTTAACTTTTCAAATTTTTCAAAATTCTTTAGGAAATACAATAGAATAGACTAAAAGCAGCAAATATTCGCATATCATCATACCACTTAGTGCAATTTATAAAGGAAAACTCTAAAAAGGTGTAACAGCAGCATAAATACAAGTAATTTCTGTGTGATGTGACAATGCAAGAACATTTAACTTATCTCCTTTTTCCTATAATAAGTATGTTTATTTGTCCTCTATAGGTAGTGTTTTAAGATGGATGTTTCTTTAAAGGGGAAAACATTATGAAATAAGAATGGGAAATCGAATAACACTTTCACTTGGCTGAAAAACTCCCAATTTTTAGTTTGTTCCTTTGTAATTACAATTAAATATTTTGTATCAAATATATAAAAGCTTTTATATATATGGTATTCACTATGCATACTTCCTAAGCCATAGTGCTTAGGCAAAAGTCCAGGGCTGCATTTCTCTCTCTCTAAAAGAACAGTAATTTCCAATCTGTTGCCACAAAAACTTCTATGAAATAATGTTACTACAAAAGTGAAAAAGAGGGGCTGGGGATGTGGCTCAAGCAGTACGTGCTCGCTGGCATGCACGGGGGGCTGGGTTCGATCCTCAGCACCACATAAAAATAAAGATGTTGTGTCCACCGAAAAACTGAAAAATATTTAAAAAATTCTCTCTCTCTAAAAAAAAAAAAATGAAACAGAAAATAAACTCATTTTTCATTATCCAATTAGGGGGGGAAATCCTTTGTAGAGCCTAGGGATGTAGCTCAGTGGTAGAGCACGTGTTCACCTTGTACAAGGCTATGGTTCAATCCTTTGTATCCCCAACCCCCTAAAAAAGCAAAACCAAAACACCTTTGCAAGTTCTTTTCTCCTCTACACTTATTTCACCAGACTAAACAGTTTAGACTGGCACCAATCATAGAAACACACTTTGAGCAGCACTGAAAATGTACCAATTTATAGGAAAAGAAACTAACTCTAAAAGAGATTACATGACTAGGCCCAAACTTCACAGGCCTGAAAACTGAGACTTCCTGTCTAGAACTCATCCTGCTCCAGATAACCATCATACCAAGATGAAGATATTCACTAAGGGGAAAAAAGCAATGCCGATTATTACTAGAAGAAAAAGCTAATATTCTACAACATACCTGCCACAGTTCCATGCTGATAGCACTGTCCAACTGAACAAGCCGGGTTTCCAAATGCATGGACTGGCTCTCTGGATTATTAAGATTGATTGCTGTACTTTGGTTATGGTGGCGTTGAATCTGTGATAAGTGCATTCTCAAATTGTCACACAGCTTACGGAATTCAGCCTTACGGGTGTACTGGAGGCAGAATTTAAATGCTACAAGCATAATTGACAAACATATTAGGCATTTTCCACTACTGACTTGAGTACTTGAGGTTTTATTAAGATTTGCCATGTTAACAAGATTCACCAAACTCATCTTGAGCATCTGAATGTGTTATGAAGAGAGGCAACTCCCTCCAAGGGCCCTATTTTGAACCCTGACAAAACAAAAAAAGACAGTGTCATCATTCCTGGCCTAAGACCAAAATATGGTTCTGGGAGTTACAAATTGTAAATGATTGGCATTTAGAAAAACTCACCCTTCAAAGACTTATGACTTCAAACTGAAACAAGTAAAATATTCTAGGCTAAAATACAATTAACTTACATTTCTCACTGACACAAATGCAACATGCTTTCATACTAAAATTACAAAATATATACTGGGTATTTACAGTAAACTACAACTATATACAGATATTCATATAAACCACTTGCTCCACAATTAAAATATAATAATTTCCTATACATTATTATGTATATGCAGTATTAGTATTCCTTTGCTCTTTAAAACAAAGTGGGTCAATTTAACTTTAAGTTAGTATTTATATCACATTACCCGCAAAAAAAAACCAAGTTCACTTATGGACAATGAAAATTAACATTGCTAGCCACATAAACAAAACACAGCCCAGTGGAGAAGGCTCATGAGTTCAAAGCCAGCCTCAGCAATTTAGCAAGGCCCTAAGCAATTCAGTGAAACCCTGAAACCCTGTATCAATAAAATATAAAAAAGGGCTGAGGATGTGGCTCAGAGGTTAAGCATCCAGGTACCAAAACATAAAGCAAAAAAAGCACAGTTCCCAGTATTCACAGTAAAACATTCTTAGTTGCAAATCACTTAGTACTTAGTATTTGAATAAAGAAAAGCCCATCATCTCTGTAAGACTGGCTTCACAGACACAAGTTTGTCATAAGGGTAAAATACAAAAGGCCAAGAGCACAGTCATATACAGTAAAAAGGCTGCATTCACCACAGGAAAAGTATGACAAGTGACAATAAGGGTAAAGAGGCTAGACACTTTCAATACAGTCCTTCACAAATTAAGTGTTTGGGGCTGGGGTTGTGGCTCAGTGGTAGAGCATGCGCCTTGCGTGTGTGAGGCACTGGGTTCGATCCTCAGCACCACATAAAACTGTGTCCATCTACAACTAAAAAAATATTTCAAAAAATTAAGTGTATGCAGAAAAACAATTAGATATTAAGATGATCCTCAATCACCAAGAAGGCCTAATTCTATATTCAATTTTACTACTTAAGAAAGGAAAACATACCAGGCACAGTGATGCACACCTAAAATCCCAATAACCTGGGAGGCTGAGACAGGAGTTCAAGTTCGGGGCAGCCTCAGATAACTTGGTGAGGTCCTCATCAACAAGAATAAAAAAGACTACGGATGTGGCTCAGTGATAAAGCGTCCCTGGGTTCAATCCCCAGTACCCATCGAAAAAAGAAAAAGAAAGAAAGAAAAAACATTTTTCATGGAATTCTTTTAAGCCAAAGGACTATCAAAACTGGAACTCAAGTTTACCAGAAAACAATGGAAAGTTTGTTTTTTTTTTCAGTCAACCAGAGAATTCCAAAATGACTTTTTAAAAACTCTCTTTAAATGACATCAGTGGCATATATTTCATATGGAAATACCTTAACTGGTAATGAATTTCTTATTCAAGTCATTTGTTTAATACTCAAATGTCAATCCCATTTCAATAAGGGTAAAAGTAGCTTGTTTCCTGGAAGTACCTTGGAGAAAAAGAGGTTAAACTTCTGGAAAAAATCTTTTTATTTCTCTTAATTATATTTTTATGTGGTGCTGAGGATCAAACCCAGTGCGCCTCACATGTGCAAAGCAAGAACACTCTACCACTGAGCCACAACCCCAGCCCTGGAAAAATCTATTCTAAAGTCAACTTTTCAAACCAAATTATTTGGATTTCACATTGTCATTTTACCTTGCTGTGCAATATCATGATAGAGGCGCTCTACTCTAGAATTGTTTCGAAGAAGATCCAAACATTGTCTGTATGATTCCCACAGGAACTTTACCCAGGGAGTTAAAAGTAATCTGTCAGTCCGATCCTGAGTGTCCTCCCCACTTACAGCACTTAGGAGAACACTACAAAAAAATTAAAAAAAAAAAAAAATTTAAATGTTGAAAACAATGAGACATATTTCCTACTGTGTCAATGATTAAAAAAATCAAAACCAACAAAATAGTACAAATTTTTTCCACAACTTCATACACACTTATTGTCTACATCTAATTCCCAACCTGTATTACAGCTATCTTTCTAAATGCTTCAATTTTCTGCTTTTACAAATTTCCAGTACTACCTAAATAACTGTTTGGGTTACTACACATTTAAAACTTTAAATAAAAATTTTTTTTCTTCTGATAAACATCTACTTCAAGTGCAGATGATGGAGACCCATGTAAAGAAAAACACTGACTTAACTATCAAAATATTTATCAAAGGTTTAATTCATACCTCTCAGGAGTCTGAATATTATCCAGATCTTCTATATCTAATACCATCTGTTGGGATTCTTCTTTAGCAGCTTCAGTTTTTTCCTCTGCCAGTTTCAAATATGCCCTAACAACATCCTCTAAAGATTTAATGTTCACCTAAGCAGGAGGGGAAGAAAAAGAACTTAAACCACTTTTTCCCAAATGTTTAGAGTAAATTATATGATAGAAAATATATCTGAAAGGTAAACTCTTCTGCATATTACTAAAAGCACTTTTAAAATATAAAACTGAATTCTGTCTGTACCTGCTGACAAATGTTCTTATACTGATATAATCCTTCCTTAGCCAAGTGGCTCTTACGAAGATCCACGCAAAGTTCCAAGTATTTCAACATAATCGGCTCGTGTATCTTTTGCCATGTTCTATGTTTCTTACTTTTCATAACATCATAAAGAACATCCAGAGCAGGCTGCTTTTTGCCAACCTCAAGAAATTCTGAAAAAAAAAAAAAAAAATTCAGGAGAATTAGTTACATATACAAAAGTCTAAATCTTGCATTTTTAACTGGTTGCTGTAACTTCTCATTACAGACTTTTTAAATCACATGTATTTTTGACATCTAAAAAAGCTATGCCATAATTATCTAAGATAGAACAATTAAAAGTCTGGTACTATGTCAAAATAGTGTACAGGTAAAACAACTTCAGCCAATTCCACTATGATTTAAAAGTTCCAGATATTGAAACAATGAGGAAAAGAAAATTTCTATCAACTTAGAAAAGTTCAACTTCAAAGTCACTTTCAACTAGCTGGTGAAATTTTTGCTCATTTACATTAACACTTGAGGCAGAAAAACACATAAGATTGCCTTTAAAACTTAAAATCAGTTGACAACACTGAAATTTTCAGGGTCTATTTCTAGGCTTTTTGTTCCATTCATTCTCTATTAATTAATGTGCCTACTCTTTAGTCAATACCACACTATCTTGATTTCTGTGTTCTTTAGATAAGGTCTTGAATTCAAGTAGAGTGTGCCATCTTTGTCCTTTAGTTTTGTGCAGACTAAACTAGGTCCTTTGCCTTTCCATACAAATTTTACAACTAGTTGGTATCATCTTCAAAATAACTTGCCAGGATTTTGACTGCGATTTCACTGAACCTATAAATGGGAGTTTAAAGAACCAATAATACTGAGTCTCAGAATCTGTGAACATGGTCTATTTTTCCATTTATTTACCCCAGTCTAAACATGAAAAGTATTAAGACAAATTATAACTATAGTATGCTATGGTTTGAATGTGTCGTCCTCCAAAATTCTTGTTGATACTTAAGCCCTAATGCAACCATATTAAAGAGATGAGAGGGCTCCATCCTCATAAATTGATCAGGACTTTATAATAGAGGAAACTAGTAAGACTGAGGAAACATCATTAGTCTCCACCAGAGGAGGTAGTAACAAAGCACCACCTTGGAAGCAGATAAAGCCTTCACCAGACATGGAATTTGTTGGCAGCCTGTTCTTGGATTTCACAACCTCCAGAAACGTGAAAAATAAATTTCTGTTGTTGCAGAAGTACCCAGGATGTGCTATTTTGTTTCAACACAAATGGACTAAGACAAAGGACATTCTACAAAATACCTTATCAGTATTTCTTAAAACAGTCATGATTTTCAAGGTCATGAGAACACAAGGAAAAGACTAAGAAACTGTGACAACCAAGAAATCTTAGAAGTGACAACTTAATACAATGTAGAATTGTTTGACTGAGGTTGAATCCAAGGTGCTTAACTACTGAACCACATCCCCTATCCTTTTTATTTTTCATTTTGAGAAAGCGTCTGGCCAAATTGCTGAAGCTGGCTTTGAACTTGCAATTCTCCTGCCTCAACCTACTGAGTCGCTTGGATTACAGGCACGCACCACCATACCCAACACAATGAGGGATTGTTGATGAGATGCAAGACAGAAAAAGGGAAGATAGGAAATCCAATTCCTATTATCAGTTACTGGTCTAAAAGTTGTGACAAATGTACCTTACTGATGGAACTTGTTCATAAAACGGTACAATGGGGTATAATATAAATGGGAACTATCTACTACTCTCATAATAATTCTGTAAGTCTCACACTGTTCTAAAATTGTTTTTTTAAAAACTGGAAATCCTCAGCACCACATAATAAATAAATAAACAAAATAAACATCTAAAACCTGAGAACTGTACACAAGAGAGTAACTTTTGAAAAATGTGGAGTATAATAGAGCAAAAATTCTTTTGAATTTACTATTCCTAAGCCAGAAGGCATTCCGATTGTGGAAACATTTTAAAATCCAGTTTGAGCAGGGCACAGTGGCTCATGCCTACAATCCTTGGCTTAAGAGACTGAGACAAGAACATCTCAAGTTCAAAGCCAGCCTCAGAAACTGAGCAAGGCCCTGAGCAATTTAGTGAGACCCTGACTCAAAATAAAAAATAAAAAGGGCTGAGGCTCAGTGGTTAAGCACCCCTGGGTTGAATCCCAGGTACAAAAAAAAAAAAAAAAAAAAAAAAAAGGAAAAAAAGGAAAAAAAATACAGTTCTAATCATAAGTTCTATGTATATTGTTCCTTTGGAAATTCAAGAGAAATAAATGACTCATCGGCAAGTCTTACTTTTTCTCACCCTTTGTTTTATTTTGCCCAAACACTTAGTAATTGGGGAGAAAAAGAGGTATTTTATCCAAGCCAATTGGTCAAGTTTGGCTTAAAAGTCAGCAATTACCAAATTTCACAAACAGAAAAATCTTCCAACTGCACATCTGAAAAACAATTTGAAGGAACTAAATCACTAATTTACACTATAAAATATCTTAAAACACTGCATCTCCATTTTTAAATATCTGTATTTTTCTTCTAAGGAAAAAATCTTGGACAAAGAATTTTTGTTCTTGCCAGGCACAGTGGCACACGACTGTAATCGCAATGGCTGAGGCAGAAGGATCAAAAGTTCAAAACCAGACTCAGCAAAAAGTGAGGGACTAAGCAACTCAGTGAGACCCTGTCTCTGAATATAATATGAAATAGAGCTGAGGATGTAGTTCAGTGGTCAAGTAAACCTGAGTTCAATTCCCAATACCCTCTACCCCCCAAAATAATTCTTGTTCTTTACTTAATGTGGCTGGGAAGATTGGGGATGCTGGGTGGGGGGAGAGCAAGCATGCGGGAAGCCCTGGGTTCAATTTCCAGCACCAAAACAAAGGCTAACCTAAAAAGTTACAGCATTATCAACCATGTAACTATGCTAGGCAAACAATCTCTTACTTGGGGGTTTGACTACATCTACAGATACAGTAATTCTCTACTATGTCTTCTTTTAACTATCACATCTTTCAGGAATGGTACTTCCCAATATTCCTTCCTCCAGTGAAACTTACAAACAATATTCCAACTCTCAAGACATATTGAAAAAATTGGGCCAGGCACATGCCTATAATCTCAGCAGTCAGAACACTGAGGTGGAAGACCATAAATTCAAAGCCAGCCTCAGCAATTTAGCAACATCCTAAGCAACTTGCTGAGACCCTGTCTCAAAAAATAAAAAGGTCTAAAGATGTAACTCAGTGATTAAGTGCCACTGGATCAATCCCTGCTACAAAAAAAAAAAAAAAAGTTTGCAAGTGGGCAAATCACACAATATGGAAAGAAATAATTATCTTTATAAAACACCTTGAATCACCCCTTATAATATCAAATCTTCTTCACATGCAAATATAAAACCCACACTATTATGGGTGAAAGTCTACCTTCAACTGAAGTCAGTCTTAAATGAGGAGAAAAAACTCACTAAATTGGGGCTGGGGATGTGGCTCAAGCGGTAGCGCGCTCGCCTGGCATGCGTGCGGCCCAGGTTCGATCCTCAGCACCACATACCAACAAAGACGTTGTGTCCGCCAAGAACTAAAAAATAAATATTAAAAATTCTCTCTCACTCACTCTCCTCTCTCACTCTCTCTTTAAAAAAAAAAAAACTCACTAAATTAAACAAAGTACAACCAGAAACTTTACTGGAATAAAAAAAAAATCTCCTTTTAAAATACTTATCCTCCTCCTGGAGTATGCAAAAGGTTATTTTCTAAAACCCACTGATACTTCAGGGTTTTTTCTTTCTTTTTTTATTCTTTTGGTACCAGGGATTGAACCTGAAGCCCTTAACCAGTGAGCCACATCCCCAGCTCTTTTTAGTTTTGAGACAAGGTCTTGCTGAATTGCTCAGGACACCTCATTAAGTTGCTGAGGCTGGCTTTGAACTTGCAATCCTCCTGCCTCAACTTCCCAAGCTGCTGGAATTACAGCTACAAGCCAAGAGTGCCCAGTGCTTCAGGAATTTTCCAAAGCTGTTTAATCAAAAGTCCATCGGTCAAAATTTTAGGAGAAAATGCCTTTAATCAAATTTATCCTTTACATTAAGAAAACCACAGTAGTAACACTAAAATGACCTCTTATTTTTAATTCACACATGGATTTAAATATTAAAATACTATATGTAACCATAATCAATATGCTTATGATATGGAATAAGAACAATGAGTTAAATTTGAAAGCAGAACCCACCAAGGAGTGATGACAAAATACAAAACTATTAAAATTTTAAAAATAAAGAAATAAAATAATACAGTTTTTAAATGGTAGTGTAGTTTCTTAACAATATTCTTAAGTTTTGGTCAGGGAACTACCAAGTACTTTTCACTTCCTAAACAACCTATCTAAATTTATTATGACTCCATACTGGCTGTGGTGAGGCACACCTGTAATCCCAGCAGTTTGGGAGGCTGAGGCAGGAGGAGCTAAGATTCAAAGCTAACCTCAGCAATTTAACAAAGCCCTAAGCAACTTAGCAAGACCCTCTCTCAAATAAAATAAAAAAAGGGCTGAGGATGTGTCTCAGTGGTTAAGCATCCCTGGGTTTAATCCCTGGGATTAAACAAAATTTATAACTCCAAATCCCATGCTTTCTAACTTTGAAAGTTCAAGCAAACTAAAGAAAACACATTAAAAAAAATTAAAAACCAAACTTAGTTAACACCCTCACCTCAACCAAATTTAAAAAATAAAGTATGGATAGCAAAGGATGTTAAAAGAAAAAAACTAGAATGGAAATATTTTTTGTAATTCACAAGGGTGAGTTTTCCTGTCTTTACGATTCATATATGTATGTATATGTATGTGTGTGTGTGTTTGTGTGTGTGTGTGTGTATTCATATGGAAGATTTAGGTCCTGCTGGGGGAGTTTTTTTAGGCTGGAAAGAACTATCATGCATTAATTGTTCTATTCTAATACTTAAAATGTTGATTTTCAGAATATTCTACAAGTTAAAATTAAAATCTGGGGATCTGGAGATATAACTCAGTGGTAGATCATCTACCTAGTGTGCATAAGGCCCTGGGTTTGATCTCTTAACACCACAATCAATCAATCAACCAAATCAATCAATCAGTCTAGAATTAGGACTATTACTAGGAGGGTGGGCATTCTGAGTTTATCTTTTGAATACACAATTGAAACTATGTATCTATCAATAAAGAGAAAGTTTAGGTCAGTCCTTTTTACTAATCTGTGCCAATAGAAGAAATAGATAAGCTATAATGTTACTCCATTTGTGGGGTTAATAACAATTTCATTTTTTTAAGGCATTGGTTGTAAAGTATAAACTAAAAGGCAGTTATAGGGTCAGAAGCACCTAGTTTGACACTAGTAACAACATAATATGGGGCACAAGTTTTCTCCCAATGATAAGGAGATATTAATTTCTGGCCTATAACTGCTGGGACAATTTCCTACCTTCCAGAACAATTACTGTCACTTTTTCCAAAAATAATGCCCTGATACAGAGACTCAGTGTGACTTGGAGGTTTATTTTTTTTTTTATTTTTTATTTTTTTTGGTTTTTTCAGCAGACACAACATCTTTGTTTGTATGTGGTGCTGAGGATCGAACCCGGGCCGCACGCATGCCAGGCGAACGCGCTACCGCTTAAGCCACATCCCCAGCCCCTTGGAGGTTTATTCTACTAAAATATATTATTTTATTAAGATAATGTATTGGATGTTCGGGGTTACAATGTTATAGATACAAAAAATTGATAAAATTAATTTCCAATGAGTGGAATACCCTTTTATCATTCTACTTAATGTTTGGTAAGCAGTGCCATGTGCCATTCACAATCTTATCCCTTTGACACTTTAAGAGATACCTCACTCAAAAGATCAAATGTATATAGGCTATCAGTTGGAAGTTAAAGCATCTCTAGCCACAAAAGCCACCAAACTACAAGGAGTCAGTACAGAACTTAAAAACTACACAAATATGACCCAAGTTTTCCCCCATAATATCCATTTCTCGTTTTGACTACTTTACTCTCAAATTCTTTCCAACTTGCCCTGCATGAATCAAGTTTATTTCAACTTGGAAATTGTGGGAAAAAGATTTGAAACACATTACATCCTTTCTATTTTTAAAAAGTTACTGAAATAAGCTTATATGAAGATTCCAAATGGAGTGATGAGGAAACAAGTTATGAACACAATGTAAGCAATGTTCAGGCCAAGGAGACCACAGTACTTCATCCTGCTAGCATAGACAAGGGTCTGCCGGTGAGGCATGCAACTGACCAAAATTTATCTACAATAACAGCGCAGAATAGAAATTTCATGCAAGTTATTTTGTATACCATTATAAAATTCTAAGTTTCAATACATCAAAAAAGTCATTAATTTAGCTACAGTTTAGTCTGTAGCAATAAATTTCCATTCCATTATATTTTCTTTCCTAAAAAATTTGTTTTAAATCCTTAAAGTGTCTCTTCTAGCCATTAGATTACTGTTTAGGATGGGTAGGGAATCAAATCTATGCTGTAGTTTTAATGTTTCGAACACAATTATTATGTAGTTAGTCCATTCCATAGACTAGTCCCTCCCCACAAAAACTCAGTTTTATTTTAAAGTATGAAAACAACACATCTTTGATCCCGACATTATCAACAATACATAATTTTCATTACTTTTATGTGTTGACTCCCACTGGTCTTTTCACAAAATGAAGTTTCAAACAAACTGAAGGAAAAAAAAAACACAACAAACTCTTGAAATATAAAACTGTTAACAGAGGGGCTGGGGATGTGGCTCAAGAGGTAGCGCGCTCGCCTGGCATGCGTGCGGCCCGGGTTCGATCCTCAGCACCACATACCAAAGATGTTGTATCCGCCGAAAACAAAAAATAAATAAATATTTTAAAAAAAAAACCTGTTAACAGACACGGTATGTCCATCTATAACATGGGTAAGACCCAAAACTTGTTTGGATGTAGGAAAGATGAAAATAAGAGCTACGGGTGCTTACAAAATACTTGTGTGTTCATTTAAAAGTAGGGAAAAAAAAAAAAAAACCTGAACAAGAAAGTTTCTGCAGAACAGAGATATGCAAAAGACATCTGCACCCCCATAATGTCCATGTAGTAAGTGCCCCTGGAACAGATCAGGGGGCACAAGTTTTTCCTGCAAGTGCGAGGGTTTAACTACCCACATGGAAATAGAAATAGCAAACAGCAGCGCTATGACAAGAGGGGGAAAAAAATCGATTTGGAAGTCAAGAGACCTTGGTTTTAGTCTCCCGGCTCAACAACTAATTGACGGAGTGACCTTGGGGAAACCATTCTCCTTCCAGGCCTCAGTTTAGGAAGGACCTTAAAGTCCCTTTATATTAACTCTGTTCCAACTTCCCATGTTTCGGAATAGGCATTCGGACTGCCCCAATCAATGCCAGAGGAGGAGGAAAAAAAAACAAAACAGGAAACGGGTTAAATGGGTCAGAGGCCCTAAAGTGCACTTAAGTGGCTGGATGAAGGGTAAGTAGACCCTGACCTGGCAAAGCACCTCGCGGGTCTAGGGGGCAGAGGTGTTTGCTGGGGGGAGGGGGGGGCGGAGGTGGACCTGCCGGACTCCCGGCCTCTGGGGGAGGTGGGGCCGAGGTTCTCGCGTGCATTGTCCCCGGGAGGGAGCCATGTTTCCTCCTCCCGGGCACTCCCAGATGGCGGTCGGGGGCGCTGGGCCTAAGCGGACCAGAGCCAGGTGGTCTGCAAAGCCAGCTGGAGACGGACGCCAGGAAGGAGCTGGACCCCGACAGAACTGTCTACTGGACCGCCGCCCCGCGTCGCACCAGCAGGCAGCAGAGGGAGTAAGGCCCGTAGGACGGTTCCGATCCACGCCTCCACCCCCAGTCGCTGGGAGTGAGAAGGAAACCGTGCCAGACCCGGGCCAGGACGGCGAATGAGGCCGCAGCGACCTCGGCTCTGGGCGCAGCCCGGGCAGGAGGCAGCAGGCCTGGGCCCTCGACCTCCGAGGCCTCGGGCTGCCCCACGCCGGCGCGCCCCGACACCCTACTCACCGTTGGCGCGTTTGAGGGCATTTTCCGGCCTCTGGAAATAGGCCGGCATCTTGGCGGCAGGCGCGGCTCACCCGGCGTCAGCGAACTCCCTAGCGGCCCGGGCCGGGAGAGAAGACGAAGGGGAACAAGCGCGAGAGTCCACGCGCCTCGCCAGCAGTCGCCCGCGCCCAGCCGGCCAGAGACGGAAAGGAAGGAGCCACGTGACCCCCGCGCGGCGGCACCGCCGCCACCTAAGCCCCGGATGTAGGGGCGGGACTCCACGCGCGCCACGCCCCTCCCGGCGCGCTGGCGTCACGCGCGCTGGCTGACGTGGCAGAGACTGTGGCGATTTCCGCGCCCGCTGGGATGGAGGGGCGCATGGGTCGTTAGGGAAATGATTCCCAGACCTTCCCTACTCGAGCGAGGGTCAGGGTGGGAAAGGTGAGTCTGGGTCCAGAGGCTCTGCAAGGACACAAGGCAGGCGCGTACACACGATTTCGTTTCCAACACGATTTGTGCGGACTCATGCTAACTTGCCATTAGGCCCCATCAGCGAGGCTAAGTGAAAATGCTGAGTTTATTTAAGGGGAATGTGTTGAGCAGGCTTCGTTAGCCCAGTGCTGCTCCCCACTGGGAAATAGCGGTGGCACGTCCTCAACGAACAAGCTTGGGGGGGGGGGGGCGCGGTGAAGAACAAACGAGCAGTTATTTCGTAACTTTAAAATAAAGTTGGTGTCACAAGGATTGCCGGGAAATGGAGGCTCCCCGAGGTGGCGAGCAGGGGCAGAGCAACCTGTCGTAAGGCAAAAGCCCTGGAGCAGAACAGGCTTGCATGTTTGAAAATACATGAGTGTCGTCGCTTTTACATATGGGGCACGTCACAAACAAACGTGAGAGAAATGTGTGTTAGTGGGGGAAAAAATTATAATGCTCACAGATTAAACCGAATCAAATTCTCAAGCCCTTGGTATGAAACTAAGATGAATTCAGAAGGAAATGTAGAAAGCTGTGGAATAATCTTTGCAAGAGTATTGCACATCTTGTAATAATAGGCAGAATATGTGAATTAGTGAAGGGATACTACATCAATAAATGAGGAAAACAATACACATAACAAGCATTTTTCATTCCTTCTCCTCAAAGAGGTGTTTTTATTATTATTAAACTAAATTTATTGCTATAAAGAAAGAAAATTTGGAAAATGCAATCCTGGAGCAAAAACTAAATGCTTTTTTTTTTTTTAAAAAAAGGCTATTTTTAAATTAGTGTCAGAGGTATTCTTTCTCCAAAATGCTTAGATCATTGTATATGCATTAGCTTAGTTGGCCCCAAAAATAAGAGCCAGTCAGGGGTTATATAAAAGCCCCACAAGTACTAAGAAGCTATAGGAACTGTTTTATAGGCAAGATCAAGGGACTTGTTTGTGTATATTATAATTAAGTCAAAATTAAAGAGTCAAACATAAAAGCAAATAGTTCTTTCATGTGTTTTATTTAAAAAAAGAAAACCTACTTAGTAGACCATAGAAAGATGCAAACTGAATAAAATAAAATGAAACCTGGCTTAAATATCAGAACATGCTTTCCAACATTCTTGACTTTCTATTATCATACCTCAAAGAAAATGACAAACTGGAATCGTTTATTATTATTTGTAAACCTAAAAGCAAACAAACACTAAAAAGTTGAGGGGTAAAGTAAAATCCAATATTCCTACACATTGATTTTTTCCCTTTCAAATTATTTAAAGTATATGAAGCATTTGGTAATATAATAGATAATAATTATGTAAGTGCAATAAATAAAATTATTTAGAATCTAAGGCTGGGCACAGTGGCTCTAGCCTCCAGCAGCTCAGGAGGCTGAAGTGGAGGATCACTTGAATCCAGCCTGAGCAACATACTCTATCTCAAATAGAAAAAGTATTTAGCACTGTTTTTATGAGTGAGTAAAGGCATAATGTCAATTTTCAGGATATTACGTATTAGGGTCAACCAACAGTTCCAACTTATTTGGAACCATCTAAGAGCCATAATGTTGAATGCTATAGATTTAAAAGAAAAAAAAAGTGCAAGAGTTAATGATTCCGGGGCTGGGGATGTGGCTCAAGCGGTAGCGCGCTCGCCTGGCATGCGTGCGGCCCAGGTTCGATCCTCAGCACCACATACCAACAAAGATGTTGTGTCCGCCGAGAACTAAAAAATAAATATTAAAAAAAAATTCTCACTCTCTCTCCTCTCTCACTCTCTCTTTAAAAAAAAAAAAAAAAAAAGAGTTAATGATTCCCACCAAGGCAGTGGCACATGCCTGTAGCTTGGCTTGGAGACTGAGACTGGAGGTGAGTTAAAAGCCAGCCTCAGCAATTTAGCAAGGCCCTGTCTCAAAAAAAAAAAAAAAAAAAAAGTGAATAAAAAGGTCTGGGAATGTGTCTTAGTAGTTAAGTACAGCTAGATTCAATCCCTATCAAAAAAAGAAGAGTTAGTGATTCCCTAGTTGACAATGGGGACACAATGAGAGTGAAGATGGGGTCTAATTTGACCAGGAGAAAACCATAATTACTTGCTGTTGCTCATTTAGTAGAAAACAGTCAAATTGAATATGATGAAAAATATTCTAAGCATGCTAAAAGGAAGTAGTCAGACTGAAGATTTTTATCCTAGTCAAGTTACTTTTGTAGTACATGTGATTGATAATTTCTCTAATACAATGTTTTAGGGTTTTTTTCCTTTTCTGTGGTTTGTTTGTTTGTGGTACTGGGGATTGAACTCAGGGTCTCACATACGGTTAGGTAAGCACTCTACCTCTGACCTATGTCCCCAGCAATTTTTTATTTTTTATTTTGAGACAGGGTTTCAAATTACCTTGCTGGCCTTGAAGTTGCCATGCTCAGCCTCCCTAGTAGCTGGGATTACAGGCATACACCATCATGCTGGGTTTATTTCAAGGTTTATGTTCCTGCCTTAGTGGAGTAAAGATTCCCCCAAAAACCAGTTGTTAGAGACATTATAAAGGCACTATTTTTTTTAATTTATTTTAAAGAGAATTTTTTAATAGTTTTTTTTTTTAATTTTTTAGTTCTCGGCGGACACAACATCTTTGTTGGTATGTGGTGCTGAGGATCGAACCCGGACCGCACGCCTGCCAGGCAAGCGCGCTACCGCTTGAGCCACATCCCCGGCCCTAAAGGCACTATTTTTGCAACATAATATCAAACAGGTTTAAAACAAGTATTATAAAATAAGTGTGGTGTTGCACTCCTGTAATCCTAGCTCCCGGGTCGGTTGAGCCAAGATGATCGCAAGTTTGAGGCCAAGCCTCACCAATTTAGCAAGACCCTATCTCAAAAAGGGCTGGGAATGTAGCTCAGTGGTAAAGTGCTCCTAGGTTCAATCCCCAGTATCAAATATGTTCTGCAATTTACAGGGTAGTCATATTGATGAACATAAGGAATTTCAGAGAGATAAGCTGTGACTCGTAGTAATACATTCATTTAACAAACCTTTATCAAGTGCATACCATGTACCAGGCATGGTAATTACACCTGCCATGATACCTGATAAGTATGTGAGTGATAGAAGTGAACGCGACATACTAGCTTCCTGCCTTCCAGGACTTTGGAGTCTTAGGGAAAAGCCAGTCTTCGAACATTGCAGAAGCTCCATGAAGAGACACACCACTGTGATAAAGGCCCCATGCATCTCTCAGCCCTTCTCGCCACACTGTCTTTCAGTGTTCTAGACAGCTTCTCCTCCAACTTGATGTATGCCATCAATTCACTTGGAGCATTCTTCACCATCACCTATTCTTTGCTTTTATATTGGGTTCCACTTAAATGTCAATTCACAATTCTTTCTTGGCCCCCAGATTAGCTTAGATGCCAAGGCAATAAGCACCAATAACATCCTATCTTACCCCTGCTCATTCTAAGCTCAGAGTGAAAATAACCAAATTTGTAATTCTTCCATGCCTGACAGAACAATGGGCAGATATTCTATTCTAAAAAATATAGGAGAGAAAAATGAATGATTGCCCATACATTTATATAAGATAACTTCTCACTATATCTGTGAGGAAGTAAGAACACGTTTGAAATCCAATGTGTCTTTCTAGTTCATAGAGCATCTACCCAGCTACTGTGAACTCCCAAGTATATACCAAAGCACCAGTACACAAATATTAATGAAGAAACAGTAATGTTCCTCACTCAAAGCTTCTAATTGCACTGGTTCTGAGTCTGGATACACCAAAGTCCATTTGTGATTTTTCTGAGGACATCATTCAACAATATCATGCTTTCCTACACCTAAGTATCCCTTCCCTTCCTCTCATCCCACTCACACTAACCTCACTGACTGCTGCCAATACTTCCAAGCCTCAGCCCAAAAAAACCTTCCTCTGCAAAGCCTTTCAAACTGCAGGGCAACTTAGCTGCCCCTTTGCCTATGTTCTTCAATCACGCCACTATTTATTCCACCACTGGCCCCATCTGTGGGCACCCTGCCAACCCAGCAGCCTTCTCAAGGAGTGACTGAATCCATATCTTAAACAACTGACTCCTAGAGACAAGATGAGGAACCAAGAAGCTCTTCCCACTAGCTAGCTCCAATCATTCTCTTTCTCTCCTCCCTTAAACTCTGACCTTTAAAGATCATACTGTGGTCAAGCTGGATCCCCTGCTACCCTTCTGAATCACTGCCTTTATAGGGTCTTCAGATCACAAACCACATCCTCCATTCCTTGACTCAGTTCTTGCTCCTGTCTCTCTTGGCAACACTAATGTCATAATTATTGGTGATTTCCTTTTTATTTAGATGATCCAACATCCTGGCCACTTCACCTTCACAGTTGTGTCCTCTGCCTTATCTCAGCCACTCACACATGGGGTCATACCTAGAGTCTGGAACAGGAATTGTCAAACTCTGCAAAGGCCAGATAGCTTTGTGAGCCAGGAAGTAATGTCTAATGTCTTCAATTATTTGACCAGGTGCTCTTGCTGAAAGGATAACTGTCAGTGTGCCCCCCCCTTACACTTTAAAATGTAGAGATCATTCTTAAATTGTACAAAAAACAGCATCAGGCTAAATTTGGCCCACAGGCCATAGTTTGCTAACCCCTACACTAGACCTTGTCATGCCTACAATTTCAGTTCCCAAAATCTTGATTTCAAGCATCTCAGCTTCTGGCCACCAACTCCTATGTTTTTTATACCTGAACTCCAACAACCCTTCTGCTTCACAGGGACCTGTAATCTATTCATCAATTCTGTGTTCCTAACTGGGACAAAGTAATCCCAACTACTTGGGAGGCTGAGGTAGGACGATTATGAGTTCAAGGCCAGCCTGGGCAACATTACAAGACCCTGTCTCAAAAAAGTAAAAGAAAAAATCTACATCTCCCATATTTCCTCCTTTCCTGACTTAGATTTGATTCCTTTCTTGCTCCTCTCTCCCTTTATTGTAATCACCTGGCAAACTTCCAACCCCAGTCAAATCCCACCTTTATCTATTTTTTCCTACATCCTATTTTAGCCAGAGAAAGACATACAACCTTGGTGGCATGTCTGGCTTTGAATTAAGACTACAAGCCTCAAGGAGCACCTTGTTGATGAAGGAGCTGTCAAACTATAGGGGTTCAACCCCTCCATTGCCTTGATGCACCCTTCAGTTGGCTTCCAGGATGACCCTTTTCTGATTTTGATTTTTTTTTTCCAATCTTTGCTGACAGCTGCTCACCTGTGTGTCCACCATGCTCTGAACTTTGAAGTTGAACTATTCCAGGGCTCAAGCCTCTGGATCCTGCCTCCTCCAGCTACAGTCATCTCTCGGTTCTAGATCATGGCTTTCAAAATCAACTCTACACAAAAGTGTATTGCTAGCCTTGATCTCTCTCCTGAAAGCCAGACCTGTAACACCTGATGCCCATTTCACACATCGGCTAAGTACTGAACACACTGTATGCTCATAACCTGCTCCCAACCAGACTCCTGGTTTCCTGTCTCCAGTATTCTCCTGTCACCTTCTCCTTGTTAATTATGGCAACCTCATTCTCCCACTTGCTCAGGTAAAAAATACTGGGAACATCCTTGACTTTTTCTAATACATCCCCACCTCTAATCAATCCATCCAACAGACCCCATATCTATGACCTCCATGGCTACCACATGGTTGGAATCATGCCAGGTGATTACTCCTTTTTATCTAAGATGAAATAGCTTGCTAACTTATCTGTTAACTTCTTAGCCCTCTTCTCTTTACTCTGCATATAGCAAATAGAGGAACTCTTTTCAAACAAAAATGAGACCAGAGTCCCCTGATCAAGACCCTACAGTTTGACAGCTCACTTCGTGAAAGTCCTCACAATGGCATGCACAGTCTGTCCCTACAGTGTCTCCCCTGTGATTTATTATTTTCCCACCACCACAATGTCACCTTTTTAATGAGGTCTTCTCTCACCTCTTACTTATTTAGGTTCTAGGGATTGAACCCAGGGCCACTTTACCATCAAGCTACATCCCCAATCCCTGCCCCTTTTTTGCTTTTTATTTTATTTTGAGAGAGAGTCTCACTAAGTTGCCCGGGCTGGCCTGGAACTTGCAATCATCCTTCCTTAGCCTCCTGATTTGCGGGATTACAGGCATTCACCACCACACCAGTCTGGTTCCCACACCTCTTTAAATTATTAAAGTAGTAATAGCTTCCCTTTCTTCATACTTCCTAGCACTCTTTTTTAAATATTTACTATTTTTTTTGGTTGTAGTTGGACACAATACCTTTATTTTATTTACTTATTTTTATGTGGTGCTGAGGATTGAACCCAGTGCCTCACGTGTGCTAAGCGAGTGCTCTACCCCTGAGCCACAACCCCAGCCCCAAGAACCCTTTTTAAAAATTTTTTTTAGTTGAATATGGACACAATACCTTTCTTTTACTTATTTACCTAATTTATGCGGTGCTGAGGATCGAACCCAGTACCTCATGTGTGCAAGGCAAGTGCTCTACCACTGAGCCACAACCCCAACATCCCTAACACCCTTTTTTATTTTCCTTTGTAGTACTTATCACCATCTGACCCCCAAATATTTTATTTATTGTCCATCCCTGTAGAATATATAAGCTTAATTAAGGCAAGGGTTTTTATGTCCATTTTGTTCTCTGTTGTTTTTGTAACACCTATAACAGTACCTGGCACATAATAAGCCTTCATTAAATATTTGCTGCATGGATGATCTAGTTGATTAAAAGAAACCTCCTAAACCAGGCATGGTGTGCACTTTAATTCCAGCTATCTGGGATGCTGACCCTATAGGATCGCTTAAGCCCATGATTTGAAGACCAGCCTAGGCAACACAGCAAGACCCTGTCTCAAAACCAAAAAAAAAAAAGCCTCCTATATTATGATTGACAATTTGCATATTGATCTCCCTTGAAGGTGACAACTGGGACAGCTCATCATTGTGCACAGACAGTGCCTGGTACATGGTCAACACACAGAAGGTGTTTGTTCAGTGTGTGTTTCAGAGCCCCTTAATCATTCCAACTTCAAGATAACAAGGTCCAGGCTGTGTGCGCGCAGAGGACTGAGCTAGCTCGCAGTAAACACCTCTTTGCTGCTTACATCGATCTTGGTCTCTGGTGGTCTTTTAGGGGTCCCAAATTCAAGCATAACATTTGGGGGCTCGTCCGGGATCCCCCTTATAAGCCTACCCAGACACCCCGATCAAGAGGTGATGAAAACTCGGCTGGTATACAAGTCTTTTAGGCAGAAGCTTTAAAAGAGCATTATATCAAGCTGGTGTTCTAAAGTTGTATGAAGCACCCATCCCCAGATGACAATCTGTTTTTCCACAACCAGACTTCAAATGGAACTGACTTCTAAAAGGGAACTCACGTCCCCTACGTCGTTGAGCCCCCTCACATTCAACACCCCCTTTCAGCTCTGAAGCAGCCAGAATGAGCCATCACCCCTTCTCCTTACAGCAATAAGGAGTTCCTAAAATTAGAGAGGGGAATGAAGCCAGAAATAGATAGATAGTGTAATTAGATAAATCGAGTCAGATTGGACCTAAGAGGCCAATTTTGAGTGAGTTTGGGAAGTTGAAGACTGTCCCCTGAGGGTTACTGTTTACCAAGATGTAGAGCCTGCCGAAATAGACCCCAACTGAGGGAAACATGTTTGGTTCCCAAGTTTCCAGACAAAGGGGGGAATGAAAAACCAGCCTCTACCTCAGAGCAAAGCCTGTCCAAGAAAGGGGGCATGACCCTTGTCCTTGGAAAAACCCACAGAGCACTCCTAGGCACATACCCACCCTGCTGAGTTGTTTATCTACAAATAACAGGAGAGATCTGATGCCTCAGGTGTCCCTGACTCAGTCAGGCTAGGTGAAGACCCATAGCAACCACCAATCAGCATGAGACAGGGAAAATACCTGGGATGCCAGATGACCCTCCCAGTAGTTTATGGTGGTTGATAACATGTTGGGAAACCATGTAGTTCAGCACATACTCCCCTCATGGCTTAAACCAATCAGTTCAAACGAATCCCTTCTTGTACTAACCAATCACCCTTACCCAACTTGTTCCCACCAGTGAATGTGCAAATCATGTTTTAGAGTTGTTTTATGATTTTCCCGCGGTGTGTTATGATTTGCTAAGAGATGCTATGATGTATGTGAAGTCCCTGCCTTCCCCAAAGAGTGTATAAAACTGCTGCAAACCCTGAGCTCGGGACCTCTCAGCGTCACCAGTTGCTGTGTGCTCCTGGAGGACTGAGCTAGCTCTCAATAAACACCTCTTTGCTGCTTACATCAAAAAAAAAAAAAAAAAAAAAAAAGATAACAAGATCCAAAATCTTATAGCCTTGCATTCTTTCTTTCTTTTTTTTTTAATTTTTAGCTGTAGATGGACACCTTTATTTATTTATTTTTTATGTGGTGCTGAGGATGGAACCCAGTGCCTCACACATGCTAGGCCAGCGCTCTACCACCGAGCCACAACCCCAGCCCTAGCTTTGCAATGACAATGTCCAGATGGGGTTGAAATCTTTTCAACAGGGATATAACAAGGGCAGAGGGGAGCACATTGTGCCTGGCAATTCTCATTGGATCTTTGAGTTCTGGAAATTTACAGCAGGAAAATTGGAATGCAAATTCAATTGAATGTATTTTTAGCAGAAACATATCCTGTCAGTGTTAGCTACTTATTGAGGGAAATGCATCGTATGCTCAGCTGTCTTCATCCATTAACATTCTGTAGGCCTTAGGAGAAGGCTGAGGGAAAAAGGGGGAACATGTTTATGAGAACTGGTACATGAGACTGCTCCCTAATTTGTTCATTGAGTAACACTTGTCACTGTTGACAAGCCAAGAAGCCCAGCTTCTGCTTGGGGTTTTGGGAGGCCATGTCCAAAGCTATACTAACCAACTAAGCCACAAAAGTGGAGTAAGACTGTGCATAGAGGTTCAGGGTGTGGTTTGAAAACAAGCTTCTCTGTTAAGTATGTTAAACATGATTACAAGGAAATGTGGAGACACAGGGCGTGAGCTTTTGTGTTAGTTAGGCAGAGATTAGATGATATTTGCATGGACCTTTTCCTTGTATTATCTTTTCACGGAGCAACTTTAAGTGGCATCTCCTCAGAGAACCCTTACCTAACAATCTGAATCTGAAGACCATGCTGTTGGAATTCCTGCAGAGCACTCACAGTAAACTGATAGTTTTCTTCATTTCCTTGATTACTGTTGTCTCATCACAGTAGACGGTAAATTTTAAGGGGTCAAGTTTGGTTCACTTTTGTGTCTTGCCTGGTACAGAGCACTCACTCCATACATAATGTGATATATGAATAAACAAAAGGAGTGAAGATTGTAGTGGACAGAATTCTAAGATGTCTCCAACATTCCCATCCTCTGTTGTACAGGGGGGTTCCCATGCCCTACCTAATCCCTGGGGATTAGGTTATGTTTTATGTTATGGTTGACTTTAAGAAGGGGAGATTGGGGACTGCTTTGTGGCTCAGTGGTAGAGCGCACACCTAGCATGTGCAAGGTGCTGGGTTCGATCCTCAGCACCACATAAAAGTAAATAAAAAATAAAGATATTATGTCCAACTACAACTAAAAAAAAAAGAAGAAGAAGAAGGGGAGATTACTTGAGCAGGCCTAACCAATCACAAGAGCTTTTAAATCTGGGCCAATAGGTCATCTGAGTTTGTGGAAGGAAGAGATGCCAAGCAGCAGCAATAATACATGAAGGGAGCTCAGTGACAGGGAACTGCAGGTAATCTGGAAAGACTGAGGGTAACCAACAGCCTTCCAGAGAAACAAAGGTTTCCTTCCCACAACCACAAGGACCTGAATTCTATCAATATTCTGAGCTTGGAACTCCCTCCTGGAGCTTCCAGGGAGGAATGCAGCCTAGCTTTCACCTCGATTCTAGCCTAGCAAGACCCTAAGACCACTGACCCATAGAACTGGGAACTCATTAGCAGGTATTGCTTTAAGCCTCTAGTTTGTTAATTTGTTATGTAGCAATAGAAAACAAATATAGAGAAAGTTTTCTCAAATTAATTCTTAGAGAAACAACAGTGAAATGCTAATAGAATTTAAAATTCTAAAGCTACTTTGCTCAGGGATGTAGCACAGTGGCAGAGCACTTGTCTAATATATATGAGGCTCTGGCTCCATCCCCAGCACTGCAAAAAGAAGAAAAAAAAAAAAAGTTTAGAACTACCTTGCCTTGTGTGACATGAAAAAGAAGGCACCATTCAATGGAGGAAAAGGTCTAGACTGAGTAAGGCTACAAATTCAGACTGCTCAAGCAAAAACCTTACAGGGAAGCTGAGTTGAAGAACATGTGATTGGGGTTTATATTGAATTCCACCTATGGAAAATGTGGGGGTCCCTCGTCCACGTGACCAGACAGGTTTGGGCATTTTCTAAATCTGCTCTAGTTCCAACAAGTACTTACTCTTTTCTGTGGATCAAGGAGCCAGCAGGCTGTGCAGTACATTATTGACAAGGCAGATTTGGGACTGATGTCCTCAGGAAAGCCTGCTGGTGAGATAGGCTCTTGACTGGTGACTGGGAGCTTAGATTTCAGCAGTGGTCCACCACTCCCAGAACCCACAAGAGTGTTGACTTCCCTAAACTATGTGTATAAATTATGGGGTTCATGCTGAGAATCTGGAATTTAGGTAGGTGCTAGGCAGGGGGTTGCCTGCATGACTGGTCCCCAGTAAAATCTGGCACTGAGTTCTAATGAGCTTCCCTGGTCAACGGCATTTAACAAGTGTTGTCACAACTTGTTGCTGGCATCCTGTGGGACTCCACTGGGAGAGGACTCTTGAAGCATGGGCCTAATTTTCTCTGGGCATCAACCCTGTCACCTTTTCCCTTTGCTTTTGGAGATTGGGGGTTGAGGTTGTGGCTCAGTGGTAGAGCGATGTAATAAACCATATCCATGAATATCATGAATATAGCTGCATGTTGAATCCTATGAGTCCTTTAAACAAATCATCGAATCTGGGGTGGTCTCTCCTTATCTACAAATGTTGCATAAAGATTTTTTTTTATTTTATTTTTTTGCATAAAGATTTTTCCTGATTCAAGCCTTTATTAGGGAAGCACAGAGAAGAATATGATTACTCCCACTTAATCACTGAGAAAACAAGCACAGAACATCATCATGAGTGAGGTTTCGCAGCTAAGATGGAATTTGAACTCAGTCTATTCCCATGCCCCAGTCTGTGACAGCACAGAGATCAGTCTTGAAGCTAAGGTTGGGTGGGAATGCCTCCTTTCTCCCTCTCTCCACCTACTCCTTTCTCCTTAACTATGGCGAACCTGTCTGGCAGGTCTGACAACACAAACTGATGAAATAGGAGGGAGGGAGACATCATTTCCAGTCATCCCCTTCCTATAAACAGTGTCTCCACAGCTGGCCTTATGGCCCACCTGTAGGAGCCACTCAGCCTTCATTATCCTCCCCCTCCTTGCACCTACCACCATCTCCCTCAAATCCTTTGTTTCCTTCTCCTTCTCCCTCATTTATTTTCTGAATTCTTAGTATGTGCCAGAGACAAAGTTAGCACCTATAGGCCTTGGCCACATGGGCCTGCTCCCTAACTTATTCATTGAGGAACTATTTGAGTGCCTACCCTGGGGCAAGGACAAGGAGCAAGGAGAGGCAATAAATCCAACACTTCTATTCCATTCCAATCCTGAGACTCTTTACCTTTTTCTCTCACATTTGGATGTCTAGTTCTGAATTTCCAAAAGCAATAAAACTGGCCATGACTTCCCTCTCCCTCTTCTGTTTTTCAGCCTGATTAGGAGAAAATTTCAGACAAGAAATCTGCTTTGATCACCTCTGTATCCATCTCCCTAGCCTTTAGCTATGTCACAGACTGTTTTATGAATGTTTGCACAGTGCACATCATGCAAGGGAAAATTTTTTTTAAGAGAGAGAGAGAGAATTTTTTAATATTTATTTATTAGTTCTTGGCGGACACAACATCTTTGTTTGTATGTGGTGCTGAGGATCGAACCCGGGCCGCACGCATGCCAGGCGCGCGCTACCACTTGAGCCACATCCCCAGCCCCAAGGGAAATTGTTATACTAACCCTGTGTTCTTGCAAATTTAGTGAAAAATTATTCCCCAAGCCCAAACACCACACAAAATTATTTTGAGATAAATGTGTCTCTGTGAGATTCAGTCAATGACCTTGATAATGTGAAAAGAATAGTAGATCTGGGGTATATGGATTTAACGTATTCTCTCATATTTTTTATTTGACTTATTTCATTGAATCTAGAAATGCCATTAATGGTGAAGCATCATTATTGTACATACCACTAAGGGGAAAAAAACCTGCTACCAATTGTAATTATAAAATGCATTGCAGTTTTTGAGAATATTTAATTTGAACTACTGAAAACAATCAAATACTGTATTTTGAAATTTTGAATTATAAATAATAGGGGGAAGGAAAAATTGATGAAGTTTTGCCTAACTGAAGAAAACACTCAAGGCTGGGGATGTAGCTCAGTGCTCACCTAGTATGCGTGAGGCACTGGGTTCAATCCTCAGCACCACATAAAAATAAAATAGAGATACTGTGTCCACCTAAAGCTAAAAATAAATAAATAAATATTTAAAAAAGAAAACACTCGGACGGGGATGTAGCTTAGTGATAGCTCACATGCCTTAGCACATTAGAGGTCCTAAGTTTTATGCCTAGAAAACTGAAAAGAAAGAAAAGATAAAAGGAGGGAAGGAATGGAGGGAGGAAGGAAGGAAAGAAGAAAGAAAGAAAATGCTATTAGCAAATGAGTTTTTTCCAAAGTTTTTCTATGGTATTTTTTTTTTTTTTGCTCTTGAAAAATGTTTATTGACTTAACAGTAATTTATGAGCACGTTATGATGTGGCTGCCAGAAACAGACATCCTTTAGATAGTTCTGAGTAACATGCACCTCTCAGTTCTGTCAAGATATTTTTTTTTGTTTTGACCACACTTTTATGACATCACTTAACCACTTTAACTATACAGTTCATACACTCACATTTTTGTGCAGCCAATCCCAACCTACAAAACTGTTTTCAGCTTGCAGAATTGAGTCTGTACCCATTAAACAACTTCACACTTATCCCTTGTCCCAACTACCAATGTCACCAACACATTTTTATCATTTTTTTAATTGTAGCCATCTTAGTGTATGTGAATTAGTATCTCATTTGATTTTGATTTGCATTTCCCTGATGCATCTTTTAATTTGCTTTGCTTCTTTGAGTATATGACTATTCAAGTCCTTTGCTTTTTTTTTTTTTTTTTTTTTTTTTTTTTTGTACCAGGTATCAAACCCAGGAATTTTTAACCACTTAGCCAGATTAAATCTCCAGCCAATTTTATTTTTTATTTAGAGACAGGGTCTCCATAAATTGCTTAGGGCCTTGCTAAGTTGCCAAGGCTGACTTTGAACTTGCAAAGTTCAAAGTCAGCCTTGATTAGACCTTGGATTAGGCAATGTTTTCTTAGATAACACACAGCACAATGACAAAACAAAAAATAGTTTAATTGTATTTCATAGAAATTTAAAACTTTGATGCAAAGAACACTGTCTCTAAGTTAAAAAAAACCTATAGAATGGAAGAGTTACATAAAAATCATATATCTGATATAAGACTAATATCCAGAATATATTCAGAATATATAAAGAATATATAAAGAATATATCCTTGAATATATAACCCAGTAACAAAATGGCAAACAACCCAACTTAAGAATGGACAAAAGGCTAGGTGCAGTGGCACACTCTTATAATCCTAGCAACCCGGGAGGCTGAGGCAGGAGGATTGCAAGTTCTATGGTATTTTTATAGGCACGGAGTCCAAATAGTGTATTTAATATATATCTGTATTAAATATAAACTTTAAATATTTGTAAATATTTATATTTGAATTCTTATTATACAGTTCATATATGAATATATTCTCATTTTAAAAGGTTGGAAAACTGTGGGGGTGCACACCCCAAACTTTACTTCACACCATTTCCCCACATGCTTCCTCTGAGGAAGTTTGGCGTATGGTTACCTCATCCTACAAATAACCAGATCAGCTTAGGATTTTCCTTATACATGGGCTTATAGTAAGTTAGTAAATACATGTCTGTTACTGGACTACAGTCTAGGCTGCTGGCCATTTGAAAGCCAATATTTGGGAGACAAGAGTTTGAAGAAATTAGGCTTATTCAAGGGCCAGCATCTTGAGAGATGGAGGGGCTGTCACCCTCAAAGCTTCATCTTGGAGGACTCAGGAGCACATGGGGCTTTCATAGGGAGGATAAGGAAAATATGGACAGGAAGGTCCCTCTGAGGAGGGTCTTCATCATCCCAGACATGCATCTCTTTCTTCTTTGGCATATCACTATGAAACTTGATCTCCTGAGGCTTCTGTAGTCATTTTAAGGGAAACATATTACTTCCGTGCAAGTTAAATCTCACGGCAATTTACATACTTTGTGTTAGTTTATGCACTGGGTTAAAAGAACAAGTTATCTGAAGGTCAGCAGATATCCTGGGCTCTGTAAATGTAAAGAAAGATTACTTAGCAACTAATACCTTGACCATTTAGGTGGGGCTTCTCTCTAGAATTAGGAATGCTGGGTAAGAAGGAAAGAGGTATATTTGCCAAAGTTAGGGAGAGGAAGAACCCTGCAGAAAGGCAAAGGGAAGGGAAGGGAAGCAAAGGACAACTCCCAAAGTGTCAGTCACTGTTACAGTCTCCTACATAGTTTCATAGCATTCTACAGTATGAATTTTTTTTTTTTTTTGTACTAGAGATTTAAAGCAAGGGCACTTTACCACTGGGCCACATACCCAGCCTTTTTTTCCCTTTCTTTTTCTTTTCTTTTTTGAGACAAATTCTCACTATGTTGCTTAGGGCCTCGCTAAATTGCTGAGGTTGGTCTTGAACTTGCAATTCAATACTCCTGTCTCAGTTGCTGGGATTACAGGCCTGTGCCACCACACCCATCTGTACCATAATTTTTTTTTTTTAAGAGAGAGTGAGAGAGGAGAGAGAGGGAGAGAGAGAGAGAGAGAGAGAGAGAGAGAGAGAGAGAGAGAGAATTTTTAATATTTATTTTTTAGTTCTCGGCGGACACAACATCTTTGTTGGTATGTGGTGCTGAGGATCGAACCCGGGCCGCACGCATGCCAGGTGAGCGCGCTACCGCTTGAGCCACATCCCCAGCCCTGTACCATAATTTTTAAAAGTTTATTCATTAATGTATTATTTAGGTAATCCTCACATTTTTAAAGTTACCAGTAGCACTGCATAAACACCATTAGCCAAGCATTTTTGTATGCTTGATTATTTCTTAAAAGTAATTGTGGGAGTCAGGCCCCTGCAATTCACTGATAATAAGACAGATAGAGGGGCTGGGGATGTGGCTCAAGCGGTAGCGCGCTCGCCTGGCGTGCGAGCGGCCCGGGTTCGATCCTCAGCACCACATACAAACAAAGATGTTGTGTCCGCCGATAAAATAAAAAATAAATAAATAAATATTAAAATTCTCTCTCTCTCTCTCTCTCTCTCTCTCTCTCTCTCTCTCTCTCTCTCCCTCTCTCCCTCTCTCTTTAAAAAAAAAAATAAGACAGATAGATACTTTAGAATTTACTAGGAAAAATAAAAGTAATATGACTTTAATTGCATGTTGAGTATGTGGCAGTTCATACTGATTTCACTAGGAAATGACTAGTTGTATTTAATACAGGTTTTATGCATTTAAAGAAAATATGTTAATTAATGAAGACTTTTTAGAAGATAGAGTATCTATATCTATTAAAATTTATAAGTGCATACCCAGCTGAGTGTGGAGGCACAGACCTGTAATTCCAGCGTCTTGGGAGGCTGAGCAGGAGGATCAAAAGTTTGAAGCCAGCCTCAGTGAGACCCTGTCTCTAAATAAAATACGAAATAGGGCTGAGGATGTGGCTCAGTGGTCAAGTGCCCCTGAGCTCAATCCCCGGCACCAAAAAAAAAAAAAAAAAAAAAAAAAAGTGCATACCCAGCAATTTACTTTTTAAAAAATTGAGATAGGTCTCACTAAGTTACCCAGGCTGGCCTTGAACTTGCAGTCCTACTGCAGCAGCCTCCAGAGTAGCTGGGATTACAGGAATGCTCCTCCATGTCCAGCATATTTCTTAAGGGTTTGTCTCTAATTGTCACATGCTATGGTCTCTTACCAAAATTCATATGTTGAAATCCTAAACCCTAAATTGATGGTATTAGAATGTGGGGCCTTTTGAAGTTAATTAGATCATGAAAGTGGGGCCTCCCGTGAATATAAGCTTATAAATAGGCCTGGGAGAGATCTCTCAATCTTCTGCTACATGATGTTACAGTGAGCAGACAGCTGTATATGAAGAAATGTGCTTTTATCAGACACTAAATCTGCTGACACCTTGATCTTGGACTTCCCAGCCTACAGAACTGTAAGAAATAAATTTCTGGGGCTGGGGATGTGGCTCAAGTGGTAGCGCGCTCGCCTGGCATGCGTGCGGCCGGGTTCCATCCTCAGCACCACATACCAACAAAGATGTTGTGTCCGCCGAGAACTAAAAAATAAATATTAAAAATTAAAAAAAAAAGAAATAAATTTCTATTGTTTAGAAGCCACCTAGTTTATGGTATTTTGTTATAACAGATTGAAGGAACTAAGGCATTCCAGAGCCCCAGGGTTTACTCTTTGGCCATCAAACAAATCCAAGTAGATTATGAAGTAAGTTCTGGATCATTCCACTTCCATTTGAGACTAACTATCACAGCCTCACAGATCACTGTGGAAGACTGTGGTCTGGGCCCCAGTATTTTTACTCAGAGCATAGATACTTCTGCTGGTTCTTGGAGGAGGATGGAAGATCTCACTGACTCACTGATAAACTCTGTAAACCAGGACTTTTGATCTGGCCCCTATGCCCAGACTATGCAAGGGGTGGGGGCTAACTACCCCAGGAACAGCAGATCAGGACTGGTTCCAAGGTCCACTATTCCACACATGTCTCTTGTCACCTTTTCTCCTTGGAGGTATTGGAATCACCTAGTGAGTCTAGCACATTTCCTCTTAAAACCCTCCAAACACAAAATAATGTGACTGTAGATCTTAATTCCAGACAAGGGAATGTTCATGGGAGACTATCTAAGTGAAAGCAAGGGTTCAAATCTTTACTGCAGAGAAAAGAAGGGGCTACCTTTAATGATTCAAAGTTTTTGTTTGTAGCTGCTCTTTTGCAAAAGAGGAGGGGAAAACCCCACAGAAATACAATCTCTGGCCAGGCTCCACATATCTAATATAAATTGCCTAAGAGCCTCTGCTTGGTTGGCTGGGGCAATCATAACAAGTTTCTCATAGTTTAGAAGCTAGAAGCCTGAGACCAGAGTATGTTGTCAGGTTTCTGTGGCCCTCCACTTGGCTCCAGCAGCCACCAGGAGGTGGCTGTCTCTTGTGTTTATGTTTCTTCTTATCATAAGGTCACTTTGTTAGATTGGATTAGGGGACACCCCAATGGCTTTCTTTTAACTTAATCACCTCTCTAAAGGCCCTGTCTCAAATACAGTCACATTCTGAGGTACTGGGTGTGAGAGTTTCAAAATAAATTTTGAAGGGACACAATTCAGCCTATAACAGTAACTGAAATATGTTAAGATTTTATAATTTTCCTGGTTGATTGGATGGTGTATTTAAAGTAGGGACTGATGCAGATTCATGTGAAGGTTAATAAAGGAAGTTCACAAGAGGGTCTATTTTCCTTATAAATGCTTTGTAAAACCTTACTAAATATTGCAAAGGCCAATGATACCTGAGTACAAGTATATACTTGGCTTCCAAACTGATTCTGAATCTGCATCTCCTCAACCCCAATACTGCTTATTTTCTGTGAGAACTGGATATATAAATAGCTACTCCCTATGACAGTAAGCATAGGGAATCCAAAGGCGCATAGTTCATGGTGCTGCCCTCAGTCTAGTGGGAGAAACAGAAGAGCCATATACACACCTATGTATACTCGAATGAAAAAATGTTATCCTAGCTCTGTGGCCAAATGCTATCAAACCCTGGAAGAGGAAGAGATTAGTTTTGCCTAGGGTTGTTTTTTTTTTTATTTTTTATTTTTTGAATTATTTTTTAATATTTATTTTTTAGTTTTCGGCAACCACAACATCTTTGTTTGTATGTGGTGCTGAGGATCGAACCCGGGCCGCACACTTGAGCCACATCCCCAGCCCCTTGCTTAGGTTTAATGCAGAAATGGCATTGAAATCTTTTTTTTTTTTTTTAAGAGAGAGTGAGAGAGGAGAGAGAGAGAGAGAGAATTTTTTAATATTTATTTTTTTTAGTTCTCGGCGGACACAACATCTTTGTTGGTATGTGGTGCTGAGGATCGAACCCGGGCTGCACGCATGCCAGGCGAGCGCGCTACCGCTTGAGCCACATCCCCAGCCCAGCATTGAAATCTTGATGATGTCAAATTTCCCAAGGTTAAAAGCAAGTAGAACAAGGAACTTGCACAAAATATGGCAGCATTATGATAAAAGTGGAAAACAAGAAACTAATATCCATCAAGGGACAATGGAAATAATAATCTTTTCATACACAAAATCATATCTCAACAGTTGAAATTACCAAACCAGAGTTATATGGAACTTGGACAAATGTGAATAAATCTTTTAATAAAAACATAAAGTTGAGCAAGACAAGCAAGTTGCAGACAAATACAAATGGTACACTACGGAATAGGAGCCTGTGAAGTACAGCCATCAGCCATGTGACTGGAGTCTAAGCTCTTGGGGCTATTTTCTGGCACTGCCACTTGCAAGTCCTGTGAACCTGGGCAAGTTGCATCACCTTTCATTTTTATCACCTGTAAATTGGGAGTCAGAACAGGCCCTGCACACGGAGTGATGTGGTGATCTAAGGAAGTGATATGAATAAAACACAACAATGCCCAGCAGTCAAGAAGTGTGAGGGCTGGGGCTGTAGCTCAGTGGCACAGCACTTGCCTAGTATGTGTGAGGCACTGGGTTCTATCCTCAGCACCACATAAAAATAAACAAAACAAAGGCATTCTGTCCATTCACAACTACAAAAAAATTAAATTTAAAGTGAGCTACTGTTAAATTGGTATAAAGTTTCAAAGTAAGGAAAACAATACTCTTTTTAAGAGAGAGTGAGAGAGGAGAGAGAGACAGAATTTTTAATATTTATTTTTTAGTTCTCGGCGGACACAACATCTTTGTTGGTATGTGGTGCTGAGGATCGAACCCGGGCCGCACGCATGCCAGGTGAGCGCGCTACCGCTTGAGCCACATCCCCAGCCCGGAAAACAATATTTTATGGGATGATATGTGTTAAAGTTTTAAAACAGGAAAATAACAACCTAATAAAATAACAGGGGAAGGGAATTGAGGAAGACTAGGGGTAGCTTTGATTTCATTTGTGAATTCTGATGTCCTAAGTTGGTTTGTGACTACACATCTTCCTTAGAATGTGTTGAATAAAATAAAATGTATAGGAGGCCATTGTTTTGGACTAAGCTCCTGCACTAAGCCCAACAGAACATAGCAAACTAAAAGGAAATGACTCATCCTAAATGCCAAGTAATCAAACTCAACTTGAAAATGGGGCCTGTTTTCAGAAAACAGGCGATTCACAATGACCCATCAGAAGAGGCCCAATTTACCTGAGTAGCAGAGAAGGCAGAAAGAAAGCCTGTTTTAACCCCAAAATGAAATAACTTTGAAACGGCCAATCCCCTTTTTGTTCTTCATTTCTGCTTTTTTCTTTTCTTTTTCTGTCTATAAAGCCAACCTCTTCTCAGCTTAAAATTCAAGCCTGTGCAGAGGCTGTTGCCTATAATTCTAGTGAGTAGAGAGGCTGAGGCAGCCTCATAAGTTGGAAGGCAGCCTGGGCAATTTAGTGAGATCCTGTTCCAAAATAAAATTAAAAAAAAAAAAAGAGGTTGTATAACACCCCTGGGTTCAATATCCAATAGCTAAACAAATCAGTAAATAAACGGTTGTGATTTTGTCTTTAGAGAGTTGGTATTCATGTATGAAATATTTCATAGTAAAAAAAAACTTTTTTTTTTTAAAGAGAGAGGGAGAGAGAGAGAATTTTTTAATATTTATTTTTTAGTATTTGGCGGACACAACATCTTTGTGGTGCTGAGGATCGAACCTGGGCCGCACGCATGCCAAGCGAGCGCGCCTCCGCTTGAGCCACGTCCCCAGCCGGTAAAAAAGAACTTTTTAAAAGATGGGGGTGGGATTGTGTGCTGATAAACACGAAGGTCTTCTCCATGGTTCATTTTGTGTGATTTGGAGCTGGAGGTGGGCAGAGAACACAGGAGGAAGGATCCTGCAGTCACCCAAACAGTTTTGTTTTGTCCAGTTTCTACCTATCCTTCAGATCTTGGTTTGAAAGGGTAAAGTTTCTAAGCTGGAAAGCTTGAATTAAAATGTAAAAGATTAGGTATTATTAAGTTCCTCTGTTACACCCAGATTCCTGAGATAGTTAAGACAACGCCCTACTGGCCATTCAGCCTAGGGCCCTGTGCAGTTTGTCACAGGGCCCGAACCAATCAGTTTGAATGTGTACCCAGTTTAGAAGTGACCAATCACCCCTGCCCAGCCTGTTCCCGCCAATGAATGGACTAATCATGTATCAGAGTTGTTGTTCAATTTTCCCACGCCTCATGATGATTTGTTCTGATGTATGCAAAGCCCCCCACCCTCTCCAAAAAGTGTACTTAAGCTCTGCTTGACCTCTGCTCTGGGCTCTGGGCTGCTCTCCCTTCTTGAGTGAGCACGGAGCCCCAGCGCGCTGGAATGGATCCCCAATAAATCCCCCTTGCCATTGCATGGAGTTAGTCTCGTGTGGTCTCTCCTTCTCTGACATTTCGCGGGACCCTTACAGGTTCTGGAATCCCTTCCTCAGGCTTCCTTGGCTTCCTAGACACCCATCTTCAATCAGCACACCTCTATTCATCAACACACTACACTTTTTGCGTTCATAGTATTATCACTCTGACGCGTCCTAGTATTATTTATTTTACTTCAATAGTTGTCCATCTTCCTCACTAGAATGTTTGTGGTCAACACTGTTCCTGGTACGTGTTAGGTCCTCGATTATTTTTGTTTTCAATTTCCGAAAAGCTGGATGAATGAGTGAATGAATGAATGGGGGCACTCCCCCATCCTCAGGCTACCTCAATTTTCAGGAACTGGGTAACTTGTCCTTTGGAGCCAGTTTGCAAGAAGGAGCTAGAATGAGGAGGGTAGAGAAGCTTGGAGTGGGTTGAGGAGCTGGCCGATGAAGATCGGGTTAGAGAAACCGCGAGGGCCCGGGTGGCTGGGAGAGGTTCCAGCAGGTCAAGGTCCAAGGACCTCAGAATGCGGAGCAGGAAGAAGTCAGACCAGCTGAGGCCGGGCCGGGCGGAGGTGGGGCCTCCTGCGGGGGGCGGGCCCACATGTGAGGGGCGGGGCCTCCTTGAGGGGCGGGGCTGGCGGTCTGGGGCCAGAGCGGCGCGCATCGGCTGCAGCAGAAGATGGCTGCGACTGGGGCGGCAGACACTCAGCTGATGCTCGGGGTTGGGCTGATCGGTGAGGACGCAGGCGCCCACCCCAGTTCCGGCGCCGCCCGCGTGGGAGGCCGCGGCTCCGGTGGTGTTGGGCCTGGGCTGGGAGCAGCGGGGCCTGCCCTTCTAGGCGCGGGGGCCTGGCGCGCCGCCCTCGTCCGGCCGGCGGCCGCGCGTGGGGCCTGCCGGTCCCGAGGCAGCCCGGGCCACCCGGACGCCAGGACCGAGCTCCTCCAGCACGCCTGAGATTGCCCGGCGGAGCCCGAGGTTCGGGCTGCCGTAGACCTGGGAGACTGCCGAGGCCGGGTCGGCCGGGTGGGAGCCGCTCCCGGGCGGCGGGCCGGGAGATGGTTGGACCATCCTGCGGAGCAGCGCCGGCGGCGCCGCGGAGCCCCGGCCCGGGTGGTGGGATCTAGCGGTTGGAGACCCAGTGGCTGGGCCCGAGTGCTGGGCGTTACACACAGATTAACGATACCCCGTGTATCGTTCACCGGGGGGTGTGGGTAACATCAGATGTAAGCCCAAGGTGTCATTTGTGCGCGACACACGCTGGGAAGTGACAGCCAGGACTGGAAAGCCCTGAGTCCCCACTCATACCAGTGGAGAACTCCGGCATCATATGATCTAGCTATGATCGAGCTCGTGCGCGGAGCTGGAGTTCCTGCATACTCTCCAGTGGGATCCCGGTTAGCTTTGAGGAGTTGATGGTTGGGAGGTTCGTTGGATCTCGGGGCAAACAAGAACGTGTGCAGCGCTTGAGGGGTGGGGATCTCAAGGAGTCATTTGTCAGCACTCAGCTGCCTGAAGGAAAATAAACATCCATCGTTTCTTTTTGAAAAAGTCTTATTCTCCTGAGGTTTTAACACACCCTCAAATGCTCTTTCTATCCCCACAAAGTACAAGAACATTGCTTAGACTTAGAGAACTGGAGAAATGTGTTGATTATTTTTTCATTGTCTCAAAAGAGTACATTTATCAGGGAACAGCTTCCTGAATTCATTTCTAACCCAATTTGAAAACCGCTTTAAAGCAAAAACCTAAAATCCAGCCAGAAGTTACTTCTGAATTAAGGACGAGGGAGACTCTGACTTTATGTAGTAGCAATGAAGAAAAAGATAACTTATCATTGTGTGTGTGTGTGTGGGGGGAGGGTGCTGGGGATTGAACCCAGGGCCTTGTGCATGTGAGGCAAGCATTCTACCAATTGAGCTATATCCCTAGCCCCTTATCATCATATTTTTTAATTCAGAAGATTTGTTTTTCATATTGACATGCATTTAGAAGGGATTTGTTTCAAAATAAAGGTGGTGCCAGTGGTGTGGTGACATCTGTAGTCCCAGCTACATAGGGGATTGAGGCAAGAGGATTGCTTGGTTCAAGCCCAGGCAGAGCAACATAGCAAGACCCCATCTCTTTAAAAATTATTGTAGCCTGTTTTGGTGGCCCACACCTGTAATTCCAGCAACTTGGGACACTGAGGCTGGAGGATTAAGTGTAGGAGGCCAGTGTTAGCAGTTTAGTGAGTTCCTAAGTAACTTAGTGAGACCCTGTCTCAAAATAAAAAATAAAAAGAGCCGGGCATGTAACTAAATGGTAAAAAGCCCCTAGGTTCAATCCCCTGTACCTAATAATAATAATAATAATAATAAAATAAAAAATTTTATAAGGGGAGGGAGGGATATCCCTTTCCCATATGAAAAATGAAAGACCTGGTTTTGATAATTGTTGAAGATCAGTGATAGAGAAGGGAAATTAATTTTATTTTTTAATTTTTTTTAAAGAGAGAGAGAAAGAGAATTTTTAATATTTATTATTTATTTTTTTAGTTATCAGCGGACACAACATCTTTGTTTGTATGTGGTGCTGAGAATCGAACCCGGGCTGCACGCATGCCAGGCGAGCGTGCTACCGCTTGAGCCACATCCCTAGCCCAGAAATTAATTTTATTATTCTCTAATTTTTACATAGTTGATATTTTCCATAATATAAGAGCTTTTAAAATGTTTATATTATTTAATCTAGTTACACACTTAAAATCATACTGCATAAAAAGTCTATCAAAACTTGTATTTAAAAAAATTATATATATAAATATATTTTAAATATATGAATATATATATATATATATATATATATATATATATATATATTTCCCCCCAGAGCCAAACCTAGAGACTTACACATACTAGTTCAGTCCTCTACCACAGTACTGTATCCCTCAGTCCCCAAATGTAATTTTTACTGCTATATGTGCAGTAGGCTGTTTCTCTAAAGTTTAAGTTCTTTTTGCCTTGCTTCCCCCCACCCTTTGCTTTAAATCAAACCAGGGCCTCTTGCATGATGCCAGGCAAGCACTCTACTACTCAGTTACAGTTATACCCCTAGCCCCGTGAATTTTATTATTAGCAAAGTTTTCTTTTCATAATTGAGGTATTTGATGATAAAGCTACACATATGACTGGATAAAACTTTATTATTTATTATTATTTTAAAAACTTTAGGGACTGGGAATTTGCACGATTGGTATATGACATGATTTAAAAGAAATGACACCATCTTCTTCACTTCTTATTTAAAAAAATTTTTTTTTCAGCACCAGCTTTGGGGTGCTATATCCCTTTTTCTTTTTCTTTTATAACAAATCTTTTCCATATTTATTAAAGATTCTTAGAACTAGATAAAAACTTAGTATAATTAGAAGTAAATAATATTGGTGTGGGAGGAGATAGGGAGGATATACCAAATATCTATAGCTAAATTTTCATTTGTGATTTGTCATAAAAAAACTTTTACTCTGGTGTCTACAGTTCAAAATCATGAATTCATGGGAATTGGTGTCTCTAGTGCTCCAGGTTTCTTTGTAAAATGGGGTATTAAAACTGATTCCACTAGGTGCCTGTGAGTAACCAATCAATTCACTTCCTTGCTGCTGTTTGGCATTCTCACAGTGACCATCTTTCCACCGTAGAAAAGGACACAAATGGAGAAGTTCTGTGGGTGTGGTGTTACCCTTCCACGACAGCCGCATTAAGGAATCTGCTGCTCAGAAAATGCTGTCTCACAGACGAAAACAAACTTTTCCATCCCTTTGTCTTTGGGCAGTACAGAAGAACATGGTTTTATATCACAACAATTGAAGTTCCAGATGCTTCAGTTTTGAAAAAGGTATGACTGCAAAAATTTTAAGTGATATAAAATTATTCCAAAACTCAGCTTTAGATCTTATTTATGGAAAACATTGCTACTTTCATTGGGAATGTTTTCTTTCATACTTCACTCATTGATTCTATAAGTATTTTTTGTGGTTGGTAGAGTGGTAACCAATACTGACACATTTGGTCTCCTCCTTATCAAGGTTATAGTTGGGTGGAGTAAAAATGTAAAAGTAGTTTTAAAGCCATGACTGGTTAAAAGTGGAAAGAAGTATTCTTCCATAATTAGAAGCTATCTTAGAAGATATAATTATTCTTGGCAGATATAAGTTTTTTTTCATTTGCTTATAAATAATAAGGATATATTAGGAATTTAAAAATGATAATTAAGAAAATTCATGTATTGGGCTGGGATTGTGGCTCAGTGGTAGAGCGCTTGCCTAGCATGTGTGAGGCACTGGGTTTGATTCTCAGCATCACATACCAATAAATAGACAAAATAATTCATCAACAACTAATAAAAATGTTTTTAAAAAAAGAAAATTCTTGTATTAAGAAGGCTTTTATAGGTGTGTTGTTTCATAAGAATGGTATCAGTGAAAGGCTGGGAATGTAGCTCAGTGGTAGAGTGCTCATCTAGAATGGGTGAAACTGGGTTCAATCCCCAGTACTGACAAAAAATAAAATAAAATAACAATAGTATCAATGTGACATGGTGAAATCATTACATGGTTATTGTGGACTTTCCTAATCACAAGCAGGCAAGTTTTTCCAAAGGAAAGAATATTAGGTAGGGTTGGGGCTGTAGCTCAGTGGCAGAGCACTTGCCTAGCATGTGTGAGGCACTGGGTTCTCCTCAGCACCGCATTAAAAATAAATAAATAAATAAATAAAGGCATGCTGTCCATCTGTAACTATAAAAACAATTTTTTTTTAAAAAAAAAGGAATATTAGAATGAAGCGGCTGAACCTCTGGCATACACCATACACCAGAGGCAATTCTCTTCCCTTTTCTGGGTTAATTTTTTTCAGCTGTAATGGAACTATATGAAGCATGTACAGAAAACGAATTTAAACTTAAGAAATTACATTTAAAATATTAAGAAGGCAACAATTTAGGAATGGTTACAAGTTTAAGATAAAATAGAGACTTATAATTAGAAAATGAAAATTTGCAAGAAGATAGGTTCCAAGCTGTTTAAGATCTTTGGTGTCTGTCCTTAAAGTTTTTGATGAGAAGTCTTGATGCAGCTTCCAGTGGACTTATCTCATGTTTTGCACTACAGATGCAAGTTATGGCAGCATCACTGTCAGCAAGATTTAGAGAAAGTTCTTATGCTTCAAGTGTGATTTAAAAAAATTTTTTTTTTCTTCAATGCTTTTGCTTTTACTAAAGTTCTGAATTTTGTCTTATTAATGGAAATATCAGGCATATGATTATCAGAAATGTACATTTACAATAATAGAGGCATATGAATAAAGGAAGCTTGTTCGAATAATACCATTTATTTATTTATTTTCATTGTAGATGGACACAATATCTTTATTTATTTATATTATATGCATTGCTGAGAATAGAACTCAGTGCCTCACACATGCTAGACAAGGGCTGTACCACTGAGCTACAGCCTCAGCCCTAGAATAATACTCCTTAGAGCACTGTATAGAGAGTTGACTATTTCAGAATCTGACATGTATTTTGCTATTTTCCATTCTGTCTCATTGATGAAAAACAGTTGCTAAATTGATAGGTCTGGTTCTTTTATATATATAATATTTGTGGGTGTATGTGTGTATGTGCTGGGGATTGAACCCAGGGCCTTGTGCATGGGAAGCAAGCACTCTACAAACTGAGTTATATCCCCAGCCCTATAAGGATGGAATTTAAAAAAAAAAAAATTTAGTCGTAGGTAGACACAATACCTTTATTTTATTTATTTGTTTATTTATTTTTTATGTGCTGCTGAAGATTGAACCTAGTGCCTCATACACACTAGGCAAGCACTCTACCACTTAGCTATAATTGCAACCCTCATAGGTCTGATTTAGCAGTCCTAGTTTTGCTTTGACGAGTGTTTTTATTTATTTATTTTTATTTTTTTATTTTTTTGGCCTCTTTTTTTTTATTGGTTGTTTAAAACATTACAAAGCTCTTGACATATCATATTTCATACATTAGATTCAAGTGGGTTATTAACTCCCATTTTTACCCCAAATACAGATTGCAGAATCACATCGGTTACACATCCACATTTTTACATAATGCCATATTAGTAATTGTTGTATTCTGCTACCTTTCCTATCCTCTACTATCCCCCCTCCCCTCCCTTCCCATCTTCTCTCTCTACCCCATCTACTGCAATTCATTTCTCTCCTTGTTTATTTTCCCATTCCCCTCACAACCTCTTATATGTAATTTTGTATAACAATGAGGGTCTCCTTCCATTTCCATGCAATTTCCCTTTTCTCTCCCTTTCCCTCCCACCTCATGTCTCTGTTTAATGTTAATCTTTTCCTCCTGCTCTTCCTCCCTGCTCTGTTCTTAGTTGCTCTCATTATATCAAAGAAGACATTTGGCATTTGTTTTTTAGGGATGACGAGTGTTTTTAAACAAACACTGGCTACTAAAAAAACTTACCTTTTTGATATATGAGTGAAATTTTTTGTGTGTTTTTGAAAAAAGATTTCTAAAATTATTGGATTTTTATGTAGGAAATTAAATATCTGAATGTAAATATCTAACTAAATACATGTACATATAAATAAATACATACTTATCTATTATAAATAAACATATACAAGTAATAGAGAAGCAAGTGAGAACTTTTTATATTTTCAGCTTTTCCTTTTAATGCTGGTATTTCTTGTACAAGAGGTTTGCTAGACCAAAGTAATAAATTACCCTTCTGTTAAAGTATCTATTAAATTCTATTAAGGTATCCTTTTTGTTTCTTTCGGACAGGTGACTCATTTTTCTATTGTTCTGACCGCCAAAGATTTTAATCCAGAGAAATATGCTGCCTTCGCTAGGATATTGTGTAGGTCTGTATGAAAACTGTGTTAAATGCTAATATGCCAAAATGAAGATCACACTCAATAAAGCAGATTTCTACATGGAGGAAGCCAATTTCAGCCCTCTGTCCCCCTAACTCACCCTGTAGTGGCCCTCCAGAGCCTCTTTTGTAAAGAAGGATTTTCTGTTCTGCTTTGTTAATTTTGCCGCTGATCTGGGAGAATGGGCTAAGGGAAGAGAAAAAGCAGTTTGCATAGCTGTCGTAGTCTGGGTGCCTCAGGTTACTTGCCATTTTTTTCTGTTACTTCTACTGACTTTTAACCTAGGAAGTTTCTTTTGCAGGATGGATAAATTAAATACTTGACGAAGTGGTAAGCTGGTTCATGTGTGTCCATATCTGTGTGTGGCAGTGATTTGGGGTAAAGTTAATAGATATTTTGAATTCTGCCAAAGCACAGAAAAATATTTTTTTTAGCTAGACTGCTGAGGGGCTGGGAAATTGTGATTGATATATTAATTGTGATTCAAGTAGATTCTTTTAGTTTCATCCCTGCTATTGAAAATAGTTATCTAAAATATACCAATCTGTTTTTTTGTCAAGTATATCTAAATGACTTAATGAAATTGTGTCCTATTATTAGGGGCATTGACTCTTTAATGATGGAGGTTTCTATAAGTTTTAGTTTTCATGTCATTCTTTTTAATATTACCACTTGAAAAAATTGCAATTCTAGATGTTATGTATAGTTTTGTGGAAAAGTAGAAGAAATTGTTTTTCCCACTGTAAACCCAATAAATGGTTGCTTTTTTGCATTTTTCATGCTGCATATCCCCCCACATACATGTACACTAAACAAAAAAAATTAAAAAACAAAAACTTAAATCTTATTACTTAAGGGTTTCAGTTAGATTATATTTTTGACTGAGGTTTTTACCATTTGTGCTGCTAGCTACAATAAGAAAGACCTCTTGCTGTTGTAAGGTAAATTCCAGGCACATGGCTCACTATGGAATATAAACAACTTTCTGCTATTGTGGCACTGACATGGAGGGTAGCTATGATTCCTAGAAGAGACGCTACCCAGAAGCCATAAACCAAAAACACTACAGAGGTATTTTTTAAAATATTTTTTTAGATGTTGATGGACCTTTATTTTATTCATTTATTTATATGTAGTGCTGAGAATCAAACTCAGTGCCTCACACATGCTAGGCAAGTGCTCTACCACTGAGCCACAACCCCAGCCTAACAGAGGTTTTTTGAACAAATACTGGACTCCCATTTCACTTGATGGAGTCAGGGTTAGGTTACTCAACTGAAATCCCTGGGAGATACTCTAGGATCCAGAAGGCAGGGTTGTTTCAGACCCCACTTCCTGTCCCGGAGGATACCTAGAGGGTCTTTAGCTTCTGCAGTGCCTGGGTGTGGTAGCATTTTGGATTCTCTTCTCCATCATGGAGTAAAAGAAATAAGGACTTGGAGCTCTTGCCAGCCATCTCCTCTACCCCTACCCTGTATCGCATGCCCACACGTATGTCTACGTGCTTATGCGCAGGCAAATGCTTCTTCATGGAGGTGAGGTCAGCATGGAGGTGCTCCTTCTACTTCTGGGCAGAGAAGCAGGCAGGCTTGCCTCCCACAACACATTGCTCACAGTGGCAGCAAAAGCCACATGCACAGGCTTCAGTCCCTTGGTGGCACCCTCTGCCGTGACCTCCTTTATCCTCTAGTCCCTGTAGCAGTGGCCCTGGTGAAGAACCATGGTTTTCTGAACACCTGGACTCAGCTGTGACAGATGTGGCAGCCTATGGAGTCTGTCTGGACAAGGCCCACTGGATTGTACTCCCATGGAGTAGTTTAGGAATTCCTTTCTCTGTTGTGTCCTTCACAGCCCAGAGTTGCCACCTAGGAAGTCATCTTATTCATCAACTTTTATGTTTGTCTTCTGCATTACTGTATATTATTTCTATTTTGTAATGTTAGTGGCATTTTTGTTGGTGGCAATAAAACAGAATATTTTAAAGATCAGTAATACAGAAGAGTATATAGTGAAAATTAAGATCCCTCCTCCCTGTTCCCCAGCCTCCCATTTTGCCTCCTGACTCCCCCCATTCAGCCTTTGTGATCTTTTCTTTCTATCCTAACAAAGATGTTTTCTTCATATATAAGCTTGAGTTCATGGTTTTCCATTATGAAAACCCACTGTATTCATTGTTCTTCACCTCCCTTACCCCCAGTTTATTTGAAATTAGGGGAAAAAAAAAAAAACCTGCTGATGACTAACAAAACTTGGTTACCAGTTAAAACACTAACATTTAGCTCAGTCCCCACACTCAGGAGGCTGAGGCAAGAGGATCCCTTGAGTTCAAGAGTACGAGATCAGCCTAAGCAATATGATGAGATCCATCTCAAAAAAAAAAAAAAAAAAAAAAAAAAAGCTGGGCACAGTCATGCTTACCTGTAATCCCAGCAACAAGGGAGATTGAGGCAGGAGTATCACAAGTTCAAGGCCAGCCTCAGCAACTCAGTGAGGCCCTAAGCAGCTTAGCAAGACTCTCAAAAGAAAAAATAAGAAGGTCTGGGAATGTGGCTAAGTAGCAAAACCCCTTTGGGTTCAATCCCCAATACCAAAAGGAAAAAAAAAAAAAAGTAAAAAACACGAGCATTGGGCTGGGGATGTGGCTCAAGTGGTAGCGCGCTCGCCTGGCATGCGTGTGGCCCGGGTTTGATCCTCACATATAGACAAAGATGCTTTGTCCGCCAAATACTGAAAAATAAATATTAAAGTTCTCTCTCTCTCTCCTCTTTCTCACTCTCTCTCACTCTTTCTTAAAAAAAAAAAAATTAAAAAAAAGAAAAAGAAAAAAAAAACACGAGCATTTTTCAATTAGTCTACAATAAATATAATTTCAAGTGTTTTTTTTCTTTTTTTAAATATTTATTTTTTAGTTTTAGGTGAACACAATATCTTTATTTTATTTTTATGTGGTGCTGAGAATCGAACCCAGTGCCTCATGTATGCTAGGCAAGTGCTTTACCACTTGAGCCATATCCTCAGCCCCTTAAGTGTTTTTTCTTAAAACATCAGTGTTATTTTCTTCCCAACTTTCTATCATATCAGCTCCTGAAAGGCATAGCTAGACTGAATCATATCTTTTTTTTCTTCTTCTTCTTCTTTTGGAGCTGGAGATTGAAATTCACTCATGCTAAGCATGCGCTTTACCACTGAGTCGCACCCCAGCCCCAGGCTTTTTTCTTAAGCAAAATTTAGGTTTAGTTGCTCACAGGAAAAGATTTCAAGGGAAGAGACTGACTCTGTGTGAGCTATAAATGCAGCCAGTTTCCTGTCAGCATTTTCTGGAAGTCTTAATTTGATGACGAATGTCTCTAGTGTGCATTTATCACTGGAAACTTAAAAGAGCTTGGATTTTTTAATTATCTAAATATAGCCACCTCTGGGAGCTCTGATAATAAGTATAGGTTCTACAACTAATTACTGCTTTCTCTGTGAACAATGCGGAAAACTCTTTTCTTGTCAAAGAAAATCGAAGCAATAAAACAAAGTTGTATGACTGAAAACACCAGTTGTGAACAAAGACATAAAAGGAGATAAGAATATGATATTCTTGAGAATAATGGGGACTCGGAGAGTCCATAGTCTCTTCTCCTGCTGTAAGGAATCATAGCAGTCTTCTCCAGATGTAAGGTTAGAACTGCTTTCAAAGAACTGTTGAAGATCTGTCAAGTGTTTTTTTTTTAAATATTTTAAAAAATATTTATTTATTTATTTATTTATTTAAGGCCTAGATGGACACAAAACAATGCCTTTATTTTTATGTGGTGCTGGGGGTTGAACCCGGGTCCCGCCTGTGCGAGGTGAGCGCTCTATTGCTGAGCCACAATCCTAGCCCCCTTTTTTTTTTTTTTTGTACTGGGGATTGAACTCAGAGGCACTGGACCATTGAGCCATATCCTCAGCCCTATTTTGTATTTTATTTAGAGACAGGTTCTCACGGAGTTGCTTAGCACTTCACTGTTGCTGAGGCTGCCTTTGAACTTGAAATCCTCCTGCCTCAGCCTCCCTAGCCACTGGGATTACAGGCGTGTGCCACAGTGCCTAGCTGTGAAGAAGTTTTATTAAATACATTTACTACATAAATTAGAAAAGTAATACATGTGAAAAGATTTAGGCATTCAAGTGTATGAGCAAAATGGCTTTAGATTCTTTAGAAAGTACCAGTGCCTAGCCTCAGTACAATTCTCTGATTAACGCTGCCAAAGTAAAAGCAGTCATCTTTTTCTGTTTCTTTCAGAATGTACCTGAAACATGGGAGTCCAGTTAAAATGATGGAGAGTTATATTGCAGTTCTTACCAAGGGGATCTGCCAGAGTGAAGAAAATGGCTCTTTCCTTAGCAAGGACTTTGATGCTCGAAGGGCATACCTTGCAGGCTCCATCAAAGGTAAACAAACAAAAAGAGAAAGAAAAACTCAGGCCATGAACAGAATCCCTGAGGCAAGGCCTGCCTCTCTGTAGACTGTTGTACCACCCCTCCATACATTCTTTTCATCTGTGTAACGCGCTGCCTACATAGGAGAGTGCTTCAACTCCCATATTTTCCAATTGGTTTAGAATTCTGTCAAAGGAAAATATTTTTGTGCCATTAATTCCTATATTACTCTATTACCACAGAAATGTTCTTTCATCTTGGTGCAGTGGCTTTGCATGCCTATAATCCCAACTGCTCAAGAGGCTGAGTTGGGAGGATCTCAAGTTGGAGGCCACACTGGGCACCTTGGCAAGACATGTCTCAAAATAAGATAAAGAGGGTTAGGGATGTCGCTCAATGGAAGAGCACTTGCCTGGCAAAGAAAAGCCCTGGGTTCAATTTCCAGTGTCTAACACCCTACAGAATGGAATGTTCTTCCACTAGCAAGTTGAACTTCATGGCTCAAGGTCTCTACTGACTTCCACAGTTTTTCTTTTCCTTAGATCTTATCAGTTAGTGCTTCCATCTGGAAAGATCAAGCCCTAATCTAACGCCCAGCTAGGAAATCCAAAATGGCAGAAACCCCAGACTAAGCCCCAGACTTTAGGGTTTTTAGGAGGGAAAACTGTTTCCCTGCCTTTTGCTTTTGATCTCCTGTCCTTTGTGATTTCTAAGCATCCTGTTGAGGTGTTTAGTGTTCTTTAAGCTAGCTGAAAAAGAACTAAAATAATGGATTTTGTTTTTGTTTTTTGTTTTAATTAGGTGATTTTTTTTCTTTTTTCTCTTTCTCTTTCCTCTCTCTCTCTCTCTCTCTCTCTCTCTCTCTCTCTCTCTCTCTCTCTCTCTCTCTATTCCCTTCAGCACTGGGGATGAATCCAGGGTCACTCTACCACTGAGTTACATCCCAATAATTTTTTATTTTATTTTGAAACAGGTTCTCACTATACTGCCTAGGCTGGCCTCAAACTTGGAATCCTCCTACCTCAGTCTGGAGGCAGAAGTAGCTGGAATCACAGGGGGGTACCACCGTGCCTGCTTAGTTAGAAATTTTTGTGACACAGAAAGATGTTGGTTCCCTTATCATTTTGGCTTCATCTTTGCATCCAGCACGTGGGTAGATATGCCTGTCCACCAAATGAGGTGTTTTTGTGCTTAAACATTTGCCTAACTTTTTTCTCTGTATTAAAAATAATTCTGCATTCATATGACAAGAATTCTTTCTGTTAAAAACTTTATACCGTTATGTAATATTGAATGTAATAACATGATCATTTTTCTTTTAAGACATTGTATCTCAATTTGGAATGGAAACTGTTATCTTACACACGGCATTGATGCTAAAAAAACGAATTGCTGTCTATCACCCTAAAATAGAAGCTGTTCAGGAGTTTACCAGGTATTGTCACTGATTGTCTTTTTGTGTGTGTATGTGGTATTGGATATTGAATCCGAGGGTGCTCTACCACTGAGCTATTCCCCCAGCCCTTTTTATTTTTGCTAAATTGTTGACCTTGAACTTGGGATCCTTCTGTCTCAACCTCCCAAGTCACTATGATTATAGATGTGGGCCACTGTACCTGGCTCTTGTCACCAATTATTAAAAAGCACACACTCTTGGCAGACAGTTCAGAACACTAGCTGGTAACGTGCTCTGTTCTGTTGCACATTTGGTATGAATAGCATGTATTACTCTGATGGTAAAATACCATTGGGGTTTAATGTTTCAGTCTAGATCTAGTGGTTCAAGGATTTGGACAGGTTCTTCTTTAACTTTAGAAATGGGTCTATTTAAAAAATGGGACTATTTTAAAGCAAGGAGTTAGCAAACTTTCTTTACCAGGGAATGAATATTATAGACTTGTGAGCTACATAATCTCTATTCTAATCACTTGGCTACTAGGCAGCACAAAAGCAACCACAGACATATAAGTGAATAACATGGTTGTGTCAATAAAACTTTATTTACAAAGACAGGCAATTCGCCCCCAGGCTATAGTTTACTGACCTTTATTTTAAGGATAAGTTTTTGTTTCTTCTATTCCAATTTGCCAATCTCTCTTATTGTTAAAATAAATGTACTTTTTTTTTTAAGAGAGAGAGAGAGAGAGAGGAGAAAGGGAGAGAGAGAATTTTAATATTTATTTATTTATTTTTTTAAGTTTTTCGGCGGACACAACATCTTTGTTTTTTTTTTTATTTATTTTATTTATTTTTTTAAATGATGATAATGATTATTGTCCTTATTATTATTATTTTTTTAAAGAGAGAGTGAGAGAGAGAATTTTTTAATATTTATTTTTTAGTTATCGGCGGACACAACATCTTTGTTTGTATGTGGTGCTGAGGATCGAACCCGGGCCGCACGCATGCCAGGCGAGTGCGCTACCACTTGAGCCACATCCCCAGCCCAACACAACATCTTTGTTTGTATGTGGTGCTGAGGATTGAACCCGGGCTGCATGCATTCCAGGCGAGTGCGCTACCGCTTGAGCCACATCCCCAGCCCCTAAATGTACTTTTTTTAAAGAGTTTTTATTTAACTTTTTCTAACTTTTTCTTAGATCCTTTTGAAAAGCAGGAGGAATTGGCATTTGTGGTAGGTTTACTGTATGTAAGATACCTTAAATTGAAATAATTTATTTATTGGGATAGGGAACTCTGCAAGGATACATCATTGCCTTGTTTTATGAATGAAAAAATTGAAGCTGGGTTGGGAATATAGCTCAGTTGGTAGAGTACTTGCTTCCCATGTACAAGGCCCTGGGTTCAATCCCTAGCACCAAAAAAAAAAAAAAAAAATGAGGCTCAAGAGGTTAAGTGGCAGGATACTGAGGAGAAAGGCTTTGTAGTCAGAAAGACCTGGGTTCAAATCCTAGGAGGACAACTTGTTAGCTTTGTGACCACATAAAAGATGCTAAGTGTAGGGCTGGGGATGTGGCTCAAGCGGTAGCGCGCTCGCCTGGCATGCGTGCGGTCCGGGTTCGATCCTCAGCACCACATACCAACAAAGATGTTGTGTCCGCCGAGAACTAAAAAATAAATATTAAAAAATTCTCTCTCTCTCTCTCCTCTCTCACTCTCTCTTAAAAAAAAAAAAAGATGCTAAGTGTTTCTGAGCCTCAATTTCTCTGTCTCTGAAGGCAGGATCATAATACTTTATACACTGGTTTTTAGGACTGAACATAATTTATGCCCATGTGCTTAGTATGTGTCCTGCCCTTCATTCTTGATTTAGAGGTGACTACTGTTCATGATTGCCTCCTAGTAAGTGAGAGGGCCAGAATTTGAACCCTGCCCTCTCTGGCTTTAAAACTCTGTATGTTTCTCCCCTCTCACTTGTTCTCCCTACATGTATACTTCTGAGTGAAGCAGGACACTCTTTTTTCTTTTTGGCAGGGCTTCCAGTTGAACCCGGGGCCTCCTGTACACTAGACATGCACTCCACCACTGAGCTGCACCCTAGCACACACTTTATACTTCTTAAACTGCAGTGTCCATAGCTTCTGAGATATGTCACCAGGCACCAGTGTGTTCCCAAAGCCACAGTTAACTTTGGCACATCTTTCTGTAGTATAGTCTTTTTAAAAAATTTTAAAAAATTTTTTAGTTTTAGGTGGACATAATATCTTTTTTTTTTTTTAAGAGAGAGTGAGAGAGGGGAGAGAGAGAGAGAGAGAATTTTTAATATTTATTTTTTAGTTCTCGGCGGACACAACATCTTTGTTGGTATGTGGTGCTGAGGATCGAACCCGGGCCGCACGCATGCGAGGCAAGTGCGCTACCACTTGAGCCACATCCCCAGCCCAGACATAATATCTTTAGTTTATAGTTATGTAGTGCTGAGGATCAAACCCAGTTCCTCCTGTATGCTAGGCGAGCACTCTACCACTGAGCCACAATCCCAGCCCTATAGTACAAGTTTTTTTTAATGAATCTTACACTATCTGAAAACAAACACAATGTGGTTTTCAAGATTGACTGGAATTTTAGATTTAAATGAAAGACTTCCAGAGGGACAGGCCACTTTGGTTGTTACTCCTAGTTTTTCTGTGGTAGGCTGCAGAGTGGGATGTTTGGAGGAAAGCTTTAGAAGCATCACTCTTTGCAGATCCTTGGAAACCTCAACTTTTTGTAGCCAGAATGACCCCAAAAGCTGAGTTTCAAACATGGCATTGCTTTGATGTGTAGCCTGGATGTGTTAGCACACTTGGGCGTGGTCTTACCTTTGCCTCTGACTTACCGAAGGACTCTACCCACTGAATTTTCACCACTGGAAGAAAGAAAGGGAAAGTTCTCTAAGGTGTGGGCCAGCAACCAGGTGATTGAGTTTTTGCCTTGATTCCCCAGGACTCTGCCTGCCCTGGTGTGGCATCGACAGGATTGGACCATCCTGCATTCTTATGTGCACCTCAACACTGATGAGCTAGAAGCCCTGCAGATGTGCACAGGTAGACAAGAGCATTCCAGGGGAGGAAGGACCCTGCTTGAAAGAGGGTTTATATTTTTGTTGTTGTTGATTTATGGTGTTGGGGATTGAACTCATGGCCTCACATGCTAGGCTAGTGCTCTACCACTGAGCTACCCCCCCCCCCCCCCCCGTTTAAGTTTTGTGTGTGTGTGTGTGTGTGTGAGTGCGCGCGCGCAGGCGCACACTCATTCCTGAAGGGAATCCTGATCATTGTTATTTCTTTGGCAAATGCAGTGGTTTTTTAAAAAATATTTTTAACTTTTAAAAAATTGTTATAAAGTTTATTATTATAACTATTTTTAAGTATATTCACATTGTTATGTAGCCATCAGCAAAATGCAACCTATTTTTTTTTGGTACTGGGGGTTGAACCCAGAAACACTTAAAAACTGAGCCACATCCCCAGCCCTTTTTATTTTTTAGTGTTTTTTTTTTTTTTAATTGTAGATGGACAATATCTTTATTTGTTTATTTTTATGTGGTGCTAGGGATCGAACCCAGGGTCTCATGCATGCAAGGCAAGCACTCTACCACTGAGCTACAGCCCCAGCCCTTATTTTTTAGTTTGAAACAGATCTCACTAAGTTGCTTAGGGCCTCACTCAGTTGTTAAATCTGGTTTTGAGCTTTCAATCTTCCTGACAGCCTTCTGAGCTGCTGGGATTACACCACAGTGAATTCTTAGTTTTAATGCACTGGAATTTATTAGAGTTTTATGATTTTTAGAAAAAAAAATCTATATCACAAGAGTAAAGAGATAGTCTCCCCCTTGATTATTTTTTTGTTTGTTTTTTGTTTTTTTTTGAGATGGGGTCTTGACATGTTTTTCAGATTGGCCTTGAACTCCTCAGCTCACGTAATTGTCCCACCTCAGTGTTCCAAGTAGCTGAGACTGCAGGTACATGCCATGGCACCCAGCTTCTCTTATATTTTCTAATCAAAACTGTTTTTCTTACACATTCTACCTGGAGTTATTTTTTTTGTGTGTAGTAAGTTGACATCTGATTTGTGTGTGTGTGTTGGGGGGATTGCTAAGGATTAAATCTAGCGCCTCATGTGCTTAGCATGAGCTGTACCACTGATTTACACCCCAGCCCCTGATCTCATTTATTTTCCACATGGATAACCACTTGGCCCAGGACCTTTATTGAATAATTAGCAATCAGCAGTGTCATTCTGGCAGGTATCATATTTTCTCATGTGATTGGTATGGGTCTAACTTTTAGTAGTGGGTTTTGTTTTTATTTCTTTAGTTTTTTGAATATCCTTACTTGATAAAAGAAAAATTTGCAATGATTTAAAAAAACATCTTTCAAATTATATTGCTCTGTGAAATTAAAACAATCTGGGAACATTGTCTTGACACCAATTCCAGAAGTCTGCTAATTCTTAAGTTGTCGAGATTCCTTTATCTATTTATTTTTTTTTTAAATTAAAAAAAAAATTTATTATTAGTTGTTCAAAACATTACAAAGTTCTTGACATATCATGTTTCATACATTTGATTCAAGCGGATTATGAACTCCCATTTTTACCCTGTATTCATATTGCAGATTCACATTGGTTACACATCCACTTTTTTACCTACTGCCATACTAGTGTCTTGTCGAGATTCCTTTAGCATTTATGATATCAGATCTGAAAGCAGAGAATGATGCCCTGTCCATGTAGTCCCTGAGAACACAACATTTGGCTCTGATTCCCTGGGGACAGATCTGAGGTGGAAACATCAGTTAAGTGAGTCTGTGCTACCTTCGGCCTCCTGGCATTGTTGACCCAGAAAGCAGTGACTGAACAGTAAATATTTTATTTGAGCCTTATTCCTAATGGCAAAGTCAAATTCTGGAATTCTGAAATTTGTGTGAATTTCTTTAGGCAGTTGACAGTCATATACTCTTAATAAATGTCACAGGATACAGCAAAAGTTTCAAAATAAATAAAATCATGAAGATAAGTAACTGATGAGCTGTTAGACTCAAATCCCTTTTGATACATTCACAGTATGATTGCTTCCTGTTCCAGTAATTTGGTCATCTTTGTGATACAGGTTACATTGCTGGGTTCGTAGACCTGGAGGTGAGCAACAGACCAGATCTCTATGACGTGTTTGTGAATCTGGCAGATAGCGAGATCACCATTGCTCCACTTGCAAAAGGTTAGTCCCCTGTTGTTGACATGAGATATAAGCCCAGTGGCTGCACTCAAGGCCTGTTTAGCCTGCTCTGCTGAAGCTGGAGGGGCTTTTCAGTATTCATCCCGTAGACCTAGACTGTTAGTAGTGCAGACGGAATTACTGATCCCAGCTTTTGTGTGGTCACTTACCTTTCTTCTAAAGGTGGGGGCTGATGAATGTCAGCTCATTAGGGATCATTGATACATAGATTTTTCCGTTACACTGGATCTATAAAATGGGCTTATCCCATGCAGCACCATCTGAATGGAGTGGCAAAGGAACTTTCTGTTAATGATGCTGCGGACAGTAGCAGTGTTTATGTCATTTAGGTTGTTCCCTTTGTTCATGTTTTATGGACTTTAACACACAGAATGCGCAGTTGGCTTCTGCAGAACTGACAGGAAGCACTTCTTTCACAACATTCCTTTCATAAAGATTTTCTTATGAGGAAAAATTCTCAACTGTAAAGACTTGGACAAGGAAGCCAGACTCTTGCCTTAAAGTCACAGCTTAATTGTAGTCTAAAGTTTTCATTAGGTTTTGTCTGGAAAGAAAAATAAAAATTCATATCAGGTAGGTGTGGAGGGGAAATCTGGTTTGGTTTTGACATGCTTTGTATTGAACCATGAAGTGTATAAATCCAATGATGCCCTATCCCCTCGCATTTGTCACATTGGCATTTGGTAATAAAGTGGAAGTGTGGGGGGTCATCTGCTGCCTTTTGATTAATATGGTCTTTCAAGTTTTTAGTTAAATGGCATGGTTATTTTTATTCTTTAAATTTCTAAATATTCACACAACTTATTTATCTTGCTCTCACCAGAGTCCATGACAATGGGAAAACTGCACAAAGAAATCGGCCAGCTAATTGTGCAGTCTGCAGAGGATCCAGAGAAGTCAGACAGCCAGGTTATACAGGTGACTCTTTGACCTGCTCATTCACTAGAAGTCCCCAGCAGCCTTGTTGAGTGGCACATCCAGCTTGTTCTGTGCTGTGCACAGTAGCAGAGTGACGTACTGGGGGTCAGGCCAGCAGCAAGGGCTCAGGTGGGGGTTTGCAGCATGTCCGTGGTGATGATGGGTGGGCAGGGGTGGCTACTGTGGCCTCGTTAGTTTATTAGGCTCCGGGGAAAGGTCTTGTAGGGGCTGGTGCTGATGCCGACCACTGGTGGTAAGACGTGAACAGCCAAGCAGACTGGAATGCATTTTGGGCTGGCCAGTACATTTTTCTCCTTCTAGGGGAATTTTCATAGAGGAACAGATTGTTGAGTGCTGCTGAGCAGGGAACTAGACAGATGCTAGGAGTTAGCTTTGCCATATTGTCTTTAGAACAGCAGTAGTCGTGGAGTCAAGGCTACCATCACACGCTGCACAGACAACTCCTCTTTGGGGTCTGCCTGTCAAGCTGACCACTGTCCATGTGCACCAGTTGTCACCCTCTCCTCTGCCCTTGCCAGAATGGGATAGCAAGGGCTTATGTTTCTGGGGCCTTTCCACATGGTGCCAGAGTCCCACTTCTCTTGTATTGCCTAGTCTCCTCCCCCTAGCCTGCAACCCCTTTGTATTTGGCCTGTTCCCAGCTCCTTGCTCCTCTCCTGAGGAATACGGCCTGCCCTCTTCCAGTGCCTGCTCCGGAACCTGTCTTAGACCCTGGGACTGGGGAGCCTAGAAAGACTGTCTCCCTTTGTCGGCATCTGAGGCACCTGGGGGCACCTCTGGTAATCAGGCTGTACTCGCCTCATCCCACCTGGCACACTTCTTCACATACCTGTTTACCCAGACAGTACTCATCAAGCAGTGAATAGCATAGACACGTGGTGAGCAGAGCCCCTGCCCTCAGAGAGCCTGTGTTTTAGTGGAGCAGATGAGTAAAAATGAATACACAACAGGATGATTGTGAAGCTTAGTAAATACTGTGTTGAGGTGGCCGAGGGGGTAAGACAGCCCTCTGAGCAGGACATGAGGGGCCGCAGGATTTGGCAGGGACTGGCCAACAGCACTGTTCTTCTGTTCAGTGCTGGCGGCCTGTCCGGATGTGGCCAGGAAGAGTGGACAGGTCTTGTTCCAAGGACATGAGACAATGTGCCGATGCTTCTTTCCTACCATATGAATTGGCACTGTCCCCATCAACATGACAGTAAAAAACACTATTATATAAATTTGAGTTTGGGATATTTGGATTTGGTTGGATTTGGATTGTTTTTCATGGACTAAAAGTGATACATAAGCCAGGTGCGGTGGCACATCCCTGTAATCCCAGCAGCTCAGGAGGCTGAGGCAGGAGGATTGGGAGTTCAAAGCCAGTCTTAGCAAAAACAAGGTGCTAAGAAACTTAGTGAGATGCTATCTCTAAATAAAATACAAAATAGGGCTGGGGTGTGGCTCAGTGGTAGAATGCACCTGAATTCAATCCCTAGCATCCCAAAAAACAAAAAAAAGTGATACTTAGATGACTCAGTATAAAGTGTGAGACCTCAGGGAAGGAAAGTGAAGGCACAGCATGTTGTAAATTCTGAAATACAATTGAGTTAATGATGTCAGCAAACCAGGAAAAGGCATGATTGTAACGGGAGCTTCAGCAAGTCCTCAGCCCTCAGAGGAGTGTCAGTGAACAGGAGGAAAGCCCATGGCAGGTGCTGGGTTATTTGTCCCTGGCAAAGAGGGCTATTGAGAAGAGATATATTAAAAAAATAATCAACATAGAATGACCGTGATTCAACAATGCACTTCTAGGAATATACCCAAAAGAAATGAAAGCAGGGACTCAAACAGGTGTCTGTACACCAGTGTTCATGGCAGCATTACTCATAATCCACACAAGGTGGAAACAGCCCAGGTGCCCACCAACAGATGAATGGGGAGACAACAGGTGGCACATAAATACAAGTGAATATTATTCAGCTTCAGAAAGAATGAAGATATAACACATGCTGCATTGCAAATGAACCTTGAGGACATCATGATGTTACGCTAAGTGAAATAAGCCATTCGCAAAAGGACAGATACCGTGTGATGCTACTTAGATGAGGTACCTAGAATAGCAGTTCGCTAGAAGAAGCAGAATAGAGCTCCACAGTGTTCTGAGGGGAGGAGAGGGGAGAGGAGGAGGGTTATTGTCGATAGGGATGGAATTTCTGATTGGGATAGTGGAAAATTTCTAGAAATAGTGGTGATGGTTGTGCAACATGGTGAATAAATTTAGCACTCCTGCAGTATATACTTACAAATGGCTAAAATGGTTAAAAGAATCAATGATGTTTTTCTAAGTCATTTTGTTTCATAATGTATAAAGTTAGTTTGATAAATTATAAAATAGCAGGAAGAATTCTAGGGAATAACTGTTGAACCTTTCACATACTAACACTTTGCATATTTTCCTATTCTATTATAAAGGATATTGCCCTAAAAACAAAAGAAATCTTCACCAACCTAGCACCATTTTCTGAAGTTTCGGGTGATGGAGGAAAACGAGTCCTCAATTTGGAGGCGCTCAAGCAAAAAAGATTTCCACCAGCAACAGAGAATTTCCTTTACCACCTAGCAGCAGCCGAACAAATGCTGAAACTCTGACTGTGAGATAGGATGTGCGCTGTTGACCGCTGGAAAGCTCTCCTTCCACTCTGATTATCCGTTGACTGTGGAAAATACTGGAGATAAGAGGAAATGCTATATTTTCAGTGATTTATTTGAAAGTATTGAGATTTGACCTGAAAAACACTGAAACACATGAAAACACTTGTGATTTTCTCCCAGCTATTAGTTTCCTGCCTGCTGTCAGCGTCTGACAAAGTGCTGTCTGTAACTATTCCATGTGAGGAATGCCTCTGCCCAGTGTCCTGGAGTGAGGGGAAGCTCTGTCCTTGGGCAAATCACAGCTGATGCAAAAGCCTTCATTATTAGTTCCCATGTGTCTCATCGTGTACCATAAACTAACAGTTTGTTACCAGAAAGCTGCCTGAAATTTTGCTTTTGTAATTCTAGGAAGAACTTTCATTCCTCACAAGGAACTCTTCTTTCTGAGCCAAACTGCTAAGTTTTCTGCAGAACTGTCTAAAAGATCATTCAAGAGACCCTGCAGTTGCACTTTCTTATAAAAGAAAACATTTTTTTTCTTGGCCTTTAAACATTTTGCCTATATTATGAGGGTTTTGCAGATTTTATACTTTAATAATCCATATTTATACTCCCACAGAAGCCATTAGACCTCTGCACCTAACCCTGTGCTAGCACTAGTCTTCAGAGGAGATGCCAGTCCTTATATGGTGGAGCAAATAACCCATCTTGAGTATTAGTGTCTTAGGACTGAAACAGTGATTTTTTTTTTTTTTTTTTTAATAATCAGTAAAGAAATGTGAGAATCAGCTTCTTACAGGGGCCAAAACAAGAGAATGTCTCCAAATGACTTCAGTAAAAATAATTTGGCTACAGATCAAGGTGACTGTTCTTGTTCAGTTGTATACCTTCATAACTGGAGAACTTTAAATTGCCAAATAAGCCTAGAGGTCGAAATTATATACTTGTTATTTTGTTATGTATATTCATATTAATTTTGAAAGATTACTTTTTACTCAAAACTGTTGTCCTTGAAATCTTACCTGGAAACGTTTGTAAAACAGACTATCTAGGGCTGGGGATGTGGCTCAAGCGGTGGCGTGCTCGCCTGGCATGCGTGCGGCCCAGGTTCGATCCTCAGCACCACATACCAACAAAGATGTTGTGTCCGCCGAGAACTAAAAAATAAATATTAAAAAATTCTCTCTCTCTCTCTCTCTCTCTCTCTCTCTCTCTCTCTCTCTCTCCTCTCTCACTCTTTCTTTAAAAAAAAAAAAAAACAGACTATCTATTGGATTTTTCTTTTTTTTTTTCCTGGGTGTTAGACAATTGTTAAGTAAAAACAAAAATAGCCTCCTTCCTTAGGCAGGGCCAGAGAGGACCTGAGATGAGATGATGTTTACTGAGGCAAATGATTGAGAATTAAATCTGCACTTTATGAAAATGAATACTAACACCCCCCCCCTTTGGGGGGTAATATTGTATTAGCTAATGGACAAACTTGTTAAAATTACAAATTTATGATGCAGAATTAAGATGGCTTTCTCTCTCATTCTCCCCATTCCAAGTAAGAGAAAAAAAAATCCTCTTTTCCAATTGCTAAGGGACTGAGGAGTTATGAAAAGAGTTGCCTGGAAGGTAAAGCAGTCTCCAGGCTACCACGAGGCTCCCAGCCTTGCCCCACTCCACCCCCACTTCCAGGAGAACTGTCCTGGGAAGAGGCCTTCACGCTTCTACTTGCTCATCTGTAAGTGGCTGAACCTCCATTAGGCCTTTGTCCATCATCTGCCTGTGTATGTGCACTGGGATTTAACCCAGGGTGCTCTACCACTGTCCTGTATCCCCCGCCCTTTTTACTTTGCATTAGTGCTGGACTTGAACCTGTGATCCCCCTGCCTCAGCTTCCCAAATCATTGGGATTACAAGTATATACCACTGCACCCAGCCCATTCCCCCTGTGTGCCCCCAACCCTAACCTCTGACCAGTACTGGGGATTGAATCCAGAGCCTCACACATGCTAGGCAAGTGGTCTACCGTGGATCTACATCCCCAGCTCTTTTTATTTTGAGACAGGGTGTTAACAAAGTTGCCCAAGCTGACCTTAAACTTGTGATCCTGCTGCCTCAGCCTTCTGGGTAGCTGGGATTACAGGATGTGCCACTGCACCCACCTCCTTTTTTCCATCTTGATCTCTACCTTTAAAGTAAGCCTGTGGCCAGACTGAGCCATCCAGTAGGTAATTTTTACTGGTTTTGTTCTATAGGCTTCTGTAAAACTCCTTTTTACTAAGTTTGGAAATAACTGTTATTCTAACCAAGGGAAAAGTGAGTCACAGAAACATTCTTTGGTGGTCTGGGTAGGGCATTTGGAGACATTGCTCCAGTACCCAAGTGTGTGGACACCTCTGTGCCATGCCCTGGGCTATATCCTGGGGCTACCCTGATAGCAACAGTCCCTGCTCTGCAGGCACATGAAGTCTTTCTGGGGGGAATAGGATCAGCCAACAGGTTGTACTTCATTGTGGCCAGACTTAAATCCCACATAGGAAACATGGGGCACTATGGGAGCACCAGGCAGGGACATAGAGTTCAGCACTGTGAATCCTGGAAGCCTCCTGGAGGCAGCAACTGTCCAAACCCAGAGCAGAGGGAAGAGCTTATGTGAAGGCCCAGAGGAGACCAGAGCCCATGGAGAAACAATGAGGAGAGATGAGTAAGGCAGAAGCTCCTGTGGGGCATGGCAAGGCATGGACTTGACACACTGGGTAGCTTCTCAGGCATGGTTTAGAAAAGCAGGCTGGTGCATGGACTGGCTGGAGCTGGGCTGCCGCAGTCTGGCTGGGCACAATTCAGGAGCCACTTGTCAAAAGAAATGAACTTTATTTTTAGAACCACACAAAACAGCTCCTCAGGAAAAACCCTCAGAGCCCAACTGCCACCACCGGCTTCCCACCAGCCTCCCCCCCTCCCACAATCCTCCTGTTCTTGAGGCTGATTGGCTGGGCCGCATGGGTGGAGCCAAAGAAGTCCCCCAATGAGCAGCTCCGTGGTCTGAAAGGGCAGGGAAACAGCCCAATGAGCATCACCGCAGAGGAGCCAATCAGCTAGATGTTGCTGGGGCCACTGTGAGCCAATCATCAGCCGGCAGCTGGAAGTTTGCTGGGGCCCCTTGGGCTGTGGCTCTCAACACTGGGCAGCAGATGAGGAGCACCAGCAGGGGGGACTGCTGCACTGAGCTTAGCTGGCAGCAGAGATCATGAAGTGTTCTGGACTCTTGACTAGATGGGCCAATCTGCTGACCAGGAGGGAGGGGGAGGGGGTTAAGGCCACCAGGGCTCCTGTCCACACAGCCAGTGTGAGGAGTCCATGGGCATCCCAAGAGCCAGGTGCAGCAGGCAGCTGGATAAGAGCCTCAGGACCAGGACTGTCATAGGGCCCAGCATGGTGGCAGTGAGGCCTTTGGGTGGCACTGGTGACAGCAGTCTCGGCAGAATGGAAGCTGGGCTGATGCAGTGCGCACTGACTGTGGATGGATTTTTGCTTTTTTAATGAGGCAGTTTAAATGCTCCTGGGGAGGAGCCAGCAGAGAGGGAGGCTGAGGCCAGAGGGGACCGCAGAGGCTGTAGTGCAAGGCCCTGAGGCCTGAAGGGAGGAGCCCAAAACCTAGGGACAGGTAACCTTATATGGACAGGCTGGGTGTGAGTGGAGGAGGTTTGCTAATTGGGCGCCAACCAGGAGGTCACTGCTGGCCAACATCCTTGGTTTTCCATGGAAGGAGGCAGAGAGCCTCCTGTCAGTGCGCAGCGGGTACAGCACAGTGGGCAGCATAGAAGGACTTGCAGGTTGTCCAGGATGGAGTGAGCTGAGGAGGGAAACAGGGCTGCTTGCGCTTATCTGGAGATGGGATGTCATTTTAGTGCCCACCTCCTGGGCCAGGTGCACCCTTCATTGTACTGTTTCAATATTCAACTTTAGACAAAGTTCATTAGTAGCTGCACAGTCCTCCCACAGGCTGCTGCTGGACAGCAGCCTCACGTGGGGTGTTGGTCAGGACACACTCCCATCACTTCTTCCACCAGCCTCAAAGTCCCTAGAAGTCATCCTGCTTCTAGAGGTTCTCAGGGTTTTGTGAACTGAAACCTGGAGGGCAGGGAGGTCTTCAAGCAGGAGCCAGAATCACTTATACCTGGCGCCTACACCCCTCTGTTATAGAACAGTTCTGTTTCTTCCGTCAAAGCCTGAATTTCCTCTTCAAGTTTACTGTACTTTATCTGAAAAACAAAGTTAAATCCTCAATATTTACACTCTGACTTCTGCTTTAGAAATCAAGTTTTTAAAAAGCATTTTCTGAGAGTAACCATTTCACTCAGTCCATCTCTTTCAGTGATATCTAACCAATAGCAAAAAGGATCACCTAACTTCTTAAAAACTTGTTAATGGAACATTTCAGTTGTAAACAAATGTAGATGGGGTGCAATGGTGCAGGCCTGTAATCCCAGTAGCTTGGGAGGCTGAGGCAGAAGGATCACAAGTTCAAAGCCAGTCTCAGCAATTTAATGAGGCCCTAAGCAACTTAGTGAAAGCCTGTCTCAAAAAATGAAAAGGGGGGTTGGGGTTGTGGCTCAGTGGTAGAGCACTTGCCTAGCATGTGTGAGGCCCTGTTAATCCTCAGCACCACATAAATATAAATAAATAAAATAAAGGTATTGTGCCATCTATAGCAAAGTATTTTTTTAAAAAATGAGGGGTTGTAGCTCAGCAGTAGAGTGCTTGCCTAGCATGTACAGGTCATGGATTTGATCCTCAGTACCACATGAAAATAAATAAATAAAATAAAGTTATTATGTCCAACTACAACTGAAAAATAAATATTAAAAAGAAAAGGGCTAGGAATGTGGCTCGGTGGTTAAACATCTCTGGTACGATAAAACAACCAACCAAAAAATGTAGAAAGAATATAATGGTCCTTCATGTGCTTATCACTCAGCAACAACCATTCACAAGCTGCTGGTCTTACTTCCTTGAGCACCTCCCACACCCAGAAATGGGAGCTTTTTGTTGTTGATATGTTGTTGGGGGCACGGTTACCAGGGACACTTAACCTCTGAGTCACATCCCCAGCCCTTTTTGTTTTTTATTTTGAAATAGGATCTCACAAAGTTGCTAAGCCTGGCCTTGAACTTATCATCCTCCTTCCTCAGCCTCCTGGGTTGCTAGGATCACAGGTGTGCACAACCAGGCCTGGATTTTCTTGAGTATTTTGAGGGAATTCTCAGATGTACCATTTTACTTACAAATACTTCAGTATGAAATTTCAAATGATTAAAAAACTCTTCCATGTAGTTATAGAACTATTGTGCTATTATCACACCTAACAAAATGAACAGCTATCCCTTCACACCATCCAATACCCATCTCTAGGCCCATGAGACTATAGGTGGTGGCCGGCAAAGCTCTGGAGGGACAAACTCCCAGGCCAGTTCTAGAAGGCAATGCAGCCTCTGGCCTTCCTGAGATGCCCTGGGCACTGAACCCCTCCCACCCTTGGGCTTCTGTGAATGCAGTTGGTCACCCAAGATGGGACAGGGAGGTAAGGACCCCCAATAGCCCAGGACAGGCATTAGGTACCTCCATACCCACTCAGCAACAACCATTCACAAGCTGCTGGTCTTACTTCCTTGAGCACCTCTCACACCCAGAAAAGGGAGCTTTTTGTTGTTGATATTGTTGGGGGCAGGTATTTTCAAGGTCCAGCAGATCTTGGTGCTTGGGGCCACACCTGGAGATGGACTCCACTTCCTGCCTCTGGTCTCTTGAGATTTCCACACTCAACCCACTATCCTTCCTGAAAACACCCATGAGAGACTATTACCTGTCCCCCAATGTCTGTTCTCTTCTTCCCCAGCAGCAGAATTTTAAATAGGTATAGAATAAATATATAAAGAACAACCCTTTTCTGAGACACTGTTACTATTACCTTGGACTCTCTTCAATAGGTAAGGAAACAGAAAATTGACCAAGATAATGGAAAAGCTGGGAATTTGAATCCAAGCAGTCATTACAAATTAAATTACAATATATTATAAACTGTCTCTAGAACTGTGCTATCACAGTAGCCACTAGCTACATGTGAGCACATAGGTTAAAATTAAATTTAACAGGGCTGGGGATGTGGCTCAAGCGGTAGCGCGCTCGCCTGGCATGCGTGCGGCCCGGGTTCGATTCTCAGCACCACATACCAACAAAGATGTTCTGTCCGCCGAGAACTAAAAAATAAATATTTTTTTTTTTTTTTTTTTTAAAGAGAGAGTGAGAGAGGAGAGAGAGAGAGAATTTTTAATATTTATTTTTTAGTTCTCGGCGGACACAACATCTTTGTTGGTATGTGGTGCTGAGGATCGAACCCGGGCCGCACGCATGCCAGGCGAGCACGCTACCGCTTGAGCCACATCCCCAGCCCTTAATTTTTATTTTTAATATTTATTTTTTAGGGGCTGGGGATGTGGCTCAAGCGGTAGCACACTCCCCTGGCATGGGTGTGGCCCTGGGTTCGATCCTCAGCACCACGTACAAAGATGTTGTGTCTGCCAAAAACTAAAATGCAAATAAAATATTAAAAAAAAAAGAAAAGAAAAACAGAATCCAGGGCTAGTGTTGTGGCACAGTAGTAGACGGCTTGCCTAGCACATGTGAGGCACTGGGTTTGATACTCAGCACCACATAAATAAATAAATAAACAAAATAAAGCCACTATGTCCATCTACAACTAACAATATTTTTTAAAAAGACAGAATTCAAAACGACAAGATATTTGGGAAATGGAATTATGTCTAAATATTATTTTGTTTTATACTTTGATAAAGTTTGTATTAAAAAAATAATAACTTATATTACTCTCATGATCATGAAATAAAATCCCATTTTCCCTCTGAGAAGAAATCAGAGACAGGGGACTTACCTGTCCAATTTGTGGAAACATACTGAAAGACACGGGCACCATCACCCCCATCACCAGGAGAGTACAGGACAGTTTTAGGGTCCATAAGGATTGTGGATTTTGCAGGAAAAACTGGGTTCTAGAAGACACCAGGTAAAGCTCACAAATTTTACTAAACATTTTGGGGCTGGCCTGCTCTCATGGTGGCTAATCCCGCCTCCTGTGTAACTGCAGGCCCAGGCCTTGGTTACCATACAACCCATGAGCAGGCAGTGAAGCAGCCACACTGGCAGCTCAACATGCAGCAGCGCTAGGAGATGAGTGCTCCTGCCCTTGCTCATCCGACCCCAGAGCCTGGGAGGTCTGTGTGGTCACCAACCCCTCCACAGAAACGAGGAAACAGAAGCACTGGGTTTTGTTCAGGTAAAGCAACCTGCCCAAAGCCCCACAGCACAAAAGGTCAGACTCCAGAGCCTCCATTGGTCCAGACAAGGATGTGACACTGACCTTGACCTTGGGAGAGTGTAAGAGACAGTGTAACATGCATGGAACCCCAGCACAGTGGTCTGAGACCAGGATCTGGTGGAAGCTGTACCCTCCTGCCTCAGCCTCCAGGTCTCTGGGATTATAGGAATGTGCCACCATGCCTGGCTCTCAAGCTCATTTAAAACCTGCTCAGTGGGGGGAGAGGGGAGCTTGAGCAAAGTTCATAGCACATCAGAGCTGGGCAAACCTGCAAATCATCCAAATCTATCATTCTAGAAGTAAAGGAATGTGGCTCAGAGAGTCCTCTGACATGCCCAAGGACACAGAGCAGACTCAGGGCAGGGCCTGGGCTAGCTTCCAGGATTGCTGCAATGTGCATCTCTGGATTTCCACACCTCCCCTGATCAATCATCTTAACTCTGAGAGGTGCTTAGCAGGAAGTTCACTGAAGCCCCCTCCTCCCACTCTCCCTCTAGTCTCAGTATCAGACAAGTTTTATAAGGGGTTTGACCTTCAAAATGTTATTCCTACTTGGGGAGATGAATGTCCCTCTTACCTTGTTTCTTTTTGGTACCAGGAATTGAACCCAGGGATACTAACCACTGAGCCACATCCCAGCCTTTTTTATTTTTTATTTTGAGACAGGGTCTCACTAAATTGCTTGGGGCCTCACTAAGTTGCTAAGGCTGGCTTTGAACTTGGGATCCTCCTGCCTCAGCCCCCTGAGCTGCTGAGATTACAGGCATGTGCCACTGTGCCCAGCCCCTCTTACCTTTTAAAAAAGTAGGTGAAGACTTCAGGAATAAAAGCCGAGGTCCCAAACAGCACTGCCCTGGAGACTGCTGTTTCTCTAACAGCCTGATAAAGACACAAAGAGAACAGCTTAGGACACCGAGTGAAATGAAAGGTCTTGTGACAGAGATGAGCCAACACAACTCCCTTTCCCACCCAGAAAAAGAAGGCACTGGAAATAAGTGAGTGACACTTTCACTGTCCTCTCCAGGCCAGGCGCAGCAGGATGGCAGGGCTGGCGCCAGGAGGAGTAAAAGAGGATTTACTTCCCAAACCCACAAATGTCTCCATCAGGCCACAGAACCACCCAAATGAGCTCCCACCACGTAGGAACCAAGGCAGCTTCCAGACAAAGCCTCAGAACCAGATGGCAGCCTCACTGGAGGGAACCTTGGATCTGCCCCTTCTGTTCACGGTGTAATTTCCTCTCAACCCAGGTCTCTGCCTCAGAGCCTAGACCTGGACCTGCTCCCCAGGGGTTCCTTCCTACCCATGGGGATGTCAGCAGAAGCCCAGCTGAGTATGCTGCTACAGCACTGCCCCTCTCAAGACCAAATGTCAGGACCCAGCCCTCACCTGTGGGATAGAAAGTGTTCTACAGGACCAGGGGGCAGCTCAGTGGTAGAGGCTTGCCAGCACACCCAGAACCATGGGGAAAATTTTTTTTTTAAAGTGTCATCTTTTGGGGCTGGGAATGTGGCTCAGGCAGTAGCACGCTCGTCTGGCATGCGTGCGGCCCGGGTTCGATCCTCAGCACCACATACCAACAAAGATGTTGTGTCTGCCGAGAACTAAGAAATAAATATTAAAAAAAAAATTTTCTCTCTCTCTCTCACTCTCTCTTTAAAAAAAAAATAATAAATATTAAAAAAAAAATAAAAAATAAAGTGTCATCTTTTTTCTCTACTGTATCTTGCTCTATGTGTTAAATATTAAACATTAAATTCCATATATTAAGTCAGGTGCAGTGGTGCACGCCTGTATCCCAGCAAACCAGGAGGCTGAGGCAGGAGGATCACAAGTTCAAGGTCAGTCCCAGCAATTTTAGAGAGACCCTAAGCTTAGCAAGACCCTGTCTCAAAATTAAAAAAATAAATAAAAAAGGCTGGGGATGTGGCCCAGTGGTTAAGCACTCATGGGTTCAATCCCTGGTACACACACACACACACACACACACACACACACAAATTCCATATGTTAAACACTTAATGGTATAATTGTATGGATTATAAGCACAAAACCATGAATTCTTGAGCGCAATTTTAGGGACTCTGAAGAGAATATCTGACTATAAAATGGTTCACATGTTAACTTTTTTCGTACCAGGGATTGAACCCAGGGGAGCTTTGCCACTGAGCTGCATTAGCCCTTATTATTTTTTAAAATGGCTGGTCTCAAACCTGTGATCTTCCTGCCTCAGCCTCCTGAGTCAGGACTATGTTGTTGTGCCTAGCTTTCACATGTTAACTTCAGAGCCAGCCCCTGAGCAGACAAGCAGCACTGTCCTGTGCTCAAGAACAGGCAAGAGCTGGGGACGTGGCTCAGTGGAAGGACACTTGTTTAGCATGTGTGAGGCCCTGGCTTCCACCCCTAATACCACCAAAAAAATGTACAGGCACACCTTTCCCACCTCCCCTGCGCTCCTTCCGCCCCTTGCTGTTTTCCAGACTTGGTACAACCTCCCTTCCCAGGCTCCTCTCCTGGGGCCTGCGGCCTGCCCTCTGCTCATACCACCACCCACAGACCGTAACAACACACACCCACACTGGGCTCCAGGCGTCCCTGGGCAGGGATGGCCCTTCCCCACACAAGATCAGAAGGAGCTGAGAGGGTCATTTTTAAAATAAGTTTCAAGAACATGAAGTAAAATCCTTTGGCTTCAGGAAAAGAACAGGGGCTGCTGAGCATGGCGTTTCCACGCTGGTGGGCAAGATGCCTCTGTCCACCTGTCCTGTGTGTAAAACAGAAGGACATTTCAAACAAGATGCCCGACATGGGTAGACTCACCCCTGTTTGCAAGTGAGTGGCTTACAAGGCCAGGGGGGAACAACTGGGACCGACCTCCTGAAATCTGATCCCAGGTGCCTTATTACAATCAGATATTGCTGGTTACGCAGTTTCTGAAATTTTAGCCAAACAAAATAAGCCTTTCAGTGACAGGGAAACACAGAAGACTGCTTACGCTTACGCACAGTGGCAGACACTATTCCTAAGAGACAAATACTTTTTTTTTTTTAAAGCACATTATCAAGCCTTTTTTTTTTTTTTTCCCTCAATTGGCCCTTATGCAAGAAATGAAATTTCTGCTGGTGAGACAGACTCAGTGTCTGTCAGGCCTGAGCTCCCTGCCCTTGGGAGCCTGGGTGGGTTCTCCTGGAAGCAGAGGTTCTCACTGATAAGGGCTTGGGTCTCCAGAGCCCAGCAGTGCCAGGCAAGCAGGAGGAGCTAGGCGGCCATGTGCTGATTACTACTGGCTCTCGCTCTTCAGCTGTATGAATGGCTCAAGGCAATACCACCACCTGGGAGTTAAAACTGAGTGGAAAATCAAGCATGCACGAGACCCTGGGGTCACTTCCCAGTATTGGAAAAAAAAAAACAGAAAAAAAATCTATATGCATATTTATACATATATGTAATGTATTTATACGTATATAAGTACACATACACATACATCTGTGTATATAAACATGCATATGTATATGTATAAATATGGGCATATATGTATATGTGTGTATATGATTTTAAAAGTCCCTATCCAAAATGAAACTACCATAGACCATTCTAGTTTCTTATAAATGAAACACACATGGAGGCTACTTGCTGAATTGAACAAAAGAATAAACCAATGTTAAAAATGATTAATAACTGAGGACATTTAAATGAGTTTGACTTCAGAGGACTGGATTTCTTTCCCAGGCCCATCCTTGACAACAGACTGGTCTCTACAGATGAAGATGGTAGAGAAATCTACTGTGAGGTAGACAGAGAGCAGGAGGGCAGGGCAGGCTGGGAGGGGGTGGTCTCCAAGAGGGCCCCAGGCAGCACACGCTGATACTGAACGGAAGAAGGAGGCCTCACACTAGCTCCTACGATGCCCCCATGATGGTCAGACTTACAGACCAGCTTGGCAAAAGTACCCAGTTATTGAACCAGACATTAACCAAGCTGCTGATGTGGGGTGTTTTGCTATGGGATATGTTCACATCCACAATCTGTTGACACAAGGGAGAAGACCCTCCTCCATATGTGGATGGCCGCTAAAGACCTTAAGGGCAAAAACTGGTTTCCCAAAGAAGAAACTGCCTCAAGACGGAAGCACTGTCTAAACCAACGTGCCATCTTCTAAACTTCAGGGTGTAAAATGCAGAAACTCTTGGTGGCATGGGGTGGGGGATGGGAACAAGAAAAGAGGAAACAGAAAATCCAACTCTGCCCAAAGGGCCAGCAGCTCTTTGGAGCAGCTGAGCTCCAAAGTCCCTGTACCTTTCTTCCAGCTCTTCTGGAACGTCCTATGACATTGCCATCCTTGTCCATGACCTCAATCCCTCGGACAGGCTCCAAACTCCGAGAAGCAAAAACATTCATTCCACTGACTTGTGCTGTGGATGTTAGGAAAAGAACATGAAACCAAAGGAAGAGCTTCAGCTCAGAAAAAGGACATCTTTAAAGGGCTGTGTCCATTTCCAGCCCTTCTTGGACAGTTGCTTTCCTCCTGACCCTCAAATGGTCACCTCCCACAGGCCCAGCAGACCACTTAGGCTTTTGTAACATAATTTTTCCAATGATTTTATTCTGCCAACTCTTCAAACTGCTTTGATTCCCAAACCCAAATGTGCAACATGAACTAGTGAACTTGCAGGCTGGTGAACACAAAATATTCCGTGAATACCTCTGCCACCCCTTCTGGAGTCCGATCGCTAGGTTGGAATTCCTATACTAGTGCTTGCTTACTGTGTGACTCTCAGCAAGTGACTTAATCTCCCTGTGCCTCAGTCTCTTCGTAAGTGGGAAGAATATTTCCTACCCATAAGTTGCTGTCAGGATTAAGTGAAGAGGTGGAAATAGAGGGTTTGTGCAGATATTCGTTAGAACGTGGTACGTGGGGGCTGAGGGTCAGCTCCAGGGTAGAGTACTCGCCTAGCATGCATGTGGCCCTAGGTTTGATCCCTAGAACTGAAGGAAAAAAAATGTATTTGTGTTTCCAGGCTTGAGTTTGTCCTCTGAATTAAAAGGGTATCTACAGAGAAAGTGCCATCTCTCAAACCACAGACCCCATCTGGGCTTGGGGCCCTGGTAAGTTGCAGATGGTGGGGGCCATCAGTCTCAATGTGGCCCAGGGAGCCAGGGTGTCTGGAGACAGAGGAAAACTCAGAGCCCACAACAACAAGCAGAACTGCATGTGCCCAACCCTTATAACTCACCAAGAAAGAAAATCGGTAAGGCTCTTTTGATCCAAGGGTTATCCAGATGATACTTCATTTGTACCAAATGTGGAATTAACTAGAAAGAGAGAAAGATCCTTATTGCACGGAAACAAAAAAATCAGCCAAACACACCTAAAAGCAAAGCAAAAACTGACCTAGTCCCAGGGCAGATGGTGGCCAGTGAGTACATGCATTTTTTTTTTTTCTTTTAATGGTGCTGGGGACTGTACCCAGGGCCTTGCATGTGCTAGGTAAGTACTCTACCACTGAGCTACACTTCCAGCATTTTCACTTGTTTGAATTCTTATGACACTGAGGTGCTATCCTTGTTCATTCCATGAGTAGGCGAGGGCTTGCTTAGCTTATATACTTTGTCCAGAGTCAGAGAGCTGCAAAGGGCTTGAGTCAGGATGGGAATTCAGGCTTGTCTGACTCTGGTCCACATTTTTAACCATTTCAGTGTCTGGGCATTCAAAGCAACACATAACTTGAACAATACATCTGTGCAGCATAAGTTAATTTTTAAAAAGATAACAGTACTAAGTACAGTCATCCCTCAGTATCCATAGGGGATTAGTTCCAAGACTCACCCGGGATGTCAAAATCAGAGGCTTCTCCAGTCCCTTATATAAAATGACATATTATTTGCATATAACCTTACCCTATCCTTCCATAAACATACTTTAAATTATCTCCAGATTTTTTATAATGCCTAATACAAGGTAAATGTGATGTAAATAACTATCATACTACATTGTTTAGGGAATAATGACAAGAAGAAAAAAAGCATTTATATATGTTCAGTTCAGACACAATTTTAAAAAAAATATTTATTTTTTTTTTTAGTTGTAGTTGGACTCAATATCTTTATTTATCTTTTTGTGGTGCTGAGGATCGAACCCAGGGCCTCGCACGTGCTAGGTGAGTGCTCTACCGCTGAGCCACAACCTCAGCCCCTTGACACAATTTTTTTAAAATACTTTGAATCTACAGTTGGTTGAATACACAGATGTGAACGCAAAGGGCACACTGGGCATGCCTAGAAATTCAGGGTCCTGATTTTGAGGTGACAGGCCCACAGTCACTTTCCTATTCACACCTCCCGAGTCGTTTAGGTCAGAATATAAATTTATAATCAGAATAAAGCTTTTTTGATTCTGAGGAATAAAAAAGATTTGACAGGTTGTAAAAATACCTACCCCAAAGAAGGTCGAAGAAGCAATTACTCCTGCTCCTAATAATATTTTTGCTGGTAGACTGTGACTCTTAAGGAAAAGAGAAGTACATAGTTAGCAAATGCACAGTTTTGCCCAGCAAGAATAACTTAAGCAACAACAACAGAAACCTAAACCACACACACAGACAAAGGAAATAACCTCCAGAAGAAATAACCCCAAATCACGTCCCTTCTGGGTTTCAGGACACTCACGTAACTTGCGTTTCCGTTGACCATGGTGAACCCTGTGGTGTAGGCATATAAGGAAACCTGCAGAATGAAAGGCATGCAGGCCTCAGCCTGGTTTCAAGCACAACAGACCCCAACACCAGGAGACAGGAGGAGCTACTACCTGGGGTAAAATCATGGACTTCATCCCTTTTGCTGGCATCATTGACAAAAATACCTTAAAGAAGAAAATGGAGCAGAGTCGCACATGTCTGGAGGAGGCAGAGCTGGCAGCAGCACAGGACTTCCCAAGGGAGCCGCAGCACTGCGCCCCCCAGGGGCTGGGACAGCAGGAGGGTGGCAGGTGCATGACTGCCAGTGGACAAGCCCGGATGGGCGAGCGAGCACCCAGCAGGCCCTGAACCAAAGGCTCCGAGGACACTGGGAGCTCCTGCCAGCCCATGTACTTGCCAAGGAGGGAAACAGCGGGCAGGTGTGGCGCAGTGACCACCCAGGGATGTGACAAAGAGCACCTCCCTGTGGGAGGACGTTCCTGGAAGGGAGTTCAGTGTCCCAGCTGAGAAGCCCTGTGGGGGTGGCGGGGGGACTTAGGGAAAGAAGGTGCTATTAGTTTAGACCTGAATGTTTCCCAGAGGGACTGTAACTGTGTGTGTTAAAAGCTTGGTGACACTAGGAGGTTGTGGACACAAAGAGGTGGGCCTGGTGTGAGGTCTTTGTGTGACTGGGGGCATGACCTCAGAGAGGACTGTGAGACCCCAGTCTCTTCTCTTCTCTGTTTTGCTCACAGCTGCCACGAGGTGAGCAGTCCTGTTCCCCCCGGCACTTCCACTGTGCTGGGATGCCTCGCCCCAGGCCCAGGAGCAACGCAGCAACTGATCACGGACCAAGACCTTCAAAGCCAAAGTAAATCTTTTCTTTCATAAGCTGACTGACTATCTCAGGTATTTGTTCTAGTGACAGAGAGCTGACTGACACAAGAGGTAACAGACAATCACAGGAAGCCTGTGACTAGTTGCACATCTTAACTCACGGGCCTCTTCTATGGTGCTTTGTATAGTAAGAGACCTGAAAAAGGATACCCTGGTGACTTGGGCCTTCGAGAAGCCTGAGGCCTCACTGGTAAGTGGGGTGGGGGTGCCGATATAGGAACAGCAACAAAGGCCACAGGTAGGGTCCACAGCTATCATGTTTCAGGAAGGCCCAGGACAAGGATCCAGCACTGGGAGACGTGGCCAAGGTCAAGAGACAGTTTACATCCTCCCAAACCTTATAGTGAATGACGGCTTACTCACCGTGGGCACCGTCAAAGGCAGGAAAGCTGGCAGAGAAGAGCAGAGCATCAGTGACCATGGCTGCTAAGGCAGAGGTGGCCTCCAGGGTGCCACTCCCTGAAGGCCCTTCTCCAGCCTCCCCAGGGCTCAGGCCTCAGGGAACGATTTATACTCCTCACCTCACATAAAAATAACAACCAGGTGCACATGGCAGAAAGTTAAAACAGCACAGTACAGAAAGACCTAAGCAGAGGGCTGCCACCAGCCCTCCCAGGCCCTCTCCCTGAAGGCCAGCGGTGTACACACTTATCACCTTGCAGGTGAAGTCTGGGATGGTCTCTCAGAATGTCCACAAAGCCTCGCTTACAGATGGCCTTACCATCCACACAGGGTCACTATGCACTACCTGATGCTAAGTTTTCCCCCCTTAATGCTATTTTTTTGGTACTGGGGATTAAACCCAGGGTACTTAACTGCCGAGCCACATCCCCAGCCCTTTTTATTTTTTGAGACAGAGTCTCACTAAATTGCTGAGGGCCTTGCTATATTGCTGAGGCTGGCTTATAAGTGGCCCTTACAAGAGGCCAGCTTTGATCCTGCTTTGACAAGCTGCATCCTGGCTTGCTCCCGGGGCCTGAGGGTGCAGAGTGAGATTTACCCACAGGCCTGGTGCTTGTTCCAAAAGCCCAGATCTTTCCACAGGACTGAATCAGTTCTGGGCCCTGAGCCTGCTGTTCACTGTCAACACCAGACCTTTCAAGTATTCTTTTGAAGCTGTGGCTTCCAGAATTTCCACAGAAATCCCTTTAGGGAAAAAGTAGAATAAAATAGACCAAGCAATCAGGCAAGGTGGCACAGGCTATAATCCCAGAGACTAAGGAGACTGAGGCAGGAGGATTCTAAGTTCCAGGTCAGCCTTACAATTTAGCAAGACCCTGTCTCAAAAAATAAAAGGGATGTAGCTGAGCAATCGAGTGGGTTCAATCCCCAGTACCACAAAAAATAAAATAAATAAATAAAGCAGGCAGGGTTTTCTGCAAATTATATCTTCCAACACACTTCTTCTTCTTCTTTTTTTAGTTGTAGATAGACACAGTATCTTTATTTTTATTTATTTATTTTTTTATGTGGTGCTGAGGATTGAACCCAGGGTCTCACATGTTCCAGGCGAGTGCTCTAACACTGTGCTACAACTCCAGCCCTTCCCAACCCACTTCTGAAATGAGAACCAGCTCACCTGCAGGTCGGAAAAGAATGGGTATCAGCCTGCTGCTGTCAGGATGCACGGTTGACTTCAAAGGGACAGATGCAAAGGTTAGTTGGAGGTTTAGTTTTGTGATTTTAGGAGATTAAAAACTAGAAAGGAGCTGAAACTTACGAGGCTTCTTTTCCAAGCATTTTTAATCTAAAAAGAAAAAAAAAAAAAAAAAAAGAACAAGCAATAGCCTTTTTTTCGTACTGGAGATTGACCCAAAGGTGTTTTAACATTGAGTTGTATCCCCAGTCCTTTTAATTTTATTTAGAGACAGGGTCTTGCTAAGTTGCTGAGGCTGGCCTTGAACCTGTAATTCTCCTGCTTCAGCCTCCAGAGACACTGGGATTGTAACATGCCCAGTTCTATGTGGTTTATGAGATGGAATTCTAACTACATTTAATAAACTAACCCAGTTTTGCAAGGCTGATCCCTAGGTAGTATGTACAGTGACAAGACTGATGGCCAAAATGCCACCTGATTTCACACCATGCACAATGGAACCACCTAAAGGCAACTGGGCACAGCTGAGCACATGGGACATACCCTCTGGTCATCCACATCGAATCTGTATGCATCTTCACTGGTAAACAGCAGTTGCCTCGATTTTTCTATTTTTTCCTGTAATCAAGTACCAAGAAATCAGTCATCTCAATACTGTTCAGATTTTTACATACTGAAGAGTCACAACTCACCAGCACACACAGAGGAGTCATCAGTATTTTCGCTGCACACCTGATTTCAGTGTGCAGACTAAGGCTCTCTACCCTGAAATTTTCCATTAGGATGGTCCCACATGTCACTCAGATTTAAACCTTCCAGGTTCCTGGACAGCTCCAGCAGCAGCCCTGCTTGTGTGACCATTTCCCAGCTTGTTGACATCAACTACCTTCCTGGTTGCACAAATCAGAACACTGGCAGTGCCTCCTGTCTTACCTACCACAGGTCTAATCAGTTCAATTCCCTGAACTTTTCTTAATCTGAGAAAGAAAATCAAACACAAAGGACAATACAATCTTAGTTTGACTGCCTACTCTAATCCCCTTACCCAGCAGTAGCAACTGTGAAACATTCGGTTATATTTGCTTTCATTTTATTTTTCAAAACCAATTATTCCCTGCTATCACTACCACTACCCCCACCGGCCCCATCTCATCCCTCCCCATCCTATCAAAGGAAACCACCACTATGAGTTCAGGTTCAGGTATACCTTTCCAGTCCCTATTTTTATACTTACATATACACGAACACATGTATCCATTAACAAATAGATAGCATATACTTTCTGCATCTTGCTTTTTCCATGAAACTTTACAGACATCATGTTTTGTTTTGTTTTGTTTTGTGTGTATGTGTGTGTATGTGTATGTATCTAGTCGAACCCAAGGCCTTGTACATACCAGATAAGCACTCAACCAATGAGCTACATCCCCAGGCCTCAGTGTTTCACTAAGTGGAAACTTAGAATATATACTATGTTAAATGGAAAAACATAGGGCTGGGGGTGTGGCTCAGTGGTAAAGTGTTTGCCTAGCATGTGCAAGGCCTTGGGTTTGATCCCCAGCACCACAAAAAGACACACACACACACACACACACACACACAGAGAGATAACAAGTTCATCACTTTAAATGGCTATTCGGCGTGACCCTGCAAGGATATGCCACATTATCTATTTTCGTGCTGATGGGCACTCAGGTAGTTTCTGGCTTTTATAATAAAACTGTAAGAAACCTCTTGAGCATGAATATGCAAGTCTCCCTTAGTGTCATACCCTGAAGGGTTATTGGTGACAGGGCAACTCCTCTTCACGCCCAGGGACGCTGGTTCAAACCCTCATCTTTCATTGGGATGACGAGCCATCCTCAGAACGGCCTTGCCCTCATACTGACCCTTCTGGCTGTCACCACACAGAGACCAAACCCTCATCACCTGGCCTCAGAGGACAAATGCCAACCCTGCTCAATTCAGTGACACACAAAGTCCTGCAAGATCCTCTTCTTGCATCAAAGGCCAGTGACCTGGTGCTATCTGGCCTTCTGCCTTGGGCTTTGCTGACGGCCCCTTGCTGACAGTTCTGCCCACTGGCTCCCATGCCAGCCTTCTCTCACCGACCCAGACACAGCGTCCTGTTCCCTTGGGGCCTCGGTCAAGGCTGCTGACTGGCTCTGGCTGCCTGTCCTGCTACACAGAAAGATAGTCTCGATTCTTTCCGACTTTCTGACCCCAGATGCAGGCGTGCTATTCCCTGCTAACCAGATGTATGCTTATGTTTATCACTCTTTCAATCTAACAAGCCCATTTGAAAGGAATAAAACACACACACACACAATCTTCAAATTCAAAATAAATTCACCATCTCTGAAAACAAGAACTTACAATTGAAGTGATCAAGTTTGTAGGATCTAATAATTCTGTCCACTGAAGAAGCCTCTGAACAAAAGACTGAAGGAGAAAAGACCATAAGGGTTAACAGAAAAACAGACATATGGATACAGTAACAGTGAACTTCTTCTTTTCTTTTTAACTTATTATGGCCTTGTCTTGTGTTTTGCCTTTTAGAGGAATCACCTCCTGGAGTCCTCATAACATGCCCATTTTAGAGGTAAAGAAGCTGAGGCTTAGAAGGACTCCTGGATGGAGTCCAGGCAACAGCCAGGATCAGGCAGCAGTCTGTGACTGACCACTCAGGATCAAGCTGCCATCGAGTGTTAACATCCCAGACTCTGCAATCAAACACACCTGCGTTCACATCCCATATATGACCTCAGAGGAACAACCTAGAAGGTCTCAAAATCTCTTTCCTGGACCTCTGGTTTCTGTAAGGCTTATTAGTCCCAATAGTAAAGAACAGATAGACACTCCAGTAAAGCCTCAGTCAGTGCAGCTCAGATCACATGCAGAAAAGAGGCTCCCAACCAGGCCCCAGACTTTGCAGGGGTTCAGCCTTTAAGTCCTGGCTCTACCTAGAGAACTCGAATTCCTGGTCCACTCTCAAATTCTTCACCCAAAATAAAGCTAGGCCCTACTTTTAAGTCAAGGCTGCAAGGAATGCCTGGGGCCCCACTGTCCAGCTTGCCCTGTGTGTTATGGAGCACGGGATAGACTTAGGTATAGCAAACACACCTAGCTTTTAAGAACTGTACCAAAAATGAGTCTAATAATGGGAGGCTGAGACAAGAGGATCGCAAGTTCAAAGCCAGCCTCAGCATTAGCGAGGGCTAAGCAACTCAGTGAGACCCTGTCTCTAAATAAAACACAAAATAGGGCTGGGATGTGGCTCAGCGACTGAGTGTCCCTGGGTTCAATTCCTGGTACCAAAAAAAAAAAGTTTTTAAAATTACATGTTGAAATGCTATTTCACATCTGTTGGGGGTTAAAACATTATTAAAACTGGTTTCACCTGTTTCTTTGTACTTTTTAAATGAGGCTTCTGGAAAATTTTTAAGTACCTCTGTGGCTCAGGTCACATTTCTATCAGCCCTGGAACTTCCTGTGCAGGGACGACCTGGGGTCTCACTGAGTGGCTGGCCTATCAAGGGTGGGAGGCCAGGAATCCTGTTCAGACCAAACTGCTGCTGGGCAACTCAGGCCGCACACACCAGTAGGACCAAGCTGGGGGTGGGGGTGGGGGTGGGGGAATCTGGGTGGTGACCTTGTGGCGACCCTCCCCAGCCCAGTCTGGGGAATAAAGGATGCACACTAACAGCCGCCGTGGCCACCCGCAAGCTTGGGTTACCCCTCCGTCCCCCTTCCCGGGCCTGCGATGGTGGTGGGAGGGGGATGCATCCTCCAGGGCCATTCTGGGACTAGGGACAGGAGGCGCAGGGCAGCCACGTGGGCCGCCAAGGTCGCCAGGGCCAGGTGGCTTCCACACGGCGCGCGGCGCGCCCTCCCCGCCCCCAGCCGCGCGGGCCCGGGCGTACTCGGCGTTCCGCGATCCAGAAGCGCACGTTGGGCTCCATGCGTCTGGCGGCGCTGGCCTCGCGCTTCCTCCTCTTGCTGGGACCTACGTAGGGTTGGAGTGGCCGTCGCCGCCAGGCCGGGCGCGGAGGAGGAGCTGGGCAGCGTGCCCCGCCCACACCCGCGCGCGCGCCGCTTCATGTCACCGCGCGCACGCGCCCCGGCTCCGCGCCGGGTTCCAAAGAGCCGGCTACTCCCGAGGGCAAAGTCTGCAGATCCCGCTCCGCACCTTAGCGGGTCCTACCAGGCCCGGTCACGTGGGGAATCTCAGTACTTGTCGAGAAGACCCTGGAAGCAATGCGAGGGACCGTCCACAACCTTGCCCTCCGCTCCTGCCGCACCTTCCACCGTGCGCCCGAGCTTTTGGACATTACCCGCGAAAATCCCTTCAGTTGCCCTTATTGTCCGGTGCGCACTTGGTGGATACAGTCTGCAAAGCCCAGTGAAAAATGAAAGCGACGCACTCACAACTGCAAAAGGGCAAAGGCGGAATATTAAACCCAGGGTAGAGACCTGCTGCCAGTCCCTGGCATCTGGCTCTGGGTTCATTGTTTTCCAGCGTTTGGCCAAATCTACTTCTTTGGTTGAATGCCAGATTAATTACCATTTGTAGAGGAAAATGTCTTCCCTCCTCTGTCCCATCCCTGTCCTCCATCATCAGGGTGGGTGGAGAGTGAGTGCACTTGAGTTCATGGAAGCCACCAATGTGTGTGTTCAGAGGGCCTCTAAAGTCCTGGGCTAGGGGACCCTGCACAACAGTTAGCTGTTCAAGTTAATGTCCCTGGTCTGTATTCTCATCTAAAATGAGAATAACCCATTGTTCCAATTTTATGGGTTTGTTGAAGATAAGGGGAATAAAACCCGTAAATGACCCCACAGCTCCGGATCCAGTGCAAACGCTCAGTATTGGCAATGAACCAGGGGCCTAGTTCTCCCCCCTGGTCTTTCCACCCAGGAGGGGAGTCCAGCTCGGGACTTTCTTCAGGTCTATGTGACTTCACTGGTATTTGGTATTTGCTCAGCTCATCTGGCTCATGTTCTAAAGTCTTGAGCAGTTCTCTTCTGGGAACCCTCCCCTGACCTCTCTGCTGGGTAAGGTGTGCCCTCTTCAGTGTTCCTTCCCATACACCCACTGTGCCAGTGTTACAGCAGCTGCATGGTCCTTGTTGGCTCTACCCTTAAGGTGTCACAAATCCAATGCAGCTGGCCTCTCTGCTTCCCCACCTTGGAGCCCTACAGTTCAGTTTTTTTTTTTTTTTTTTTTTTTTGTACCAGGTACTCAGGGATTGAACCTAGGGCACTTAACCACCACACCACATCCCTAGCTCTTTTTAGAGACAGGGTCTTGCTAAATTTCTCAGGACCTCACATAGTTGCTGAGGCTGGCTTTGAATTTGTGAACCTCTTGCTAAAGCCTCCTGGGTCCCTGGGATTACAGGCATGCCCTCAGTCTATTTTAAAGTTGTAGTTGGACACAATACCTTTATTTTATTTATTTTTATGTGGTGTTGAGGATTGAACCCAGGGCCTAGAGCCACAACCCCAGCCACACAGGTTGTCAATTTTTTTCCCCCAAAACCTTTCAGATAAATGTTCCCTGTTCTACAACAGATTCCAAAGTCCTTATCTTGCCCAAGAGGCCCTCTGTGAGGCCCTATTGCTATTCTCACTATTCATGCTCCACCTTTGTCTTCCTAGCAAGTCTTCTTCCACCCAGAGCTCACCCTTGCCTCAGTTCTCTTTCCATGCCTCTGCCAGGAAAACCCTTATTCCCCCACCACCCTCATTTTCCTTTTTCCTCTCATTTGACTCTCATAAAAACCCTGAGATACGCACAACTATTGTCCTCATTTTTAGATTAGAAAACTGAATCTTTATAGCAGCATACTCTGACAACCCTACCTAGAACCCTGCAACTCTGCTCCAGACCCTTGCCTCGCCCTACTTTCCTTCCTAATACTCTGTATTTCTATTATTTATTGTGCTTTCCCTCTGGATTGAGTGCATAAAGTGGGTGTTTTTTTTTTTTTTTTTTAGTTGTCAATGGACCCTTGTTTTGCTTTCTGTATTCGGTGCTAAGACTCCAACCCAGTGCCTCTCACATGCCAGCAAGCCCCTACCACTGAGCTATAATCCCAGCCCAGGCAGGGTCTTTTTTATTCATTCTTAAACTTCCATAGCAGTGCCTAGCACATGGTCGCCACTGAAACAATGTTTCCATATCTGTCTTGCCCCTAAATGAGTTCCCTGCAAGTGGCTCCTGTGTTAAATGCCCAATGATTATTTGTTGATATGTAATCAGAGGAGGAGGAGTAGAGCCCAGAATAAGCTGACCCAACAGCTGATGTTAAAAATGCAAATATTGTGCCAGGAGGATAGCAAGTTCAAAGCCAGCCTCAGCAACTTAGTGTGACCCTGTCTCAAAAAATAAAAACACGGGCTGGGGTTGTAGCTCAGAGGTTCAATGCTCTCCTAGCATGCGTGAGGCACTGGGTTTGACCCTCAGCACCACATAAAATATAATAAAGATATTGGGTCCACCTATAATTAAAAATATATTAAAAAAAATAAAAATAAACACACGGGCTGAGGATGTGGCTAAGTTGTTAAACAGCCTTGCATTCAATCTCTAGTACCAAAAAAAAAAAAAAAAGATGCAGATATTTTTAAACATTTATTTTTTATAATACATATCACTTTGATCACTTCAAGAAAGCAAATAATTAAAATAATGTCAAAGCAATCCCTGGGTTTAATAATTCAATATATATCCTTTATAATCACACCTCATCAACTATGTAAACAATAAACCTCAGAGATAGGGATCATGCATGATCAGTTATGTCACTTTGCCACCATGTTTTTTAAATAACATGATTCACAGTTCTTTCCATCACATATATCTCCATTTTGAGAGTTAACTTGGACTGCTGAGGTTAATAATGTAAAACTTATGATCTCTGTTACCTTGAAAAAAAAGCAGTTTAATACAAAGAAATTCAAAAAGAAATTTTCAGGACCATTGATCAGAAGCTTTAAGCACTTATTGTGCTACTTAGACGTAGACAAAGGTACAACAAGTAAGGCTAAAGAGTGTTTCCTTTATCCACTAAAGACATGATCTAAGAAACAGAAGCCAGGCCTTCTATGGAAACTTACTAGCCATCAAGATGATCCCAGTGACTCCTGATGTTAAGCAATTACTGTTAGAAAGGCTTAGCCAGTGTCACAGAAACAAAAACATTCAGAGTGATATATATAAATACAAGCATAATTAGGTTTTTCCTTCTATAAATAATCATCTTTGCAATGCTAAAAAGGTTCCAGCTGTGGCTCTCTCCTGGCATCAGAAGTTGCAGGGGCACGGGCCATGATCTACGGATTCACCTTCTCAAAGTACTCTTTGGAAGCCGCTGGACTTGGCTTGATCTGAAAATACAAAAATATTTTATAAATGTGTAACAGTGACTTTGGAAGCTGATAAGTTCCCAATTTTTAACCTAAACTTCTTCTTTTTTTTTTTTTTTTTCTTTTTGCAGTGCTGAGGATTGAACCCAGGGGCACTGTACCACTATTTCCCCAGCCCAAGCTGGCTTTGAACTTGTAATCCTCCTCCTCAGCCTCCCAAGTAGCTGGGATTATAGGTGTGTATCACCATGCCTGGTGTTCTTTACAATTTTTAAAAATCAGCCTGTTTCTTTAAAATATGTGATCTCTGGCTCTGTAAACCCACCCCCACCCCCACAGCCTCTCCCACTGCACAGTCTACCCCTGGTCCCCTGATAGGCTCCCTCTGATAGATATGCCCTTGAGGCAGAGAGGACCTGGGACCCTGTGCCAGATCCTGTTACTTTTGGGAAAAGAACCTACTGTAGGGGAATCTGGTGTCCAGTTTGCTGGGCAGACTTCTCCGTGGGTTTCCACAAACTGGAAGGCCTTCACCAGGCGCAGGGTCTCCTCCACGCTCCGGCCCACGGGCAGGTCGTTGACGCTCAGATGCTTGATGACTCCATTGGGGTCAATTATGAAGAGACCTCTGCAGAGTTTCAGAATTTCTCCTCAGTAACACAACAGTACCAGAACTGAAACAACTAACTACCACCCTTTCCTGTCTTTAATTCTCCTTTTAATGTAACATTTATTAAATTAAGCGCTGTCATATGTTTAAAATTGGAGTATATAATGTATAAAGAGCTTATCATCTCTTATTAAGGACAGATAATGATGCAGGACTGAACCAGGCCACCATGGAAAACATGCAGGATAGTCCCTGAACGTCACATAGTATCTGAAAGTCACTGGACTAGAGAGAGCAAAGACTTCTTTACTTATTAATGACTTGGCCAGCATTCTTTGGGCAGCTGAATCAAACCCTGGCAAGAAACCACAGGCAAAGGGGAAGGGACAGAGATGTATTTTATCTGTATCCAACAAATACTTATTAAATGAGCAGATTATTGGATGGTTAGGGGGAAATCCCATGGGAAATATCTGTAGCCAGAGCAAGCTGGCTTCAAGTCCACCCGAGCAGATGTGGGCTCCTGACGACTGGTCACTCAGTGGTAGTGTGGCAGGCTGCCCACCCCATGGTGACTGTTTTCAGGCTCTGATGCACACAGTACACCCAACTCAGTGGTTGTAGCATCCCTCTCCTAAGGGTGTGGGAAGTCCAAGTGTTAGTCACTCGGGGAAAAGACACATTCAAGAACACTCCAGGTGAAAGGGGCTTGTCCCTCCCCAGGCCAGGTGCTTAGGGGGCTCGGCTTTGAGGCTGAACCAGCCGTGGTAAGTGCTTCTGGCAGCAGCAGAGGCAGAGCAGGGAGGACACAGGGCCCACACACTCCAGAGAGGTTAACTTACTAGATTGATTAAAGATCATTGGTAATCCCAATATTGACCCTGGTGGGGGCTAACTTAAAAATCATAAAGACCCCACGGGGAAAGGGACCCTGAAAAAAGCCAGCCAACATTCTTTCTCCTGCTACTGCCACCTCCAAGGGAGCCAGCTTGTGATTTATTAAAGGACATAACAATGACCTTGACATCAACCAGGAGCTGCCCAGAGCTAAACTCTCAGGTGTAACCCAGGAGGAGAGCAGGTCAGAGGGTAGCAAAGAGAGAGAGGGCAGGTTTCCTGAGTTCAGGGTGACTCCAGCAAAACAGGGAGGTACCTGAGGGTGGGGCCCTCCTTCCTGAGGTCAACTTCCGCCCAGTCCTCCCTCATCCCACTCTGTTCTCCATAAGCTTCGGGATGCAGGGTAGCTCTTAACGCTCTGCTCCCCTCCTCCCAAGAAGGCTGCATCTGAGCATGCGACTGTGGGAGACTGAAAGCTTTTCACACCCAAAGGAGTCGAGGTTTAATCACAGATCAAGGGAGGGCAGAAATGGCATTTGGAGGCAGATCTCAGCTGCAATCGCTGCCAGGAACTTCACTAAAAGCTCCAGTTGCCCCACCACCAACCTGTGAGATATTCATCTTCACTGTAGTTAAAGGCAGACTGGGCTCCAAGAAGTAAATAGCTTTCTCAAAGAAACACAGCCATTAAGTAGCTGATTAAAAAAAAAAAAAAAATCAAGTCCAGATCTATTTGATTCCAGGGATATTTCTGTCACTACACCAGAAGGTGGCCTCTTTGCCCTGCTACAGCGCCTTCTCCAAATAGCCTGAGGGTTTTGCTGCCAGGAAGGGGGGTGGCGGGGGGGGGCATGGTAGGGGCCCCCAGAGGTCGGGAGCAGTGTGCCCATGGAGACATGGACAGCTTTCTCCAGAACAGACACAGGCTGTGGATGAGGCACACCTGTCTGGGCTACTTCTGAGAGACTGCCGGGTTCTCACAGGAGGAATTTCATCAATGCTTATTCGGACTAAAATTAAGGAATTTTTGCTTTTAAAAATGATTTCCTAAAAAAATTTTTTTGTAAAAAAATAAATAAATAAAAAAAACAACAAAAGGAAAAATAAAACATCCCACCACAGCAAAATCACAAGAAATAAAAAAAACCAACAAAAGGAAAAATAAAACATCCCACCACAGCAAAAACACAAGAAACACTTTGCCAGGGTCCGTGTAGGATGATATTGAACATGGAAAACCATTTTGAATTCATAAGGAACAGACTCTTACCTGAGTGCAAGACCAGCACCTTCCAAAAGCACACCATAGTCCCGAGAAATTTGTTTGGTTAAATCCGACAGGAGAGCAATGTTCATGTGGCCCAAACCGCCATTCTAATAAGAACACAAAGGTGACTGGTTGTCTGTGCTACTCTCACAACCTTTTTGACCATGTAACAATGTTTGAGACCACAAAAGTGTCAACAGGTAACAGTAAGAGCAGGAATGAATTCTTCCTGCTAACTCACTTCGTCCTGGAGCAGACACTACTTTACAGATGAGGACACTGAGGCACAAAGGCGAAGTGCCTTCCAGAGGCAGGATTTAATAACCTAGCCGATACTACAGACCTTTCTTTTCCTAATTCTTAAAACATTCTTTGAATTGAAGACCAATTTCTCAAACACAAAAATTAGAATAATAGACACTGAATACTTCCATATGGATGGTCCTACAGCATAGCTAGAAATTTGGATTTTTCCAAGCAAAGTTCTAGGCAATACTGATCACACAGATCACCACAGTTCGACATGCCACCCAGGGTACCTGGGATCCACAGAGTACAGGCCTGAGGGAAGGCCAACAGACTCCAACCAAGTCCCCTGCTTGCTGAGCCTGTCTCCACAACAGTCTGTTTCCATGAAAAATACAAGAGTAGTGAGCTGTGCATATACATCAGGAAACAGACAGTTCAGCAGACTTTCCAGGTAGGGAGAGACCTATAAACGGTTGGGGAAGTTGGGAAATGGAAAGGCTGGGCAACGGGTACAAAGTTACAGTTAGAAGGACTAAGTTCCGGTGAACTACTGCACAGCACAGTGACTTCAGCCAATGACAGTATGTTCCAAAACAGGTAAACAAGAGGATTTTAATTTTCCTCACCACTGATAAATATTTGAGGTACTAGATGTGTTAGCCTGATGTAATCATTCCACAATGTATATGTATACCTAGATCAAAATATTACATTGTACCTCGTAAACACAATGTTTTTATTGTATATTATATATTATTTGTCAATTAAAAAATAAAATACACCTGGAACAAGGCAGGTGCAAGATGAGGTGAGCAGGAGCCTACCTTCCTGGGTGTATTGATCCAGGCAAGGTGGGTGAAATGCGAATCCACCGAGACTGCAACCACTTCACAGTTCACGTCGTGAAACTCATTGGCTTTGTCACTGAAAGCAATGATCTCCGTAGGACACACAAAGGTGCTTGGAAAAAAAGTAAAACGTTTCATCAGATAATATATCAAGAATTTAAAATCTGAACAATAAGTAGTCTAAAAACTAGCTTGATTTGCTCACAGGTGAAAAAGGCACATCGGTTAACCATCCTCACCAGACTCCTGTGTTAACACCCGAAAAAGACCTACTATCTCCTATCACTGTCCTGTTTAAGGAATTATACCAAAAGTGGGGGGCACATTTTAAGAATGCTTTTAAAAACTGTACCTAAATAAAGTAGCTTTAGAACAAAAATTTATTATCATTAGTCTTTCCTTAGACCAGCAAAAACATCTGCAAAGACTGGTCTAGGGAACCACTGCTCCAAAGCCCCCAAGACAGAGCCACATTAAAATGCACCTTCAAAGGTAATGCCACTCCCTCCTGCTGTATTACCACTTGTAAAGTAGCCCCAGATTAACAAGGCAATCAGTGACAAGTGGCCAGAAAGAGTCCTCCCCTGAACTAGAAGAGCAACTGAAAAAAAAAAAAATAAAATAAAATAACAGGAAAATGTGACAGAAATTGCACTTACAAATCCAAAGGGTAAAAGAAAAGCACCAAGTATTTCCCTTTAAAGTCATCAAGGTTTAGCTCTTTGAACTCTCCGTTGACAACAGCTGTACCCTTAAAATAGGGCGCGTGCTGAGTGACAGCAGGAGCATGGTAGGAGGAGCCTGGAAAAAACCCACACCCACATGAGTTCACCACTTGCTACACAGCATTGATTTGATTGTATTTAAACTTCCCATGATAATTAACTTGCAATATAAATTGTCTAGTAGTATGAATGAAAATGTATATCTTAAGTAAATTTTCCCTCCACAATGTATTGTATACCTATATCAAAACATTACATTGTACCTCATAAACACACACAATGTTTTCATTGTATATTATATATTATTTGTCAGTTAAAAAATAAAATACACTTGGAACAAGGCAGGTGCAAGATGAGATGAGCAAGGGCCTCTAGACTGTGCTCAAACTCAATACAAAGTGCTATGGAGAAACTTCAAAAAGGAACAAAACAGTTAGGTGTGGATTTCAAGTTCAAGGCCAGCCTTAGCAATTAGGGAGACCCTGTCTCAAAATAAAAAATGAAAAAGGGCTGGGGATATAGGAGTGGTAGAACACCCTAGGGTTCAATCCCCAGTGCCATAATAAATAAATAGAAAGACAAAGACGAGAACAAAAGGAAGTGCTCCAGAAACCAGAGGAAGACAAAGGCAGTAGGGGTAGAACTAGAGAAGGCAAGAGACATGGGGAGGGATTCTAAATATTGTTCAGATTCTGCCAGGTCTAGAGCGGACAGGGCAAAGGTATGGAGGAATGGCAGGAACAGGACATGTGTGTCAAAGGAACTGCCTATGGCAATTTGGTTAGAATGAACAGAATCTAAAGGTCTGGAGAGAAGAAGAGCTGGAGACACAGCAAGCAAGAATGATGGAAGGCCAGGCCAGGCCAGTCAGAGAGAGAGAACTGGGAGCCAGGGGAGGTTCTTCTACAGGAGATGAGCCCAGACAGCTGTTTTCCAGCAGATAAGTCTGGCAGGCGGGTAAAACTGATGTTAGGTGGTGATTTCAATTATCTCAGTGAGAGGTACTGAGGTGTGGCAGAGAGAACAGAAAAAAAAAAGAAAGAAAAAAGAAAAGAATGGATGCAAAAGATATGATAAAAGTGTAAAGGAGGCCTGGGGGTGTAGCTCAGTGGTAGAGTACTTGCCTAGCATGCACCAGACCCTGGGTTCGATCCCCAGCACCTCAGTAAAAATAAAAAAGCTAAAGAGGATTTGCTTCTGCCTGGGAATGAGGGACAAAGGAGATCCAGCGTTAAACTGCCTAGGACTGACACCAAGAGAAACAGAAGGAGCTGCTGGGGCCAGGGATTGGGACTAGTGGAGGAAAGGTCCAAGCCTCTGGCATCAAATAACTACTAGATGTATTTTCAAAATTGTGAGAAACTTTAGAACATTCCCCTCAAACCATTACATATTAAACACTCATTTCTCAAGGACAAGAGAAATCTTAAGGAGGAATTTTCAAGTATCACTTGTTATCCAAGGCTGATCTTCACAAAGTCCAGTTTAGAGAACGAAGTAGAAAGCTCAAAAATGTCTAAGGTTCACACAAATATTGAAGGATGCCACTGAATAGGACTGGCTCCCAAGTGGCCAGCTGGTGCCAGCAGACAGATTCGATTCCCAGTGGTGGCCACCAACTGCTCACATCCCTTCTTACACAGTCGGCCCAGAAGGCACCTGAGTGCCCCCATGCCTCTCAACAGAGGCAACCAATAAGGAAATGCAACACAGGCAAGAACAGTTTGCCTCAGTGATTCTCAGTCCTAGCTGCACATTAGAACTACCCAGCGAACTTTTAAAATATACTGAACTAGGGCTGGGGTTGTGGCCCAGAGGTACAGCACTCGCCAACAATGTGTGAGGCACTGGGTTTGATCCTCAGCACCACATAAAAATAAAATATTGTGTCCACCTATAAACTAACAAGTAAATAAACATACTGAACTAGTGGTCTTACCAGAGTCACTTAATTTATCTGGGGGTGGGACTAAGGCACTGCTATTTTATTTTATCCAGTTGTTTGTCTCTTTATTGAGCTGTTATATTTCTTTAGCTTTCTTAGATAATCATCCTTGTTAGATATATATATTTTACGAATATTTTCTCCTACATTATGACTTGCCTGTTCATTTTTTCTTTTTGATTTTTTGGCAAGTACTGCAGATTGAATCCAGGGATGCTTTATAACTGAGCTATATCCCCAGCCCTTTTTATTTTTTATTTTAGACAGAGTGTCACTAAGTTGCCTAGACTGACCTAGTACTTGCAATCCTCCTATCTCAGCATCCTCAGTAGCTGGGACTACAGGAGCATGCCACTGAGCCTGGCTTTGTCTATTCATTTTCTTCTTAGTGTTTTCTGATAGGTTTATCTTAAAGTTTTGATGAGGTCAGTTACCTACTGTTTGGACACAATTTCTCATGGATCTGAATACCATCATGCTATGTGTTTTAATGCTCCAAGGAGCTGGGTGCAATAGACTGTAATCCCAGCTACTCAGGTGGCTGAAATAAAATGAGCTGAGGAGTAGCTCGGTGGTAGAGTACTTAGTTAACAAGGCTGCCCCATCAAAACAAAAGCTCCTAGGAGTGTCTAATGGGTAGCCAGGGGTCAGCGCTGTTGTCCTGTCCAGAGAGAATAATTTGTGTTTCCTTATACCTGAGTCCAACCATGGCACAGTAACACTTACTGGTACTAAAAGTGAATTTTGATAGAGCAGAGCCAGACCACTGTACATTTGTCAAATGTGTTCTTCTAGAAGCAACAGGCCTAAGGACTGCAGTGGCAGAAATGCCCCGAGAAATGGCACTCACATGTCCAGCAACCTGGAAAGAGAAACACTTTGTTAGAAAGCCTTTCCAAATGGTGACTAAAGGCTGGCCTTGCTGAAAGGGCTTCGTGTCCATGATGGCCTCAGCTGTCCTTGTCCCTGTGAACCAAATACCACATCCAAAACTCTTAGGAGCATGGGTTGAGTCCCCATGTTCTTGATATTCTCTTCTGCTTCCTTCTCCTTCAAGGCAGGAGGATAGTGAGTTCAAAGCCAGTCTCAGCAAAAGTGAGGCACTAAGCAACTCAGTCTCTAAACAAATAACAAAATAGGGCTGGAGGTGTGGTTCAGTACCCCTTAATTCAATCCCTGGTACCAAAAAAAAAAAAAAAAAAAAGCAAAGACTGTAAGGTGGAGGGAAACTAAGAACACAAACACTCAAGAATCAAAAACTCCATACTCTTAAGAGCAACACTGAAGGTTAAAAAATTAGGGAGACCTGGCCAGGCCCTGGGTATTTAAGTCCTTACCTTGCACTATCTGGCACGTGTGTTATGTCAAGGTTTTCCTTAGAAAAGGCAAGGTCTTTCCAGCCCAAAAGATAAGCAAATAAGTAGAGCACAGTTCAGCCTCTGGCAAAGTTTGGACAGGGCTCAAGGGAAATGTTTGCTCAACTAACATCCAGCATGACGCAGGAAAGAGACAGGGCCTGCCGTGAACCCTACGATGAGAAAGGAGGAGGTTGGGGAGCAAGAGGGCACGAGGAGAAAAGCAGGTAACAGAGAACACCCAGGGTGGGCGGAGAAAGTGGCTTTTGTTACTGCAGCACTCTGTGTTTCCATCCACTATTTAAGACCATGCTGCAGCAACGCCTCGATTTAGGCATCACTCTTTCCAACTTAGAGGAAAGTAAACTGAGGCTCAGAAAGGCGAAGTCACCTGCCCAAGGTCATAGAGTCGGTGACAGAAGCAGGACCACGGACCAGGACGCCTATTTCCAGCAACATAACCAGGTGCTTAAGGGGAGCAGGAACCCGGGAGCGCGGAGGGACCCCGGGACCCGACCGCGAGCAGAGGGTGGGGAGGCGGTACTGCGCAGGCGCAGGGAGCCCTCCAGGCGAAGGCCTCTGGGTCCGTGACCTGCAGGCGCCCTCCAAGGAAGACGGACGGCCCCGGGCCCAGGAGGGCAAGATCCTGCCTGGGAAACGGGTCGCGGAGCCACCGCAGCATCTCCGCACCTGTCCCAGCCGGCAGCCACTCACCGAGGCCCGGAGCAACCTTCCCACCGCCGCCGCCATCTTCAGTGCACGCGGGAGCCGCGGAGTGGGCGTGGCGGAGGGGCGGGGCCTGTCGGAGGCGTGGTGTGGGCGGGGCCTCGGAGGGGCGGGGCCGGAGGAGCCATGGTCTCCTCCCTAACTTCACCAGGAAAGTGTTCTTTGTACCTCGTCACCTAAAAAGAACGAATCCAGGCAGGGAGCTGGGTGTCTTGATTTGTTTTTTCCTGTTGACCTCGTGTGGATTCCCGTTTCTATCGGGTCCCTGGGAGCATCCATTTACTATTTCTATTTCTGGCTCTTGTAAAGCTTCTGGCTTCTACAGGAAATGGAGTCAACTATTAATTGAGTTTTGTTTTTTTTTTTTTTTTAAAGAGAGAGAGAGAGAGAAGAGAATTTTATTTTTAATATTTATTTTTTAGTTCTCGGCGGACACAACATCTTTGTTGGTATGTGGTGCTGAGGATCGAACCCGGGCCGCACGCATGCCAGGGGAGTGCGCTACCAGTTGAGCCACATCCCCAGCCCTATTAATTGAGCCCTATTAATGAGCTAAGTGACTTAGACCCATGGAGTTCTGTTTGCCTGAAAACCTTTGGGATTGTGTATGCTACTTCATTTGGCCTCTCTTCCCCAAATTAGAAGAATTGGGACAAATTTAAAATTTGGCTTTTGTCAATTACTGGAACCAGGAGAGCAGTAATAAGCGCAGTACTTGGAAGAAGCACCCAAACATACACAAAAATCACCCAGTGCCTCACAGTGAATGTGACAAACTGCAGTCTCTAAGTTGGTTTGACACCAAGCACCAATTTAGTTCCTCAAATCTTTGCAACACCTGAATGTTATTTGCTGTTTTCTTTCAACTAACTCACTTTTTGAAAACATAAATGAATTTATTTGAAAGAAAATGTTAAACAACTTACATGGAAAAACCTTATAATTTGCTGTAAAATAGAAAGTGATTTAAAATAAACACATTAAAGTAAAATATTATACAGTTCCAGCTAGGTACAGTTGTCTGCCAAAAGTCTAAGCCTTTTTGTTAAAAAGGGGAGAATGAGAGAAGGCAGTTAGAGACATTCTAACCTTGGATCAGATCTTTTTTGTTGATGTAATCAGAAGGATTGAAAGATAATTAAAAAGAGAATAATTGAGAATTGGTGTTATTTGTTTGTTTCCCCCACTCCCCCAGCTGTGTATTTCCTAAAATTATCTCAAGTAGCACTAGATGGCACCATTTGCTCCTGTCCCCTGCTTTAGAAGGAACTGCCATAGATTCAAGGGGACACATTTTCCCAACTATTTCCTCTCAGTACCTGCCTTGTGCTTAATTTGTGTTCATTATGCGCATGTTGAGCAGTTGATCAGAAATGAAAGAGGATCATGTTGGAGCTCAACATGGAATGGAATATTATTCAGCTATAAAAAGGAATGAAGAATGGATTTATACAACAACTGTAAGACCTCAAAAGCCTTATGCTAAGTGAAGGAAACCAGGCACAAAAGGCTACTGTATGTCTTATATGATAGCCAATTTCTGTGAGGAGGGTACTGCCAGAATTTTATTTTGGATTGATGAAAATATTGGGGAACTAGGTGGAGATGTTGATTGTACATTCTGAATTATAAAAACACTTTTATTTTTTAATGTTTTTTTGGGGGGTTAGTATCAGGGGTGATCGAACCCAGGGGTGCTTAATCACTGAGCTACATCCCCAGCCTTTTTTTTTAATTTTATTTTTTATTTTGAGACAGAGTCTTGCTAATTTGCTTAGGGCCTCACTTCGTTGCTGAGATTGGCTTTGAACTTTGCAATCCTCCTGCCTCAGCCTCCCAAGTGGCTGGGATTACAGGTGTTCACCATTACACCCCAAAACACTTTTAAGTGGCTAACTTTTTACTGTGTGGATTTCACTCGGCACAACAAAAAGCAAAAGAACAAAAAGACTTACAACAACAAAAATATACTATAGTCTAGCCCAGTGGTTTAATAGACAAGAAGATGGAGATTGTTAGAGATGGAAAGACTTTCCCAAGGCCACGTAGAGGGGGGACAAAAACCTCTCAGGCCTGAAGGTGGCCTGAGGAAGTTCCCAAGAGGGGAAGCTCAACTAAGGACAATGGGGTCCTTTTTTAAAAAAATACTCTTTAGATGTGATAGCAGAGTATATTTTGACATATTATACATACATGTAGTATAACTTCCCATTCTTGCGGTTATTGTACATGATGTGGAATTACGCTGGTCATGTATTCATATATGAACATAGGAAAGTTATGTTCAGTTCATTTTATTGTCTTTCCTATTCCCATCTCCACTCCCTTCCCTTAATTTTCTTTTGTCTAATCCAGTGAACTTTTATTCTCCACCCCACCTCCTTATTGTGTGTTAGCATCTGCATATCAAAGAATATTCGGCCTTTGGTTTTTTGGGATGGCTTATTTCACTTAGCATGATAGTCTCCAGGTCCATCCATTTACCAGTAAATACCACACTTTCATTCTTCTTTATGGCAGAGTAATATTCCATTGTGTATAATATGCCACATTTTCTTTATCCATTCATCTGTTAAAGGGCACCTAGATTAGTTCCACAGTTTAGCTATTGTGAATTGAGCTTCTATAAACATTGATGTGGCTGGATCATTACAGTATGCTGATTTTAAATCCTTGGGTATATGCTAAGGAGTGGGATAACTTGGTCAAATGGTAGTTCAATTCCAAGTTTTCTGAGGAATCTCCATACTGCTTTCAAAGTGTTGTACCAATATGCAGTCCCACTAGCAATGTATGAGTGTGCCTTTCTCCCCACATCCTTGTCATCATTTACTGTTACTTGTATTCTTGATGATTGCCATTCTGACTGGGGTGAGATGAAATCTCAGTGCAGTTTTAATTTGCATTTCTGTAATAGCTAGTGATGTTGAACATTTTTTTCATATATTCATTGACCAATTGTATTTCTTCTTCTGTGAAGTGCCTGTTCAGTTCTTGTGGCCATTTATTGATTGGGTTATTTGGTTTTTTTTTTTTTTTTTTTTTTTGGTGTTGAGTTTTTTCAGTTCTTTATATATCCTGGAGATTAATGCTCTATCTAAGTGCAAGTGGCAAAGACTTTCTCCTATTCTGTAGGCTCTCTCTCCACATTCTTGATTATTTCCTTTGCTGTGAAGAAATACTTTAGTTTGATATCATCCCATTAACTGATTCTTTATTTTACTTCTTATGCTTTAGAAGTCTTCTTGAGAAAGTCAGTTCCTAGGCTGACATGATGGAGAATTGGGCCTACTTTTTTTTTTTAATTTTATTTTCGTTGTAGATGGACACAATACCTTTATTTTGCTTGTTGATTTTTACGTGGTGCTGAGGATCAACCACAGTGCGTCACACATGCTAGGCAAGTGCTCTACCACTGTCTACACCCCAGCCCCAGGCCTACTGTTTCCTCTAGTAGGTGTAAGTTCTCTGGTCTAATGCCTAGGTCCTTGATCCATTTTGAGTTGAGCTTTTTGAAGGGTGAGAGATCGCAGTTTAGTGTCTGCTTCATATGGATTTCCAGTTTTCCCAGCACCATTTGTTGACGAGGTTGTTTTTTCTCTGATGTATGTTTATGGCACCTTTGTCAATTTAAGATGACTATGTTTAGTGGGTTTGTCTCTGTGCCTTCTATTCTGTACCATTGGTCTTCGTGTCTGTCTTGGTGCCAATACCATGCCATTTTTGCCACTGTTGCTCTGTAGCATAAATTAAGAGTCTGGTATTGTGATGCCACCTGCTTCACTCTTCTCACTAAGGTTTGCTTTAGCTATTCTAGGCCTCTTTTCCAAATGAATTTCATGATGACAATGGAGGTCCTTGAGGTATGTGACAGAAAATAATTGAACAGAGACAGATGCTGAGACACAGAGATTTATTTAGGAAAGCAAGGTATGCATGTTCAAGGGGGAAGGTGTTTTGGAGTTCTCCATTCTTCTTTCCAAAGACACTTGGTGAGGGGTGGGTTTGGGAAGGCGAGTGGGATGGACATCAGTCTGGCGGTCACAGGGTGGCTTTGAACTTGCAATCCTCCTGCCTCAGGATCCTTAGGTTCATTATCTGATCAATAGGTAATGTTGGGAAAGCGCCCTAGATTATAGGTCTTGCATTCCCTTTGCTCAATCTATTCAAAAAACACATGTATCTGTGGGCTAATTTACAGTGCAGAGGGCAAATTTTGTAAGTGGATGAATCTTCAGTAACCTTAAGATTGTGAGCGAAGATTTATCGATTTCCCAGAAATTTGGAGTGACAGGCCTGGGAGAGAGAACTGGCTTTGGGAAGTGAAGGTCTGAACAACTTTGGCACAAGACTGAGATTAAAGTGACCGTCTCCTTGTTTTTCCTGTGTCTCCTTTTTACCTGCCGTTTTAGGCTTCTATCCTACCTCAAAGCCAGAACTCCCTCACTCCAGACAGCCAGAGCAGCCTCCGTGTCACCGGCCCTTGTGAGAGATGACATGCGCTCTTTGGCCCTCTCATCTTTTCCTTCACGCTGGTTTCTAGGCAGATGCCACAGCTCAAGTCCAGAACAGGTGCGAGGCAAGGACGAACCAAGGACAAACCGGGGCAGAGCCGCTCTTTCCCTTCTGCCCATGGCCTTCGCAGCTCACCTCTCCCTTTCCTCTAGAGCTTTGCTTTGTTTTCTGGTGTTGGGGATTGGACCCAAGGTCACTCTACCACTGAGCCACAGCTCCAGCCCTTTATATATATATATATATTTTTTTTTTTTTTAATTTTAAGACAGGGTCACTGAGTTGCTTAGGGCCTTGCTAAATTGTGGAGGCTGTCCTTGAACTTGTGTTCCCCCAGCCTCATTCTGCTGAGTCTCTGGTATCAGAGGCTCCCCAGGCGCCTTGGCGGGCCACTCGTTCCCACCCACTGGCCGATTGTTCATGACTGAGCTTAACTACAGAGTGAAGCCGAGGGCAAACCAGCGGAAGAGTGGCCTTGCCCTGCAGCTCAGCCTCCCTGGTCCTGCATTCATTGTTAAACCCTAGGTGCACTGATCAGCCCATTCTCATTGGCTGGGCCTATTTTAGCTTAAAGGTAGCATCACTTTCTGCCTCACGGTCCCTCCTTCTTCCTGCAGGTCACAGGGACCCCCTACATCCTCCTCCCGCCCCCACCCCGAGTAGCTTCTTGAGTCAGACACTTTCTTTCCCAGTCAGGCCCTCAGGTGTCCCATGGAAATTGTATCGACTACTAATGTAATTTTTAAAAATTTTATTTATTTATTTTAATTTGTTATACAGCTAGTTGAAAGCATTTCAATTCATAGTACACATATAGAGCACAATTTTTCATGTCTCTGGTTGTACACAAAGTACAGTCACAAAATTCAGGTCTTCATACATGTACTTAGGGTAATGATGTCCATCTCATCCCTCCGTCTTTCTACCCCCTGCCCCTCCCTCCCGTTTGCCCTCTGCAAAGTTCCTCCATTCCTCCCATGCTACCCCCACACCCCCATTATGGATCAGCATCCACTTATCAGAGAAAACATTTGGCCTTTGGTTTTTGGGGATTGGCTTATTTCACTTAGCATGATATTCTCCAACTCCATCCATTTACCTGAAAATGCCATGATTTCATTCTCTTTTAATACTGAGTGGGCATCTAGGTTGGTTCCACAATTTAGCTATTGTGAATTGTGCTGCTGTGAGCATGGGTGTGTCTGCGTCACTGTAGTATGCTGTTTTAAAGTCCTTTGGGTATAAACTGAGGCATGGGATAGCTGGGGCAAATGGTGGTTCCATTCCAAGTTTTCCAAGGAATCTCCATACTGTTTTCCAGATTGGTTGCACCAATTTGCAGTCCCACCAGCAATGCATGAGTGTGCCTTTTCCCCCACATCCTCGCCAGCACTTATTGTTGTTTGTATTCTTGATAGTTGCCATTCTGACTGGAGTGAGATGAAATCTTAGTTTTGATTTGCATTTCTCTAATTATGAGAGATATTGAACATTTTTTTTCATATATTTGTTGACTGATTATATATCCTCTTCTGAGAAATGTCTGTTCAGTTCCTTGGCCCATTTATTGATTGGGTTATTTGTTTTTTTGGTGTTAAGATTTCTGAGTTCTTCATATATCCTAGATATTCGTGCTCTATCTGATGTGCATGTAGTAGAAATTTGTTCCCATTCTGTAGGCTCTCTATTCGCTTCACTGATTGTTTCTTTTGCTGAGAAGAAGCTTTTTAGTTTCAATCCATCCCATCTAGATTCTTGATTTTATTTCTTGTGCTATAAGGAGTCTTACCAAGGAAGTTGGGGCCTAATCCAATATGATGAAGATTTAGGCCTACTTTTTATTCTATTAGGCACAGGGTCTCTGGCTTAATTTCTAGGTCCTTGATCCATTTTGAGTTGAGTTTTGTGCATGGTGAGAGGTAGGGGCTTAATTTCATTTTGCTCCATGTGGATTTCCAGTTTTCCCAGCACCATTTGTTGAAGAGGCTATCTTTTCTCCAATATATGTTTTTGGTGCCTTGGTCTAGTATGAGATAACTGTATTTGTGTGGGTTAGTCTCTGTGTCCTCTGTTCTGTACCATTGGTCTACAAGTCTATTTTGGTGCCAATACCATACCATTTTTGTTACTATTGCTCTGAAGTATAGTTTAAGGTCTGTTTATAGTCATGCCAACTGTTTCACTCTTCTTGCTAATGATTTCTTTGGTTATTCTGTGTCTCTTATTTTTCCAAATGAATTTCATGATTGCTTTTTCTATTTCTATGAGGAATATCATTGGGATTTTGATTGGAATTGTATTAAAATCTGTATAGTGCTTTTGGTAGTATGGTCATTTTGACAATATTATTTCTGCCTATCCAAGAACAAGGGAGATCGTTCCATCTTCTAAGGTTTTCTTTAATTTATCTCTTTAACGTTCTGTAGTTTTCGTTGTAGAGGTCATTACCTTTTTCATTAAGTTGATTCCCAAGTATTTTATTTTACTTTATTTTTCTGAGGCTATTGTAAATGGGGTAGTTTTCCTAATTTCTCTTTCAGAGGACTTGTCACTGATGTACAGAAATGCCTTTGATTTATGGGTGTTGATTTTATATCCTGCCACTTTGCTGAATTCATTTTACTAATGTAATTTTGATCAGTTAATAAACATGTGTTGAACACATCACTCAGGCCTTGCTCTTGATGAACTCTGTGCGAATCCTAAAAACTGACTGAGTCATAAAAAGAACCGAAGTCCAAGATCCAACATTTTCAGGGGCATGAGAAAGGAGTCATGGTGGAGTGTGGACAGCCTGGGCTCCAATAGCCGCTCTGCCACTTAGGAGCATGTGGCCTTGGGTAAGTCACTCAACACTGCCATTTTCTCATCTGTAAAGTGGGAATGAGATTAATACTTACCACAAGGGCTATTTGAGGAATGAATGAGTTAATAATTTAAAGGCATTTAGCACAGTTGGCAGGCACATAGTGTTTATTATATGAAATAGAATAGAAGTCCAACTGCTATGAGAATTAGAAAAGAGAGACCAAGAAGGGTTCCATAGAGGAGCCCATCAATCCTGCTCCTGTGGAGGGGGGAGGGGACAGTAGAGGGGGAGATGACAGGTAGAAGTAATCAATGACCCTCATTCCTTTGGTTTATTATCATCTAGGTGAATACCTGCTGGGAACTGACCACGGGCAGGCTCTGGGTTGAATGCAGTGTTTTATAGAATTGTCACATAGCCCTGGAGATAGCGCCGTATTTAATCTGTCGTCCCCATTTCATAGGTAAGGATGCTCAGACTTGGGACACTGAGTCATTTGCGCAAAGTGCGCAGTTAGAAAGGGACAGAGCCAGGATTCAAACCTGAACGCTGACCGCAGAGTCCCGTTCTCGACCCAAGGCTGCACCCGCTCTGCAGCGTTTGCTGGAGGAGATGGTAAGTGACAGGGCACGTGACAGATGTTAGGAGGAAGGTGGGCGGGACCAGAACATGAAGGAGCACTGACTTCTGTCATCCTTCAGCACAACACCTGCAAATACTCCCCGGCCAGGGCCCCCGGGGAGCCACTCCTCTGATGCTCTCTTGGCTGAACAGTTCTGGTGGGTTCTGCTCCTGGACTGATGCTCGGGGACTCGCCTGGCTGTTGTTGGCTGTGGCCCCAGCTCTCTCTTCCTTTTCTAGGGTCTGTCTGCTCCTGTCTTCCTGTTTAACAGGTTGTAATGATCCAGATCATCTTCAGATATTGTCAAGGGTCCCCCGGAAACAAATCACCCTAGTTGGAAACACTGCTGTGATGGTAGGGCACAAGCTTTGGAGCCTCGGGGCATGTCGTCACTCGGTCTGCCCCCTATGGGCTTGGGGGGCATGTGTCTTAGGCATTCTGGCTACAAGAGTTACTTACCTTTTCTGTACCTCAGTTTCCACATTGTAAAGCTACAATAATGACGGCTCCTACCTCACAGCATCAGCATGGGGTGTGCGATAAGGTATGTGCACTTCTAGGGGTGCTACCATTGGTTAATGTGCCCTGAAAGGTGTTAAAGTCTTGGTCCCCGGGGTGGTGCTATCAGGAGGTGCTGTGGACCTTGGAAGGAGAAGCCTTGTGGGAGGTCCTGAGGTGGTTGGGGGTGGACCCTGAAGGGGATGGTGAAACTCTGGCCCTTTCCTTTTCTCTCTCTCTTTTGCTTCCTGGTCATGAGCTGAGCACTTTGCTCCACTACATGCTCCCCACCATTGGCATCCAGCGTGCCCACCAGAGGCCCAAAGCAGTGGGTCCACTCACTCTTGAACTAGCACCTCCAAAATTGTGAGCCAAAATAACCTTTTTCTCTTTATAAGTTAGTTATCTCTGGTATTTGGTTATAGTGATGGAGAGCTGACTTGTACAGGGGCAGCTGCCACAGAATGTATGTTAAATAAATGGTAGTTCTGATTCTGCCCTGAGGCAGACAGAATGTTTTCCCAAACAACAGCACAGACTTTGGTTTTACTTTTTTTTTTTTTTTTTTTTTTTTTACAAAATGATGAAGTTCCTCTTCCTTATTTTATTCTGGAATGAGGGGTGAGGCATTTGTATAATTACTGATCCCCAAACAAGCTCGCATTAAGCTCTTCTGGAAGCTGGAAGAATATGCATGCAAGGCAAGGAAGATACCAGGAACTGCCCACCTGCTCACCACAGACTGATCTTTGCTTCAGGCCTCTGCTGGGGTCTCTGTTCCCGCTTAGGAAATCTTAACATTTTTTTTTCTTTCAAAGCTAACTATGACGACCACATATCAGACCTCCATATACTTGAAACAGACTTTAGGTGTGATTAAAAAGCCGTCTCAAACTGGGTATGGTGGCAGATGCCTGCGATCTCAGTGTCTCAGAGGCTGAGGCAGGGGGATCACAAGTTCAAAGCCAGCCTCAGCAATTTAGTGAGGTTCTGTCTCAAAACAAGAAATAAAGGTAACAAAAAGTGCTGAGGATGTGGCTCAGTGGTTGGTTAAATGCCTCTGGGAATCATCCCTGGGTAATCTACTCCCCAAAAGAAAAGCCATCCTGTACCAGGAGCAATGGCGCACACTTATAATCACAGCTACCTGGGAGGCTGAGGCAGGAGGATCACAAGTTTAAGGCTTGTTTTAGAGTGCTTGCTTAACAGTCATAAGGCCCTAGTTCAAGCCCCTGTACCTTCGCCTGCCGCACACACAAAGACATCCTGACCATTTCTTTTTTTGTTGTTCTAATTAATTATACATGAATAGCAGAATGCATTTTAACTCATTGTACACAAATGGAGCATAACTTCTCATTTCTCTGATTGTACATGATGTAGTCACACCAGTCATGCAATCATACCCGTACAGAGTGTAATAATGTCCATCTTATTTCACTGTCTTTCCCACTCCCATACCCCCTTCCTTCCCTTCAATCCCCTCTGCACAATCCAAAGTTCCTCCATTTCTTCCTTGCCCCAACCACCCCCTCATTTTGGATCAGCAGCTACTTATCAGAAGAAACTTTTGGCCTTGGGTTTTTTAGGATTGGCTTACTTTGTTTAGCATGATGTTCTCCAGCTCCAAACATTTACCTGCCAATGCCATAATTTCATTCTTCTTTAAAGCTGAGTAATATTCCTTTGTGTATATATACCACAGTTTCTTTATCCATTCATCTATCAAAGGGCATCTGGATTGGTTCCACAGTATAGCTATTGTGAATTGAGCTGTTACAAATATTGATGTGTCTGCATCACTGTAATATGCTGATTTTAAGACCTTTGGGTATAAAATGAGGAATGGGATAGCTGAATCAAATGGTGACTCCATTTCAAGTTTCCTGAGGAATTTCCATACTGCTTTGCAGAGTAGTTACAACAATTTGCAGTCCCACCAGCAATGTATGAGTCTGCCTTTTCTCCCACATCCTTGCCAACAATTATTGTTTTTTGTATTTCTTGATAGTTGCAATTTTGACTGGAGTGAGATGAAATCTTAGAGTAGTTTTGATTTGCATTTCTTTAATTTCTAGAGATTTTTTTTCATATTTTAGTTGGTCAATTGTATATCTTCTTCTGTGAAGTGACTGCTCAGTTCCTTAGCCCCTTTATTGAACTTAGCAGACATCCTGACCATTTCCAAGATTGATATAGACTTCTGATTCCTACTTGCCAGGTGTACAGTATCTTGGTATGATTTTGAACAAAAGTTCTCTTTGTCAGATGAAAAGACCTAACTTCCAATGTCTTGGCTTGTGCCTGACATTTTTAATATCTCTTTCTAACATAAGGTTTAAGTTTCATCTTAAGAACGTATTGCCTGGGGCTGGGGCTGGGGTTGTGGTTCAGTGGTAAAGTGCTGGCCTAGCATGTGTGAGGCACTGAGTTCCATCCTCAGCACCACATATAAATAAATAAAGGTCCATCAATACGTAATAAAATATTTTAAAAAAAAAGAAGGCATTGCCTGGGCTGGAGTTGTGGCTCAGTGGTAGAGTGCTTGCCTAGCATGTGTGAGGCACTGGGTTTGATCCTCAATAACACATATATAAATTAAATAAAGGTAGTGTGTCCATCTACAACTAAACATATATTTTTTAAAAAAGAATGCATTTCCTCATAGATATCTCTTTGCTTCTTCCCTTGGTGTAGATCAAGCCAGGATATTTTGTAATTTTTGTTTCCATAAATCTCTCATTCAACAGTCATTCCCCACATCCACATGTTAGGCACGCTCAACAGAGCACGACTGTTTGCCTCTCAGCAGGCACAGAGGCCCAACACACAGCCCAATTCCAGGTTTTTTGGCCATTGGAGATGAAGTTTCACTCTTATCACTCCTTGACCAAACAGGAAGCTGAGGCAATCACCTGTGGTTAAATAACTTGCCTCAAGTCACATAGGAATTCATCTGCTCAGGGCCCAGTCAAACCTGAGCTCCCCAGTGTCTATGGTGATCTCCTGGTCCCAAGGTTCCCTGGTGTCAGCCACTTATCTTAAAATGAATGGAATGCTCTAGACTGTCTGCTGGACACCCAGAAAGAATTCCAAACAGGAGCCTTCCAAAGGCCTGGGAAGACTTGCAAAGTTAGGGGCCTCAGGCTAACCTTGGGCTGCAGTTGCTCACCTGGAAGACCAGCATGTCCCTCATTGATCATCCCAAGAAAAGGTAACCATGACTGATTTCCAAGCACCAATATTAGCCTTCAGGGGGATGAGCAGCTGTTCTACCATCCTAGTTAGACGGCCGTCCTGAGAATACACTGTGTGTAAGCCCTTCTCGTTCTCACGGCCACTGGAGTCTTCTGTCGCCTTACCTGGATCTTATCCATTTTGTTAACTTCTTCTTTCTTAATTTTTATTTTTTAAATTAATTTTAAAAATTTATATATGACAGCAGAATGCGTTACAGTTCTTATTACACATATAGAGCACAATTTTTCATATCTCTGGTTGTATACAAAGTATGTACACACCAATTCGTGTCTTCATACATGTACTTTGGATAATGAGGTCCATCTCATTCCACCATCATGTCTAACTCCACGCACTCTCCCTTCCGCTCCTACCCCTCTGCCCTATCTAGAGTTCATCTAATCTTCACATGCTCCCGCTCCCTACCCCACTATGAATTAGCCTCCTTAAATCAGAGAAAACATTTGGCCTTTGGTTTTGGGGGATTGGCTAACTTCACGTAGCATTATAGAGTGGTGACTGCTTCTCCTTGGGGCTGCAGTGGCTAGGCTCCTGCTGGTCCATAGCAACTGCTCAGAAAATGTTGGTCCAATGAATGAAAAGGCAATGCCTGGCACGATGACCAAAGTGCTCTTTCCATGCTCATTCTAAAAAACAAACAAATAAACAAACAAAACCTTTTAATTCAGCTTTCACTAGCTGTAACCACAAGGACACAAATTGTTCCTCCAAAATGAAAAGATGAACTGGTCTTGTCCTCATCACCAAGGGGGTAGAGCATAACTGGAATTCTCTCTTTTGAGTCAGGGGGAAAAAAATTTGGACCTAGTGTAGGGGAAGGGAAATGAAGAGATATATGCTCCTTTTCATGATGATTAGGAAAATACCTCCCTACAACCACAAGTTAACATTCTGGTAGCTGGGGCTGCAATTACACATGGCAAACATTACTCTGGGTTTTGCTGAGTGCTGACTCTTTCCATGGCAAAAAAGCAATCGTTTTCTTTTCCCCTGAAAGAGGAGCCGTAGAATTGCTTCTCTCCTGGGTTCGGGGAAGATGGACGTCTCAGAGCTGAGCCATGACTTCCAGTAAAGGCCTCTCTGTCTAACCTGGCCCCTAGCATTCTGCAGGATTTTATGCTTCTGCAAGCAAATCTTCTGGAAGGCAGGTAGCAGAGGAACGGAAAGAGGGAAGTTGTCCTCAGGTCAAACTGCCATGGACTATTTCACCTTTCAGGGTCCGAGTGCCTCACACTGGGGGCGTGACTCAGTGTCAGAGGGGTGAGGCTTAGTGGCAGAGAGCCTGCTTGGCACGTGGGAGGCCCTGGGTTCAATTCCCAGCACTGCAAAACAAGACAGAGCACTCACATCGCAGTCTGGTGGGGAGGCACCTGACACGGAACAGCCTCCCAGCTCCTGTTCATTTGGGCCATGAAGTCCCCTCCTCTGTCCAGCCTCTGCACGCTCTACCACCCTGCTTTTCTTACTTCTCAGTTTTTCTCCCCCTTATCCTTGTTACCTGTCTCCTAATTCTCTTTTTCATAGACTTTGATTTTTTAGAGCAGTTTGAAACTAAACTTAGTGCTAAACTAAGCAAAAAGAGTTTTCCTATATCTCTGTAGTAGTCTGTTCTTCATTACTATAATCAAACATTGAAGATAGGTTACTTCATAAAGAAAAGAGGTTTGTGTAGCTCATAGTTCCAGAAGCTTCAGACTATGGCAAACATAGTGGTGCTGTTGTTGCTGGTTCTTGGGGGCACAGGGCATCACATGGCAAGAGACAAAGAGTGTATGAATGTATCTGTATCTGTCTGATCTGACTCTCTATCTCTGTCTCTTTCTCTCCCTCTAATAAAGCCACCAAGATGAAATCATGGGGCTCCACCCTAATGACCTTATCTAATCCTAATTACCTCCCTAGGTCCTACTGTTAAACCCTATAGTCATTCTAACCTTTCATTCTCTTAATACCTCCAAATTCAAATTAAATTTCAGCACATGAGGTTTTTGGGGACACTCAAGCCATAGCAACCTTCTATTCCCATCATCCACCCAAGTAATACTCCACAAAATGGTGGTATGTTTATTACGATCTACAATGATAGGCCATTATCTCCCAAATCTACTGTTTGTATCAGGGTTGAAGGGATCACTTTATTTATTTATTTATTTATTTATTTATTTATTTATTTATTTATTTATTTATGGTACTGGGGAGTGAATCCAGAGATGCTCAACCACTGAGCCACATTCCCAGCCTTTTCCCTTTTTTTGTATTTTATTAAAGGGTCTCAGTGAGTTGCTTAGGGCCTCGTTAAGTTGCTATGGCTGGCTTTGAACTCTCGATCCTTCTGCCTCAGCTGCTGGGATTACAGGCATGCCCATCACGCCTGGCCAGGGTTCACTCTTGACATTGTATATTCTGTAGGTTTTGACGTGTTCATCATTGTAGTATTACACAGAATAGTTTTACTGACCTAAAAATGCTCTGGGCTCTATTTATTTTTATTTTATTTATTTATTTTGGGGTACCAGGGATTGAACTCAGGCCCTCGACTACTGAGCCACATCCCCAGCCCTATTTTGTATTTTAGAGACAGAGTCTCACTGAGTTGCTTAGTGCCTCACTTTTGTTGAGGCTGGCTTTGAACTTGTGATCCTCCTGCCTCAGTCTCCTGAGCAGCTGGGATTATAGGCATGCACCACCGGGCCTGGCTGTCTATTGATTCTTTTTCCCATCCCAAACCTCTGACCCTTTACAGCATTTTAGAGTTGTCTCCAGCGCAGGCCTCTGAGTGCCAGCATCTCCCCAAGGATGTCTCTTAAGCACCTCCAACTTAGCAAGCATGAAACCAAACCATCACCTCCTTCCTTTAATCCTGATCTTCTCTGCCCAATTTCCTAGTGTTCTGGGTCAGTAAATGTTCCCCGGGCCACAGAAGCACTCAAGGTAAGGACAAAGAGGCATCTTGTTCTGATGGGACACCATCAAGATGCCTCAAAATATGGCACCATGGCATTTGGAAGGCAGGAAAGTCACTCTCTGACCTTTGCCTCCTCTTCTCTCCTGGAGTGGAATTCCCTGACCTTCCTTTGAAGGAGACCCCCATTCCAGAGGTGTTTAACCTACACCCAGAGGAGGGGAATGTCCTTACCTCTGGAGACATAGGGACCCAGAGAAGAAAAGGAACAGGACTTGCCAAATCCTCCCTGGTTTACTACCAGCATGCCAAACCCTTGGTCCCGCCACAAGGCTGAACACCTCTTTGCTCTTCTTCAGATCTCAGCTGCAGGTCTTCACAGGTCCCCCATTTCTTTGGGTCTTCATTTCTGAAGGTTCTCGCACGTCTTAAATACCTTTGTTTGCTTTTCTCTGGCTAATCTGTGTTTTGTTGTGAGGATCTCAGTTGTGCAATCTCTCCCCCAGGGCTGCTCCCCTTCTCTCCCTCAGCTAGCCAGCCAGCACCCAAAGAATACACTGTCTCACTGCCACTTACCACCACCTCAGTCCATGCCACCGGCAAATTGTAGAGATTTTTTTTTTTTTCTTTTTCTGTAGTGGGAATAGAACCCAGGGCCTCACATATGCTACACTAACATTCTACCACTGATCTGCATCCCCTTAAATTTTGTTTAATCTTGAGACAGGGTCTTCCTAAGTTACCTTTGAACTTGTGACCCTCCGGCCTCAGCCTCCCAAGTAACTGGCATTACGGGTATGCACCACCGAGCCTGGCTTCTAAGGGTCTCTTGGTATTCAGAAGGGCTTAGGTTGCCTCCACAATGTGAGGTATGTATATATATATATTTTTTTTTTAATTAAAATTTTTTTAGTTATAGTTGGACACAATACCTTTATCTTATATATTTATTCTTTTCATGGGGTGCTAAGGATTGAACCCAGCTTTTACCTTGCACATGCTCAGCAAGCACTCTACGCTGAGCCACAACCCCAGGCTGTGAAGTATATTTTTATTGATTTATTTTTTATATTTGTAGTGCTGGGATAGAACCCAGGGCCGTGTGCACGCTAGGCAACGGCTCCATCACTGAACTGCATCCCCAGCTCCGAGGTATGTTTTAAAAGTGAGAACAACAAGACACAGAAAGGCTGACTCATTCACATCTCTCTAGCATTCCTTAGACTCTGTCTCTTCCTTGGGCTCTGGAGACTTCCATCTGACAGGATCTACATCTCTGAGAGGAGAACTTTCTTCAGAACCACAGAAGCCAGCCTGCCTGCCCTGTGAAAAGGCAGAGATGCTGGTGAATTAGCACCCCGGCCCGCATCCCCAGAGCTGGCTGGGCGGAAGGAGGTAGTGCAGAAATACTCCAGCTCCCTTGCCTCGGGGTGACAATCCGAGGCATGTGCTTCCCAGAGTTCCCCCACAAATTAAGTTCTAGCCCTCCATCAGGGTCACTTAACACACCCTTTCCTGGCTGCCTCCCCCACCACCTATGCTCCCAAACAAGCTACTTGCATTAATGTCCTTGTCTCTAGAAGGAGAGGGTCTGGCTAAGTAGCTGAGGCTGGCCTGAAACTTGTAGTCCTCCTGCCTCGGCCTCCCTAGTCACTGGAATCACAGGGGTGGGCCACGGCATCCAGCACAGTGATTCATCTTAAAATATCAACCAGGTCATTTCATCTTCTAGTAAAAACCCTTCAATGGCTTCTCATTTCATTCGAGGAAAGCTCAGATTTGTACAAAGCCCTACCTGGCCTGAGCCCCTGCAGGTCTGTGCCTCTTCCTCCTTCCACATGACTCCTTTTGGGCTCCTCTCACCCCCCTCCTTCTACAGCTACCTCAGTCCACTTCCCCAACACCTGCTCTAACCCTGGCACCTGCAGTCCTCTTCAATCGCTCTTGTCAATCATGCTCTCCCCTGCCACTCATTTCCAGCTAGCTCTTCCTCGTTATTTGGGCTGTGGCATTGCTGTCATCCTCACCAAGAGGATGTCCCTCATGACTTCGTCTGCTGTTCTCCAGAGCCCTTGTTTGTTTTCTGTCATTGGAAACTTACAATTGCAATTACTTTGTTTGTCTGGTTACTGGGTAGGCCATGTTTCATTTCTTAATCATCTCTTATACCTATCCTAGTTTGTAGATTAAATAACCATCTAATTCACTTTTTAAAAGTCCCTCAAAATTCCAGAATGTATGTTCTAAAAACAAGGATGTTTTCATATAATAACAATGTTACAATGCTTAAGGTCAGGAATTTTACTGTTATCCAATTCACAGGCCATACTCAAATCTCATCAATTATCCAATCTCTCTCTCTCTCTCTCTCTCTCTTGCAGTACTGGGGATTGATCCCAGTAGGCTCTACCACTGAGCTATACCCCTAGCCCTTTTAATTTTTAAAAAATATTTATTTATTTATATGTGGTGCTGAGGATCGAACCCAGTGCCTCATACATGCAAGGCAAGTGCTCTACCACTGAGCTATACAGCCCCAGCTCCTTAATTTTTATTTTAAAATTTGAGACAGGGTCTCACTAAGTTACTGGAGCTGGCCTCAAAATTGCAATCTTGCCTCAGCCTCCTAAGTGGCTGGGATTAGAGGCGTGCACCTGTACCAGGCAGCAATGTCTTTGGATAGACACATTGCCCCATCATGATCCAATCTCAAATCTCACGTGGCATGTAGTTGCCTTGTGTCTGATCTCCTTCCATCTGGATGGTTTCTTAGTCCTTCTTTATCTCCTTGACCTTGACATTTTTGAACAGTCTGCTCTTTTGTAGAAGGTCCCTCAGATGTTTGTCTGATATTTCCTCATGATTAGATTCAGCTTAGATATTTCTGGCAGGAATACCACTGAAGTCTCCTATAGTATTATGGAAGAAATTACTGTTCCATAATTTGCTTAACTGATCTGTTACTTTTGGACATTTGTGTTGTTTCAAATTTTTCTTCACATTAGAACCTATCCTGTGATCTTTATAGCCTTTTAGCCACATCTTTGCTACTTTCTTATCTATTTCTGTAGGGTATGTTTCTAGAAGGGGAGCTTCTGTAAGAACTGTGAGTATTTTTGTGCTTTTTGACACATATTTGGATACATATTGCCAAAACATCTTCCAGAAAGGCTGGGCCGATCTACACTCCTTCCCAAATAGTGGAAGTTTCTAGGAAATTCGGCCAATGTTGGAGCCAAGCAGTTTAAAATGTCCTTCTTACAGAAGTCTGTACTTGTCAAGTTGACCTCTGTCTTCTATTCCATTTTCTTGCATGTGTGGCTGGCTGGTCCTCAGAGGCAGGAGCTGTTTAGGGGAAGGCCTTGAACATCTTCCTCATGTTTGTGGTCTCCCCTGGTGCCTAGCTATACCTCTTGCTTTAACAGTCACTCAGTAAGTGTCCAAGGAAGGAAGGAGGAAACGATTGAATAATAACACATCACTGTCAGACTTTGCATTAACCTCTGGGCTACCATCTTAGTTTGGGATGATGGAATGGCCTGAACTAGGTGGGTTATAAACAACAGAAATATATTCCTCACAGTTGTTGAGGCTAGAGGTCTGAGATAGGGAGCCAGTGTGGCTGGTTTCTAGTGAGGCTTCTGGGTTGCAAATAGCCAACTTCTCATCATTTCCTCACATGGCAGAGAGAGGGCAAGGGAGCTCTTTGGGATCCTAATCTCTTTCAAAAGGGTTCCACCTCCATTATGTCATCACCTCCCTAAGGCCCTGTCATCACGTTGGGGGTTAGGAGATGAATTTGTGGGGTGGGCACAAACAGTCCATTGTAGCTACCAAAAATGTCACTGACATTGGTATCTCAAAGTCCAAGGATCAGAGCCTCTATTTGCCCAGCAGTTCTGTTTGCAAGTAGTTCAACTCCTGGGACCTCCCTGGAGACCCCTAGAATCTTCAGATTTGGTCCTTATGGATCCCAGGCTTGCTATGGGCTTCTCAGTCCTCCTCTCGTCCTTCCTCCAGGAGCTCCTCTGGGCTGCACAGTTGTCTTACATGAAAGTCTTAAGGATAACAGACAGGAACTGCCGTAAGACAGGTGCACATAAAGCAGAATGGGAGTCATGCCACCACCTTTCAGCTCCACAGGGGGGGGTCCCTTAGGGAGCACTTCTGTTTGCAGATTGAATGTTTCTCTCTCTGCAATGCTGTCTCCCCCCACACTGCAGGATACTCACCTGGGAGGACACCCTGTGGAACACTCTTGATCCTCACTTTTCCTCCCCACACCTCATCCCCTAGCTTCTCCCAGAAAGAGAAAGACCTCCAGAGGACCAGCCCTCCTCTGACGAGGACATCCTGTTTAGAGTATTAATCACCACAGTATTTTTGTTTTCATAGTATTGTGGATCAAACCCAGGGCCTCACTCAAGTCCTCCACCACTGAGCTGCACCACCAGGCCTTGCAGTACAGCTCGGTTCCTCATGATTCCCAACTTCTCCATTGCAAAGTGAAAACTTGACCTGATGTTCAAATAGCCACAACTCCTCAAAGTGTCTTCCCTAAACAAAAGAGCTCAAATGAACTTTTCCTAATGCAACAGGAAGGGGAAAAAAAGTTGACCTAAATAGTTTGTGACCCCTTTTAGCCTAGTCACAAAGCATGCAGCATAAACACAAACCTTACTATTTTCAAAGGCTTTTATGTTCAACATCTCCCGTTCTGTAGACTACTTAGTGAGGGCCTCAAGTCTTATTCAAAGCCACGTGCAGTGGCACATGCCTATACTCCCAGTGACTGAGGAGGCTGAGGCAGGAGGATCCCAAGTTTGAGATCAGCCTCAGCAACTTAGTGAGACCCTGTCTCAAAATAAAATTAAAAAAAAAATGGAAGGTGTGGCTCAGTGATAAAACACCTCTGGATTAATTTTTTTTAAATAAAAAACTCCAAAAATCTTGTTTAGGATGAAGCTGCTCCTCTTGTCCCCAAGAACTTGGGATGTGGGGCCAGGAGGTTAGAGGTTCAATAGAGGTATAGCAAGAGATTGTGCTGAAAATGAAGATGCTCCTCAATTTTGCCTTACCTTTGGTCCTTTCCAAGTGTGAAAAATGACATGTCTCAGAGAGAAGAGGGGTGACAGGGACACTGGCGGGGAGGCTGGGAAGCAGCCCCTCCAGGATGGTGGGGTGGCAGAGGTTCAGTATGGATTTCCTAATGGGAAGTGTTTATAACGACTTACAGCCTCTTTCCTTCTGAGGAGCCCCTCTCCACCCTTATGCAAGGCAGTTTGTGCCCCTGTGGTCTCACAGTCCTTGTTCTATTCTGCATGCTAATGCTTGGGTCCCCTATATATATTTTAAATTTTTTAGTTGTAGATGGACATAATACCTTTATTTATTTGTCTTTATGTGGTGCTGAGGATCAAACCCAGTGCCTCACATGTGCTAGGTGAATGCTGTACCCCTGAGCTACAACTCCAGCCCCTTGGGTCCCTTTTTGTTGATTACTTCCTCCTCTCTGTCTCTCACCTGTTCCTGCAGACTTTAGGCCTCCTGCCATATTTCTCTTTCAGGCAACATCAGTGCCACTTGGTAAAAATGTTATCATTCTCCCACCATTCAAGAACACCATGCCGGGGCTGGGGCTGTAGCTCAGTGGTAAAGCACTTGCCCCACATGTGTGAGCCACTGGGTTCAATCCTCAGCACCACATAAAAAAATAAATAAATAAAGATACTGTGCATTCATCTACAACTAAATAAATATTAAAAAAAGAGAACACCATGCTATTTATTCTGAATTGGACCTAAATTTCCTGTGTGCATATATGAATACATGACCAGTGAAACTCCACACCATGTACAACTACAAGAACGGTATCCCAATTAGAATAAGTTATACTCCATGTGTATAAAATATGTCAAAATACACTCTACTGTCATGTACATCTACAAAGAACAAATTAAAAAAAAAACACCTCTATAAACCAACCAAGTGTCATTACCAGTTGGTGCCATCCTATTTTATTGATAACAGCTTCATTGATAACTGTAGGGACATAATGACTGAATCACAGCAGTTACTATGTCATCATTCCATAATTTATTAAAAGTGGAGTGATGGGGCTGGGGTTGTGGCTCAGCGGTAGAGCTCTCGCCTCGCATGTGCGAGACCCTGGGTTCGATCCTCAGCACCACATACAAAAATAAACAAGTGAAATAAAGGTGTTGTGTCCTACCACAACTAAAAAATAAATATTTTTTTAAAAAAGTGGAGTGAATTGTTAAAGTATTTAAATAGTAGCTATTTAACAAGTATTTTGATTTTTGTGGGAAATAGATTTCAAATATTATTATTATTTTTTTTTAAATTTTTTTTAATATTTATTTTTTAGTTCTCAGTGGACACAACATCTTTGTTGGTATGTGGTGCTGAGGATCGAACCCGGGCCACACGCATGCCAGGCGAGCGCGCTACGGCTTGAGCCACATCCCCAGCCCTCAAATATTATTAATAGAAAATGTTACAATTCATTATGAGACAACTATAACACATATGCATTATTCAAAGTTTTAATAAATAATCCAAAATAAAATTTAATGTAAAACATCAATAAAACAAAACAAAAAAATAAACATCATTCCACTGAGTAGCAGTAATGCTACCTGGAATCAGGACCTTGTCTTAGAGTCCTGCTTCTGAAACTTTCTGGTTCTTTTATTTCTTTGTCCTAAAATTTCCTTATCTATAAAACTGAAATAGTAACACCTACCTACTCATGAGGTTGGCACAAATACTTTGTGAACTGTAATTCATTGATCAGCAAATTGATGTTATCTATCACTTGGAATTCAAGAACTCCTCAACTCTTTTTTAAGTTTTTGGTACTGGGGTTTGAACTCAGGGGTACTCCAGCTCTTTTTATTTAGATCCAGGGTCTCACTGAGTTGCTTAGTACCTCCCCATTGCTGAGGCTAGATTGGAACTCATGATTCTCCTGCCTCAGCCTCCGGAGCCACTGGGATTACAAATGTGTGCCACCACTCCTGGCTCCTCAACTCTTAATTGGATTAAATTTTTTTAAATTAAGGTAAAATTTACATGACATAAAATTAACCACATTTTGTTTATTCATTCATCCATTAATGAACATTTGGGTTGTTTCACCACTTAACTATTGTGAATAATGGGGCTATGAACATTTATATACAGGTTTTTGTATGAATATATGTTTTCAGTCCTCTTGGGTAATACCTAGAAATGGAATTGCTGAGTCATATGATAACTCTATGTTTAACTTTTCAGAAACTCTGATTTTTTTTTTTTTAGGCAAGAGAAATAGAATGTTTTTTTTTAAAAAAAATCACTGGTGATGGAATTATTCTTTAACTTGGTTGAGCTGGTGATTACACAAGTATGTGCATATGTCTAAATTCAGAACTAAGAACCAAAAAGAGTAAATTTCATTTTACTGAATGTCATTTGAAATATTAATGACATAAAGAAAGAAATTCTCATGAACTCTTTTCTCTTTTCCGTGTGTGTGTGTGTGTGTGTGTAGCTGGGGATGGAACCCAGGGTACATGCTAGGAAAGCACTCTACCACTGAGCTATATTCCCAATGTCTCAATGCCTGTGTCCTTCCAGGATTCATGTGTTGGTATTAAGAGGTGGGCCTCTGGGAGGTGTCTAGGTCAGGTGGGTAGAGTCCTCATGAATGGATTATAAAATAAACCCAAGGGAGCTTGTTTATCCATGTGTCACACGAGGACACAGTAAAAAGGCACCATCTATGAAGCAGAGAACCCTCACTAGACAACACTAAAGCTGTGGATTTTTTTTTTTTTTTATCTTGGACTATTTCCCAGCCTCCAGAACTATGAGCAATACATTTCTTTGGTTAATAAATGATCCAGTTTAAGGTATGTATTTTGATATAGAAGCCCAAATGGACAGAGACAAACCATAACCAAAGTGTCTCCAGGCCAGTCTCCCCTACCTCCCACCAAACACAAAGAAGTCAGATGCAGTCTGGAGGGGCTCATTGGTATCCCAGTCAGATCCTGGAGCACACATAGGTTGAGGAGCTCGGGCTATAACACAGAGACATGTTTTATGACCCAGTGACTGCTTCACGGGCAGAATTCTCTTTCTAGAAGGTGGGAGCTGGACTAGCATACTCATGGACCCATGTGAGATCACAACATGTGGAATCTGAGGTTTACTTTTGCAATGTGGCAGCTGGCTGCAGCTCCCAGAGTCCATGCTAGATGGCATCCTCTCTCTATGGAGGAGACTGACAGCTATGGGGAACGACAGCTGCCAGTTCCCGAAGTGCGCCTCATTTCAGTGGCACATTAGCCCACGCCTCTGCTTTGAGATGTCACTACAGGAGAGAATCAACGGCTCCAAATCAACTGGGCAAATTAGGTATTATAGTCTGTTTTACATGATTGTCAAAAAGCTCAGTCTGCATAAAGCATTATGTTCTTTAAACACCAAGGATTTGCAAGATTTCATTTGGCATATATCTAGGTAGCTGAGACTTCAATGTGGGAAAAAGTACATCTTCCCTTTGGTGTGTGTACTAAGGTTTCCAAGATAATTAGGCCCAGAGTCTCTGGAGTAACAGAAAGTTTGTTATTGAAGCATTAAGGTTGCCTTTTGAGCCCACCCCATCTATGAGTCATCTGGTTATAAGGGCTCCTAAGGTTCCAGTTAATTCAACTTGCCTCCCGCTTCTAAGAAGCAATTCTACTTTTATTAAGATTACATCCACATTTCCATTCTAGGCTACCATGCAAAAGAAGTGAATTTGGCTTTGGTCATGTCATTCATTCATCACATGACAGACACTGCTTCTTCCCCAATCTATGTTAACAGAAAACCACTGCTTTTAAATAAATTACAGGAGAAGAGGCATTTTCCCTCTTCCACTCTGAAAGTGCAGAATTAATTTTTATGCTTTGTGTGATTTCTTTGCCAATTTGAACATTTTTCTTCCATTTAAATCTTTTGACTGTTCAGTACTGAACCAGGGGTGAGGGGAGCTCAACCTTCTGCAAGCCATTTTTGGGGTAAGTATCTTTGGTGTTTCACTCCATTTGAAAATTGAATTGAAACTGGTTGCTTAATTTCTTTTAAAATTGGATGACCACTTGAATTACTGGGTTGATAGTAGGAAACAGCCATATTTGAGGACGAAGGTCCAATTAGAGAGCTGGAAGTTGTAGGGACTTAGAGAATACCTTTGGATATCTATAACAGGTGGCCCTGATTCAGGAGACCTCTCCCACTTTGCCCTTTAAACTCTGGTCTGGCAGGAATAAGGGAATTTTGATAGTTAACTAGCATGGCACAACAAGCACTGCCAGGCCCAGGTGGGGCTGAGGCATGCCATCTGTGGTCCAAGTCAGCAGATATTGCCAAATATTGTGTGTTTGCATGTACTGGATTCTATGGAGAAGAGAATCAATAGGTGAAAAAGAAACATTGTGGGTCTCTGGGTAGAGAAGGTAAATACTTTTCTAAATAGCTAGGCTTGCCACTTATCGGTTGACCTTGGGCAACAGACCAAATTCTCAGAGGCTCAGTTTCCTTATTTACAGTGGAGGTGCCAATTAGTGCCTGCTGGTATGACTGAGTGAGGAATAGAGGTTCTGGGTACATTAACAGGGTGAGTACGGGAGATAGGGTTTGTGTTAGGACTGAAAAAGATATCTCGTTAAATTCGTACCACTCCAGGGCCCCAGTAAGTCTACTGTGGAGACACTTCTAACTGAACACAGCTTCAGGGGAGATGGTCTTTCTTTGTCCCTAAAGAAGACCATGATAAACTAATAGGAGATCACACGTGGCTGGGACCATCAGCAGACAGGAGCATTTCAGCAGGAATCTATTTGAACGTTGCAAGCTAACTGACCTTGTAAAGTCTTGTTGTGGAGTTGGGTGTTCAGAAATCTAGAGGTAACAATCATCTGGCCAGACCAGGGTGAACCTCCCAGCAGATTTCGGCTGGTTTATCTTGAAACCAAAAACTGCAGGACTCTGTGTGTTGCTCAGAGGTCAGTTTTTTCCAATGTGATACTTTCATGACTACACATTTTACCAACATTACTGATTAGGATGAGACTACAGTTTGTTCCCTCCAACACTCCTGTTGAAGTTTAATCCCAATTCTGAGGTGTGTGGGAACTTAATCTATGATGTATAGAGATGAGAGGGGGTTAGGGCTGGGGATATAGCTCAGTTGGTACAGTACTTGCCTTGCATGCACAAGGCCCTGGGATCAATCCCCAGCTACACACACACACACACACACACACACACACACACGAGAGAGAGAGAGAGAGAGAGAGAGAGAGAGAGAGAGAGAGAGAGAGAGAGAGAGGTGTGGGGGGGAGGGGGTTAGGGTTAGGTCCTCAGGGTGCACCACCTATGATTGAATCCTGGTGACCATATAATAAGAGACAGACCTGAGGACATATGCATACTGTGTTCCTTGTCTCTCACCAAGTGACATTCTATACCACTTTTGGAGTCTGTCAGCAAGAAGGCCATTACCAGATGTGACCCCTTGACTTTGGACCTTCAGAACTATTTTCCAAAATAAACCTCTTTTATTAAAACTTATCTAGTCTGAGGAATTGTATTATGGTGACAGAAAATGGACTAAGACAGCTGAAAAAAGTTTTTAGAAATGAGTTGACTTTAAACAAGTCAATAGAATATAGGTGGTCTATACCCTAGTGACATCTTAAATGTCAAATTTGGTAACCACTGGGGGCCATTTATGGAGGAACTTTAGGAATGGAGGGGACGTGAACCAGAGGCCTCATGCTTCCAACCCCCTTTCAGCTCCCAATTCTCCTCTCTCAGAATCTTCTGTGTGCCTGAAATCACCTCTTCCTCTGTTTGCAGGGTCCTTTGTGTGTGTCTACACAATGGCCTTATTCCATTGTGGAGGTGACTGCTTCCCCACTTGCTTTCCTTCCTAGTTGTGGGCTCCCTGGGGAACTGTCTTGTACTGCCTGCGGTGCCTGGAACATACAGTTTGCAGAAGAGAATTAATGAGAACTTGAAAGCTCTATATCCAGAGCTTCCTGAGAATCCACAAGCTAGCTGAGAGGCCAGCAAAGGAGGGAAACACCAGTTCTAGCATGATTCTGAATGTCAAAGTGATTATTCAGGCAAAGGGAATCCACATTTTAGGATAAAGACAGGTCATAGCTTTCCAGAAAGCAGATTCCTATTTACAAGGACTCTGACCCAGAAGCTTTGCCATGGGAGATACAGGTACCTGTAGAATAAAATTCCCTGTTTCTTTTGCATTTTTAGCTCTGCTAAACTGAGCACAGTTGGATGTCAGTGTTTACCTTCTGGGTATTCCCGTCTGTCTCATCCTCACTAGTGCCTTCCATTTGGATTTCTATTCTTGCTTTCAGCTGGCTCTCACCGATTCCCTTCTTAGCTATTGATATTTAATAGACTACTCTTCCTTGAAGCAAACCCATTTTTCAAGAAGACTGTGAATCATTAATGCAGTTAATTGAAAGGAATGAAGCAATAATGGTGGAATTATGGACCAGAAGGGAAAACCCCTTTAAGTCTGAATCATTTAGTCAACTGCCTGCTTTGCCTTGTTATAAGTTCACTCAGGCAACCAAACAGAACAGTCACAACTATGTTGTGCCTCTCAGCCTGAGATAGCTGGAAACCAAGTATGCAGACTCTGGGTTCAGCCTATTGAGTTCAAATCTTGGGTCCTTTACTTGTTTGTTTTGTGACCCTACACAAATTTTAAAAACTCTCTATCTATAAAGTAGAACTATTCCCTATCTCTTCTGGGTGTATGTTCATTGAAATAACCCACATAAAACAGCATAGGTCCTGGCCCCCAGTTGAGGTTGTGCAAATGCAAGCCATTGGAATATCTTAATTTCCTCGTAGAGGCACAGATACTTGACATGCAATCATTTATTTTGTAGGCAGGATGCCTACCCTGTATTGGCAGGAGAACTGGACAGGGTAACATCTTCTTGTTGAGTGACTAGCAGGACTTATGTATTCTCTCTGGGTGTGTTTCCCAAAATGAAAGAGGAAGCAGGGATTTTGAGGGTTACAAAAACAAATGTCTATAGGGGACAGATAGGTAAAATCACCAGAGACTTGGATAGACAAGAGAATGGTGGGGACTATGTTAACTGCAGAACTTTGTTACTCAGAGTGTGGTCTATTGACCTGCAGGATTGAAAGAACACTGAAGTTTGTTGGAAATGGTAGAATTTCATACTTTCTCTAGAACTAGGTCTGCATTTTAACCAGATCACTAGGTGATCTGTAGGCACAAGAAATTTTGAGTAAGTTACTAGGGAGTATAAGACATCTAAAGGTATTAAAAATTATTATTTTTTAAAACTTTGGGCTTCATCAGGACTTAGACTGCTGGAAGTGCCCATTAGAGTTGGTGGTTTTAAATATTTTTTTTTTTTTGTAGTTGTAGATGAACAGATGCCTTTATTTATTTTTATGTGTTGCTAAAGCGCCTCACACACGCTAGGCAAGTGCTCTACCATTGAGCTACAGCCAGAGCCCTAGAGTTGGTGGATTTTAATATGCTGCAGCTTTTAAGAGACTTTCTTCCTAATAGAGTCCTTTTCATCACAAATTAGTGCTCTGGGCATGTGGATAGGTGGCAAAGCTCAGAATAATATTTCCTGGAGGGCTGCAAGTTGCCTAAGGAGTTATCTGTTCAGCTCTTTGCTTTCTGATAGGCAAACCACTTGGCCCTACTTTGCAGAGGAGTTAAGTGAGGCCCACTGACACTAGGGAATGGTGGCATGAAGGTATTTACACCAGGAAAGAAGATAATCCCGGGTAACTGGAATCGCTGTCCAAGGCCTGGAAAGTTTGCTCATTTCTTTATATTCTCCATGCATAATTGTTCTCCGTTCCTCGGGGCACCTCCCTGCTATTTCCTTGCAGCCCTGGTGACCGAAGGTTTCCTCCTTCTGGACAGAGAAAGCCCAGAGCCGCCTTCAGAACGGATATCCGGCCCTCAGCATGCAGAAGAGGCAATGGCCTCATTGTTCCCGGGTCCAAGTGGCCCCGCCCCCAGCCCGTAGGACACTCGTCGTGGACCCCAGTTGCAGGAGAGATCCCGTTTCCCAGGAGTGAGGCTTTCGGAGGAAGCAGGGAAGCGGGGCTGAGCACACATCTAGGAGTCTGATGTTCTGGGCTGAACAGTGGACGGAGCTAAGAGCCCTGAGATAAACAAGTCTGGAGTCTGAATGCATTTCCATGCCGGTTCAGCTGGCCTGGCTGTTACTCACTGACGCTCTCACGGCAGACTCGGGCGATTCCAGCTGCCTTCTTATAACCTAATCTCAGTGAGTCTGAGTGTAATGATGATAGTTGACCTGCGGGCCCCGCGAGCGCAAGCCCATTTATTAGCAGAGCGCGCCGCTTCCCACGCCAGGATCCCCGAATCCCCGGCGCCGGGGGCGCGGCCCGCGCAGACCCGCCACCGCCTGGGGGCGCTCGGGCTGCGCGGCCAAGGACTCGGGCGCTGGGTGGCTGGCGACTCGTGGAGTCCTTCCCGCCCTCCGAGGAGACAAAGTGCACTTTTGTTAGCTAGCTGGCGCGTGTGCGTGAGCAACTGCGGGCAGTGGCCTGGCCAGAGAACGGAGCTCAGTCCCTCGTGGGCCGCGTGTGCTCTGAGGACGCGGGTTGCGGCACGCTGCCGGGCCGACGGTCTTCCACCGGAGCTCGCTCTGACCCGCACGGCTCATGCCGGGTTGCGGTGCTTCGACCGCCGCAGTGGCTTGTGGGCTCTAAGCAAAGAGGATAGGGGGCAAGACGGCCCGCGCTCTTCTCGGCGGCGCTGCGACCGACTCGCCCATGCCCGCCGACGTCCCGGGGCGCGTCTCGGGCTCCCGCAGCCGCTCACCCGCCCCGCTTCGCGCGGGCCGGGGACTACAAGTCCCAGCAGGCCCTGCGCCGTGAGCGCTGCGGCGGGAGGCGCGTCCAGGCCGACGCCTGTGCAGTGAGGCGGCCGGAGCCTGCGAGTACCACACCCCCGGGAGGGACGGAGGGGAGGCTGAAGCATCCGAGGCTTTAAAGCATCCGAGGGAGCCGGAGGGGAGGAGAATGGAGTGACAGAGACACGCGGAGGGTGGGGGGTGGGGGGGAGAGTGTTGAGGGAGGGGGGAGGGGGGACACAGAGGGAGGAAGAAGCGGCGGCGGCGGCTCCTCTGTGCAGAGGGGGAAAACTCCGAGTGCTCGGAGCAGGAATAATGCGGTAGGCAAGGCGGGCTGCTGGCTCCCGGCTCCGGCAGCGCGGCGGCAGCCCGAGCAGCGGCAGCAGCAGCGGCAGCGCCCCAGGCGCTGACAGCCCCGCCGGCCGGTTCCCTCGCTGACCGTCGACTGTCAATGGAGCTGGAAAACATCGTGGCCAACACGGTCTTGCTGAAAGCCCGGGAAGGTAAGCGGCAGGGCTGGTGCGTGCCTGGCGCATTCTCCGCGGGCCGGGGTGCGGGTGTCGGGCGGCGTGAGTGCTGGGGCTGTGCGCGTGCAGGATGCCCGCAGTGAGTTGTTGCGAGCAGGACATCTCGGAGAGCTGCTCTGCCAACCCTTCAGGGATCCCACCCTTGAACTCAAGAGAATTTGAACTTGGGCAGAGAATGTTGCATGGATTAGGATGCTGAAATATCCCCTGGTTTCCAGCTCTCACCCTACACATCGTGCCCTTTCGGCAGCTGTTGAAAGGTCAGTTGAAAAAGCATTCTTTCAGGGAGAGACGAAAATGTGCGAATAAAATAGCTTTTCGAGTCGGTCCGAGATGATCTTGAGTGTGAATTGGTGAGTGTGTGTGTGTGTGTGTGTGTGTGTGTTTTGCGCGCGGGGGGGGGGGCGTTGGAATGAGCAGAAGCCAAGTCTTTGCCTGTTCAGGCTGTTGATAGAGACTATTGCTGGAAACCATCCGCTGGGAATGTTTCTTAGGGAAATCCCGTCGTGTGGAAGGAAGCCTTTTAAAGGCAAAGTAAGACGTTGAGAAATTAGCCAGTTCACAGAATAACCAAAGGGTGTCTATGTCAATCACACAGAGAATAATTTAGGGGCTCAGGGGTGGTTATTACTATTTCTTTCTGAGGTTAGAAGACAGATGAAACTGAACTGTTTGGTTTGGGCTCAGTTAAGAAAGGTAAGTAAGTGTACTGGTGCTTAGATGCTTTTTGGATGCAAATCATTAGACTTCCTGCATTTAGCTGTCAGGAAGTGTCATCTAAACGGAGTGGATAATATCCTAAGTCATACCTATAAGCACATATTTTGATTCTTCTTTGAGATAAAAAAGAAAAAAAGTGGCCCAGAAACTTAGATGCTTCCTAAAAGGATTGTGTTGTGTATGTATAATCATACATATTGAGGAATACCTGGAATTTATGTAACATCTCTTTTGCCAAGATTCGGGCTCTGGTGTGCAGCTTTTTTATAAAAGGGGAAGTGGTTTTTTCCTTTCCTGGGAGGAGGCTTTATTTGATACCCAAGGTGGAAGGCTGACAAAGTAAGATCTTGACTTTAGAAGGATCCTCGGTGTGCAGCCCATGAAAATGCCATACCTACTTCTTAATATTTTCATTCACCCACTTTGATGAATGAAGGAAGAATTTCTGGCCAGCAATAAAACGATCTGTGTTTATCCAGCCCATTCCATCACCTTGTGGCTCCGTACATGCTGTGCGGGAAGGTGATGTACAACCCGCTGTGAGCTGGGTTTCAGTGACTCAAACCCATGTTCTCGTCACACTTTTGCGTTCATTTGTCGCTCTAAAGCAGCCAGCAGCCACCCGGAAGATTTGTTTTGAAAGCTCCAAAGGGAGCCAGTTCTTTGAAACCCCTGAGCAGAGTTTAAAATATGCTGGTCCATCCCCCTCCCCGCTTGGCTCAGCTTTGCTGTGAACAGACTTTCAGGGGAGACTGTTACTTGGTGACTTCAGTTCTAAGGCCTAAGATCTTTTTGTTTTGTTTCTTCCCCACCGTAGCTTGATGTGTTTAGTGAACCGGATCAAGGTGGGGGCCGATCGGCTCTCCCCTGGGCCAGACTGCTGTCCTGAAAGGGGAAGAAGGGGGGGAAGCCCCTGCTGGCAGCCTTTGCAGCCAGCCACCTAGTGGTGGGACACAGTTGTACATCTCAGGGTCCTAGGGCTGGGAAAGTTTTTACCCTCCCGCGGTTGTGGAATTTCTTGGGAAACCTTTGCGTATCATGGTGCTGGAGGCCTTGTAAGTTTCACTGGTTGCTCCTGTTGCCCAGGGATCCTGCTCATCAGATTTGCTGTGTTGGACCTCTGTTTGCCTGGAGGGATGCTCTTTTCTTCCCTCAGCATTTGGTTGCTACTTTTAAAATGGTTTACTTAGATATCCATTATCCCCCCGCCCCCTTCCCGCGTTGTTCTTCCCAGTGTTTTTCTCTGAAATGAATTTTCCGGCTGATATTTTTGCTTGTCAGGTTTCCAAATTTTTTTTTTTTTTTTTTAGGGAGGGACTGCAGGCCAGAAGCGTGTGGAATGACTGACTCCCATTGGGGTAGAAGTACAGTGATTAGAAGTGCTTAAGAATGTGCCTTTTGCTTTTTTTCCTTTTAAAGTCTTTTTCAATTTTGCTGTGAGGTTTCGCTAGTCATCTCATGGTGAGAAATAGCTCTGGATGATGCTTTCCAGAGGGGGCGAGAGGGCTTTGCCTGTAAGGAAGCGGGATTGACATGAATGAGAAATTAATCATTTACACGGAAGCTTCATTTTAAAATTTGCCTTTCCCCTTTTCTCTCTTATGTCTAGAGAGAATCCATAATTTTAAGAGCTTCTATTTAATAAGGGCCGGGCCTTTATTAAAGACTTAAGCCTATATATCCTAAAGAGTATGGAAGGTTTTAGAAGCAAAAACAATTTATTTTTCTCTTTTCAGTGCTCTGTTTGAGGTTATTCTATTAATTTTAGTAATTCTCCACATAACCATATTACCTAAATATTCAGAAATGAAAGTTTCAACCAGGTTAGTGAAATAGGTAACATGAACCTTATAGGGCATGAAAAAATCTGAGTTGTTTTAGAATGTTTAAAAACACTTATTAGGGGGCTGGGGATGTGGCTCAAGTGGTAGTGCGCTCGCCTGGTCGCCTGGCGCGGCCCAGCTTCGATCCTCAGCACCACATACAGACAAAGATGTTGTGTCCGCCGATAACTAAAAAAAAAAAAAAAAATTAAAAAAACCACTTATTAAATATTCTTGCGAATCGTTACAGATGAGAAATATAAATGGCAAATGTGCGATTTAATTTAGTTCACTTAACAAAATACATTGTACACAATTTAAAATGTGGCTTTCAAGTAAAAGTCACATTTGTCCCAAACAATAGAGAGATCTTGAAGAAAGATACACTCTGTGAATGCTGGGATTTGTAGTTGTCCATGTTGGTGGGTGACTTTGGGACCTATCTTTCCATATTATTATACATTCTTTTTTTTTTTTTTTTTAAGAGAGAGTGAGAGAGGGGGGAGAGAGAGAGAGAGAGAGAGAGAGAGAGAGAGAGAGAGAATTTTTTTTTTTAATATTTATTTTTTAGTTCTCGACAGACACAACATCTTTGTTGGTATGTGGTGCTGAGGATCGAACCCGGGCCGCACGTATGCCAGGCGAGCGCGCTACCGCTTGAGCCACATCCCCAGCCCAATTATACATTCTTAAAGGCAGATTTCTTGTAAATTCATTGTACCTTCAATGAATATACATAGTAAAATATATCTAAAGTAGAAAGTGTTAATGAGGCAATGAAGTAGAAAACCAGTAAGTGGATTAGAATAAAAATGATTCTTTTAAAATAATTAGAAAGCATAGCAATCAAGTCTCACCTTGTGACAATTGTTTTGAAATAAGATAGAGATCTAAGTTCAAAATTCTAAGTCCACTGAAATGTATTTTGTGGGCTGTTTTTTTTTTTTTAGTCCTGATCTCGTAAGAAAACATCAACTTGTTTACTCTTGACTTTAGGTTGTTCTCCCCAAAATGGTTAAGGAACAAAGAAGGAAGTCCAGACTGAATTCACACCAATTTATAAAAATGAGCTAAGTGATTAAGCATTTAATGCAAAAGAGACCCAGACTTACTCTTCTATCTATTTACATTTTAGAATTTTAGAAAATTGGCAGGCAAGCTAGTGTTGAAATAATGTTAGCAAGAAAGAGTTTTGCAGAGTGCCTTTTGTGTGTTTCTTTTTAGTTTATTGTCGCAGCAAGTTTGATTTTTTCCTCATAGTCTAGATCTGTTGTCTCACTACCAGGGGAACACTGGTGAGAAGAAATTTTGCAGGGACCCACTTTTCCTTTCTTTCAGGTCCTTAGTAGCCATATCTGGTCAATAAAGATGTCACCAGGAGTATTGATCACATTTTCCTGAGCTGGACCCTAGCAAGCACAGGAACTGAGAAGTTTAGGAACGATGTGATGACTTTGCCATTTGTCACAAGAATATGCAAGAACAATTTTCTCAGATAATTCTGTGTCTGGATCTTCCTGATGATCAAGATTAGGGACTGGAGGGAATGTGGAGCTGGGGCCAGGGGAGAGGTTAGGGAGGGCAGCAGGTGGGAGTGAACTGGCATCCAGCCCTGGGAGGGGCAGGCTGGGTCTTGGACAGACCTGACATTCCACAGCAGGGCCAAAGCCAGTGCCCACCACTCCACCTTTTTCCCCTGTACCCCTTGTTCCCTTGCAAAATTTCTTCTCACTAGCTGAAACCAAAACACGACTATATTAAGTGATTAGAGTATTGAGATGCTTGAAGCTCACAGCCGTCTGACAGCTTAGCTGGGGAGGCAGACTTAACACCCCTCACTCCCACCACCCCTTGCCCACCCCAGCTCCCCACTTCAATCTTTTTTTTTTTTTTTAAAGAGAGAGTGAGAGAGGGGGGAGAGAGAGAGAGAGAGAGAATTTTTTTTTTTTAATATTTATTTTTTAGTTCTCGGCGGACACAACATCTTTGTTGGTATGTGGTGCTGAGGATCGAACCCGGGCCGCACGCATGCCAGGCGAGCGCGCTACCGCTTGAGCCACATCCCCAGCCCTCCACTTCAATCTTAAGGCATGGAAGAGCAACAGCTCTCATCCTGGTAAAGGCTACTGAGCGTGTGAAAGCGTCTGGCCTAATAAACACAATGCTGTTAAATGAAACTGCCTTTCATTTTTTTGTGAATTTCCTTTTCAGTACTGACAACTTGGAGGTAGAGAAACCAAAAGCAATGTTTTCAGAAGGCCTTGCTCTCTAAAAGAAAGTTTTCAAATGATGATTGTAGTTGATCTAGCTGCCTGTTTTTATAACCATCAGATAAATGCCCACAAGACTCTCGTCTTTCAGTAGCTTAGCTGCTTCTTGTCAGATTCTAAACTCTAAAGAGCATGATTCTTCCAGTGCCCAAACTAATCCTTGTTTAAATTATGTCTTCAGAAGCCATAACTCTTGTAGTGGCTTGCTAAATGATACCCTTTGGGTCTGCGCTGAAGGCTTCAAGAATGCCCAAGTGAATTTCAGGAACGGCTCTAGCACATGACTAACGGCTCTAGCACCTTTTTACCAAGGGCTGTTCAACCCGTGCCTGGCAACTCTCAACGTTTTTATGAAACCATTCAGGACTATTTAAAGTTAACATTCGTTAATATTTGTTTCTCAAGATAAAGCATTATATATTTAGTTGTTTTTGAAATTAAAAAAAAATTTAGGCTGGGGGGTAGGACTTAGCTTACAGTTACAAAAAGGTGTTATTGCCATAGAGCATGTCATTCAGAGGGGAGCCCTGAGAAAACAACAGAAAACCAGCGGCCCCAGGAGACCTGCTGAGAAGACAATGAGGAGTGTCTTGAGTCCCACCACCTTCAGCCGCAGCCCTTCACATCAAAATAGAAGAGTGAGGACAACGGGTCTTAAGATGTGATTTCAAGTGACTAAAGTAGATTGTGGACCTACTATATTGTGAAATGTAGGGGTAATTTCTACTTTGAAACATATCCTGTTTTGCTTAAGTGAAAAATTTAAAATTAAAATATCCTAAATACTGACAGGATTCGTTTTTTTGAGATTCTGTTTGCTGCCATTCAACCCTGGAGGAAACATTCCATTTTGTATAAATCATGTTACTTTTTAAAGAGAAAGCACTTACTTCCTGACTGGACCCGCTTCCACCCCCATTTCTCATTTTGAGAAAATGGCTCTTGAATTGTCTTCTGAAACTCTTACAAGGGTAAATGCTTTTATTCATTCATTCACCATTTGATTGTTGAAGGACCCCGGGGCAGAGGTGACACTTTTGGTGTCAGCCTTGGATAAACAACGCAAGAGATGCAGTTGGGTGCCATCAGTATCTTTTTAGGCTTTTTTTTTGGGGGGAGGGGTTGCTGGGATAACACCCAGGGCAATTTGCATACTGGGCATTTGCATGCTAGCTCTACCACCGAGCTACATCCCCAGCCCTTTTTTAGACTTTTAAACTATTATGTAAACTAGATGTGAGTACAAGTGGATTTTCGCCCCCCAAAGTTGAGGCTGACTGTGGCGTGTAGTCCTTGGTGTCAACTCTGTGGCTGGTGAGGCTGTATTGACTCTGCTGTGTCTAGAATTTGGACAATGACTGGAGGACCAGTGTGATTTAAGGGTAATTAAAAGATCTTGCTTGAGGGATGGGTCTGAGTCTGCAAGACAACTGCTAATTTTCTACAACATTGTGTTTTTATGAAGGTCAGTTCATCCAAATGGAAACCACTCAAAACAACAGCAGGAAGACCCTTTGGGTGGACAAGGACAAGGACTGGGAGGAAAGCTGATGTGCAGGACTGCTTTCCACCCAGAGCTTTAGTGCCTCTCTGGGCAGAGGCCTGGGCAGGCTGATGCCTGGCGATTCTGGACTGGAAAGTGTGGCTTTAGGCCTCCTTCTGTGTTGGGATTGGGTTGGGTATGTCCTCTGACTGACCTGTCATGGGAGTGACCTGAAAGGATTAAAGCATGCCTCTAACCAGTGCTTGTCCATTGTGGTATCCACTAACTGCATGGCATGAAATCCTGCCAGGGTTCACTGGTAACACCCTCCTGAGATGAGGCAGTAATAAATCAAGAAGAAGGGAGGGGGGCTGGACAGCTTCTTGGGGCTATTTCATCTAAGAGGAAAATGCAGTTTAGTCACCATCGTGGATATTGACAGTGGTGGTAAACTGCCATATGCCTCTTCCTTCCTGTTTTGTTTGTTTGATTTTTGCAGTGCTGGGGATTGAACTAGGCAAGTGCTCTGCCACTCAGCCATACTCCCTGTCCTCTGTTTTTATATTTTGTTGAAAAATTTGCTTAAATGGAGCAACTGACTTTTCTGATTCAAACTAAATGCACTATGTAGACACATGCAGACCCCATGTTCCTCCTCAGAACTCCTAATGTGAGGATGTTTTTTGAAATAGTCATTTTATTAAGAAAAAGAATAATAAGTTGTGTAAGGACACCAGATCCACAGAAGGAAGAAAAAGAAACTTCACTTCAAAAAAGTGATCTAAAATCAAGGTGAAAATAGGCAAAACAATTTGAAGGGCTGCAACTTCTTTCCAACAGGACAGACTGAATTGAGTAAGACTAGGAAGAAGATGTATTCAAAGATGTCAAAGACAGACTGTTCTTGTAACCACTTCAAAATGGTTTCTCTTTCAAAACTGTTTCTTGTGAGATTTGAAACATTTTAGCAATAACCCAGTTAGGGCACACTTATAAAGGAAAGGAAAGCATCTGAAACAATAACACAGTTAGTTGCTTGTTCTTCATCCTCTAAGCAGGATCTATTTGAAATCCTGCCAGGGTCCACGGGTAACATCCTCCTGACACGAGGCAGTAATAAATCAGGCCACTTTTGATAGGGCTGGCCATGTCTCTAGAAACTTGTCATCTGTGGAGGGTCAGTATTTTTTAAAAAGGCAATGATGAAATGAACCTTTGAGGACAACTTCTGGGGCCTGCACAGAAAGCAAAAGAAACTGATGAACAGATAAGAACATTCCTGTGTGGGAGGTGGCAGAGGCCACAGGCAGCCCGGGCCTTGGCTGAGTTAGGCCTTCTCAGCCTCCATTTCCAAAAGAGCAGCCACCCCTGCCTGACCGATTGGGGAGCCCAAGGGCAAAGAAAGGGCATCCAAGGTCATTTGAGCTGTGAACTTATTTCTGAGCAATTTAAGGTAGATCTCCCCGACTCTTCAAAGCATCTCCATGTCCAAAACAAATCTCTCTTCTCCTCTGTAATAACAGAAGACAAAAACCAAATTCATTTTTCAGGGTTTACGGTTTTTAAAATGTAAATTCTCACCAGGTTGTGATTGTGGAAGAGAAAGCAGGTCTCTGTCAGATTCCCTGGGAAAGAAGACAAATCAGGAGCATAATTTTCCTTGCAGACCCTGATTTCAGCTATCAATTTGAGAGCAGTTGGATAAAGCAGTTGCTACTAGGTAGTGAATGACTGATAGGTGACCCTTTGCAGAAAGTGTTTCTATTTTAAAAGTATAACTGTGTTTCAGCTCAAGTGAGTCTGGACCGAGGGGCAGGTGGAATATGTATATATATGTGCACACATGAATAATCATGTAAGGTTATAACCTCCCTGGAGTCCCATTACCTGTATTCTTCCTCCACCTCTACCCCTCCTAGTAATGAATCAAATGTGCAATGTTATCCTTTTGGTATTCTTCCTGGTAGCAGCGCTAGTGTACAAAGACTTGTCCCCAATGGGCAAGACCTTAAAGCAGATGGGTAGTGGTGTGTGGGGACATGATGGGAGATTTGGGGTGGGCCAAGCATTGGCAGTGGGGCTACTTCCTTTTCCTGGCAGAGCCCAGAGGTGGGCAGTGGGTAGGCAAGTTGCAGCTCACATGGGCAGGACACATCTGCCCCACATGCCCTTCTGACTCCTCAGGACATCCTTGCCTTTAGGCACCTCTGCCCGATGGTCGCACCTGAGCTGTATGTCCAGGTTCTGCAGCTTTCTTTACTTAATAAGTAAGTAAAGGGCTAGAGTGGCGGAGATGGGAGGATTTCCTCTGAAGAGAGGGCATGATGTAGCCTTTCCCCCCAGAAAAGCTGTCTCAGGGTTAATTCCTTTTCATTCTTTTTAAGTGCTAACATGTCTGCATTTAGGAACATGCCAGCGCCGCCCCCCCCCCCCACCGTGTTTCTCTGTGTGTGTATGTATGTGTGTGTATGTGTGTGTGTTGCATTAAGTTTAGCAACTTTGTGAGGCAGGGGAGTCTCTAAGAACTGTGGACTTCCTGGGGGGGCTGCTGTCAGACTTGGGATACTGGCCAGGAGGTAGCATGATGTCACTGACTGATAATGAGGGGACAGGAAGTCAGGCCTTTGATCTGCTCCTGCAGAGGAGGTGAAGCTCTGAACTTACCCACCTCAGGAAGGGAAGGGGGGGGGGTGAGGGATAGAATTACCCAGCTCCAGGATGGAGAGCACCCAGCCAGGGTTATTAGCCTGCATATTTGATTAAACGTCTTGTGAAATCTCATTTGAAAATGGAATCCCATCTTGGCTGTCTTAACAGCACTTCTGAAATGGAAACAAGCTGAGAAGGGTCAATGAGTGGACCTGGAAACGCAGCTTTAAATGGTTGATGCAGAAATGTGTTCTGCTCGCTCAGTGTCCCTGGTTGATATGCCCAGCAAGAGCATGAAGGGATGTGTGGATAACATCCCGTGAGAAGGAGCAAGGTCTGGGAAGGGCCAGGTTGGGGTGAGGACAAAGAAATTAGCCGTTGACGTGCATGGCAAAGGTGCAATGCTATTGTGGGTGGATGCCACTTAGTCTGTGGCCACAGATTAGGAGCATGCCTGGGACCTAATAGGTGTTCAGAATGTTTCCAGAGTGAGTGACTGATGAGAGGAGAGAGTAAGATCTTAAAGAAAAGGCCCTGGTGTCATAGTAGAAGGTTAGTTGGGGAATGTTTTGACATGGTTAAGAAAAATTAGCCAGGTGAAAGGGTGCACTCCTGTAACCCCAGCGATTAGGGAGGCTGAAGCAGGAGAATTACAAGTTCTAGGGCAGTTTTGGCAACTTGCAAGACCCTGTCACAAAATAAAAAATAAAAATGTGCTGGAGATTTAGTTCCGTGGTAACGTGCCACTGGATTCAATCCCTAATATTAAAAAGGAGGGGAAAGAGAAAAAGAAAGATTGATGAAGGGTTGAGGACCAATAGGAAAATGGTTTCTAAATGTTTGTTTGGAAAGGTCCCCTCCCCTCATAGCTGGATGTGATTTGTTTTTGTTATTTTGGCAGAAATAAATATTTGCACTTGACCAAACGTTGGGGGTGACGGTTCTCCCCACTTCCGAGGCTCTGTGTCAGTCGCAGGAGGAGCTTCCTGCTGATGAAACTCATTTCTGTTTGGCCCAGTTGAAGGTGGCGTGGGATGCGATCTGCACATGCTTCTCACATCATTAGAATGAGGCTGAGTGATGGAAAGAAAATGGGAAGCAGAGCCGTGATCCTTCCAGACCCGGGAATGGCTCATGACCCGGTATTTGAAGGATGTAATCCTTAAAGAAAAATTGCCTTTTTGCTCATGGGCAGGGAGGCTGGATCCAATTAAAAACAAGGAAAACGTATGTTCACTCGAAGGAAAAATTTCTAAACAGTCAATTCTGTAATCTCTCCGAAGGGGAAGAGGCCAGCGTGGAGGGGCTTTATGGACGGTGCCAAACCCTGTGATCTATAATAATTAGTAACCACTGGTTATCCTGCCACAGGCTCCTTCTCCAAACCACTAACCATTGCTCGGTTGGAATGCACCAGGCCTCGATATGTCCCCAGATGTCTTCCCTCCACAGTGTCCAATTAGAGGGAATTTTAAAAATTAAAGCTTAATTCTCTAGAACAGATAGCAAAATATAAATTAAGGAAGGAAGAGCCTGATTTCCCCAGACAGCTGACTGGGTTACCAAGGCGAGGCACGGGCTTTAGGATCCTTCAAGTTCTCTTCTTAGTCTGCCCTTTGATCACCGTCAGGTGGCTGTTTTATATCATGGTGCCTGGTGTTCTCCCTCATCTTCTTGGTAGTTTAAAAACATTTCAGGAGGGGCTGTGGATGTGGCTCAAGCGGTAGCGTGCTTGCCTGGCATGCGTGCGGCCCAGGTTCGATCCTCAGCACCACATACAAAAAAACCCAAAGATGTTGTGTCCACTGAAAACTAAAAAATAAATATTGAAAGATTCTCTCTCTCTTTAAAAAAAAAAAAAAACATTTCAGGAATGATTGTGAGAGGGTAGAGGGGTTCAGAGGCCCAGCAGAGTCAAGGTAAGCGCTCAGATTGGAACCCTGGTCTTTGGAATTTGTGCCCCCCCACCCCCCAGCCCGAGTGCTCTGTCTAGGATGTAATAGGGCCGTTCAGCGGGAGCCAAAATTCTCTTGAGAGGAGTCTGGATTGGCTTCTGACCTTTTCCTACTACCATGAATCCAGTATCAGGTTGGTGCTTACCTAACACTGTGCTAGGCTTGGGGAACAGGATGCACCTTGAGCCTCTTTGTTCTAAAACAGTAATTTAAAAATTATCAAGCCTGTTGAGGCCATTGCCTTATTTAACATTTCCAATTCTGTATTTTTTCTCTACCGTCACAGATGAAGAATCTGAGGCCCGAGAGGTGAGTTGTGTACCCCAAAGCACCCCGTTAGTTCCGGCGCCTGGACCTGGTGCCACACCTGGTCTCCCGGTCGACTCTCTGGACCCCACCACAGCTGCTGTCTTTAGTAATCATACAGCCATTTGGAACATCATTGCTAACGTATATGAGACCTTAAGAGACGAATCAAGCATGCAGCTGTGACTCACGGTTTACCAGGAGTCATTCTATCCAGTTTTTAAGATTTCAAAAATCTGCCCAGATAATGCCTGCGCTCTCAAGAAATTCAGACAAAGCAAAAATATGGAGAAGTAAGTCAGAGTCTCTCTCCCAATCCCACCGCGGAGACGCCTGTCAGTGTCTAGGTGGTGTCCCTCGTGCTCTGTGAGTGTGCACGCATGAACAAAGAGATGTAATTCTACACAAATGGGGTCCTTGTGTACACGCTGTTCTGCAGCTGTTTTCAGTCAACAATATGTTGCAGAGCCTTCCAGTATCTGTGTTTATAGTTTCCCATGAAATGAATGGGTGTTAGGAAAAACTGTGAGAGGCTTTGGAAGCCAAGTGTGTTCCAGTGGAATGCTGGGTATTTTCTCGCGGACCCTTAGGGGTTATCCGGTTCTAAGGAGGTCTGTGCCTTGATTGTCTCTGACTAGTTTTATGTTTAACCAAGCCCCATTTAGGTCACTTAGGTTTCCTAATTTTCAAGTGTATTATAAGTAGTGCAGGAATAGCCTGCCTCTTGTAGATTTATCTTTAGGCACTTACTTTAAAGACTTAATTTTTCTCCCTCTGTGGGAGTATCTGCCTAGTAACATACTCCTTCCTTTGGGGAGCATAGTTGTAATTTCTGAAAATAAGTGACTGTAGGGATGGCCACAGCACATTTTCTTATAAGAAAAGTGCATCGTGCATGTGCTGGGACATTTTTGAGACCTTTAGGATTTAACTTCCCTCACCTCTGAGTAACCAGTCATCTTTCTGTGGTATTCAAAGCTTGGATCAGGGAAATCAAGGTGGAGTTCAAAGACCTTACTTGTCAATGACTCTTTTTGCATGTGTAAAGCAGGCAGGAAATACAGGTCCAGAAACCAAGTCTACAGCTTCATAAAGAGGCCCTAAAGGGGATCCCCTATTTCTTATCTTTGACCCTTATTGTCACTTATGGGTAGACCTGGGAGTTGTGACTGTTCTTTTTATTCCAACTTGAGACATAAAGAAAACAAGCTCAGAGAGGTAAAGCCATTTTCCGACATCGCACAGCAAGGACCCACTTTGCCTTCCTCTTGCAATGCTAACTCCTGGTTCCCATCAGGGCTGTTGTGTTTGGCTGCACACTGCACAGCTATTCAATCACAAAGGCAACAGTCACGCATACCTGGGTCAGAAAGTGTTTTGAGTAAGGGGCGTTCTTTCCTGATCTTCTCTAAGGTGCCACACATGCTGGTACTGGCTCCTCTCATGTCCTTTGCTCCTGTCTTTATCTATAAATGTTCAACTCGGTTGTAGTTCTTCTGTCTACCATCATCAGTAACTGCTTTGGTTGAAAGTTTGCATGTGATTTACCTAGATGAGGATTATATGGTTCCCACCTTGAGAATCGAAAGTGCAAATAAAAACAGTACAAAACAAGTCTGGGGCCCTTCCTGCCCCCTCTCCCTCCCTCTGAGATAAGCTTGGCACGAGGGCAGAGTCCACAGCCCAGGGTCTTCAATAATTTTGTAGATACTAGAGGAGAGAATGGCCTTTTCTTCCTGGAAACATTTGTGGGTGTGTGAGCTCATACTGTGGCTCATGGCTGCCTGGAAGCCTCAGGGTGATCATGAGGAAAGGCCACCCCTTAGTGGACAAGGCTGTGGGCTCAGTGTCACCTCTGAGTGCAGGAAGGAGCTCACTGCACCACAGCCAGTGCCTTTCCTGGAGGAGGGATTGAGGTCCAAAGGAAGCCCGTATGTGTTGCCCTACTAGGTCAGAGACAGTCTCCAAAATAGGACGAGTCCCCAGGCCTGAATCTAAGAGCTCAGTAGCTCTAATAACTTTGAAGTCCGTATGGGTCTTGTAGGGCTGCTGTAACAAAGTACCACAAACTGGGTAACTTAGAACAACAGAAATTTATTGCCTCACAGTTCTGGAGACCAGAAGTCCAAAGTCAAGGTGCGGGCAGGGCCATACTTCCTTGGAAAGTGCCAGCAAGGATCTGATTGGTTCTAGGCCTCTCTGCTTGGCTTATAGATGACTGTTTTCTCCCTGTGTCCCTTCTCCTCCTCATCCCTCTGTGGGTCTCTGTTTCTGTGTCAATTCCCCTTTTTTATAAGGACACCATTCATGTTAGATCCGGGCCCATCCTAAAGGCCTCACTTGAACCTGATGGCTTCTACAGAGGCCCTGATTCCAGATAACATCGCATTCTGAGACACTAGGTTTTAGCACTGTGGATTTTGGGGGACAGAGTTGAACCCATGACACAGGCCCTGTGGGTGAGTGGGAGGCTTACTGGGAGAGCCTGGTGATCTGTTAGAAACTCCCTAGGAGGCTCTTGGGGGAGCCAGGCATGGGAACTGCTCCTTGGTTTCTGGAGTCTCTTTTAAGACTATCTCAGAGACTCATCTGCAGTGTGGATCCCCACACAGTGCTCTGCTCTGCAGCACCCCTGCCATTGGTTTCTGCCCTCTCCTCAGATCTGTCTAGTGATGGAGAACTCATACTCTCTCCCAAGGAGCCTATCCCATTTTGAACTGTCAGATAAAATAAATGAACAAATAACAACAACAACAAAACCCTATCAGATTTTAAAAAGTATTATTTAAAAATATACACATAGGCATTATATAGGCCTCTTGCCTCACTCATTAAATTGCAGATTCCCTGAGGGGTGGGACTAGGTTTGTCTGCCTGGGCCTTACCAGGTGCTAAAGTATCTCTTCTGCCTGTCAAGGCTAAGTGCACCCGGTGCAGTACTGACCAGTGGGTTCTGGTTGTGTTTGGAGATATTCAGGATAAATGCGGCACTCTTTGCTGAGGGGCTCTTCTAATGCTAGATGACAACTAGGATGCCCACTGGAAAACTATAGCTAGAACCCGGCTTCCAGATTCCCAGGTCCTGGTCTGTTGGGTGCCACTGTGGAGCAGAATCTGCTAATAGATGGGAACAGTGCTGTTGTGAATGTCTGGCAAAACTCAAAGATAGAGCAGTTTAATAAGTTGCCAGAAGTAGGATCAGATACCCACTTTTCCCCCCCTCGGGGTTATATGGTGTCTTCTCTTGGTTTTGAGTGTGCCACATTAACATGTTTCAATTCCCACTGAAGGTGCTAGTGGTGGCTCTGTGAGGATTTGAAGAAGGGAAAATGTGCCACCAACATGCCATGTGACCTTAGGCACATTGTTTGACTTCTTTAAGCCAAACTGTCCTCGCTGTGTAAGTGTACAGCTTGGCCTGGGTGATCTCTGGGGCTCTTTTCAGCCTTCCAATCTTGAGAATTTGCTGGTTCATTTTTCACTGATAGTAATTCAATTGTGGGCACTTCCTAATAGAAATTGGATGTTAATTTGAAGAGCAGGCATTACACATTAAAATGAAAAGTACCCTGGAGGAAAGAATTATAGCCAGGAGGAGTTACATGTGTAATAGAAACAAACAGGACAAAAACTTGTTACTGCTAATTTAACTGATGCCTGCAGTCAAAAAAGGGAAATGTATAATTCTAGTATTTTCTTGAGTGGATTATAGGAAGGAAAATTAAATAAAAAATAAAAATTAATAGTTTAGTTGTTTTACACTATATTATCTTAATAAATATATTATCTTAATAAACAATCTTCCTGGAAAGTTTTAAAATATATATCATTCTGGCCAAAGAAAACAATAAATACATATTGTTCAGAAAATGTAAGAATTTTCCAGCTAGACATGAGCAATGGAAAGCTTTGCAGGTGGACTTGCAGATATTCCGGGAGAAGTCAGAGATTGACAGGTGTTACTTGCTTTTCCAGCCTTATGATTGGGGTCACTGTTGTCATCCATAGGGGCACCAGCTGGGGGTGCAGATGGGCACTACAAGCCCTGCTATGAGATCCAGGCAGATTCGGACCTGCTTCTTAATTCTCCTATATTGTCTGCTTTATCTTGACAGGTGACACACAGATTTCATCGTCTAGGGTGATGCGATGAGGACTCTGGTTCTTTTCTGCTAAATTTCCTACAAATGAAGTCATAAAAGATGGAGACCATGATTTGTGGCTCCTCTGTTGCTTCTTTGCTGACTTGCCCAAGGCCATCAGGCTAGTAACTTAGACTCTCTGAATCTTTATTATCACACGGGGATGATGCCCTATGATCATTAGGTCATAGAGACTCAATAACCACATGCATAAGATAGAAAGTCCAGGGTAGACCCAAGTACATTTAAAAATTTAGCATATAGTAAAATATTTAAATCAATGGGAAAAGAACCTTACTCAGGAAATGGGGCTCAGATAACTAGCTAAATAATTGTTGGGAAAGATACAATGTTAGAATTCTACCCTATACTATCTAAAACAAATTATAGATGCATTGATGATTTACAGTTAAGAAGTGAAACTATAAACATTCTAGAAGAAAACATAGATGGATATTTCTTATTTTAGGGTACAGTCACACAAAAAAGGGACATATCTGACAATTTTAAGTAGTTCTCTATGACAAATAAGATCATAACAGAAGCACAAAGTCAAGCGATAAGGTGGGAAGATATCCTGAACATAGAAGATACCTGTAAAAATCAATCAGAAACAGGAAACACCCAAGAAAGAGATGAGCGAAGGACATGAAGAGGAAATTCACAAGAGAAGAAATACCTAGTAGACAAGACGTGTCAGGCAGGAGTCTGGGTCGTAAATGACAGCAATTCAGTCTGAACTAGGACAGATGAAGGAGAAGTTGCAGGACTCTGGGGTGTCTTCATTTCAAAAGAAGGGCAGGTAGCACAGGGCCAGCTTGCCTCTGAACCCCTGCAATCTGGAACCTGGAGGCCATCGGCACTCTTCAGCTCTCGTCTACTTCTGTCTGTCTACCAGCTTCACAGTTTCTGACTTCTTTCTACATATGGTGGGGAAACATGTCATGGTTTCACATATTACATTTTTTCACCAGTGGCCATAGACAGGTACTTTGTTCCTGAATTCTGATTTGAAAAATCCTAGGAAATGACTCTGATGATCTGTCATGTGTCCATTGACTACTCTGGAACAGTTAACTTAGATTACAGGCATCAATTCTTAGATTGTAGGCTTTAGGCATGAAGTCATAGAAGAACACAGCCGCTAGCTGAATGTGGTGGCACATGTTTATAATCCCAGAAACTAGGGAGGCTAAGGAAAGGGATCACAGGTTCAAGGCCAACCTGAGCCACTTAGTGAGACCCTGTCTAAACAAATAAATAAATAAATAAATAGGGCAGAGGGTATAGCTCAGTGGGAGGGCACCCCTGGGTTCAATCCTCATTACCACAAAGGCTGGGCGGAAGAAGTTACAAACAGAATAATGAACTATGTAGGGAGATGGTTTCCAGGGAAACCAGAGGGTGCTGGTCAGATAGGAAGTAGGTAGGGATCCACCACATGTGAAAAGCTGCTCAGTTTCACTAGTAAAAAAGGAAGACATTCATAATGCCTCATTATGAAAGTATGGGCAAATAGGTTCTTTCAAACATTATGCACCCGCTGCTGATAGGAGTGTAAATTGATAAGTCTGTCTCAAGGACAGTTTGGCAGTACTTACATCAAAAGGTTTGTGTAACCCTGGGCCTTAAAATTTCATTTTTGAGTCTTAATCTTAAGGAAATGTCAGGGTTTAAATGACATGTAGGAGGTTGTTCGTAGAGGGATTTTTAACATAGGGAAACAGGAAACAATTTCAGTGCCCTCCAAGAGAGCATTGGTGGAAAGAATCTTGGCAGATGAACTAATGGGCTCATGTAGCCATTAAGAATTATGAAAATTAACTTTTATGGACATAAATGATATCATAGTGGACAGAGAATTAGGGAGGAGCCAAGATATTTCCATTTGGGGAGGGGGAATGCCTAAGACCATATATATATATAACCACTTGAGCTGGGTGTGGTGGCACATGCCTGTAATTCCAGATGCTTGAGATGTGGAGGCAGTAGGATCTCAAGTTCAAAGCCAGCCTCGCAACTTAGTGAGGCCTTTAGCAACTCAGATAGGCGAGCTGCCTGTCTCTAAATAAAAGATAAAAAGGGCTGGGAATGTGGCTCAGTGGTAAAAAACCACTGGGTTCAATCCCTTGAACCCAACAACAACAACAAAACCCCCCAAACAAGACAAACACTGTGAAGGAACCATTAAGAAAAAAATTCTTTAAAAGAAAAATAAACATGCCAGGTCCTCTGACCTAAGCCTAGGCTCTCCTCCTTAGCAGTTCACCAGGGGAAATCATAGGATCATCCCAGCCATGCTACTCTAAGGATTCTTGAAAACTCTCCTTGGACTCACTTCTTGACTGACGTGTTAGAATGTGTGAATACTCACCTTCGTGCACCTTGCACACTTTTTGGATTCTGCTCCAAGGTAACATGTCTTTGTATTTATTTCAAGTGTGAATTTGATTTTGGGCAAAGCCTGCCTGCCTTCATTGTTTGGAGGCACGAAGCAGGCAGTCTCTCTGGGTAGTGATTTGGAAGTGGGAAGTTGTGAGCAAGATGGAAAAGTAAGAGAAGAATGAATGTGACCTTCCTATTGCCCTGGGCAGGTTTGGGGTTTACCTAAAATTTCTGGACCCTCTCTTTGTTAAGCTGGACTTTCTGAGTGTGCAGATGCGTGTGTTTGCTTTTACAGTAGCCACCATCCTGCGCTTTATTTGACAATAAAACAACACTTTGTGGGAGGTGAGCACTGTGATTCTTGCTTGACAAGCTGGGGAGCTGATGAAGGCAGCTGACTGTCAGAGTCCTGAACCCAGGGATGTGCCAGCGGAGGCTGGGTTCCTGTTAGCTCTATCTAGTGCACTAATGGCCCACTAATGGGCAGGGGTGATTTGGGAGGCACAAAACCAGAGTCCACTGAACTGATAAGATTCAAGACCTCCTGGCCTGAGGCTGGGCAAGGCATTTCAGGAATGCAAGGATGAGAGACACTGCTCCTCCCCTTCTGGACGCATGTTCCAGTCTAACTGAGGGAAGGATGGGTACAGGGCCAGTTCCACTGTAAGGCCGACTCTAGGTGCAAAGTCTTGATGGGGACAGGGGTCAGCACAGGCTTCATCCGAGTGGTGGCGTTGGGCTGGTCCTTGAAGACAGGTGGCTAATGGTGTGAAACAGGTGCCAGGCGCAGTGAGGCATGCCTTATGGAGACTGATATATTTTTTATGACAATCTGATGTGTTAGGGACCATTGTTTTTGAGAGTCTAAACTAGTTTTTCAAGGACCCAGGGGAGAAGAGCACTGAAACTTGGCTTTGACCTTCCCGCCTGTGCTGTGGGGAGGATTCCTTTGCCTGAGGTTACCGGGTGGAGCCCAGTGGACACAAAGTTTCCTGGCTGTGGGGAGGACAGAGCCAAACAGGGGTGACTTGAGGGAACATGGCAAGGTGGCTGTGTTTGCCTGGAGCACAGGCAGGCTGGAGAAGATGTCATGCGGGAAGATCTCCAGACGCCAGGCCGAGAAGTTGGGAGTTCACCTTTTAGGCAAAAGGGAGCCACAGGAGTCGTTGGGCAAAGGAGGCTGATAACAGCTGTGTTTGGAGATACCAGATCTGGCTGTAGAGACTGCAGGCCAAATGGGCACTGGTTCTGGGGGTGTGTGTGGCCCCCTCAAGGGTCTGCAAAAAGATGAGAGCGGTTTTGGGGAGGTTGAATGGATGAAACTTGGCACCTTAGGGACTGGAGGTGAGTGGACGGTCAGAACTATGAGGTCGATGCCCAGGTGACACGCAGGGTGGTGCAGATAGGCCGCTGGCCCTGGGGAAAGGAAAAGTTTGGCCTGGGCCTGTGGGTGGAACCTCCAGAGTGGAGCTTCTGGTGATGCAGAGCTGCCCTGGGTCAGAGGCACCAGCACATCAGCAGCTTCAGAGAAACTGAGGATGGGTGGCGTCGGTTGTTTTGCTGGCCATCACCTGCCCGTCTTCTGCTGACGGCACCTCCATTGTTTCTGAGGGAGGTCACTCTTCCCATACTAACCAGCCTTGGGTGGGGTGACTGTTCTGGGCGCCGTCGGGGAACACGTGACCCTCTCTGGCCAATCCGAGTCCTGATTCTCCATTGGCCCTCAGGGACTGGTTCTGGGTGCGGCGAGCTGCCTGTCTGCATGCCACAGCCTGCCAGGGCATGAAGGCAGCTTGGTACCCGCTGAATCAGAAGCCATGGGGTAGAGGGGGGTGTGAAGAAGGGAGAGAGACAGGATGGAGATATTGACCGAGAGATGGACATTCTTCATCACATTGATTTTGATCGCCAGCCATCCTGGGAACCAGATGTGTGCCCTCATGGCTTCCTGTTTGGGCAAAATGATGACTCAATGTAGTCACAGTGTCATGACTCACTCAGGTTAGAAGCCACACCGTTGGAGGATACGTGTTTTAAAGGTGACAAGCACAGAGGGGCGGCCATGGCTAGGGAGGAAAAACTCTTGAGTCAAAAAGACTGAGTGTGAACATTTGTCCCCAACTTTTCATAGGGACAGGTGCATTTGATGTTTGCCACAAACAATACAGTCCCCAACCTGGATGCCCTGTGGGACTCCAGTTGTAAGGGGTAAAAATCAGGAAATAAAGTAAACAAACATTGCAGTCACCATGGAAATGTGAACCCAAGGTGTTAGGAACAATAGCTGCATGCGAGCCCTGGCAGTGGGTTCCCTCTGCGCACATGCTGGTTTCAGCCACATCTGCTCTTGTGGAAGCCTGGACATGTCCTTAAAATCATGACATCCCAGCTCCTCCAGGGCTGGGTGAGCCTCGGGTTGGCCTCGGTTTCATCTCCACCAGAATAGCTGTAAACCCAGCTCACAGTTTACACATGCCCTGGCCTCCTCTCAACTCCCTTTGGGGCAGATGCTATTTTTAATCCAGGTTTACAGATAAGAAAATGGAGGCTCAGAGAGATTCCCTAACATTCCCGAGGTCACCGTAAGGAATGCAAGACCTGGGATTTGATCCCAGGCCCTGAGTCTGTGCCCTTTTAGCATCCGTAGACCACGCACGACAATACCACGTTGGTGAAGAGAGGAATCGAGATTAGCAGTTCACCCTTTCTTTATAGTCTTATTTCATTCACTTCCTGCTGCAAACCTATGAACTAGGTACAACTGGTGAATCTCATTTATACACGAGGAGATCAAGGCACAGAGGATTTAGAAATCTTGCCCAAATTCCACTGTCAGTAGGAGGCAGAAGTATATTTTGGGATTATGTTTTTCAGATGGATTTGAAATGCTAATGTGCTTTAAGTTTAATTTGGAAGCCAGAATGGGTGATAACTGTAATTTCTAAATCTGGCTTTCATCAATCGTGATGTTCTTCATTTGTAGATTTATGTTAAAGAAGCAGATTAGGGGAGGGAACAGGGTGGACAGAGAAGAGTGGCGACTTGTCTGTTGATGGAAAGCTGTATTCTGGAGCTCACCAACATGTAAGGAACTGGACAATGTTAAAGAAAAAGATCAGGTTTGGAAACAAAATCACACCAGCAAGTCTATGCAAATTAGTTCCTTGGTGAAGAAAAAAGCCCAATGTACTACTGTTTGTGGGCTGTCTGGATGTGTTACAAACGCTGTGGACGGGGAGTGTGTGTGTGTGTTTTTTTTCTTTATTGAGGGCCTATTACAAGACATATTCGGGTGCTAAAATTCTCATGAATTGATTCAAAAACAAAAAGCATGAATCATTTTAAAAATGAAGGTTCAGAGACATCTGCTTGAGTAATCTCTGACACTTAAATTTTTTTTTTTTTTTTTAATATGTGTTATACTTAGGACTTACTGTTTGAAGTAGGGTGGATTTGGGGACTGGTAGCCTCTAAGCTTTGCGAGGGCCTATGTTTGTTTATTGCTTTTTATTGTGTGCCTGTTTACAGTAGATGTGCCCAAAATACTTTTTTTTTTTTAAAGAGAGAGTGAGAGAGGAAAGAGAGAGAGAGAGAGAGAGAGAGAGAATTTTTTTTAATATTTATTTTTTAGTTCTCGGCGGACACAACATCTTTGTTGGTATGTGGTGCTGAGGATCGAACCCGGGCCGCACGCATGCCAGGCGAGCGCGCTACCGCTTGAGCCACAACCCCAGCCCCCAAAATACTTTTTTAAAAAAATATACTTTTTAGTTGTAGATGGACATAATACCTTTATTTTATTTGTTTATTTTTTATGTGGTGCCGGGGATTGAACCCAGTACCTGACGCATGCTAGGCAAGTGCTCTACCACTGAGCTACAACCTCAGCCCCGATAAATGCTTTTTAAATAAATGATAAATGGAGGAATACCCTTCTGCCTCACATCAGAGAGTGTAGAATTGGGCACCGTAGTGGCCTGCTCAGGGAGACCCTGTTTCTACTCTCTGGCTCCAACTGTGCAGGGCTGTGTTAATGAAGCACTTTGTGCTGGTTATTTGCTATTATCCTGTAGTGAGTACTAAGTACGTCTCACTGTTTTCTCTTCTAGTTTACAATTTCCTTCTCTGTTGCACAGGTAACGTTAATGCCACAACCACCATTCTGCATGCTTCATGTTTACAGGAATTCTGTTAGGTTCGTGCTGTCAGGAGGCCATCTTACTGGGGGAGACTGAGGCCTTCAGCAGTAACAACTGGCCCGGCAGCTTGTCTCTCTTTAGTTGTCTAAACTGAGCGAAGGAGCGTGACTCTTACGGGGTGTTTGCCTCTCTGCCGTGTCAAGGGAGGGAGGTACAGGCCTTGGGTGGACTTTTGTTCAGTCACTGGGGCTGGAGAGTTTTATGCTCTGAGGACTTTATGCTCACTGTATCTCGTGTGTTTTTATTGGAAAAGGGCCACCGCCTGTCATCTCTCTCATAGATCTGTTTCAACAAAGCTGGCTGTAAAGGGAGTTTCTGGAAAGTGAATGCAGGTAAAGTGAATACGAGTGAAGCAAATCCTATTTCCTGCCTAAAAAATAAGATTGCTTCAGAAGAGGTCCCAGGGGGCCCCCCAACCTGCAGAGGAGCCGGGCTGTGAGGAGTGGGGGGTCCAGGACCTGCCTTTGGCCACATCCCTATTCCCAGGCCTGACCGTCCCCCACCATCTGGGCTGTGGATGCTGCTCCCAGGACTGTGTTCTTTGTGCAGTTGTTAACAGTGCCCCAGGTGCCAAGGTCCAGTTTGCTGCTTATCATCTAACCTAGAGGGTACAACTGTCCAGAAAATCTTATCATCTAACCTAGAGGATACAACTGTCCAGAAAATTTGTAAATCAGAAAATCTCCTAAGACCTCCCTGAGTTAAAATTGGTTATCTGTTTGGGGGCAAGGTTCCAGGCTCTCCCTGTCACTGTGGGCTTCCCTTCCTTCTTATATTACACCAAGTCTCCTTGACTCATTTCTGTCTCTTGACCAGCCTCTGGCTCCAGGGCTCCTGTCTTTTTCCATCGTGTATTTGCCTTGCAAACTTTTTATGTAAAAAGAACACATTTTCCTTTGGACAGGCATAGGACTGACTTAAAATGTAATTTCCATAGGTACTGATTTTGTTCCTTCATTCTGGAGAACAGACCAGGTCCCTATGTGGAGAATTTGTGGCAGGAATATATGGGAACAGAGAGGACACCAGGCATTATCCAGGTCTCCCACATGCTAGGTCAAAGGGTTCCCTTTAAGAAATGAGAATTTGTACCAGCAACTCAGGAGGCTGAGGAAGGAGGATCATAAGTTTAAGGCTAGCCTCAGCAACTTATGGAGACCCTGTCTCCAAATTAAAAAAAAAAAAAAAAAGGACTGGGGGCTGGGGCTGGGGCTGGGGCTCAGTGGTAGAGCGTTTGCCTAGCACGTATGAGGCACTGGGTTGGATTCTCAAGACCACATATAAATAAACAAATGAAGGTTCCATCAACACCTAATAAAATATTTTAAAAAAAAGGACTGGGATAGACTCAGTGGTAAAGCACCCCTGGATTCAATCCCCAGTAGAAAAACGAACAAATAAAAGAAGAAATGAGAAGTTTACAAAGTTGAGGTGATAGTAATATTCCAGGAGAGGGCCTCAAACTCCAGAGAGATGGAGGGATGAAAGGAGACAGCGGGTAGAATGGGCAAGAGAGGGGTGAAAGACCCTTCCCTCTCTGCCTTTCCTACCCCCAGGGAACATTCTGGGAACTAAGGAAGTGGAAGCAGTGAGTTTAGCCCAGGCTGAGCTGGTGAGGTGCTGTTTATGGATCCTCACGGGAAAGACGGTTGTGGGCGGGCCTTTGCCCTCCTGTCTGTCAGAGCCGCTGGGAGGGCTGTAGGGGAGCTCAAGTTAGGGGATGGAGGGACTCTGAGATTTGCTTCTTGCATTTCCTGTCTTTCCGTTCAGAATCTGCCTGGGGGGTTCAAGGGCCCATGGCTGATGTGAGAAGGAAGGGACTTCTCTGTGCATGCACACGCCTGTTTCACATTCTGAATGTTTCCTGGGCCCAGAGAGGGGTTTCTGGTCTGAAGAGGAGAGGATGCCCTGGGAGTCCTGCAGGTGGAGTGGCGGGCTCTATGGGTTTCCTGGGTGGAGGGTGGACAGGAAGGAGTGGGGCCTTATTCTGGAGCTCTCAATTAAACTTTGGACTGGCTCTCCCAGGGAGGTAGCCTCATTTCCTCTGGAGGTTTAAAATAAAGAGCAGAGATTGGATTCCATCTGGACTGAAGGGTGTGGCCTGCTTGGTGCTGGGGTGGACCCATGCTCTCCTCAGTCTTCTTTGTTCTGAGACTAGACACCCCGCCCCTCACGGCGGCCTGAGAACTTGGGGGGGGGGAAGGTTTCTTAGCAAATCAGGGTTACTGCTAGAAAAGAAGGCGTCCTGAATCCTTTGGCTTCTTGGGCAATACCCACCTCCTGCTGGCCACGTGGAGCTGCTGTGTCAGAGTGGAGCAGTCTCTGACTTAAATTGGGGGGGTAGTGCTGCGGGCCCTCCAGGCCCAAGATCCACACACCCTGCTTGCTGTCAGGAAGTGATCAGCCACGTTCTTCAGGGCTCCAATGTCTGATGAGAAAAGAGGACCCCAAAGAAGGGTGGACGCATGGCTGGGGTCAGGATTCATAGGGTCTTCTTCTATTCTTGAAGGGACCCTTGTTTGGACAATACATTACAGAGTCACCCTACCACGAAAAAGCAGCAGCAGCTCGGTAGAGAACTTTATTTTGGAAGGTGGGGGTAGGGTGGGGGGAGTGTTAAACCCAAGGCATTTGGAAAACACGATTTTCTATATACATACATATATTTTTTCTTCTTTGGTAACCTAGATGACACAACTTTCAGAATCTGACTTCTTGCTGGAAACAGAGGGAGTTTTGTTTTTTGAGAAGCTCATTTAAAAAAACAAGTGGAATGTGAGTCCGTGGGGACAGGCAGCCCCCAAGGACCTGAGAAGTCCGTGATCGGAAGCTGCACATCTGGAACACCCAGGAACGCACATGCTCAGGCCACAGGGCCCTGCGGGCAGAGGGAGCAGGATTGTGCTGGACCTGGCTGAGCTCTGCTCGGGGCCACTTGGTCCATCTGTGACTAAAACTGCTTGCCAAGGGTGGGGACGAGGGATTGAGATTCTGTGTGCCCTCTCCTTGACCACTTTTTCCTGTAGGGCAGAGAGACCTCCTTTGGCTTTGGCTTCCTCACCTGGAAAGTGGGGTGTGGACCATCTCTTGTCCCCAGGGCTTCTGTGAGAACCTAGGGGAGGAAGCAGAGGAGCTGGGATGAGCAGCCACTGGGAGGGCTTGGCCCTGTGTGTTCACAGGGATGCTGTCTCCCATGGGCCAGGGGGGTGTGGCCCTCAGGCACCTTTGTGTCAGGGGGTGCGTGGTAGGTGGTCTTCAGTGCACTCTTTCCAGTTCTGTCCACCACCGAAGGTTCAGTGAGGCCTTGCCAGAACGTTCACCTTGCTCTTCCTACCACAGAAACCTTCTTCAGCTTCTGTCCCACACTGCTAACCACAGGCTTCTCTGGGAACACAGACCTTTTGCCAAAATGAAGTTGGCTTAGCCGTAGTAAGAAGTTTTATGGCAGTGTTGTGTGTCATTGTGAGAATGGCACCCTGGCCGGCTCATAGTGGATGTTCACTGACTCACCCTGTGTACAGGCCTTGGCCTCTACTGTGCTCAGGCACCAGGGTCACTGAGGTGGCTAGGAAATGTGACCTTTGCTTGATCCTGGAACTGGCCTTCGTCAAGGATAGCCTACAAATAACACAAATGTAGGGGAACCTTTGTCCTCTCAGGTTCAGTGCCTGGGGGCTATAAATGAAATTGACAGAAGACAGATTAACAAGGGGGAAACCCCCATATTTAATATCTACTTAGGCATGGAAGTTCACAAAGAAAGGTGGCTCAATGAAGTGGTTGGGATTTGGGGCTTATATACCATCCTAGGCTCAGCAAAGAAAAATGGAAGTGGGGCAAGTGATGGGAAGGTAACGGAAGAAATGCATGATAAATACGGGTTGTTTAGTAAGCATTGTCTCAGGTGTCAAGAGTTGTCTAGTCTTCCTGCTATGTGAAGAGGAGGGAAAGAGCTTCACAAATGGAAATTTATGTCCTGCTCATAGACAGACAGTGGGAAGGCAGAGAGCTAATTGCTTTCAGCTCAGAACAATCCCTTGCCAAAGTGGGGTGGCATATCCTGGGTCCCTCCATTAGTAACTTAGATTCTATTAAGGAAACATGAAGGCCTGGAGACCAAAGATTGAGCACTGAGTGGAAAAGTGGTACTGCCCAATCTCGCATGGAGTCAGGGCTCTCAGGGATACCACCTAGACTGGAGAAAAGGCAGAGGCTCTGCATAGCTCAGAGCCTGTGACTGTGTCCCCTCGGCATTCAGAAGGCCTCTCATAGAGCACTGGTGCTTGGCTGGCCATACCTGGGTTCACAGGGCACACGGATGGCTCCAGGCAGACTCCTGTGCACCGAAGGGCTGCACTGGCACTGTGTGCCCAGCCATGTCTGTCACACACATCCTGTGCAAGGTCAGGGTTGTGGCATCCAGTGAGATCTGCCCTGGGGTCAGCCGGTGAGGGGGCCAGACCAGCTTTGTCTCATTTGATGAGTTACATAGACACCCAAAATGAAAGTTGTTAAAATAATGTAGAAATGTGAAAGATAATATATGAACTCTAAAGCACAAGAAACAGAGCATTAAAAAAAAAAAAAAAAAAGAATCCCAACTGTAGTACTCAGAAATCCTTTGGCAGCAAGTGATATAAACTAAAATCTAATTAGTTTAAACAAAAATGAGAATTTATGGAGTCATGTGTCTGGGAATCCAAATGTATTCCTGGATTTCTGGATCCAAGGATTCAAATACTCTCCCTGGGGTTCTCTGCCCATCTCTACTCATCCCTCTTCCACTTAATTCTTGCTAGGTCAGGAGGTCAAGTAACAACTCATTTAGGGGCCCCAAGGCCAATAAAGTATCTCTTCTGAAAGCCAGCAGGAAGTCCTGGAAAGGACTCCTTGGTGACACCACATCATTTGCTGGACTTGGAAGGAGAGGAGGGTGTGGGGGTGGGGTGGGAGGGTCATGTGGAGTGGTTGTTACTGAAGCAGAGGCTGGAGGCGTGGAAAATTTCTTTCCATCCCAACCCTGCAGGAACGAGGGGCTTAGTAAGACTCAAACGCATCAATAACTTATTGGTAGGAGCTTGGATTTTTTTTTTTTAAATATTTGTTTAGTTGTAGATGAACACACAATATCTTTATTTATTTTTATGTGGTGCTGAAGATTGAACCCAGAGCCTCACACATGCAAGGCAAGCACTTTACCATTGAGCTACAGCCTCAGCCCCGAGCTTGGATTTTAAAGTTGTATTTAGTGACAGAAGTCACTGTGTATAAAAGAGAATAATCTGGCCCAGAGGTGTCCTTCCTGACATGTTATGGTTGGGGCCACCTTTGACGTATGCTGAAGCCTTGCTCATGTACAACCAGGGTTTGGCACACTTTCTCTGTAAAGGGTAGATAATAAATGCTTTAGGCTGTGGGCCATGTAGACTGTGTTGCTGCCACTCAGCTTTGCCGTGGTAGCTTGAAAACTAAACAAATATATGACTGGGTGCCAATAAAACTTTATTTATAAAACAGACATTCTGCAAGATTTGGCCCAGATAGCTTGGCAATTCCTTGATATAGACATGATTGAATTTTTTTCTTTCTTTTATTTTTTGGTGGTATTGGGGATCAAATTCAGGGCCACATGCTGAAAATTTTATATTCTCATAGGCCATAAGATACTGCTCTATCTGCAAACCACATATCTGATAGGGAGTTAATATAAAAAAAAAATCCAAAGAGGCCAGGTGTGGTGGTACATGCCTGTATTCCCAGTAACTTGGGAGGCTGTGGCAGGAGGTTCTCAAGTTCAAGGTCACTCTTGGCAACTTAGTGAGGCCATCAGCAACTTAGCAACTTAGTTATAGATACCTATATATATATATTTTTTTTTTTTTAAACTTTATTATTTATTTATTTATTATTTTTATGTGGTGCTGAGGATCGAACCCAGGGCCTTGCACGTGTAAGGCGAGTGCTCTACCACTGAGCCACAACCCCAGCCCGATACCTATATATTTATAACTCAATGACAAAAAGCCAAATAACCCGATTTAAAAATGAGCAAGGGACTTGAAAAGGTATTTCTCCAAAGAAGATATATAGACAATCAATGGGTATATGAAATGTTCAACTAATCATCAGGGAGATAAAGTCAAAACCACAATGACATGTCACTTCATACCTGTAATGATGGCTGTTGTCAAAAAAAAAAAAAAAAGGCTGAAGAATAAGTGTTAGTGAAGATATAGAGAAATGGAAAACCCTTGTGCCCTGTTGGTGAGTGTAGAATGTGCACCTGATACGGAAAACAGTATGAAGTTTCCTAAAAAACATAAATAGAATTACCTTATGACCCAGCAACCTCACATCTGGGTATTAATCCAAAAGAATTGAACTCAGATCTTGAGGAGATGTTTGTATTCCCACATTCATTGACGCATTATTTGCAATAGCCAAGAGATGCAAACAACCTAATGTCTTATTGGTGGAAAATGGATAAAGAAAACGTGGTATACACATATAATGGAATATTACTCAGCCTTAAAAAGGAGATCCTGCCATAACTATCTCATGGATGAACCTTGAGGACATTATGCTAAGCCAGTGTGATTCCACTTATGGGGAGGAATTTAGAGTGGCTGAACTCAGAGAGAATAAAATGGTCATTGCCTCAGGCCTGGGGAGGGGCTACAGGGAGCAGCCCTTCAGTTGTACCAGTGTTCTAGAGCCTGCTGTACAACATTGTGTTTACTGTTACAGTTCCATACTGTGCACTTAAACATTGAGGAGGGTAGCCTGGTACTTGCCTGTAATCCCAGTGACTTGGGATGGTGAGGCAGGAGGATTCTAAGTTTGAGACCAGCCTCAGCAATTTAGTAAGACCATGTCTCAAAATAAAAAAAATATAAAACAAAGCCGGGCTTGGTGGCTCACGCCTGTAATCCCAGCAGCTAGGGAGGCTGAGGCAGGAGGATTGCAAGTTCAAAGCCAGCCTCAGCAAAAGAGAGGTGCTAAGCAACTCAGTGAGACCCTGACTCTAAATAAAATACCAATAGGGCTGGGGATGTGGTTCAGTGGTCAAGTGCCCCTGAGTTCAATCCTCAGTACCCCACTGACCCCTCCAAAATATATATATAAAAGGAATGGGCAACTAGACATGTAGCTCGTATTAAAGCATCCTTTAGTTCAATCTCTTGTCAAAAAAAAAAAAAAAAGGCTAGGAGGGTAGACCTCACATTCTTAAAGTACTATATACCTACATATGTATATGAAATAAAGTAATTTTATGACAGTTTATTTTTTGTTTCTAGTGTGGTGGGAAGTTTTTGGAAAACATAAAATTTATCCTATCACAGAAGTGAGGAATTGGGATTGCCTCATCCAAGGCATAAGTCATGTTCTATTGCAAACTTATCTATGAGGATGGCCAGATCCAAGAGGTGGCATCTGGAGGACACGAGAGATGACCCAGTTCAAACACTGATCAGGAGAATTTTTTCTTGCTGGTTTTGGCAGTGCTTACAGTTATGCCAAAAATTTGGGATTTGGTTTTATTTCCTGTATTGGAGATTGAACCCAGTGGCACTCTACCACTGTACATCTCCAGCCCTCTTATTTTTTTGGGGGGTGGGGTGGGCCGGGTCTCTCTAAAGTTGCTCAGACCAACTTTGAACTTGTGATTCTCCTCCTGCCTCAACCTCTGGGGTAGCTGGAATTACAGGTTGCACCACCAAACTGGCACAAACTTGGGATTAGAATGGCATGCCTCCTTGGGGTTAAAGCTCCCTCCTGCACCCTCCAAACCAGGCCTTGCTTGGGTCTGAGAAGGAGCATTGTTTGGTCAGCAGCGGGCTCTGGAATCTCTGATGGGAAGGTCACCTAAGAAGAGCAGGCTCCTTGGGGATTTGCCTTTCAGCGCATTCTGACTTCTTCAGCCAGCTGCTGTTTTAAGTAGCACACCAGGGCCAGTGGAGGGTGAGCCCCAGGGGGTCAGACTCACTCACTAGTGTTGGTCTGAGGAGAGGGGATTTGGTACCGAGTTCCTGTTTTCTGCAGCTGTGATTAGGTGGTGAAGGGCAGCCTGGAGTTTGGGATCTGTGTGACCATCCCAGGGCATGGGACGCCAGGCCAGGGAGAACATTCCATTTGAATAAGATACATTTAATAAGAGCAATGGAAAACAGCGAACCTGGCTTAGGGAAAGGGAATGTGCTCTTTCATGTAAAACAAACAAACAAAAAAATGGGACTGTGGGAAGCTTCCAACAAAATGAGATGACCTGCAGGATGGATTTAAGGATTGGCACTGAGGGAAATCTCATTTCCACAGCGGATGACTCCCCCCGCAGCTAGGCTTATGCCAGTAGAGCAAACCAAAATAACTTCATAAATGAGAGTGTATGTGGCCCAGCAGGCTGTGCCCGGGCTGTCACACAGCAGATGAGAACCGGGAGGCTCTGTGTATGACCCACATCCTTGGTTGGAGAAGGCTAGATCATGCACATGTGCAAGTTTTTAGAAAAATCCCTCTAGATAGAGAATCCTAGCCCTGCTTGCTTGAATCTTTTATGCTACCTTGTTTATTTGTTTTCCTTAGGGAAGAATGTCTTTGTCCTGCCATCATTAATTGTAACCAGGTTTTGTTTAGATTGGGGGACATGGAAACTGCTCAGAGTGCTCCAAGTGTGTTTTTGAGTGGTGTTTTGTAACTAGGACCTGAATTGTTTTTTCTTTTATTACACAAGCAAGAGAAGGATGCATTTGGAATGGAAAAGGTTCAAATTATAGAGCCACATACATACATACCCAGGCAAGTATGAAAGCCCCTTCTGCACTTCCTGGGTGCTGTTTATATGTGTGCAAACACGTATATGTACATACATGTACACAATTACTGTCATTTAAAATTTTTAATTCATAAATAGGGCCATGATGTGCGTGTTGATGTACAACTTGCTATTTTCACTTAAAAATACAGCACTCCAATGTGTCAGCCTGTGTGTGTGTATGTGTGTGTGTGTGTGTGACCTTTTTAATGCTGTAGAGCATTCCATAATATAAATTCCATTCATAATTAATTAAACTATTTCCTTACCCTTTTTTTTTTTTGGTTACTGGGAATTGAACTCAGGGGCACTCGACCACTGAGCCACATCCCCAGCCCTATTTTGTATTTTATTTAGAGACAGGGTCTTACTGAGTTGCTTAGCACCTCACTATTGCTGAGGCTGGCTTTGAACTTGGATCCTCCTGAATCAGCCTCCTGAGCTGCTGGGATTATAGGTGTGTGCCACCTCTCCTGGCCCCTTTCTTTTTGCTAGTAACTGGAGTGATGATAGAGTGAGTTTGTGAATGCATCTTGTAGAGCTTGGACTTCCTGGTGTTGAAACAGGACTTCCAACTAGGTGAATGACCTAGGGCACAGGTTGACAAATTGCAGCACTTTGGGCCAGTCCCCCTGTCATGATTTTGTGTGGTTCACAAGCCAGGAATATTTCTTCATTTTTAAATGGTTGCCAAAAAAAAAAAAAGAGATAAATTGTTCCTGATATATGAAATTCAACATTCAACATCGCAAGTAACATTCCCTTAGGACTGAGCCACGCTCTTTGTTGACCTGCTGTCTGAGGCTGTTTCCTTGTTACAGCGGTGGGGCTGACCAGTTGGGACATAGACCATGTGGTCCCCCTAAAATATTTATCATCTGGCCTGTTACAGAAAGCATTTGCTGACCCCTGACCTAGGGCAAGTTACTAATCTCTCCATGTCTCAGCCTTCTTTTTTGTTAAAAGCAGATAATAAAAATACCTACTTTTTAGAGACGGGTGACTTAATACACCTATCGAATCAATGTGTACAACACAGCAGATGCATCAAATACACAAGTTGAATTGAAATGTACAAATATGCAAATTGCATGGAAAACTTTGAGTTTTGTGATTGCTCATTAAAGTTTGGCTATTATTATTGTATTATTATTATTACTGTCACAACTCTGGGTGCACAGGTGTGGGGACATCACTGATGATAACTGGAAATGGGCCTAGGGTGAAGAAGGAATGGGTTAAGTGCTACCGAATGGCTTCCAGGTTTTCTTTACCAAATCATGATTCCGAAGCAGGGCCTCTGCTTTCCTGTTTTGTTTTGTTTTAGTTATAGATGGACACAATAACTTTATTTAATTTATTGATTATCTTTATGTGGTGCTGAGGATCTAACCCAGTGCCTCACAGGTGCTAGGCAAGCGCTCTACCACTGAGCTACAGCCCCAGCCCTTTCCGGGGTTCTTGTCGCTCTGGGTGGGGGCTTGCAGCTCAGACAAGAAAGCTGAGCTGTGGATGAGTTCAGTCTTGTCCTCCCCCAGGCTCTTGGGACCCGGGAGACCCCCAGCCTCGCACTGTGTGCAGGCCTTCCGCTGTCTGCTCAGATCATAACTGCTCGTCATTTCTTCAGGGAGGGCTCCTGGGTGCTCAGCCCTTGACCTGGAATTTCCATTTTACAGATGAAGAAACTGAAGGGCTCAGAGGACTGCAGCTCCTTTCAGGTCTGAAAGCTCAATGCAGAAGTGGGGTTTGAACCCAGATGTGAAGACTCCATGGTACTTTGTACTCCACTCTTTGACTTCCAGGAGTATGTAAGCAGGTGTCAGACACTCTACATTTTCTGTCTTCCAAATCAGCATCTTGATGAGTCAGTCAGAGCTGCACAAAAAATGGGAAGCTCACTTTGGAGGGCGGGACTCAGTCTCTTGCTCTGACTAGAGCGTTTGGGACCTGTGTGTTGCTGTTTCTCCCAGTGTCCTGGCCTTTGCCGCTCAGTCAATCTGAGATCCATGTAGTTCTGACAGACGGCCCTGGTCTGGGTGAAGTGAGCCTCCCCAGGCCTCCCCAGCACCTCTCCAAAGGCCTTTGCCACAGCTTCTCCTGTGCTGTCTCCTGGCTGCAGACTCCCGCCCCACCCCACCTTCAGCAGAGGTCCCTACCCATTTCTGACCCAGGGCAGGAGGGAAGTGTTTCTGGTTAAGAACATTTGCATTCTTTCTCCTCCCCGCCCCCTTTTCTCACATTGACATTAAGAAACACCAAAATGCTGTTGGCCCTAAAACTGTCTGCATTTCAAATTCTTAATTTGCATAGGCAGTAGATCTCAGGGCAGAATGTGAAGCCTTTGACAGAGTTTCCTGAAGGAACAAAGAGGTTCTGATTAAAACCACTTTAAAGCCGGGCATGCCACCCCCACCCCCCCCCCCCCCCCAGCAGAGCACTTCTTATTTACCCCAGGTTTGAAGGCCCCCTGAGCTGCCTGTTGGTGATGTCACAAGGCCTTTCTGGGATGCTGAAGCTCATTAAGAGCACACTCAGAACTTTGTCCTGACTTCACTCCCAACTGTTTTTCCAAAGGGTCACCTTCCAGTCTGCAGCCCCATCACTAAGAGTCCCTGTAACAGAGGAAAAGTCAGAGGTTTTCTAACAGGCTGTGAGCATTTATCTGGAGTTGTAATTGTCATACACTCACATTTTATTCTTGTTCTCTTATAGGGCAGTGATGTTAGGTGTCTTGGGGAAATGAAATAAAAGAAACAATCTTCCCCTGGTCAGATCTAAGTAGGGATTGTGAACCTAGCGCTATTGGCATTTGGGGCCTTGAGATTCTGTGTCTAGGGTGAATGGTCTGTGCATCATAGGATGTTTAGCGGTACCTCTGGCCTTTTACCCACTAGATGGAAGGAGTACCCCTGCAGTTTTGATAACCAGAAATATCGCAGGATATTGCCAAATGATCCTTGGGTGGAGAAATTTCCCCAGGTTGAGAACTATTGGCCTTGGTGTTGGTGGCCTAGAATTTGCAGAGTGGTGCATCTGTGAGCCTCGGCCTCCCGCCAGCGAGGATCATTTTGTTTTCTTCTTTTTACCCCACTTTCACTGCCTGAGAGAGCATTGCCTCTGGACAGCTGTGCCAATCGCAGCTCTGGGTCAGCATAGAGCATGGAGGCAGGGAGTGCTGTCCCTGGCTGCTCCGCACAGTGATGGGCATATTAGTGCCAATAGGGGCAGCTGTGTGGGCGCAAGACCGCCCTAGGATGCATGGAGGAAGGGAGGGGGGGAGGTGGATGGGGTGTGGAAGCTCAGCTGCTAATCCTGGGGTTGTCTGAGCTGATCTTCATGCTCTAACCCCTGGGAGCCCAGGCTTGTGATGGATGGAGCTGCCCTGTTGGGTCCCTTTGGGATTCTGCAGGGCAGAGATGGTCAAGTTCCTGGTCAAGTTCCAGCTCCCTGCTGGATCCCAGTGGACAGGACATCCTCTTTCCTAGGGATAAGGGTGGCATAGGTTCAGAAAATGTTTGTCTCTGGCCCCTGTGCATCTGTGAGAGCCCCATGTCCCAGGCCCTCGGTCCCAGGTACAGTGAACTGCGTGACTGGAAAGGGCCCCAATCCAGGTGTCTTGAGGCCTGAGTTCCACTCCCAGTGGCAGCATGGCCCTGGGCAAATAATGTTCTCCTTTGGATCCTTAAGTTTCCCATAAGACCGTTTCCAACTTTCTCTTTTGTGCCTGATTCACAGGCAAAGGTAGAACCATGAGAGGATGGCAGTGTGACCTTCTCCATTTGCTGTCAGCCCTGAGTTCCTGATTTGGGGGAGGGGGGTGTCAAGGTTGGTCAGTGGCTTTTTGCCTCATGTTTGTGGGGCCCTCGAGGAGACACCGGTAAAGAACATTCCGTTTCCCTGGACACATGGAGAGGCGGGGCCATGGATACTTGCTCCTATTTATCTGGTAAGTCATCCTCCTCACCTGGGGCCAGTGAGCCAAGTGTCCAGAGGGCCAGGTGTTCTCAGAGAAGATGGAAGACACAGGGATGCAAGGGTCATGGCCAGCATGGGCTGCAGAGGCCCTGCCCCCCACCAGGTAGGACCTCCCCTGGGCTCAGGCTGGCCTGTCCCTGGTGTGCCCACCTGCTGGTGAGGGTGTTGCTGCCTCTGCCTTCTCAGCCTAGAGGCAGCTCGGAGGTGATAGCCCAGGATGACATGGTGGCACCCACACCACCCAGCACCCCCTCAGAGCTCAGGTCTGAGGGGTACTGAGATGGTGGTGGCCCTTGATGGAGTCCCAGAATTCTAAGGGGAAGGCTCCATGGGTTAAGTCAGTTTTAGCCTTGCATCAGGACCGGAGTCACTTAAGAGCACTGGCCTCTTCTACGCCCTGCTCAGTGGTCTCCACAGCCCTGCCCCCTGCCAGCTTGTGGAGAAGAGGGACAAGCCTGCCCGCCCCACTTTATGCATTTATGTATTTAAAACTTTATTTTAATTTTCCCCTTTTATTTTAAGCCAGAAGCTTAGACTTCTTGATGCAGCTGCCCTATTTTCTGTGTCCAGTTGATTGAGTCCAAGCCCCGCATGGGTCGTCCCCTGACCTGCTCTCCTGGCACCACCTTGCTGAGCCTGGGCTGAGAGCCGGGGCTTCATCCTGGGCACCCCGCTTCTTCGGAGGTCAGAGCTCGCCATAAGAATGGTGCGAGTGGCCAGCTCTTGGCGGTGGCTCTGGGCAGCCCCACCCAGCTCCGAGATGGAAGGAGGCCTGAGAGTGAGCTCCCTGCAAATCATGACACAATTCCAGAAAAATGCAGCGTCTCCTGGAGGCTCTGCACCCCTGTCTGGGGAGGGGCCTGGAGGGCCTACATGCTTGTGCTCCTTGCCTCAGAGGTCGCCTGCACATGCACACGTGTGTGCACACTTAATCTTCAGATCTCACGTGGGCCCTTTCTGAGTGTGTCCCCGCAGAAGGAGAGGTAAAGAAAACTGCCACCTGACGGCAACTCTGTGCCTTGGTTAACGGGGCTGGACATGCCTTTGAGAAATGCTCAAGCCTGTTCTTCCTGCTTTGCTTTTCAGACGGTGTACTTTGGTGGGGTTTGGACGGCACCTTAGTTTGCCCTCTGATTTTTTTCATTCAGTGATTCTGAACGTCACTTGGTGTTCCAGAGCCTGGGGGTTGTGGGAGTGGTGAGCAGGCAGACCTGTGCTCAGGGGGCCCATCTGATGGAGAAAGCAGCTTGGAACAGGCCACCTTGCCAGCAGGTGTGCTGACCCAGGGGCTCATGGGAGTCTGTGGGAGACAGAGAAGTGGGAGTTGGTGATAAGGGACTATAGGTATCAGTCCAGCCTTGGGACCTGGCCTCATCACCAGGTCCACTGTGTAATCCCAAAGCACTCCTGTCACCCCAAGAAAAAACCCTGTACCTGTCAGTAGTCATCTTCCATTTTTCCCACTGCAGCCCTGGCAACCACCAGTCTGTGTTGTGCCTCTATGGATTCACTCATTCTGGACAATTCACATAAATGGAATTTTATATACATATATGTAATCTCCTTTTGTATTGGAACTGTTTCACTTAGCATGCTTCCAAGGCTCATCCGTGCTGTAGCCTGTGTCAGTACCACATTCCTCTTGGTGGCCAAATAATATTCCATTGTGTGGCGATGCCAGCATTTCATCCATTGGTGCTCTTTTTAAAAAAAAAAAATTATTTTTTTAGTTAGACACAATATCATCTTTATTTTATTTATTTATTTTATAAGGTGCTGAGGATTGAACCCAGGGCCTCGCACATTGCTAGGCAAGCGCTCTACCGCTGAGCCACAGCCTCAGGCCCCATTGGTGCTCTTTCATTTAAATTCCAGTTACAGCCCCCAAGGTCTCCTGGAGTTCTTTGGTGACTGTTTGAAAGTTAGTTCTGATTTCTCCAATGGACACTTGGATCGACATTCTCCATTTGCTAGACTAAGCTATATTTGACATGTTTCCAGGTGGCCTTAGGAGATGTGGAAGAAGTGATTCTGCATTGGCAGGCTCCTGGTGTGGGCTGCCTCTGACTCGGGTGTCTTTCCTTACAGCTCTGGCTACACTGAGGAGGGCTGGGGCTCAACTAGTCCAAGAGTATGTTTTTGGGATTCTTTCTTAGAGTATTGCCTTCATTTTTATTTTTCCCAGTTACTTAAGATGTTATTTATGTACAGTGACATTTTCCTTTTTAAAGCACACAGTTCTGTGAATCTCAACCGATGTATAGTCATGTGACTGTGGCCGCAGTTGGGAACTCTTTCATCCCCTCCCACCCCCAACGTGCTCATAGACCCCTTTGTGGTTGCCTCCTTCCCCAACCCCCAGCTCCTGGTAATCACTGGTCTGTCTTCTGTCCCTATGTTTGTCTTTACAAGAATGTTACAGAAATGGAGTCACACAGAAGGTGGCCTTTGGAGTCTGGTTTCTTTTCCTTAGCACAGTGCCTTTCAGATCTCTCCATGTTGCTAAGTGTCCGTTCCTTTTTGATTCTGGGTAGTAGTTCATTGTTTGTTTATCCTTTCCCCAGCTGAAAGGCATTTGGGTTCTTTCCAGCTTTTGGTGATAAAGAATAAAGTCACCATAAACATTCACAAACAGCTTTTCGTGTGAACACGAGTTTTTATTTGCTTGGGTAACATACCTAGGAGTGGGATGGCTGGGTCATATGGTAGGTGGATTGTTTAACTTTCTAAGAAACTTCCAAGCTGTTACCTAAAGAGCTGTACAATTTTGCGTGTCCACCAGTGATGGGTGAGCCTTCTCATCTTTCATTACTTTCCAATCCTCTGAATGGAGCAGGACTCATATGTTCTTGACTTTCCAGTTGCACCTGGTTTAGTTTGGGTTTCCCAAAAATGGACTCCAATGATTTGTGTGTAAGTAGTGTATTAAGGTAGGTGGGGGTCCCAGGAAATTCCAGCAAGAAAGGGACGTGACAGGAAAAGGAAGGATACCAGTAAAGGTGGTGCCACCAACAATCTCACCATTTTGGTAACTGGCGCTCTAGCCCCCTGGGAACTGAGGAACAATGTACAGTACACTTCCAAGTCCTCTCCCAACCAAGGGGCCAGGGACTTGGGTTTCTGTAAACAACCCCATCAACCATCTGCCATGGGCTCTGGTTGATTTCCCTGGCACTCCCAGGCTGCCCCGTGTGCAGAGACCTGGCTTTGGCAGCAGACTTCCAGGTGACAAGCGTTGGGAAGTCTGGCCCAGGTGAGGCAGAGGAGAGCCCTCTCAGATCCCGGAGAGTTCTGCTCTGCACACTCCCTCCTCCAACATGACCCTGTCCATCTGTGGCTTCTTTCTCTGCCTCATAATTTCTGCTTACATGTGTCTCCTCTTTATGGTCCCACTTCCAGTTGACTGCAGAGTTCCCCAAGAGGGAAGTCAGTGGGTGAGTCAGTCACTGCTTTTCTATTGAACAGAGTCCTCAGGCCATCTGTAGCCACCCTGGCCATCTGGCAGCTGCCCTTGGGTCAGTGGCCTGCCCTGGGCCACCATCTCTGACTGGGGAGATGGGTCAGAGAGCTGAGAGCAGCTCTGTCCATTGGAACCTCCTGCTCTGATGGAATGTTCTACTTCTGCACTAGCTGTTAGGGTAGCTGCTGAGCGCTTGGAGTGTGGCTAGTGCTAGCAAGGAACTGAAGCTGTAATTTAGTTTCATTTTGATGAACTACGATTTAAATTCATGTGAGGCTGTGGCTACTATAGTGGACAGCATAGTCATTGAACACGGGCCCAGGAGGGGCCTCAGTGTCTCTCTCCAGCATATAATGTGATGTAGCCCTTTCTTTAGATCAGTTTTTTTTTAAAGCCAATTAATAGCTGATTCAGAGTCTTTGTGATTCTGAATCTTTGAAATTTTTCTTTTTATCATCTGCTTAAAACTTAGAAATGTCGTCAGTGTGGGCAACTTCCATTAAAACTGACCCCATGTGCGCCTGCTGCCAGCTGTGTGCATGTGAGTTCTCACTTTCCCTGCACACGTTGCTTGGCGGCTGACTGGGCCCACCTGAAAGCAGGGCTGAAGTTATATCTTGGAGTTTGGAAACACCCTGGTGTCCCGCCTATATTGGTCTCTTAGGTCAGAGCCAAGTTAGGTTCTGTTCAGCCCAAAGGATTTATGCCAGTGTCTTCAACTTTCATTTTAGTATTGTTTTGTTTTGGCTTCAGGAAATGACCAAGAGACACCTGGTGAAAATTATTTTGGAGTCATTGTAATGGGATGGGGCTTTGAGGAGCACTGGACAGGGAGTCATCTCTTGGAGTCTGCCAGAATCCCTACTGTTACGTAGGCCCATCAACTTGGGAAACCAGGATAAGCGATGCTTCTACTTTTCTACTGTAAAAGTCTAATTAAGTCTCTCTTCAGTCATGTTATTAGCTTTTCCTTTCTTTGGTTCTTTTTCTCTTACCTTCTAAGTATTGAAACCACGTGGGCTCATTACTGTGGGTCTTTCCTTGTCCTTAAGGAGGCTGTGAGAGAGCACAGATGGCAGGCGGGAGGCAAGTTGGAGAGACCTCACAGCAGTCCCCACCGGGTTCTGTATTTGTTACCCAAACCATCTCTGTGCCTTCCACCTAGAGTATTCCCCATGGGCATTTGCAACTTGTTTCTCTTGTCATTTTGCAGCCTGATTCTTCCAAAGTCCTGCAAATGACTGTGATTAAGTGACAGAAGCCCAACTCCAACTGGTTTATGTAAACAAACCAACAACTCCACGGAGCCCTCTGGCTCCTGTGTCTGAGAGGTTTGGTCCTGGGTGGGGCTCAAGTGATGTCATCTGATGTTTGTTTCCTGCCTCCCTCTCTGCAAAGCTCCTCGCTCTGCTTCTAAGTGTGTTGGCCTCTTTCTCTTTTGCCCCTGCTCACCCTTTTCCCCATCACAGGAGACATGGCTAGTCTTGGACTTGCAGCCTTCAGAACCGTCAGCAGTAACTCCCTGTGGTTTAACTTCCCCGTCTGTGGTACTTGTTACAGCAGCACTAGTGACTGATGCAGTTGGGTTCTCAACCTTCCCCAGAGTGCCCAGGTCCTGCTGTGTTAGAAGCAAGGGATCCCTCCTCTCGGAGGCATGTACATATTTCCAGGCATTCTGGAACCTTCCATGAAGCCCAGGCCCTGTAGATCCTAATCTAGAGCACCAGGTCCTGCTCTCATGAGTTGAACTGCTTTGATTCCTTCTCTAGGCCCAGTAAAGAGTGTCTCTGAGGGTCCCGAGCCCTGAGCTGAGGCAGAGGATGTCCCTAGCTTCTCCCAGGAGGTCGAGGTGAGGTGGTTGTGCCCAGTGTCCAGGGAGGTTTACTGGGGGATGCTGCAGGCCCGCACAGTCTTTTTTCTTAACCTACTGTTAGAAACAATGCTGGTTGTGTTTTTACCAAGGAGAGCCCTTCCCAAATGCCCAGCCGCCCTCTAATAAGCTTTTCCTTCCCTTTCATAGCTTTTATGTTTTTAAGGGTTAGGAAGTTTAGTAAAGCCAGAGGGAGCACAATATCGAGCCCTTGCAGCTGGGACAGGAAGCAGGGAAGGTTGACTCTACATGGAGCCAAAGAAGCCTTTATGACTCGCTTTGCCCCGCTGGTGGAGAGGCAAGGAGAGGGCTTTTTTGGCACTGGGGATTGAACCCAGGGGTCTCACTGAGTTGCTTAGGGCCTTGCCGAGTTGCAGTCCTCCTGTGAGTCACTGGATTACAGGAGTGTGCCCCGTCCCTAGCCCCAGGGGACCCTTCTTACCACTTTTCCACTAGATGTGGATTTGGCCTTTTGGGGTGAGTGGGGACGTGTCTGGTTATCTATAATTGGTGTAGGTGCTCTCTTCTATCAGCTTTCATTGTGGGTGCTGGGGCCATAAGTGATGGGTCAGCTGGACATTGGGCCCCCTCTCTTTACCATGGCCAGGGAAGGGGTTGCATGCTGAGTTGGGCAGCCTTCCCCACAGGTAACAAAGGGCTGGACTAAGGGAGTGGGGACGGTGACAGGGAAAGACAAAAAGCACAGGTCCAGTCTTGGTTCCAAAGCAAGGTCCAGTCGCTGCTTGTGGACCTGAGTTCTCCTCCGTGGAATAGATCAGATTCCTCTCACAGTATGGGAGCTGTGGAGAAACGGTGGCCCCACCCGGCCTCCACACAGTGGTATTTGGGACAGTGGAGACTGACTGCTGTCCTCCGTCATGTCCTGCCCAGCTCAGTGGAAATTCAAGGTGCTGCCTCATAGGAAACAGGTCTCCTGGGGGAGCTGAAGCCGATCAAATTCTGCAGTCATGTGGGAGAAGAGTTGGGTGCCCTCTCTGTGCTGATCCCAAGTGAGCATCCTCCTCTGTGGGACCCGCTGTGGTTTGGGGCCTGTGGGTATGTCCCTAGGGATCAAAGAAGAACAGAGACAACTGGCACCAACTCTGTCCTGGGCATTGGCCCGCCCAGACCCTAGATGGGCTGCTAAGTGGAGAAATTCCCTTTCTTGTAGTTTCTCTCTCACCTGCTTCTGAGGCAGCAGATGAGAAGATTGAATAGAACTGACGAAGTCAACTTTGGAACAAACTTTGTATTAAATTGAATATACATAATTTGATTATTTAAAAATAAAACCCATGTTTTTCTGGTTTTGGGATACACAGTTTTTCTGTGCGAGGTGAACTGATTTAGCCTCTGGGCAGTTTCTGATGCCGAGGCCGAGGATGGCCATGTTGACACCAGTGCCCCCCTTTGCCAACTTCACTGCACGAGGTGGGGTGGGAGTTGGTGGTGAGAAGGCCAGGCTGCCTGGCTGGAATCCTGGCTCCTCTGGTGGACATCAGTCGGGATGGGATTGCAGCAGTTTATCTAATTTCTCTGAGCCTCTGTGTTTTGTCTATAAAATGGAGATAATAGTAGGGTTGTTGAGATTTAAATCATGAACATGTGGTGGGTAATAAATGCTAAGGAGCATTGTTGTAATAGGAGTTGTTAGAGGTAGTCATCAACATCATCATCTTGTCATCTCAGGACACTGAGGAGGGACATAGTGATAAATAGGGTTGTATTGTCTCTCTAGTCCCTATGAAGGCCATCCTGGCCCTGTCCCCAGGCTCAGGCCTGAAGGGGGGGATTCATCCACCAGCATCACTCTGGGGTGATTTGGGAGTGGATAACACAGGGGCTACCCCCCCATGCTCCCCTGGGCTTTGAGGCCGCCCTCTAAAGTGGACAGTGTCCTCAGGGCAGAATTGGGGGTCTTGGCCAGTGGCTGATTGTAACTCTCCTACCTCACTCCAGACTCTCCTGGGCAACTTTGTTTGTTCTCTAATTGAAACATAGAAACAACTCGCATCATTTCTAAACAAAGAGGGAATTTTCCCAGGAAGTTTGGTGACCTGGTGTGTTCTCTCTGCCTGTTGAAGCATTTGGCCTAGTCTCCCACGGTCAGAGTGACTTGCTGCCAGAACAATGGACAGTAGTCATGCCGCTTCCCACCAGCAGGAAGAATGGGCACAGGTGGGTGTCCGGAAGGGATTTCATGAGCACATCCCGTAACCCCTTAAAAGGTGCCCGAGGATTCCTGCAGTTCCTATGTTGGGCCCAGTAACGAGGAGCAGGCAGGGCTGCGGTTCTGGAGGCTTCCTCCCCCAGGCAGGCCTTGTTCAGAGGGCATTTCACGCCTCAGTTCTGGAGGGGCAGCAGAACTGTGATTCCGGGATGTGGACGTTGGAGGGGCCTTGCCCGCCCTGCCCCTGCTTGCTCTGCCAGCTGTGTCGGCGCCAACCTGCTCTGTTTTGTTTGCTCCCTTTGGTCTCCTTTGAGTCCCTTGAATGTGCCTGGAACTCCCTGCTCCTCTCCTGTGTCCCCCACCCGATTCCTCATTGACCTTCAGAGGTTGGCACACATGTGACCTTCTCAGGCCTTCTTGTGCCTCCTGTGTAGCTTGGCCCCTTTGCAGACCACTCCCAGCCCAGTTGTTCCTCCTCACAGCCCCGCTCCTTCCTTCCTTTCCTCCCCAGTATGCTGTGAAGTACTGGTGTACCTTTGTGTTGTTCGCCTGCCCCGCTGGGTGTGGCCACACCTGCTGGGTGCGGCCCCATCTGTGCCACCCACAGCCTTCTTTGCTGAGGACCCTCAAGGCTGGATGAATGCAAAAATTAGTGGAGGGCAGTCTCTAGGGAGATTTTCAGCAGTTTCTTGGGAGGGGTTGAGAGGTAAGTGTGGTTTTTGTAGGTAAAACGATAGGCATTTTCCCTGTGGCAGCTCAAACTGCAGAGTGGCATGGCACTGTAAATCAAAGAGGGAAAAAACACTTAAGAAAGTTCTGGAAATTTCATCTGTCTTTGAGTGAATTGGTATGCTGGGCCTCTGGAGGAACACAATGTGGAATTTGAACTCTACCCTACCTCAGAGAGAAGGCTGAGTGATAGGGTGCAAGGCATTCAAATGTCAGGAGTGTTGTTATTAGTCGTAATCTTATCTTTCTTAATAATAATAACAGGACCCGCCTAGAAGTTACTGAATAGCAGACAGGCACTTCCGTAAGCCACACTGTCAGATAGCACAGAGGACCTGGGGAGGCGGCGGGAAAGGGACGGGGTGTTTGCAGGAAACCCCGCCCTGCTTACTGTGTAGCCACATCCTCCAACCGAAAAGGGCGTTGGTCATTCAGAGATGCCCTGGACGGCCGTGGCCCCCTTGGACACTTGCATGGCCTCTCTGGAGGCTCTTTCATCCCCTTCAGCTGCCAACACAATAGGTCTGCAGGTTTGAGACTCCAAGGCAATTTCGCTCTGCAGAGTTCTCTTCGGTCTTTTCCCTTCTATTGTCTGCTGCCCAGAGACTGGTTCAAACAATGTGTTTCCTACCGATTTTGTTTGTCTTCATTGGCTTCTTTGTTTTGCTCTAGTAAACAGACCTTAGCTTATACAGATCTGTATACTTGACAAAGAGAAATCCGGAGCCCTGGACGGAGAGACTGCACTGAGTCACCAGCTCCTTGAACTTGAAGACCTTGGATGGTCCAGAGCTTGTAAATGACTCATGCCGTCAGAGCTGGGCCTGTGTGGAGGCTTCCTTGCCAGCTGCGGCGATGGAGGGGGTGATGTGCCTCTGACTGGTGGGGAGAAGCAGATGTTCGAGTGCTAGATTATGACGAGGTGCAGCAGGTGGGCTCTAGGCTCGGCTCTCAGGGCTTTAGTCTGGGCTCCAACACCTTTTGTAGCTGTTGCCCACTTATGATGTCAATCCCCTCCTCTGTCAAAACAGAACCAACCTTGTAGGTTGTTGGGTGGCTAAGGGAGTTGTGACTTGGAAATCACTAGGCACAGAGCCTCCTCTTGTCACTTGCCTATTGGTCCCTGTTTTGTGGACTCTCTACAGTCTCTGGTCCTGCTGGGAAGGGTTTTCCTACAGAGTCACTTGACCTGGATTGGAGTTTGGGTGTCTGTCCTTGAAGTTGGATGCAGTCTTTCTGGTTGTAGCAGGTTCTCTCCATTCATCAAATGATTATGAGCGCTGGGTGCAGTAGGGCCCACCTGTAACCTCAGCAATTGGGAGACTGAGGCAAGACGATTGCAAGTTCAAGGCCAGCTTCAGCAATTCAGTAAGACCCTGAGGATGTATCTCAGTACCCACACTGCAAAAAAAAAAAAAAAAAAAAAAAGAAAGAAAGAAAGAAAAAAAATGATTCAGAATGTTCTTAACTTCTGCTTCATAGAGGACCTATTCCAGCTGAACAGGATGTAGCCAAGGGCGTCAATGCCAAATGGGACAGACCTAGGTTTGCACCTTAGTACCTGCCCCTCCTGGCTGCATGAGCTTGGATGGGCTACTGAGGGCATTTCTCAGTGTGAAACAGTGCATGGTGTCCCTCCTTACAGGGTGGCTGTGAGCTTTAACGGCACAGGTGTTTGTGAAGTGCTCACAGGAAGGGGTGTTGCCCGGCCCTCTAGGGGGATGTCAGGATACTGCAGAATCTGGAGGGCAGGTCAGAGGAGATGATTACAGTCTTTAACTTCCCCTCGCCTAACCCCATCTGATATTCAGGATGTATATGTCATTTGCGGTCCCTGGAGACCCAGGGAGGCATGGCCCTCCAGGAGGGGTCTGAGCTGGCCGAATAGCACGATTCCTGTCACGTGAGAGCATCATGCAGAAGCTGGGTAGCACCTTGGCAGGGACTCAGCATCCCTTCTGATGGCTTTTAAAACCTCTCCCAGCTTGCAAAGATTCTTCTACAGAACCAAAGAGAACACCCGCCTTTGATGCCATGTACATATCCTACACCCCCGAATGTGAACAAAGCTAGACGGGGAGTGGCTTTTCCCTTGAGAGGCCCCACGGAAGAGGAGATTCCCCAGGTTGGAGTAGACAGAATGTGGCTTTCCCGAGGGGACTTGGCTCTCTAAGAGCACTGGAGGCTATTTGAACTGTGTCCGCTGGCACCTGTTCTGAGGCTGGTCATTTTGGGGCCTGTGGTTGACACTGGTGGCATAAAGGGGTTTTAAAAATGGCTCCCTTCCATATGGAGCTCCCTCCTGGGACCTGCCTGGGCCAGCAGGTTATGCATAACAGAGGTGGGGACTGGAGAGCATGCAGACTCCATGTGACCTTCTAAAAAGGATTTTAAGTAAATCCATCTGTGATCACTCTGTGTGTGATGGACGTTTGGGGCAGGGTGCCAGCCTCAGGCTTCCTCAAGCCTCCCTGGGGGCCAGATATTGGCACCCTCGGGCCTCAGGGGATGGGACTTATTTCCCCACACTTTGCCACCTACTTTTCAGCCCTGCTTTGGGGATTCCTTGGATGGTTGGAAAATGGCTGAATCGTATATCTAGGGACTTTAATGGTGTCATCCCCATTTTTTGTTGAGGTTTTCAGGCGGCATCCCTTCTTTTTCCTCAGCTAGCTAGAGCTGGGTTTGTGAGTGAACGAACCCCGAGGCTTTTGGTTTGAAGCAAAGCTTGATGAGCCATTGGCAACTAACTGGAGACTGGTTCCAAGCCAGCCGTGCCACCAAGGATGGGGATCTGGGCACCGGCCAACACCCGGATTATAACACTGACCTGCCAGATGATACGGAAGGCCTTCGTCTCCCCTGTGGCATAGAACACAAACTGCACTTATCTCTGAGATGTCTGACCCTGACAATCTGAAAACTATGTGCACGGTGCTCAGGGGGGCTGCACGTGGACGTGGAAGGGAAAGCATCCTGGGCGGCACTGTGCCGAGAGGGACCCAGGTGTTTGCTTCCCCCTGGCTTCTGTAGGCCACTTACCCAGGCTTCCTTCAGCGGAGATCAGCCCTTTAATTCTGCCTGTCACCTGGCATTGTAAAGGTGTCTGGGGTGTCAGAAACATGGAGACTCATCTTTGTGAGGCTGTAGCTTGGCCTTTGTCTCGTTTGGTGCCACTGTCAAGCCTCCTGAGACTTAGGCTGGGTGTGTCCCCTGGGTGTGTCCCCCCACAGCCGAGGCGAGGGGTACATGTTTACCTACTGAGGAGGTCAGCTGGGGCTTCTCTGTCCCCTTTGCTGATGGGCCTTCTGGGTAGACTCTGAGGCTCAGTCTGCAGCCCGAGTACTGTCAGCCCCCGAGGGTTCCAGCCTTTGTTGGCTCTCAGGGGTGGCCCACAGCAAATCTCCTGGTCTCTACAGGAAGTTGCTGGGGAAAAGCAAAGATCCTTTGGCTTAAAATTTCTTAGAGCAATATTGCAAAATAGTTAAGGACCTGGGATTTGAATTCTGGTTTGGCCACACGCTTGCTTCCAAAAGTCCTTTGTTTCTTCATCTGTACAATGGGCTAATTATGGTCCCTACCTCCCTGGATTAGGGGAAGGAAATGAGGGAATGTGTATCCGGGAGCAAAGTTCCTGTCACACTGGCCTGTCTGGCTCAGTCGGTGGCATTTCTTCCCACTGTTATGAGTGAGACTGTCTTAGAAAGCTAGGTAGCCGACTGTGGCTGAGGTTATAACCAGGACAAGTCCCCAGAGCAAAATGACAAGGGGACACCATTGGTTGGCATCCTTGGTTTGTCTTCTCCATGCCATGGAGCAGCTGTGACCTGCATCTGACCTGTTAGAAATGGGATCAGGGCCACCTGGGCAGGAACTGTTTCTTCACATTGGGGCAGACACTGAGCCGAGTGGCCTGGTATTTCCCTCCTGAGATGACCCTTCTTTCATGTCCATGTTCTCTGCATTTGAACTTCACCGTGGGGGAGACTTGGTACAGGGAAGAATTCCCGAGGTGAGCCCTTCATTCCTATATAGATGATGGCCTTTGGATCTGGGGTCCAGTCTGAAATCTCCAAGGCAGTTTTTTCCCTGCAGTGGTTTTCAAGTCACACCATGCCGGGCTCTTGGCTGCTGCTGTTTCTGGCTGGTGACCTCAATGAGATGCCAGGAAATTAGGTGGGTGCCTTGGAAGGCTTTCAAAAACTGCTCATTGACATGGAAATGCAGTGTTAGGGGAGGGGGAGAGCTGAGCCCAAGCTCTGGTGAGCACAGCACTTAGCTTTTGGAATTCAGTCAGGGAGGACAGGGAAGGCTTGGCAGTCTGGGGACTGGCTTCTGGGTGACACTAAAGAATCAACTGGGGTTGAGTGTCCATCCACAGCTGCCTAATTCTGCAGTAAGTTTGAGAATGCCCCTGGTTCGGGTTTGAAGGTATTCTCTGTGTCCTGTCACCTTCATTTGCCAGATTAGAGTTTCATACCCCAGAGATGGGACATGCTGGGCTTCTATAAAGGATGCTTTTGTTTTGTACCAGGGATTGAACCAGGGGAACTTAACCACTGAGCCACATCCCAAGCCTATATGAAATGTTTTATCTAGAGACAGGATCTTGCTGAGTTGCTCAGTGCCTTGCTGAGTTACTGAGGCTGGCTTTGAACTCGTGATCCTCCTGCCTCAGCCTCCTGAGCTGCTGGGATTACAGGTGTGCACCACTGTGCCCAGCTATCAAGGATGCATTTTTAGAAGTAAAATCATGAAATGTTTTTGGTTTTCTCGAAGCCACTCTGCATCAGCAACAGTTAGCAGGGGTAGGTAGAAGCCTCCGGTAGGATGGAGATGAGCTCTGGCCTGTCAGTTGAATGAGGTCTCAGGAGGTGGTCTGAGCATCTCCCTTTCTCCCTCTCCTCAGTCCTCCATCCTTTACCCATTCATCCCCTTCCTTGGGTGCTGTGTTCATTTGCTAGTGAGGATATAACAAAGTGCCACAGACTGGGCAGCGTGACTAGCAGAACTTTATTCTTCCCACAGTCCAAGGTCGTCAAGGTCCCAACAGGGTTGGGCTGCTCAGAGTCTCTCTGAGCATGTTGGTTGCGCATGTCCTCCTCTTGCCGTGTCCTTACTTTGTCCCTCCTCTGTGCATTCATTCATGTTGTCATGTGTCTTTATCCCCTCTTCTTATAAAGATACCGGTCATGTTGGAATTAGGCTAACGACCTCAACTTGGCATGGCTCCTCTTTAAAGATCCTGTCTCAAAATACAGTCACATTCCAAGGCCCTGGGAGTTAGGACTTCAGCATATGATTTGGGGGACACAGTTTAGTCCATAACAGGTGCCAAGCTGAGCTACAGGCTCATGACGGAGTGGTGAACTGGGGAGCTCTGTTCCTGGTGGAGCCCAGCATCCTGGAGGAGAGGGGGTGGGAGGAAGCAATCTTCTGGTGAAAGAAGACCCAGGAGGGGGCGGGCTCTGGGATACCAGAGTGGAAGGGTGATTCTGATGAATTTGTGATAAAAGCAACGACTTGCCATTCCCATCCATGATGCACCCTTCCAGACTTGCATGGTCCTTGAGGAGTGAGCAGTGGTAGCCTGCAGCCCTGGCTTTCTGTGGCTAAGGCCAGCTCCAGCCCTACAGGGAGAGATGAACCCAGGGGTGCTGGTGCTGACGTACATGCCAATGACTGCTTGGTATTTTGGCCAGTGCCCTCGATGGAGGAATCTGCTCCACTTTCTGAAGGCAATGAAGCAGCAGGGAAGTGTGTAAAAAATAGAGCATCCATGGGAAGGTGTGAAGTCCTTGTTCTGTGGCTGAAGTTGTGACCTTGGGGTAGTGGTGAAGTGGGCATGGAGCCCTCGTATTTAGATATATATGTATATATTTTTATTATTGCATTATAATGATACATTAGAGTGGAATTTATTACTTTATTCATATATGAATGTAGCAAACTTGGCTGGTTTTTATACTCCAACTCTTCCCCTTTCCCTCTCCTTCCCTTCCCCTTGATCCACTACCTGTCCTCTACTGATTCCCCTTTTATTTCATGACCCCCCTCCCCCTTTTTGTGATGCTGCAGATTGAACCCAGGGCCTTGTGCATGCTAGGCAAGCACTCTACCATCAAGCCACATCCCTCCCCCATTATTTTTAAGTCTTCCCCCCCCCCTCCCTCTGTAGCTTCTGTATATGAAGGAAATCATTTGACCCTTGACTTTCTGAGTCTGGCTTATTTAACTTGCCATGATGTTCTCTAGGACATCCATTTACCCACAAATGACATAATTTTATTCTTCTTTATGATTGTATAGAACTCCATTGAGTATCTGGATCATATTTTCTTTACCCATTCATCAGTTGATGGACACCTAGGCTGGTTCTGTAAATTGGCTCTTATGAATTCTGCTGCTGTAAACATTGGAATGTTTGTGTCACTGTGGTCTGCTGATTTCAGTTCTTTTGGATAAATAGCAACAGCAAAGTAGCAGAATACATGAACAACATGCCCAAATCAATAGCTTCACAATAAGGAACCCCATGAAAAAGAAATCAGGAAAACAACTACATTTACAATAGCCTCAAAAAACAAAAGAAATACCTGGAAATAAATCTAACCAAGGAGGTGAAAGACCTGTAGATGAAACTTATAGAACACTGACGAAGTTGAAGAAGACATTAGAAGATGGAAATGCCTCCATGTTCATAAATAGGCAGACTCAGGTGATTTAAAGATTCAATGCAATCCCCATCAAAATTCCAATGATATTCTTCATAGAACTAGAAAAATAGTCCTAAAATTCATATGGAAAATAAAAGACCCAGAATAGCCAAAGCAATCCTGAGCAATAGGAACAAGGGTAGAGGGGTTGGGGATGTAGCTCAGTGATCTAGTGATTACCCACCTAGTATGTGTGAGGCCCTCACTTCAATCCTCACTGCTGCAGGGAAAAGGTTGGGGTTCAGGGGTACTGGAGGTCTCATAATCCTCAACCTCAAATTACAGTAACAGAAACAGCCTGGTACTGACATAAAAACAGACATGAAGACAAATGGAATAGAATGGAAGGCACAGAGACAAACCCACATGGGTACAGTCATCTTATCTTTGACAAAGGTACCAGAAAACAAAGATGAGTCATCTCATTTTTGACAACAGTGGAGAAAAGACAGCCTTTTAAAAATAAATGGTGCTGGGAAAACTGGCTACCCATTTGTTGAAGAATAAGTGAAATTAGACCCCTGTCTATCACCCTGCATAAAAGTCAACAAAAGGGAATAAAAGACCTAGGAATTAGACTAGACACTGTACCACTGATAGAAGAACATGTAAGGGCAACACACCGACATATAGGTGCGGGAACTGACTTCTTTAATAAGACCTCTAAAATGCAAGAGGTAGAACCGAGAACCAGCGAGTAGGGTGGCATCAAATTAAAAAACTTCCGTACAGCAAAGGAAACAGGAGCATGAAGAGACAGTCTACAGAATGGCAGGAAATCTTTGCCAACTAATCTTCTGACAGAAGATTAATATCCAGAATATATAAAGAACCCCCCCCAAAACTCAATACCAAAAACCAGATAACTCAATTATTGAGCCAATGAACTAAACAGACATTTCTCAAAAGAAGAAACATGAATGGCCAATGAATATGTGAAAAAACATTGAGAATCCTTAGCAATTAAGGAAATGCAAATCAGAACGACACTGAGATTTCATCTTACCGCAGTTAGAATGGCAATCGTCAAAAATATAAATAATAGGGGATTGGGGTTGTGGCTCAGTGGTAGCGCGTTTGCCTAGCATGTGTGAGGCACTGGGTTTGATTCTCAGCACCACATACAAATAAGTGAAAATAAAAGTCCATCAACAACTAAAAAAATATTTAAAAAATAAATAATAATAAATGCTAGAGAGGATGTGGGGAGAAAGGAACACTTATCCACTGTTGATAGAACTGCACATGAGTACAACCACTGTGGAAATCATTATGGAGATTCTGCAAATGACTAGGAAGAGAGCCACCGGGTGACCAGCTATCCCTCTCTTGGTATTTATGCATTGGCTTTTTTGATCCTTGGAGTCCTGTGTCTGGAACCCTACAACTGAGTGCCTACAGTGTTGTACTGGGTTGCCTAGATGTTGGGCTAGATTGAGATAAGAAAAAAGCCCCTGAATGCAGAGGTTGGCAGACTGGCTTCCCCGGTAGGCAAGGGGAAGTCCCTGCTGTGTACCTTGGGTGTTGGAGGCCTTGAACCTGTGACTACAGAGAATTTTCCTTGTTGGTGAGAACAACTGTAATCAGGGGATAAAAGACTTAAAAATTGGTGCAGGGACACATTATATTCAATAGTGAATTATCCCCAGCATGCTCTGAGTGCTAGCAGGCGTGTGATGAACATCACCACGGTCCATCCCCCAGGCTGAGGGCTGCACACTCGTCGCTGCCCCTCCCACTCAGGATTTCTTGTTGGTCTTGCTGCCTGTGGGAGTGTGAGCATGGCCTTCTCTGTCCGCCAAGCCGATGCCCAACCTCTGTCCTGCTGCCAGTTCAGAATTGGATCTGCTAGCTCTGGTCTGCTGACCCCTGCTTTCCAGTTCCTTCTGAATTTGTGGGTTGATATCAGTTTTATTTATTTATTTATTTTACTGTTATTTTTAGGAGCTTCAGGAAGGATGAAAATATTAATGGTGTATAAGTCTTCGAATCCCTGATTTCAGTTCTCTTGGGTATAGACTTCGAAGTGAAATTGCTAGATGAGATGGTAATACTGTGTTTAACTTTTGGGGGGTAGGCAGGACTGGGGATTAAACCCAGGGATGCTCTACCACTGAGCGCCCCCACCTCTGCCTTTTTTATTTTGCGATAGGGTCTTGCTAAATTCCCTGGACGGCCTCAAATTCATGATCATCCTGCCTCAGCCTTGTGAGTCGCAGGGGTTCTTGATTGTGCCTCTGTTTTCAGGTGCTGCTGAACTGTTTTCCTCCCAAAATGCTTTGGGGGCAGTGGCTTCCCACTGCCTGCAGGTGAAGCCCCCTGGAGGCCTCTTGCCCCAGCACAAGGCTCTGCCGGTCCAGAGAGATTCACCACTTGTGCTGCCTCATTCTCGGGCCAGGTCGTCCTTCTCACCTGGGACACTCCTTGACCCCCTTCCAGGGACTCAGTGCCAACCCCACCTTCACTGACTCTTGTGGAAGGGTCGCTCCCCGCTGCTTCTCCCAAGGCAGGCTTGTTCTTGGCCTAGTGACCCCCAGTCCTAGTTTACTAACTGCCTAGGTTGATGGTCTCTGCTTTGGGCTCTCTGTTCTTGCCCTTCAGCTCCTGGTAGGTGTCAAGTGCCAGAGGCCAGGTGGAGCGTTCACTGGGGCCATACTGTGCCTGGCTGTGCTCAAGGCTTGTGTGTGGATACCTGTGACTCTGCTGCCCATATCAGGCGACTGTTCTGCCATCGGCCTCCCGCGCAGTGGCATCTTCGTCACAGGAGGGATCTGGCTTGCTTCGGACTCTGGTGTCAGCGGCTGAGCCTTCAACATTGGCAGGCTGCCTTGGATTCCCGGGGTGGTGGCTGGCTGCCTCCCTCTTGGGCCCCTGCCCATTTGGAAGTATGCCCTTGAGCGCTGCCATCCCCGATCCAGGCCATCAGGTCATCCGATCCCAAGGTGGCTGAGAAGCCTGGCCGAACGCCCCTACTGTGAACTGATGGCAGAGAAGCAAACAGCTGCTCTCGGAGCTCGGGCCAGTTTGGGTAGATACAGAGCCTCATGTTTCTAAGGGGCGGTCTCCTCGGAGTGGCCTGTCACTCAAGTGGGAAACCAGGGCCCCTCCCCTCAATCCGCTCCCTCTCAGCTACACTGGTGACCCTCCTGCTAAGTGTCACCTCTGGCTTGGTCCCTGTCTCCCACTTCCTCTCTGGTTTCACCCCTCTGCTTTGCCTCTGTGACCTGCCTGCTCACACAGCACCGCTTCCATTCTCCCCAGCTCAAATCTGAGCAGGCTCTCCAAACCACCGATTCTCCAGCAGGTCCTCTCCTGTCACATTTAGGACCCCAAACACCTTTAGTTTCCTGAATGGCTCTTCTCTGTCTTGACTTGTACATCTTGTTTCCTAGGCCTGGAACTTTCTCCTGACTCCCCCTGAGCTCCAGGGTGCAGCTTAGGTGTTGCTCCCTGGGAGACACCTCAATGGCCTGGTGCCGTTGTCCGCATAACCTCCCCTCACAGCCCCTCCCACCAGGCTGCTGACCTGGTCTGGTCCCCCTTCAGGCTTGGCTAGTCCCTGTGCCTTCTAGGGATTGGTCCTTCTGCAAAGCTGGGGTATATTTTGGGGCCTCTCAAAGTTGGTAAGAAGTCTGGCTTGCTTCCAAGTTTTTGGTTCTGTTTTGAGGCTCCCAGTTCATTAAGAAATTTTAAATGCCACAGGAAGGCTATAAATATTATGGCATTTTAAACTGGCCAGTGTTTTCAACATGAAGCTTTTTAAACAATAGCTGCATAGCAATGTAATCATTCTAGTCACAGGTAATGACAGGATGTTTAAGGAGCACTGATTCCTAGTGTGCTCTGGGCAGTGTGATCTGTGATGAGACGCAAGTGTCCCTGTCCCTGCAGTCCAGTGTGGTCACATCTGGAGATGATGCAGAGTATTTGCCCTTGAGGCTTCTGTGAGATTGAGTCCATGTTCTCTTCTATTCCCATTCCCAGCCCCTCCACCTCACCTTACATCCCTCCAGGCCCTGCAAGCCTTTCTCCCAGGCTGGGAAATGAAGACATGGGGGCAGGGCAGGGGGAGGTTGGGGAGTTGCTGGGGCTTTGAGTTGCCAGGTTCAGGAATGCCTCATCCCTGGGCTCCTTGGGCACTGCTGGGGGTGCCTTAGGTGAAATTGGTACAATTACTGGGGTGGGGGGATTATCATGGGTAGAGGTGGCTCAGAGGCCAGCCTTCTGAGATCTAACTGTGCTGATGGCCTCCGAGTCATCAAGGGTCACTCCTCAGGCCAGGCCATGAGCCCTGCTCCCCAAAGTGTGATTTGTTCAAGGTCACGCAGGTAGCAGTAAAGCCAAGACCTGAACCTGGTTCTTCAAGGCCTGTGATGGGGACGCCTCTGGTAGAGGAGTGTTGCCTTTTTGTCTTAGTGATCTCAGGGCTTAGATGGAACCTGGTATGTCCCAAGGAGATCAGGATAAAGAACAGCGACCAGCTTCCCCGAGTGCAGGAACTGCAGCAACTCTGCCAATCTGTGTGATTTCTCTGGCTCCCCCCCCCCCCCCCGACTCTGGCAGGTGAGTCTGTAAGGCAGCTGGAGTACAGGTGGGAAAAGAAAACTGCCCAGTGTCCACCAACTAGTAATGGAGCTGAGGTTTGGACCCCATACTGTATGTCAGAGGCGATGGAGAACAGCACTGTCTGAAGTGAAGTGGGAACGTCCTGTGAAACTGAAAAAATTCTAGTAGCCGCATTAAAAAAACAAAAGGGGGAAACAACTGAAATTATTTTAATAATGATTTTATTTAATCCAACATGTGCAAATGATTATCATTTTAACGCATCATCAATATAGAAATTATTAGTGAGATACTTTGCATTCTTCTTTTATGCTGAGCATTCAAAATCTAGTGGTTTCATTTTAATTTTTGGTGCTGGGGATGGACCAGGGGTCTCACACATGCCAAGCACCTGCTCTCCCACTGAGCTAGACCCCAGTCCCTCCAGGGTGTATATTAATTCAGCACGTCTGAGCTCACATTGACTGCATTCAGGTGCTCCATAGCTACCCAGTGGCCTTGGCACAAGGACCACTGTGGGCATTATTGGCTGTTTGTAGCTGAGGGGAGCATGAGGAAGTGGTAAAGGGGACCACAGAGATACAGGAAGCATCTTTGCAGGACAGCCTGCGGTAACACCCGAGGACACTCTGCACGGGTGCATGCCAGCTGAAAGGGAACTGTGGTGGCAAAGGGATGCTCCGATATGCAGATGTTCTGTGGGGACCCTCCTGGAAGTCCAAGGCAGGGCCTGCAGGGCTGTGCACAGCGCGGCTCTGGAGCCCCAGCCCCTGGGCTATGGGGGCAAAGTGAGGTGCCTACCTGGGGAGCTGGCTTTGAGCTGTGTTTCTTTTGGCCAAAGGCTGTTGCAGAACTCCCTGAGCATGGAACAGGTACGATGTGTTCCTCAGAAAAGGTTATGAGTTTTCAGACATAACAGGTTTTGAGTATACAAAGAAAGGATATCTCAGCACCCGGTCGGGAGTGAAGTCATCAGACCCATCCATCATGAGAACATGGAGGCAGCCAGTATTAGGGGAGACCAGAAATCTCAGATTGGGGTGGGCTGTAAGGAGCTGGTGTTTCCTCAAATGGGTTGTGATTGAAAGAAATTAAAAAATGTTCGCCTTAAACATTTCCTGGAGTGGTCCCAAGGCAAAGTGTAGGGCAGGGGTTAGCAGGAAACTCACTGGACCAGGCTCCCTGCTAGCCCTTCTTGGGTTGGGGGCAGAGATGTGGCAAGGTGGCCAGCCCCTGCCCAGGCCAGGTTTCTGCAGAGGGGAGCTTGGGTTTGGGACAGGGAAAGGGTCCCGGGAGGCCTGGACTTATGCTGCTGGAAACCTTTTTGATTGAGGAGTTGCCCTGACCCAGCAAGCCCCAGGCCTGAAGGTCCATCATTGAGGTGGGTGCTGAGTGAATAGGCCTCCAAACACTGAGGGAACTATGGGTGCCTTTCCTAAAATCCTGCACTATGATGCTGAAATAGGGGAAGGGACATGGTGACAGGAGAGATGACAGACATCATTTTTTAACAATAACAACAAAAAAACCTATTTGATCATAGCCAAACCTACAAGAGTGGGGAGCAGGGCCACTGAGTTCCAGGGCTGGGCTGGGCCGGTGGGTGATCCCTTCAGTGAGCCCTGTGCCAAGGTCCAGTCCTCACTTCATGGCTTCCTCCAGAAAGTAGAAAGTCTTTGTGAAAGCTGAGTCTCCACTTCCCTATCCTCAAAATGGGGGCAATCACCCCAAGTTCCTTTGTGAGCTAAAATTTGGTGCTGCACATGGAAGTGCTTTATAGAGCAAAGCACCCCCAGGTTCAAGGGCTTCTTCTTTTTATTAAACCCGCTGTAAATGTTTTAAGTTTACTTGTAGCTTTCAGGTATGGGGTTCTATTTGGGATTTAAAAACTTTTCATTATGAAAAATTTCAAATGCACTCAAAAATAGAGAGGACAGTATAATGAACCCCCTGTGCCCTGCAGCCAGCTTCGGGGAATCTTAATATTTCATTGGCATAATTTCAGCTCATGTCATAATAATATCTTTCATTAACTGAATTCCCAAAGTGCTTTAAGTCCTTTGAAGTAAAATCTTTCTAGAGAACATCTGCCCCCTGGTTTGGGAAAAAGAGTTTCTGAATGTTAAGTTTCTTGGACTAACATTCTTGCTACAATCTGTGATTGGATTCTGCAGGAGCTGCTATTTGCTGTGCAGTGTGGGGGTGTCAGGGCCTGGAGGTCTCCCGGGCTCCCCTTGCTCTTCCTTGAGTCCCAAGGGTAAGGTCAGTTCTCTCAGGAGTTTGGGAGCGTCTCTTGACTCTACTTTCCAATTGGATATAATTTGAAGGGAAAAGTTTGTTCTGGAGCCTAAATGATTATTTACCCATGGAACTTGGGAGTGGCTGGCAGGAATAATGAGGGAGCTAGGGGATTCCTCGGCTCCCTTCCTCCAGCCTCCGTCATTTCAGCCCGCCACGCAGGCGCCTCTTGGAAGTGGTCGCCTTGAGACCGGTTGTCCATTCCCTTGCCTGGGTGGAGAGGTTTTGGTGGGAAAGGTGGGGAGACAGGGTGGGAGGGAAGGCTGGTGGGACTGGCTTTCCTGGGTTCAGGGGGTCTCTGTGTGTCATCGGGTGGGCTTACCAGTGCTTCTGTCACTGATTAAATGGAGTTGATGAAGATACTTGGTCAAATTTACTCTGGGTGGTTGTGAGGCTCCAGCGTCAGGTCCCCTCTGCAGCATCTGGCAGGTGGTGAGCGCTCAGTAAGCTCGTATTCTTCAACGTGGCGGGAGCGGGGGTTTATGGCAGCACCATTCACAATAGCTAGGATGTGGAACCGGCCCAGGTTCCCTCCGCAAGTGATGGACAAAGAAAATGTGGTCTGAACACAATGTGATATTATTCAGCCATCAAGAGAATGGAGTCCTGTTGTGTGCAGCAATGTGGGTGAGCCCGGAGGACGAGAGGTTAAGTGAAATAAGTCAGGCTCAGGAAGACAGATGCCACGTGATCTCACTCATGTGTGGAAGATAAAACAACTGACCTCATAGAAGTGGGAGCAGAACAGTGTTTAGCAGGGACCGGGAAGGCTAGTGGGATGGAGAGGTCGATGGCACAGCTGTGTGGGAGGAGGGGGACTAGCTCCTGCGCCTCAGAGCACAGTTGGATAACGTGGTTGACAACAATTAATCGCCTGCTTCAACGGGGCTAGTGGAGAGGATGAAAAGTGGAGGCTGCTGGAGGTGATGGATATGCCAGTTACCGACCTGATCCTTAGTATGTACGGGTTTGAAATAGCACCTCTCACCCCATAAATATGCACAACTACCTGTCAATTAAAATTTTTTTGTGTGTACTGGAAATTAAAGCCAGAGATGTTTTACCACTGAGCCACACCCCCAGCCCTTTTTATTTTTTATTTTGAGATAGGGTCTCACTAAGTTGCTTAGGGCCTCACTAAGTTGCTGAGACTGGACTTGAACTTGACAATCTTCTTGCCTCAGTCTCCCGAGCTGCTGAGATTACAAGTGTGCGCCGCTGTGCCTGGCCTAAAATATTTTAAAAATTTTAAAAAAGAAAAATAATAATAGTTAGGGAGGGAAGAATAGAAGGGAGGAATTAAGAAAGGAAGGAAACCTCCATCTGTTTATCCATTATTAATAAGCCATCACAAGTCTTTCATTTCAGGATAAGTAATGTCATAGAAAGCCCCCAAGAAAAAATGCCTGTTTCCCGTGAGCTTGGAGCGCCTTTCTCCATTTTTCTTCCTGTGGAAATTGCATTCCTACCTCTGGGGCTTAGTGCGAATGACAAATCGTCTCTGAGGTGTTCGGACCTCTTCTGGCAGCCCCCTTCCTGCAGCGCCCCCTCACCAGGCTCCCACTCTGCTGTGCACACGGGGAGGGCGGTCACTGCTGTACCCCATCAGTGCAGTGCTGACTGCTTCCTCAGTGTGTGACCAGGCCAGCAGGGCGTTCTCCTGTGGTAACATGGAGGCTCAGAGAGGTGCAGGAATTTGCCCAGGCAGACCCGCAAGGCTTAGATCCACGTTAAGCCTTGTCTCATTCTAATGCTCCAGCTTGCGTCCTAATCCTGCCCTTTGGGTCCCTCCTCTCTTGGACTGGGTGGTCCTCCCAAGTAGGAATGGCTCTTGTCTTTGTCCCTTGTCCTCGGTCCTTGCCCAGGAGCTGGAAGCTGGGACTCCACAGGTATGCAATTATCAAATGGTGGCACATGTTATAGATAGCTGGGTGGGGTCCACACTCTTTCTGCCTGCAGAGCCCCCAAGGAGATTTTGCACCCTGTGGGGCAAGGTCATGGCTTCCCTAGTGACTCTGTTGTCTTGGCACACAATAGTGCCCAGCAGGGTTGTCAGATGTCTCCCAGAGTAGGGAGAGGGGGAGGAAAACATGGGGGGGCTCTGCATGTGGGAATGGCAAGCCCGTGCCAGCCACACCTCGTCTGTCTGCGTGGTGAGTTCCCTGCTTGGTTCGGAGCCTGACAAATAACAGGTGAACTGTGAGCCCTGCTTCCTGCTTCCCCAGAGCTGACTGGATTGTGGTCGTCTGTGCTGTGGGTACTGTTCAGGGTAGTGGCCCTGCTGGGAGGGGCATCTCTACTGCCCCTCACTGTGTCACTGTCCCAACAACCTGGTGCGCTCCTCCTACCTGGGCCTGGTCCCACAGCCTGCCCTGGGGCAGATAGTCACCCTTCAGCGGGGATAGCAGGCTGGCTGCACTGTCTCCTCCCAGACTGGTCTTCCTGGGGCACAGTGTCCCGGCTCCTCGTCCCCACCTCCGGCGTGCTCTGGGACCTTTCTTCAGACCCGGCTTTCTGACGCCCAGCGGTCCCTCAGGTCACATTCCCAGAGAGCTGCAGATGAGGGTCGAGTCTGTTTATTTTTTGAGATTTCAAAAAAACATGCTTTCCCCTCCTCTGACCTTCAGCAGAACTTTTTTTCCTCCAACACTTGTATTTTTAACTTCATGAGAAAATATGGTGAGGGAGCGCATTTATTTTCAGAAACTATCATTTTTCAAGTTTTTTTTTTTTTTTTTTTTTTTTTTTTTTTTTTTTTTTTTACTTAAAGGCTCTGGGGACAGGGACATTGAGGGTGTTTGGTGCTGTGATTCAGCCTGGGGACTGCTTGGAGCTGGAGCTGTGAGTCCGTGGCCCTGGCTCTGGGCTGAGCTCCTCCAGAGCTCGCTGCATGTCCCACCTGTGGCCATTTTGATCATTGTCACTACCCTGGATTTCTAAGCACCTTTTCCTCTGAGACTTAGCTCTGGGCCACTGGGGGCTATAACAAGCTTTTCCCTCCCAGCAGTGGGAGGGCAAAAGGTGTCCAGTGTGCTGGCATCTTGCAGACCCTGACTTCTCATCCAGTGGATATAGGATCCGAGGCCCAGATAGGGTTGGTGACTTGAACGTAGTCACACAGCAGCCTGACTAGTGATAGTGATGGGAGAGCAGCTTCCTGTGTCCCTGGTCTTTAGGCCAGGTGGCCATTTTCCGGAGTCTTATAGCCCAGCAGTGGCTTGTCAATGGCTTTGCTGGAGGCTGTCCCTCTGGCGTGGCTGTTGCAGGCTAGGTGGTTCCTGGACCTGGCTGCAGGTGGCCAGGAGGTGGCTGCAGTGTGGCAGTGCTGGGGGTGAGCTGGACAGGGTTTTCTCCATGATCTTCAGGCTTCTCGCAGAGTGATCTCTTGCCTCTTGGAAAGTTGACACTGGAGGCAGAGAGGCTCCTTGGAGTTTCTGAAGTGTCACCGATGCAGCAGGAAGTTGAGGGAGATCTGTGCCTCCCTTTTAGCCACACCCAGGGTTGGGTGGTCACCCAGGAACCCACTGATAAACAGCTGTCAGGGTGCAGGCAATCTTTGGCCACCGTGGGACCATTGGTCTGGTCTGGAGCTGGGTGCGTGGGCTTGATGGTAGCCTTGGGTACAGAGCTGCTTCCCGGAGCCAGGAAGGAACTGCTGGCTCAGACCACCGCCTCCGCCTCCTGCTCCTCCTCGGCCTTCACGGTCACCTGTTTCTTGGCTTCATGAGGACAGCCTCCCCGCTCATCCGCTCATTGTTTTTGGGTTGCTGCCTTGGCTGGTGGCTATTTTGGGGGTCTTTTGGAGAAATCTGGAAAACAAAAATATACTTTAAACCTAGTTCTTACCCTCAGGGAATAAAAACATTTTGAAGTTGTACAAAAACCTATTAAGGTTGCTGTTTGCTAGATAGGCAGGGTGACTGTGGCTTACAAAGCACCTCTTGGCCACCTGCCCTGGGTGGCTTGGAGCCCTTGCTCAGGCAGGACCAGGGTTGCACCAGGTGCCTGTGGCATGGCCTCAGGTGCTCCTGGGAAGGGTTGGGCAGGGGTGATCCCACCGTGTGGGCAAAGGAACGGAGCCCTGGGAAGCCGAGGTTAAACTGTCATCTGAGGTTATGTGTCCAGGAAGTGCCGAGTGTGGGGCTGGCTTCCTCTCTGCTTTGAATCTTGCTGTGACTTGTGAAATTGGAGAGAGGGATGTGTTTTTACCCCCATTTAACCAACAGGGAAATGAAGACCTGGGGAGTCCTGTAGGGCGTCCAGCCTGAGCCCAGGTGCCTGGCCTTTGACCCCGCACACTTTCTTCTGGTCGTGCTGCCCCCCCACCCCTTGTTTTGGTACTGGGGATTGAACCAGGGGTGTTTTACCCTGAGCTTCTTCCCAGCCTGAGTGGCCCCAGCTCCCATGGGACGTTGGAAACCCCATGTGCAAGGTTTGCTTTCAGTGAGGAGTTGCAGAGGGCATGGGACAAGAACTTTGTATACGAAGGGACAGTTATTCCTCGTCCACCCCTGTTTCCCAGCTGTCCCCTCTCATCCCTCCAGTATACTGCCCACAGGGCTGTTTCTCAAGTTGACCTTTGGTGTTGGTGGGTCAGTTTCTGTTCCTCTGCGAATGCCTTGTTCAAGGTGTTGGCCGAATAGGCCTCCTCGGGGTGAGACTGGTCCTGTGCCTCTCTGGAGCGCCGTCCCTCCCTGGGGAGGAGACCTTGTGCCCCCCTCCTCACTGCCCAGAACATTCCAAGGTGGTGTGGATGGAGTGGGTGGTGGCCTAGAAGCTCTCCAGTGTAACTTCTGCCCCAAGGCGCAGATAGTGCCTGGAGGGGTGGGTGGGTGCTGCCCTCTTCCCTCCTTAGCTGACTCTGCAGGGTGGCACCCCAGGCAGGGGTGGGAACAATGCTCTATTGTCATGTTAAACCTGAAATAGACACCTGTAGTTGGAGGGCGGTAGGATGAATCTATTACCGTCTAATAAAGACAAGTGCACTCTGTCTTTTCAGACGCTTGACACCACCTGCTCATCCCCAGGGGTCGGGAAGCAGGGCATTTTCCCCTCACCCACAACCTCCGCCTTGCTGAGCCGGGAACACTGGGAGCCAGGAGCTGTGGAAGGGCCAGGGCCCAGCAGCAACCCCTGCTCTGTGTGGAGTGCACGGCTGTGGGTTGCTCTGGACCCTGCCTGGAGGCACGGCGTGGTGTGAGTGGCAGGAGAGTGCGGTGCCAGGAGAATATTGTGTAGACCCAAGTTCCAATCCAGGTCTGTCATTTGGACATTTTTCTGAACCTTTCCTAGTCTCTGTAAAATAAGACTAGAGCCATTTTAAATGCGTCGTCTGTGAGGTCTGGCCTGAGCCCCTAGATGCTCCAGGATGTGAGGACCACACCCCTCCCCAGCCAGGACACAGGAGTTGGGGTGTGGAGCTGCTTTCAGGGAACCGTTTGAATCCTGAGAGGGGACTTCCAGGGCAGGAGCTATCCTATCAGCCACCTGGGGAGTAGGGCCTTCTGGGGACCACATATCTGCCTTAGGCCACCTGTCAGGCCTGACCTAGGTTTTTCCCTGAAGACTCTCTTATTCTGGGGAAAGGGTGGGGATAAGTCTCAGGTGGAGATAAACTCAGGGCCCAAAGCAAGTGGGGCCCAGGCATGGCGGGTTTCCAGGAGACCTGGTTCCAGACCTCTCTGACCAGGACTGTCCCTTTGGGTCACTGGGGCCAGGTGGATAGGTAGGGACAGACTTAGATGAGTTCTAGAACTTTTGAGATTCTAGACCAGGGATTGGCAAACTCTGGCCCCCAGGCCAAAATCTGGACTGCCTTCTGTTTTTAAATAAAGCTTTATTGGAACACAGCCATACCTGATTGTCTAAGAATTGTCTGTGACTGCTTTTGCTATACAGTGAGGCAGAGTTGTGTAGTCTTGGCAGAGAGTACATGCTGCAAAGATAAAGTTCCTTTATAGAAAAGCTTGCCATTCCTGGATGCAGACCATAAAGCCTCTCCCCCTCCCCCTCCGTGAGCCACATCCCCAGTCCTTTTTATTTTTTACTTTGGGACAGGGTCTCACTTTGTTGCTGAGGCTGACCTTGAACTTGTGATCCTCCTGCCTCAGCCTCCCTAGTAGCTGGGATTATAAGTGTGAACCATGCCCTGTGTGTTGAGCTTCCTCTGACTCCACATTGGAGGTGGACTCTGTCCACAAGGAATAAGAGCAGAGGGACCACTGGCTCTTCAATATCTGCCACAAAGTTCTGCTGTAGTAAAAAAAAAAGAGATGTGTAATTCTCATGGGAGGGCAGGGGTGGCAGAAAAGCCTTCTCTGAGGAGGTCCAGTGATAACTGACCACAGTCTGGTGGTCACAGATCACTAACTCTGGCTGCTCACGGGACACAGCACCCATGTTTGACACTCTGTTGAGCACCTGTTGTGGGTTTGGCATACAGGGGTGTTTTCCCTTCGAAAATCAATGCAGATGTCTCTTCCTGTAGGCTCCTCAGAACAACCCTTGGGAGGTTATATATTCATTTAATAGGTTAGATTAGGCAAGTAAAGCTCCAAGGGATGAAGTGACTTGTCCACACCAGTCTGGAGCTGGGATGTCAGTTGCTGGACCACCCTGCGCTCCTGTGCAGGGGACACAAAGTCATCCTGTGGCAGCCACCTGACCCAACAGAGCTGGATTCCGCTCTGGTGTCTGGTGGCCACAGCTGAAGCTGGCAGCCTCCCTCACAGAGAGCTGGGCAGGGTGGGGGACTGGTGTGGCCCAGCCTCCTGGGGCTGCCAGACAGGAGAGGAGCCTTGAAGAGGAGTGCCAGGGCTCCAGAGGGATCTGGTGTCCCTGTGGGCCCAGCCTCTGTAACTGGGCAGGCTCAGAAGGAGAAGCTGCCACTGGGGGACGCTGTTCCTTCCTGGGTGTCATTCCAAGTCATGACAAGACGATACAACGTGATGGTGCTGTAGTGTTGGCTGGGAGTGCGACCTGGCACCTAGACAGTGTTCGGTTGATGTCAGTGCAGTGGTCCCCACTGTCACCGTCACCTCAGCTGGCCAGGAGGAACTCTAACAGCCTGCAGAGACAGAAGGAGTCTGGCCTCCTCCCTGCAGAGGTCTGGCATCTGCCTCCATCCTCCAGGGCGGCTCTGCCAGAAGTGTTCCTGGGTTGAGCCCACAGGAGCTCCGCATTCTGCCCCGCGGCTTCCCAGCTGCATTTGGCATGAGACTGTCTTTGGTGAACACCAATCTGCTTCTCTCCGGGGCCTGGGAGAGGCAGCCCTTGCCTTTCTGGCAGAGATTTTTCCCTTGGATCTTGGCAGCCCTGGGCTCAGGCCTGGCCCTGCTCCTCTCTTGGTTGCAGGCTCTGGGGGAGACGTGCGAGCCTGACGTTAGTGAGCACCCGCTGCACGCCTGGGCAGTCAGTGCTGGGCACACCCCAGTCTCCTGCAGCCCTGTGGCATAGCTCTCCCAGGCAGTGCGGTGTGCTTGGTCACTCCCTTGTTCTTTCAGTGTGACTGAGCTCCTACTATGTGCCACGCACACCAGGTGCTGAACCCGACAGGCGTGTTAGTGCCCTGGGGAGCTGTTAGTGGGTGGGAGTGTCCAGCTTCACAGGAAGTAGCTGAGCCCCTAGGATTCCTGCCTGCCATGGCTGGTGGGCAGAGGCCACCTCCAGGCTGAAGGCTCTTCCCTGTGTCCCAGCCATGATCACCACCTCCACTTCCAGTCCTGCTTCCTTCCAGCCCCCCATCTCTGCCTGTGGGACAGGCATCTCAGACATGCAACGTATTTCCAATAGGCCACACTGTCACTGTGTTTTGATTTTGTGTGTGCGTGTGGTACTGGGGGTTGAACCCAGGCTTGCTCTGCCATCAAGCTATATCCCCAGACCTTTATTATCATCATTTAAAAGGAATTTTTAGTTATAGATGAACACAGTACCTTTATTTCACTTATTTATGTGGTGCTGAGGATCGAACCCAGTGCCTCACACATTCCAGGCAAGAGCTCTACCACTGAGCCACAACCCCAGCCCCTCATTTTTAAATTTTGAAACACGGTCCTGCTAAGTTGCCTAGGCTGGCTTGAACTTGTGATACTCCTGCCTCATCCTCCTTAGTAGCTGGGATTGCAGGCGTGTGACTATAGGCCAGCTATGGTTGGTTCTCTCCATATTTGCTCCTCTTCTTAACCTGATCTCCACAAAGGGGCCTGGGAGGCCATCTTCTTCCTCTTCTCCAAATTCTGTCATCAGAAATGGTCAATTTTGTCTCCTTGTTGCCTTAGGGACCTGTCCCCACTACCCCTGCCCCAGCCCTCCCTTCTTGGGCTCCCTGTCTCATCTCATGCCCAGCTCTAACATGGTCAGCCTTGCCCTCCCGTCACGGGCCCTTTGCACTGCTCTTCCCATTGCCAGGAACACTGCTTACCCCCAGTGACACCTCCATCCCTGGCACACTCCAGCCTAGGTGCAAACGTCACCTGCTATAGGCCCCCTTCAAGCTGTGCCCTCATAGGATGCCAGTTACACGGGGTCGGGCAGCCAGCTGCGAGCACTCAGGGATAGGAGTTTGGATCTTTCTTTAAGCTACAAGCGTTGTTCTCCCTGAGGAAAAATGCCACTGAGAGGGGAGATGTGCACGCCCTGTGAGCCTGGGCACCACCGAACCACCAACATTGACAAGAGTTGGCAAATATGTTCTTAAAATGGAGTGTGTGCAGGAAGTGGGGTTGTGGTGCAGATTTGACATTTGGTTTATTTGAAACCTGGTGTGTCACCTGCTAAAGGACCAGCCACAGGGCTGGACCTGAGCTGCAGTAAGCCTTGCCTATGGGTACAGCCCAGTGCGTCTCTGTGAGTGGCCAAGTGTGGGTACAGGAAGTGGTGGGCAATGTGCGTGCTGTGGGGGTGGGGACATTTGAGGGAGAACTCAGCCTGGAGACAGGGTCCACGTGTAGGTGGCCCAGGGCAGAGGTTGCCCCTGTGACAGCTGCCTGGCTTGGAACTCCTAGTCCTGGCTGGTCCCGCCTGCCCTTGGTGTGCAACGACATGTGGCCGTGATGAAGGCCCTGTCCTCCTGCTGATGGATCCACCGAAGCTCTAAGGAGCCTTCCAGGCAGCATTTCTGGGGCTGTTTTATTGAGGTGCCGCCTGTGGGAGAGGCGCAGGGACCGTGAACACACTGCTGGGTGGGGTTTCACCAGGGGCGACGTTGTGGACCCCTAATCAAGAAGCAGCACCTGGGAGCTCCTCTGGTCGGCGGGGCTTGGTGTCCACCTGAGCCCTGCCGAGTGGCCGCGGAGCGCGTGCTCTGACTTCTCTGACTTCTCCGCGCCGCTGCGGCTTTGAGGCGCGGCCTCTGGTGGCCGCAGGTTTCCTCCATGCCTCCCTGCAGCTGAATCACGTCGCTGTCTTCACACACGTGGCGCTCGGGCCACCCCGAGACACAGGCCAGGGCTGGTTTCTCACATTTTGTAGAGAAGGAAGCCCAGGCGCAGCCAGGCGAAGGCACCTGCGAGGTCATGAGGTGGCTGGGACTTCCCCGGGGGCTCCCCAATCTCCACACCCCAGAACCGGAGTGTGTGCGGAGAGCCCTTCCTCCGGCTTCATGAAATATGTTCTAGAACGTTCTGCTCAGACTCACATGAGTGCCTCGTGCTGCAGCAGGAGCTAATGTCCACGTAATCTTTTCTTTAAAAATAGGAATACCTCCCGCCCCTCCACGAGCATGTCCAGATGTCACCTCTGTCCAGCAGGTGAGGGATACCAGCCTCCCTGAGTGTTCCCACTTTCTGGCCCTGGAGTTATCTGTTTCTCGAGCAGGGACCCTGCTAGAAAACTGCCGGCAGGGCTGGCTTTCCTAGCAGGCTGCCCAGCATCTTGCTGGCCTCTCCTCTAGCCTCACATGAGGGCAACGGTGACAGCTTGGCCCTCAGCAAGTTCCCCTGGGCTCTGCCGTCCAGCCTGTGCTGTTGGTTGTGGACCCCACTCCTGCCCAGCTCCAACTGCCAGAGCCGCCGTCCCATCTGTGCCCAGCTGCTCCCTTCTCTCCCTCACAGGGGACATCTACCTCCTGGATGCTGGCCTCCCCTTGGCAGCCAAAGACTATCTTCTTAACTCCAGGAATTTTCTTCCCATCTCCTGGCACGATTCTGTCCGGAGTTGTGTGGCCCCAAGGGGCTTGGAGAGGGTTGGACAGTTTAGATGGGGTGAGCGTGTCACCCACACCTTAGGGGTGACTTTGACACACATTCCATCCAACAGCAGCTGCAGAAGGGACTTAATCTTTCTGGGAGTGGTGAGTGGCTCGTTCCTCTGCCCTGGAAATTGACAGAGCACCTTCCCTTGCCAACTCAATCCTGGGCTTCCTAGGTTGCTCTGCCCCTCTGGCTATGGGTCTGCCCTAACCAAGGTAGCTGCTGAGCGTCTGCCCCACCACGCTCATGGCCCCCATTGCTCATGGGTTGCGGGCTCCTGCCCACTGAGCCTGCACCCTGTCGTAAGTCCAGGACTCTGGGGGCCGCTGCCCTCTGTATGGAGCTGCGTCCTTAATGACATGTTTTTGCCACTGCAGCTCCCAGGGGTAAGAACAGAATCTCACTTCATTCCAAGGAGACTTGGATTCTTCTGAAAGGGCCAGAAAAGTAGGAAAGGGGCATTTTTGAAGCATCTGTTCATTTCTGGGACCCGATTCCTTGCAGGTGGGGCGGCAGGTGGTGGGCAATGGGGCACATCTTGCCCAGAGGGATGTTTGAGCTGAGGTTCCTTCCGGTGTGACTTTGCACATGGATTCTGGTCTGGAGTTGTCCCCCTTGCTCCCTGGGTGACAGTGTCCGGCAGGAGGGGTGCACAGACAGGGTGCTGTCCCGCAGTCAGGTTTGGTGGGGCGCCCTGTGCTCCCTGCCCGTACCAGAGGTCTGGGGCCCACTTTGTTGCTTTTCCTCCATAGGTGGCATCCAGTGCAGGGTGTGGTCAGAGGCCTGAGGAAGTGACGGCTTCTCCCTTAGTGCCCCTTTTGTTACCTGCTGCCCTGGGCTCAGGCTCCAGGCCGGCCTACCTGGTGGCTTCAAACCAGACTGGATCAAATGGGACCAGGAAGCAGGACTGGGTGCTTGAGCAGAGACCACAGGGCTCAGAGATCTCAGGAGAGGGCAGAACCTGGCAGGTGCCTTCCACAGAGGTCTGGGGTTCCCTGGGGCCCTCCTTACTGCTGCAGTGGGTGCTGTTGTTGGGGCAGAGGTTGTCTGGGTGACAGTGTCTACCCTTCTCTCCTTCCCTTATTACCCTGCCCCATGACCCACACCCCTTGAGGCAGCAAAGGAAGGTGGCTTAGAGGTCACGGGGTTCAATCCTTGGCAGTTTATAAAGAGGTCCTCAAGGCTCAGAGAGGGTCTATGACTCTCCCCAGGTTGCATAGCAAGTGGAAGGATGGGCACTGTGTTTGTGGAGGGCTAAGCACATGTCCACAGTGACCAGGGCAGTGGCCATAGATGACAGATTGTGAGTAAAACCAGTAAATGAACTTGACCGTGTTGCTCATGAAAACCGTCTTGAAGTGCATGAACAAGTACTTTCAGAGGTGAACGCTGAGTATCCTGGAGTGGAGGAGCTGCGGCTGGTGAGATGAGGGAGCGAGGCTCTCTGCAGGTGGAGGTGCTCCTTCGGACGCTGCTGGAGTGTCTCGGGGGAAGGGGGCCTGTGACCTGAGACCCCACCAGAAGGGCCAGGAAGGGACCACCCAGAGGAGGCACAGGCAGAGCAGAGCATGGAGTGACCCTGGCTGCAGGGTCCACCTGGACTGGAGGAGGCCGGAGGGCCTGCGCAGGGAGAGAGGCCGGCAGGGCCAGACCTGGGAGCCTCTGTGAGTTCAAAGCCGGGGGAAGTCATTGGAGGATGTGGGTCTGAGTTCCCCTGGCTGCTGGAGGGAGAGGACAAGAAGGGCAGTGGGAGAGAGCCTGGCCAGATCGGGGTAGCAGCCAGAGACAGAGGGAGGAGCCGAGGAGAGAAGGAGTCCAGAGAGGCCAGGGTTGGGGTCCTGGCATCGCCCATCTCCCTTTTTGAGGTTGCCCTGACCGGCCAGCCCCACCGTCACAGCTTAGCCTGGTGCCAGGTGCCAGCGCGGTGCTGGCCCTCCTGCTTCCATTGTTGCCTGGAGGGTGACTCACTGCCTTGTGGATCCAGAGGGCGGAAGGGTGTGGTGTTACCTGGAACCGAGGATGTTGGAAGTCTGAGCTTGGGCTTCATCAGGGTTTGGCTTCAGGGACTCCGTAAGAATCTAGGTGTGACCCAGAGGCAGCTTCCTGGTGGCTGATGGGCAGGGCTGAGGGATGGAGCCTCCCGACTGAACGTGGGGGAGGCGCTGAGTGGTTGCCCTCCGTGACCGCAACCACGTGGCCACAGTGAGGGCCTCTGGGCACCCCGTGCTCTCTGGCTCTCAGTTCACCTCTCAACCCCGATGGCGGAGTACAAGTTCTTGTTCCCATTTTGTAGATATAGAAATTGAGGCTCAGAGTGTTCAGCCCAAGGTCACCCAGCTAGGGAGTGGTTGAGCTCAGCCACAGGCCTCTGACTGAAGTCCCTAACCAGCACCCAGCACTCTCACAGGGGACCCCATATTCTCCTCACCAGCCACCCACCCAGGGTGGTCTCTGTGCCTGTCTAGGGGACACAAGAACTGACCCCAACTAGTTCCCCTGGAGGTACTCTTCCTGGGGACCCTCCAAGAATTTGTCGAAAGAGCAGTTGTCTTGTGGGGGTGCTTGGGCAACTCCCTCCCCTCTTCCCTTCCCCTTCTCTCCTCTCCTTTCTTCCTTCCATCTGTCCCCTGAGCCTGCTCTCTTGCTGGCCAGTTTTCTGTAGGGGTCACCAAGAGGCCTTGCTGCAGGGCTGGCTCTGGCGGGGGCCGCAGGTCAGGAGCTCCGTCACCCTGCCTTCTACTTGCAGGGTGGGGGGCTGCACTGCCTTGGCCCTGATGCCTCACCTGGCCCAGGTGCACACCTCCTCCTGCGCCCTCTGTTCCTGGCAGGGGCTGGCAGCAAAGCTCCCTCGTGAGGTTTGGATAACTCCGAGGACTCCCTTGGGCCCGGGAGGAGCATGATTCTAGGGGGTTTCTGTGCTAGTTGATCTTTAGCGGGAGGCTGAGTGACAGTGTGACACAGGACGATATGGAGTGCCACACTTCCCAAACCTCACACCAGGTGTCCTGGTCTGCCAGGGGACTACCTGTGCCCTTATGGGGACAGGATGTAGGCCTCTGACTGAGCCTCTGAGCCCTGCTCTTGGGATTCAGAGGACTACTAGGTATAGTGCCGCACTGGAGAAGGGTGAGATTTAAAGAGCCAAGTCACTGAGATCCAGGAAACAAACATGTCCCAGGAACAGAAGGCTCAGAGGAGGCTTCCTCCCAGACTGCCTGCAGGAGCTGCTGGCCACCCCACCTGTCCTGTGGCTTCCCGGCTTCTCTGCAGTGGTGAGTGGCACTTGGGTGTTCTTCAGCAGCCCTGAGTCAGAAGGAGCCTGGCCATGTGTCTGAGTGCACGTGTGTGACGGAGTGCGCGGGTATTAGAGTGTGTGTGTGTGTGTGTGTGTGTGTGTGTGAGTGAGTGTGCCTGTGGGGACCCTGCGTCGGTTCCTCAGTGTGAAGGGCAGGAAGCCCCTGGGAGCCCTTGCCAGTCCTTGGCCGTGGGAGGCGCTGAGGACTCAGTGCTGAGCGGCTCCATGTGTCCTGTCCTCTTCATGTGGGCCTGGACATCAGCACGATCCACAGAGCAGAAGCCAAGTGGGACAGGAAACAGCTCCCCAGAGTCCACATGGTGGCCAAGGAGAGGGGGCCCGGACTTGAACCTGGGACTGCCGGGTGCTTGGAGGGTCTGTCTGGAGTGGGAGTCCAGCAGTTCTGAGGCAGGAGGCCACAAGTCAAGGTATTGCCTGACCCCAAGTGTGGCCGGTGGGGGGTGGGGGGCTGGTTCCCTGGTCCCTGGCCCATTGCTGTGACGGATCAGAGCCTGGCTGTGGGAGCCCTGGAGAGCCCAGGAGGAGCTCCCCAGAGCCTCATCCGTGCTGGGCACCCAGGGCCTGGCCCGGAGCCTCTGAGGTCCAGTTCCCAGGGCTGGAGCTGTGGGAACCCAGGCTCCTCCCCTGCCGCCTTCCATCCCTGCCAGAGCAGGGCTCAGCACGGCCTGGGCCTGGGCCTGGGCGACGCTGCTGCCCACTGACACTCAAGCTCATTCACAGATAAGTGCAGAGCCTGCTGCCTGTCAGACAGCACGGGCGCGTCCCTGTCCTCTTGGATGGGTGCCCAACAAAGTCATGAATAAGTGTCTCCTGACAAATTGTACCTGCTTTTCAAAGCAAAAGATTGGCGTTTGGCAGGAGAGAAACATGGGGACATTGGCTTTGGATGGATGGGGGCCGTTCAGGGAGTACACTGAGACCCAAGACCTGAGGACAGGGCTGAGTGACCTGAGGCAGCGCCGAGTGCCACTTGCATGAGGAGCCTTTGTCGGGCGCAGACAGCACTGCCCCTGGACAAGACCAGCGGATGCACATTTTTAGCATTTTTATTCTGTTTCTGTAAACTTGAAATGTTTCAAATGATTCTGGAAGGGTGTATCTGGCAGCGGGAGTGGCATGTACGAAGGTCCAAGGCAGAAAGGACCTTCCAGGGAGGAGGCAGGTGAGGCCTGCTCTGGCCTGGAGGCCAGCCCAGCACTGCCTCTGGTTCTAGGCCTGCCCCCATCTTCCCTTGGGGCCAGGGGAGGGGCTGTAGGGCACCTCTGCAGGCCCTGCCTGGTGTCCTGGTGTCACCTGTGGGACTGTGGGCCATGGGGGTCAATTCTGGGGAGGGCCCATGGGTGAGTCGGTTGACGTGCTGCCAAGGACCCTATGACTGCTCTCTCCTTTTGGGGGGAGAATCTGCCTCTAACAGGCTGGCTGTGAGGCGAGGCACCGTTTCCCACTCACCAGTCATAGACACCTGTGCACAGGCCTGTTAGCCTGAACCGTGTGCGCCCAAGAACGCCACCGCCCTGCTTGGCCGGTGCTTCAGCCTGTGAGTCCCTGGAAGGCTCCTCTGGTGCTCTCTGAGGTAGGGACGGGGCTACTGGACCCTGGAACATGGGTTTCAGATCGAGAGTCACCGGGCAGGTCCAGGCCTGGCTCTTCTGATGTGGGAAGGTCACCCAGCGAGGGCAGGCAGCCAGGGGCCTGGCTGACATTTGCAGTCCGAGCACCTTCTCTTGGCCCTGAACATGGGTCTCGGTGTCCCCAGCTAAGATGGGCCTTGCAGTCATCTCCTGGGGGAAGACTTGTTGTGTCTGACTGGCCCCGGAGCCTGGCGGTGGGGTGGGAACTGTGGTGTGAGAATCTGGCTGCCGCTGCGCCTGCAGGTACTTCCTGCTGATGGGATGCTGGGGAGCACTCCCCTGCCCCCTCCCAACTCACTGGCTACTGTGCCCTCCAGCATCTACTGGGTGCAGAGTGCTGGGGGCCATGCCAGACCCTCCTGTAGACTGGTTATGACAGGTGGTGGTTAGAGGGCACTGGGGAGCGGGGGAGGTTGCCTGAGAACTGCTCTGTGACCTGCATGAGTCCCAGATCCTCTCTGCACCTCTGTCCCCAGCTGTTCACTGAGTGTGGCTGGCGCTTACCAAGGTTCCTCTGAGCTTGGCTGTCCGATTATTCCAAGTCTGCTGGAGAGAGCGGGGATAATAGTCCTTATTCTTTGAGTGTTTTTAACTGTGCTAAATGATTTTCATGCCTCCGCTTATTGACTCCTGTGTGTCTTGGCAGTTATAAAGTATCCAGTTGAAGCCCAGAGAGTTTGAGTAACTTGCCCAGAGTCACACAGCTAGTACATGACCGAGATGGAATTTGAACCCAGTCTGACTCTGGAGCATTTGCAGTCCTCATATCCACCGTGGTAGACTTTCATATGTCACCTTCCTCAAGGTGACATGTGTTCCTGCAGCTTGTGAATATGATACCCACCTGGTATAACGGACTCTTTAGATGTGATCAAGTTAATGCTCTTGAGATGGGAACATTGTCCTGGATTATCCAGGTGTCCAGGGTCTTTCTCAGAGGGAGGCAGAGGAGATTTGACTACAGAGAAGGTGATCAGGGTGATGCAGCTCGAGAGGCCTGATCAGAGACTGCTGGCTTTGAAGATGGAGGAGAGGCCCTGAGTCAAGGATTTCAGGTGCCTCTAAAGGGTAGAAAAGGCCAGGAAATGGACTCTCCTGGGGTCCTCTGAAAGAAGCCTGGCCCACCAACACCTTAATTTAAGCCCAGTGAATCTGGTTTCAACCTTCTGTCTCCCAGAATTGTTGGATGATAAATCCATGTTGTTTGAAGCCACTTGATTTGTGGCAATTTGTTACTGCAGCAGCAAGAAACTCATACGGTCACGTTCCACCACCTGGGTTCCTGGTGGCTGGCGAGCCTTTCTGTGTGCACATTTGATCTTGAATTCCTGGGGTAAAACCTGATCTTTCAAATAGAGCTCTCCTTGGCCATTTTACAACCCAAGAAGCATTCAGAGGAAACTCTTGTCATCCTCTGCTGCCTGCTCTGCTTACTCTGCCCTGGAGAGGAAGGAGGAGGGTGAGTGCAGAGGGCAAAGGTCACAGAGAGCCTGGCCCAGTCTAGAGCCTGCCTGTAAGTCTGCAGCAGGGCACCACTCCCCAGGCCTTGATCCTTGGTAGTGAAAGGGAGGCTTGAGTCCCCTAGTCTCAGGGTCTGCCTGGATTGCTGAGGCTGCTCTCAAACTCATGGTCCTCCTGCTTCAGCCTCCCAAGCAGCTGGGATTACAGGCCTGAACCACCATACCCAGCGACCTGGGAAGGATTTCTACAGTTTGTTCAGCGTCTTTAAGTGGGTAATACAAAAATTCTAGGGAAAGCTGAAGCAATTATTACTCACAGGGAAATGCAAATATTTTTGTGACTATCCTATGAAAAATTGGGGCATTTTTCCCGAGCAAATAATCCTGTTTATTTCTCTAACAAAATAGCCACAGTTGGGCTACAGGGGCCAACCCACAACTGCCAGGGCCATTTCTCAGGGGACAGCTCCCCTCCTTTACCCCCTTTGCCCTTCTTTTTTTTTTTTTTTTCTTTTTAAGATGTTGATGGACCGGGCTGGGATGTGGCTCAGTGGTAGAGTGCTGACCTAGCACGTTCGAGGCCCTGGGTTCGATCCTCAGCACCACATAAAAATAAATAAAATAAAACTATTGTGTCCAACTAAAAAATATTTTTAAAAAACCCCATGTCGATGGGCCTTTATTTTGTTTATTTATCTGTGGTGCTGAGAATCGAACCCAGTGCCTCACACATACCAGGCAGGTGCTCCACCACTGAGCCCAGCCCAGCCCTGCTCTTCTTCTTTTACCAGAGGAAACTTAACGAAGACACAACTGACTGAGTTTGGGCTCTGCTGAGGGGAGGGGATTACTTTTGCAGTGAATTATTCATTCTTGTGGGCAGATTTTCTCAACTCTGAAAGTTGGTGTGGGCAAAAGCATCATAAACCCAAGAATATGTTTAAAAGTTACTTTCCTTGAAAAGACACTTTGGGGAGGTCCTTGTAGCAGGGTTTGCAAGGGGAGGGGCATCTGCTTCCTCTCAAGGGAAAGAGGAGGGAGAGGAGGGGGTCAGCATCCACCATACCCGGCACGTGGCAGGGCCTCAAGTGTACCTCTTGACCGCCTGCGATGCCAGGCATTTGTCTGTGGCTGGCTGGCCTCTAAGTCCCTCTGGAAGCTGAACCTTCCCTCTGTCCTGCCTGCTCATCCGCTGGTTCATGCACCCACGGAGGAGCCACTGAGCAGTCACTAGGGTCAAGTCACAGCAGGTGCCTGCCCTCAGCAAGTCTACATTTTAATTAACTTTTATTGAAATGCAGCCACACCCACTTGTTTATGGGTTGTCTGTGGGACTCAGAGTCGGGTGTAACCCGACTATACAGAAAAGGTTCGCTGACTCCTGCGCCCGGAGCAAAGTCCTCAGGTGGGAGGGGGCTTCGCTTGAGGAGGGGGAAGGGAGGCTGGAGATGGGGGAGGAGGGCTAGAGGGGGAGGTGAGCACAGAGTGGTCGCCGAGTGGTCGCAGGGCAGATCGGGCAGCCCTGCGTGGTTCCTGTGGTGTGGAGGTTGTGAGGTGGGGTGTAGAAGGGTAGAGGTGGGGCTAAATGTGGAGTCACAAGACCTAGACTTGAGACCTACGTTTGTCCCATGATAGCTCTGTGCTGTCAGTTCAGTCACCCACAAAGCCTGATTGATGATGGTGATGGCGGTGGGGATGATAATGGTGGTAATAATGATGGTGTTGGTGTTGGTGATGGTGGAGGTAATGAGGGAGGTGGTGGTGATGGTGGTGGGAAGGATGATAGTGTTGGTGATGATGGTATTGGTGAGGTGGTGGTGATGGAGGCAGTGAGGATGATGGAGGTGTTACACTAGTGTGTAGTGGTGATGATGGTTGTGATGCAGATGGGGGTGGTGGTGACGACTACAGTGGCACCTCTGCTGTGTGAGGTACTCTGCATACGTGGTGCTAATCCTCCACACAGCAATGCATAGTGGGTAGCAGCACCATCTTCATGTGCAGGAGAACACACTGGGTGACTTAACCAAGGGCACACAACTAGCATGTGGCACACCACAATGCAGTGACATGCATTTTATGTTGCAGTTAAGAGACTGTGGGGCCATGGGTGTGAGAGTCCCTGGTCAACAGCATGACCTCTCTCTGTCACTCAGAGAGGCAGCTTTGATGGGAAGTGGCCCAATGTCAGTACTGTCTTCAGAGTAAGGGTTTCCTGGGCAGGACTGTCCCAACCTCTCCGTGGTGTGCTGGGGAGGGGCCTGTCTCCCTGTCCCCATGGTGACCAGTTAGCAGGCCTGGTGTTGGCTTTGGTTTTCCTAATTTGAGGTTGTGGCTGAGGTTTTTCTGCCCTGGAAACCCCATCTGTGGCGTGGCTAGGAGGAGGGGCCTGGAGGTGCTAGAACCTGCCCACACACCACAGGCCCCATGCCCTGGGCTGCACCCTACGCCTCCCTCACTCCATGGGAGGTTTGGGGTCTTCCAGCTGAAAAACTGCAGTGCCTTGGAAATTTCTGGGGTCAGAGCTGTGTCTCTCCTCCCCATGTCCAGTCCTACAGAGCTGAGCTGCCAGGAGGCCTGGGGAGGGCTGGGGCTCCTGCTCCCGTTTGTCCACCATGACTTTTGTCCTCCTCCTCTGTGGCGTCCTCTCACATGTGGAAGCCCCTGACTAAGCAGCCAGGCAGGCTGATAGGGTCTGGAAAATTCTCCAGTCCCTGCCCCCTGCTGCTACTTCCTCCCCTCCACCTTATTTGACTTTTGGCAGGTTATTCCCGGGCCTAACTGTGCCCACGTCAGAGTGTCAGCAGTTTGAACCGAGCCTGCATGACCTAATCCTGCGTGACTCCGGGTCCATTCCTGAGTCTTTGAACTGATGCTCTTGCATAAAAAGGGACAGTCCCACCCTGTGGTAAAGTTGGCAGTGGGTTGGGCCGTGGAAAGGGAGAGGCTCTGTATGCCCAGATGTCCCCTCTTCTCCTCCTGCCCACCCTGGGCTCCTCTGCTCCTAGGAAGGCCCTGGACACTCCTACAGACACCAAGGTCATGGCTCCTATAAGCTCCTGGTGGTCCCTGCCCCAAGGACAGTAGACTCAGGCCACCGGCGTCTGTGGCATAGTACCCTCTCAGCAGCTCTGGGCCATGGTGCCTTGGCAACCCCTGCTGCTAAGTTTCCCCAAACTTATCAACCTGTGGATGGGGAGCAGTCTCCACCCACCCCCAGAGCTTGACCTTCCCGCTCAGGCACAGGAACAGCAGGGCCCGCGGGCGGGGAGGGTGGAGCTGGACTTGCCTTGACCAGGTGAGTGTATGGAGGCAGGGAGGTGGCCACCTGTGCGGGCTTTCAGAAGGGGAGCTACAGAACCAGAACGGGCCTCACCCACCCCGTGGCTCCCGTGTCATCCGTCCCCTTCAGGGATCTCAAAGGAAAGCTCTTGTCACAAAGGGCTCTGCGCCACATCCTGGGTCCCCCCAGGTCCCAGCTGAGGAGACTGCGGCCGAGGTGTAGGGCGTTCTCATAACTGTCCTGGGCCTGTCTCCCTTTCACACTGGTGGCCACGTGTATTGGGTTGAGAAAGTCCCCTGGAGGCCGAGTCCCTTGAGTGCACTTGCTGGAGTCATGTCACTTCTGCAAAGGTGTGGGTCACTCCTATCCTGGTCCCCATCGGGCCCCGTAATTGGAATCTCACTTTATTTGAGACCAGATTAAAAGAGGCGAAATCCATGAGCAGCCAGCCTCCACCTCATCAGCCTCAGCAGGAAGGTGGTGGCGAAGATGGCAGAGCCCAGGTGGATGGGAAAGAGTTACCCATGGGGGTCGGGGGTGGGCAGTAGATGCCAGGCAGCGGGCAGTTGGCCTCGTGAAGAAAACCGAGCCACCTCTGCTTTGTCCGGCCACATCTGAAGGACACCCATGGCTCCCCCAGTGGTATTTTCTGGGAGCCCACCCTGTCGCGGGCCTGGGGGAAGCTGAGGCGAGAGCGCGTCGGCAGGTTCTGCAGCCCCCCGATGGCACAGACGTACTGTCACCTGTCACGCTGCCTTCCAGCGGTGGGCCAGCAGCTGTCATTGGCCTTCTGTGGCTGGGAAATGCAGAGGCGGGATCCTTCCCACACCATCACCAGGACACCCAAGACCCTCCCAGACTGGGATCTGAGTGCCTCGAGAGAGTTCCTCCTGCTGTCCTGGTCACAATGGCTGGCGGCCGTTATGTGCCATTCTGAAGACCTGCTTCACCACTTAATGAGAGGTTCTGACAAATCTGGTCCCTGGCAGTAGCTTCACTGTCGGGAGGGCTGTACCAGACAGCCTCGGGGTCTCTGTAGATCACGTCCCTCTCTGTGCCTTTGATCATCCAGCAGTGGCCATGCTCTTTGGAGGTGAGGTGGTGGTTTCTCTCACAGAGCTGCCTCTGGTGATGGTGCCCCCACCCTGAACTTGCAGTCTGGCCTGAAAGCTCAGCGTGATCTGCCACTTGCTTGGTCCTGCTGTGTCACCCATCTTCTCCATCTATAAGCACAGAACTGATGGGAAGGTAGCAGACTCTAGATTGGCCCATGACGTGGCCTGGAGAGGAAAGATGGGCCAGCCAATCAGATTTGCTTCTTGGTGCTCTAGAACCAGGATTCTGGAGAAGACTCTCAAAGAGCTCGGTGGAAAGGGCCCCCAGTAGGCGGGGCCTCAATACTTGTGTCTTGCTGTGCAAATGCTCAGCTTGTGTCGGGCAAGACACAGCGGCCTGAGACCTGTCAGAATCAGAGCCCAGGACCACCAAATTTGGGAGCTAGGGGGAAAATTTTTAGTCGATGTGACCAAACCCCTGTGTGCTTCTGTAGATCTTTTTTAGAAGTGGGGAGGCAGAGAGAAGTCAGAGGGAGAAGTTCCCAGAAAGAGCAGTCCATCTTTGGGTTTGAGCTAAGTGAAGTTTGGGACTTTCTCTGGATTTAGGGCAGTTCTCACACCAGTGTGCATCAGAACCATCTTGGGGCTCATTGAAACCCAAGTTTCCCGCCCTCCCAGAGTTGTCTGGTGTGGAATGTGCATTTCTAACAAGTTCTGGGAGGAGACTGCCGCTCCCTGGTGGGGGGCACACAGAACCACTGATGTGAGGGCAAGAGGGATGCTCCTGCCCACATACGTGTGGAGATTCCTCAGCTTCCCCCCCTCTGGTGCGTTGCTCACTTGTGGCCACTGAGCACTAGTGTGAGAGGAAGGACACCTGAGCCTGGTTCAGGTGGTCACAGATGGCCCGAGTGCTCGGAGGAGGGGTTCTTGCTTTCCTGGAATTCTATTTCTCCTTCTGCAAGATGGACTCAGTAGTAGGATCTGCTTACCAGGGCCGAAGTGAGGAGCAAGGGATGATGTCTTATTAACAGGACCAATGTCCCCTGACTTTGTGTCTAAGAAATGCTGCATTTCTTTAATTTCCACATCACAGAGACCACCGGACTGTGTGGGGCCCGCCCTCTTCCCTGACACCACCTCAGCATCATCCTCTGGGCCTCGCCTTTCCTGCCACCTCTACCCCCCGACCATGGCTGCCCTGTGACTAGCAAATCTCCAACCCCCGTTCTTTCCCTAAGTGTTGGTCAAAACTCCAACCAACTAAAGGAGCATTTCCCCACAGCGCTACCGTTGGCATTTTGGAGCTGATCACTCAGAGTCCTAGGGGTCTGTCTTGGGCATGGTACAACGCTTAACCACATTTTTGGGCTGTGACTCCCAGATGCCAGTAGTGTCTCTCCAGTCTAGCTGTGACAATTGAAAATGTCCCCAGACATTACCAGATGTTCACTGGGTGGGAGTGGGGCAGCCTCGAGGGGCATGGTGATCACTGGAGTGAAGTGTTGACGTCTGTCTTCGCTGCTCAACGTAGCCCTGTCCTGGCACCCACCTGTCCACCTGCCTGTCACTTGGGAGTTACTCAACATTGGTTGAATGAACTAATGAATCTATGTTAATTTTTTTGAATTAATGAAAAAAAACAGTCCATAAAAATTGTGCACATAAATATGTGAGTAAAGTTGTCTGCCTGAGAAATACCTGGGAGCCTTATAAGAAGTCACCTTCCTGGGGTCCAATCAGAGAGTTGGGCTGCAACCTAGAAATCTGGTTGTCAAAAGTGAATCGTGGAGGGCTGGGGTTGTGGCTCAGCGGTGGAGCGTTCGCCTAGCACGTGCGAGGCCCTAGGTTGTATGCTCAGCACCACAAAAAAAAAAAAAGAGAGTAGATCCTGGAATCCTCAAGAAGTTAAACATTGGCTTTCTATAGGACCTAGCCACTCATCTCTGAGAATTGAAAGCAGGGACTCAGACATGTATTTGCTCATATGCAAATATCTATGGAGCAGCAGTGGTCAGCAGAACCTTAGAGTAGAACAAGCTCCAGTGTCCTTCAACAGATGAGTGGATAAATAAAATGTGTATCCATACCACCTATAGGATTCCGCCCTAGAAAGCGGAGATCCTGCGGCAGCCTGGGCGAACCTGGGAGACCTGGTGCTCCGCAAGGCCAGCCAGGCACAGAGGACACGTCTTGTGTGATTCCCTGTATGTGAGGTGACCCAAGTAATGGAGACAGAAAGTGGAACCGAGGCTAGAGGGTGCTGGGATGAGGGGGAATGGGGAATTGTTTAATGGGTACACATTTTTTTTTCGGGATGCTGAGAAAACTCTTAAAGTGCCTTAATTGTATGTCTAAAAATAGCTAAAATGGTAAATTTTATGATATGTGTATTTTATCACCCACACCCAGGTTTTTTTTATCACCCATTCCCAGCCAGGTCTGGGAATCAGTAGTGTGTATACAGGGAACGGGAGAGATGTGACCAGATGAGATCCAATGGCCCTTTTGGGCCTCACGGCCTATGAGCTGCTGGGACAGACCTGACTTTGCCCACCTACTATGGTTTAGGCTGGTTTCTTGAGAGGGTGCCCCTTCCCTGGGGGTGCACATGTGACCCTCTATAGAGGCCAGGCGGGCCACCTGAAGAGGACCCCAGCTGTTGGGGACAGCTCATCTGGAGGCCACGTGTCCTGTCCAGGGGGCAGCTGCTGCCCAGCTCCAGCTGGTTCTCGCATGTGGGAAGCCTGGTTGTGGGTGAGCAGTCCAAAAGCTGGGTTTGTGTGTGAAACTTGCTGGTGTTTAGCTGTTGGCAACTGGCTCATTGAGCAGCAGCAAACAAAGAAGCCACATGTGGGTCGGGCTGAGCGAACCCTGCGGGGCCCTGGTCTGCTTGGCAGTGTTCCTGGGCGCCTGCCGGCGTGGGCCTCGGGCTCCTGCCCCATCGTCACACGCTGGGTGGCGTCTGAGGTCTGACACCAGCTCTCTTGGATCCTCTGAGAATTCCTCTTGCTTGTAGTGCACCCGTGGGTGTACAGTCCCGACAGCAAGGGCCAGATCCCAAGTCCAGGAGTCCCCTCAGCCGGGGTCCTGAAGGCTCTGCCACCTTGCTTCTCTCTTCCCGCTGTCTCAGTTTCCTCATCTGTCAAGGGGGAGTAGAGTCCTTCCCACCACACAGAGTGAAGGTGAAGAGTGCGGGGAGATGGGGCATGGACTCGGTCCAGGCAGGGACAGCCCAAGTGCTCTCGTGTGTGTGTGTGTGTGTGTGTGTGTGTGTGTGTGTGTGTGTGTGTGTGTGCGCGCGCGCGTGTGTGTGTGTGTGTGGCTCTGGGTGGGGGTGGAGGAATGATCATGGAGTGGGATGCACTCCTGTGTCTTCACCTGTGACATGGGCCTGTGGTTTCACCCTCAGCCGTTCTCAGGAACCACGAGGTCTTTTCAAGTGATGGCTGGCCATGGCAGGTGCCCAATACATACTGTTCTGTTCTTTGAAGTTTGAGGCCTTTGCCATCTACAGGGACCCAGGGAGAGGAAACTGGGCCTGGCCAGGAGAGGCAGGATGAGCAGAATGAAGACATAGTCCTGTGTCCCCTACCTCATCAGCTCCCTTGCCCACTCCCTGGCCACCAGCACTTGAGCCGGCCCACTTGCTGAGCAGGCCTCAGCCTTGGCTCTCCAGGGCAATGGGGATGACGGGTAGGGACCCCAGCCCTGCTCTGTGCCTGCCTCTGAATGCTCACTACCTCCTTATCCTGTCAGCGTCACGAGGAAGGCCTCCTGTCTCTAGTTCACAGAGGGCTCAGAGGGGGCTGCATGCCCAGGTGTGCGTAGACAGCTGGGAGGCCACAGGGCCTGAGCCAGGCGGAGCCAGGGGAAGGGGCCCTGTCCTGGCCAGACCCTTCCTGGGAGGGCCAGTGAGGGAAAAGGCCATCAGCCACCCAGAGCAGGGAGCTAGTGTTCTTCCTGGGACCCTGAAGGAGTAAAGGGCCCTTAAAATCCTGAGATACTGGGTGCCTAAAGGATCACATGAGTTCTGGAAAAGTCACTGGCAGATGGTAACTGAGGGCCACTGTGGGGATGGGGTTGGCAACAGTATTTGGGTTCCTAGGGACCCCTGGCCACATGCCATAGATACTTCCAGGTCCTAGGTTCAGAGGCGCAGAAATGGCACCCATTGCTGTGTGCTTCTCTGATGGCTGTCCCCTGTCTCCTGGTTGGGAGGAGTGGCAGGGGTGGTAGGAACCCAGTATGCACCTCATCCACTTCCGTGTGCCCCTCCACAGGCCTGTTCGTGACACTATTTCATTACACATACGTGTTTGTTATATCTGCACACTGTGGTGGACAGGAGGGAGGACAGGACCTTTCAGGAGTCCTTCCTTCTAGTCTTGAGAAATATGTCCTCAGAGGCTCTGGGTTTGGGAGGTTGAGGGAGGAGGTACCCAGGACAAGTGGAAATCGAACTCTTGGTCCCCACATCTGGCCCAGTTGAGGAAGGAGACTCTGTAGGAAACAGGAGGGAGAAATGAGGGCAGTGAGGTGGCCGCAGTCCCCTGGCTGATGGCCTTGTTCCATGAAGAGCGCCCAGGCCACAGGGAGAGGTAGGGTGTAACAGGCCTGGCCCCTGGCAGTTACCAAGCACCCAGGGGCTGAAGGGCTGGGAGATGCCATAGGAAGAGCAGAGACGGGATGCTGGCGTGGTGGGAAAGTGGGGGGCTCTCTGCTGGGATGGGAAGCCCCCGTGGGACCACGAGGAAACATAGACTTCACGCTGGCCTGGAAGAAGCATGTGCATCTTGAGCTTGGGGTGGGGGTGGGGTCACTGGCTCGACCTAGAGCCCCCACCGTCTCCCAGCCCACGAAGCTGGTTCAGTGGGTGAGACGCAGGGGCTGGATCTGGGACAGCACAAACATCTGCCCACCATCTTTCTCCCACCTCTGCAGGGGGCGGAGGAAAGCGCAAAGGGAAAAGCAAGAAGTGGAAGGAAATCCTGAAGTTCCCTCACATCAGCCAGTGTGAAGATCTCCGGAGGACCATAGGTAAGCCCGCTGACCCCCTCCAGGCCACTGTGCAGTGAGTCAGAGGCCACTCTGGTAACGCAATGTGGTCTGTCTGGGGAGGCCCTTGAGGCCGACGTCTTTGCTAACGGGCATAAAGATGCAGCCAGCAGTCACTGACCACTTCCAGTCACCCTTGGCGGCAGCTGCTATTACTTTACTCAGATGGGGAGACCGAGGTGCAGAGTGGCTCTGTCACTGGCCCAAGGTGCACAGCTCAGGGGAGGGCAATGGGGGGGGCACCTGGCTCTGAGCCCCACCTGGAGCTTTTCCTCTCTTCCTCCCTGGAGCCCGTGCACCCTGCCCTTGGGGAACAGCCTGGCTCTGGGCTCTCCTCCTCTCTTGCTGGAGATGGTGATGCCCACCATGGAGCTGCTGCCCACCGACACAGCCCTGCCTTCTCTCTTCAGCACCATGTAGCCACCTCCAACGAGGGCAAGAGCTCATCTCCTGTGGGGACTGGCACAGCCAACACACCAAGTGACCCCACTGAGGACATGGCTGTAGGCAAGAGGCCAGGGTGACTGGGTGAGGGCTCCTATGGGTGGGCATGAGGAGGCTGGTCCTTTGTTCTGGTCAGACCTGGCCCTCCTCCCCAGTGTGCCCTGGGGTGGGCACCTCCCTTGCTACAGGAAGGCCCCTCAACTGCCTGTGACTGTCAGAGGTCACGTACATGTACACATGTTTTACAGTACTCAGGCCCACTGAGGACTGGATAGCCTACAGTGTCCAGTGTAGGGGAGGGGCTCACTTGATTGGCATTTATGAGATGAAAAGATGCTGGCTGCACCCACAAAGGCAGATGTGAGTGGGGAAGCAAGGTAGGTACTGCAGGATGGGGAGCTCCTGCCATCCTTAACCCCTCTGTGAGGTCAGAATCTCCATGGTCCTTGGAGCCAAGAGTGGAGCTGGCCTAAGGAATTGCAGCTCTGGATCCAGCAGACTTGGGCTCAATCCCGCCCTCTCTCCTGGTCCCATGACAGGTTATTAGTCCATTGGGCTTTGTCTCCCTAGCTGTAGGTGACATAATGACTGTGAACACAGTAGAGGGGACCAGATGAGACCATGACTTGCTCTTCTCAGTTCTCCAGTGTTCTTTCTGCAGTTCCCAGCAGCTGCTGCCCTGCTTGGCCCCTTTTGAGTTGTGGCCTCGAACACCCGTGTTCACACTTGAGAATCAACGGGCCCAGGGGGGGAGAGGAGGGGCTGCTCTCCTGGGGCTGGCAGAGCTCAGGGCAGGACTCACGAGTGGCCAGGTAGACTACCATCCAGGACTACCCAGGACTCACAAGTGGCCTTCAGAGAGTCATGGGGAGAGCGCCTCTGGTGACTGGCCATTACCTCCCCTAGAGATCATTTCATTCTTTATCACTCTGATTTAGGCCTGGAGAGACTGGGCCCAGAGGTGGGGACCTCAGACTGGGCTGGGGTGGGGACCTCAGCTGCCATGGTCACCACACACCCCTGAGGGCAGAAAGGCCCTCCTGTGGGTGGTCTGAGTCTTTTCGGTCACCTTCCTCCTGGGTGAGCCTGCTGGCTGCCAGATGCCTCTTCTGGAGGCAGAACCTAGCTTTCTTCTGATGGAAGGATGTCACTTCACTCCCCATTCACTATGGGCCCCGGGGGCATCTTACTTTCCTCCTTAGGACCCTGTGTTGAGCCAGAGGAGAGAGCTTAACATGGAGAAAGGCTCCCCAAAGTGGGGATTACAGAGAGGCAGGGCAACGGGGAGAGGCCAAGCCCACCTGGGAGGGGCCTGGCCTGCCAAGACCACCCTTGGAAGTCATTTGCCTGGGTGGTGTCTGCAGGTAGCTGTCACGAGGACATAACAGGCTCTGAAGGCCACTTCCTCAGAGAAGTCCCCCTGGCCCTGAATGAAAACTAGCCATGGTCAGAGTCGCCCAGAGCCTCCAGGCTGCTCCTGCTAGACCACCTCCCTGGGCTACTGTCTCACATCTGTCTGTCCCACAGTGTGAGTGGCTCTTCAGGAAGAGGCTGGATCTTTGAAGTTCATGGCCGTGTGGTTGGCACTTGGCTTACAGAAGGGGTGTGAGAGACGTCAGCTGGACAAACGAGTGAAGGAGAGAAGAGGAGGAGTGAGTGAACTCGGCTCAGGAAGGGCTTCGGATGGGAGAGTACATCCAGATTAAAGAAATCTTAATATTCTATATTTATTTCACGTGTGTCTTAAAAATATGAAACAAGGGCTGGGGGTTTGGCTCAGCGGTAGAGCACTTGCCTAGCAAGGATGAGGCACTGGATTTGTCCTCAGCACCACATAAAAATAAATAAATAAAATAAAGATATTGTGTCCATCTACAACTAATAATAATAATAATAATAAATATAAAACAAAAATATGAACTAAAGGGCTTCCGTTCTAGATAAGAGGAAGTGGATACATTGTTCCCTACCCTCTTGCTAAGGGCAGTTGAAACCCTGGACGTTGTGTGTAAAACAGATATAAGAAGACTCCTGAGGTGGAAAGAAAGCAGACTGGCTAGGGACTTTGAGCTTCTTGGGTTTTCTTTCTTACTCCCTATGTCCCTGCCTGGGAATCAGAGAAACTCAAAACTACCCCCCGCCCACCAAAAAGACCTGGCCAGTTTTCTGCAGCCAGAGGCCCTGGAAGGGGCAGCTGAGCGCAGGGGCCACTCCAGAGCTGCCGTTTCACCTCGTGCCAGCAGCAGGATGCGCACTTCCAGACTTTCTTCTCAATCTCTGTCTGAGCTCTGGCTGCGGTGACCAGTCATACTGGCCGGGAGGCTTTGACACAGGTGTTTACTCCCTAGTTCCGAAGGCCGGCAATCCAAGATCAAGGCTGCTTCCTGGCCTGCAGACAGCATCGTAGTATCCTTGTGTCATCAAACGAGAGGAAGCAGCTCCCTCAGGGCTCTTCTTACCAGGGCACTAATCCCAGTCCAGAGGGCTCCACCCTGGGGACTGAGCTGCCTCCCCACACCGTCACAGGGAGCTTGGCTTCACCACCTCAGTTTTGGGGAGGACACAATCTATCACAGGCAGCCTAGTTCCAGATTCGAGGACCTGGCTCTGCTTCCCCTCCACTTGCCTCCTGAGACACTGCTCTTCTGCCTTGAGGTGAAGGAGCCTCACAGGCTGTGCCCTGCCTGGCTTGCACTGCCACCAGATGCTCAGATACCCTCCCTGCTCCCTCCTCCCCAGGGGCTTCCAGGCATTGCCCCAGGAGCACCCAAATGTCCCTCACCTTCTCATACCCTCCTTGCTGGAAGGGGACCTGGGAGTACAGGATTGGACTGTGCATGGACTTCACCCTTTGGCCCCAGCCCCATTCTAGGCCCTTAAACGGGGCTTTTGGCAGGGCCCAGGACCCCTGGCAGGTGTGAGAATGGTGTACTGCCAGATGGGAGTGATGCTTTTGTTTTCTGAAGAGTTTTGAAAGAACTGTGTGTGTGTGTGCAGTGTGAAGAGAAGCCCAGGAAAACAGGAGGCTGACACAGACCTGGGGCTGCAGACTGTGGGCTGGGCTGGGGCTCGGGCTTGCCGCCTGTTTGCGGGCAGTTGCAGTGGTGTTTGTTCAGCCTCTGCTGGGGTCCTGCTGGAAGCCTTCTTAAATCAAAATCTCATTTCTCCTCTAGACCAATACACAAACCAAACAGTGGCAGACGCCACATTTGTTTTCTTGTGGACACACACACTGGCTCTGCAGCGCTTTGGCTGGATGTCCCAGGGCAGGCCTTGTGCCGAGGCTCCAGGGCCCCTCGGGGCCAGAGGATAATAGGGTGGTGCAGTGGGAAGGCTCAGGATCAGAGGGAAGGACAGAGCCCTCGCGGACCCTGGGACGCTGGCCCCTCCATTGAAGCCATGACCTGGCCTGCCTTGGCGCTGCCCTGGGAAGCACGGGCTGCTCTGCCCAGCAATGGGGTGATTTTGAAAAACTGAAAACCGCCCTGTGAGTCATTCTCCTGCCAAAACCTATCCTACTTGGGGTAAACCTCCAACTCTTTTCTGTGGGTAGCAAGCACTTTGGCTGTGGGTGACGTCCATGGACCCCTTCTCAGAACAAGGCTTTTACATATGAAAGGGACCACAGGGGGTTACCAAGGAAACCAGTTCTTTTCAAATGCAGTTATTAAATACTTTTAAAATGTTTAACATAGAAATGTATGTGCTTCTTTGTTAATACTTTAAATAACAAGATCTAATAGCTAGTCTAATAGCTATTGTAATTTAGAATTTGGGATGAGCATAAGTGATACTTTCATATATCTGCCACAACTCTAAGAGGAGTGTCATTTGTGCTGGAGACGAGCCCCAGGCACTGCTAGCATTGTGTGGGCCCTTGTCGACATTCATGATGGCAGGCAGTGCTGGGTTTTGGTTAGAGGTTGGTAGAAAGAAGGCCAAGTCTCTCCCTGCAAATCTGGCCTGACATTCTTCTCCCTACCCTGCCCGAGCCGCCCCTGGCTTCCTCCTCCCTTTCTCGGCTGTACACCTTTGTGCAGCTTGTCTTCAGGTGGGAGCTGTGGCACCTGCTCTCCCCTCCACCTGGAATGTTCTCCCCACACTTTTTTTTCAGGGCGCTTTTAGGACTCAGCCCAAATTTCACCTCCAAGAGAAGCCTTCGCCCCCCTCTTGCATTCTTCCACATAGTGCTGTTTATTTAATGTTCTCTCCCCATACCTCCGTGTGAAGTCATCATCTTTTATTAGTCAGTTACTTGTGTATTTTCTGTCTCCTCCACTGGACTGGTTGTTCCATGTTAAAAGTGACTGCGTCTTGCCTGGTTCACTCCCCAAACAGTGTCTGGCACATAATAGGGCTCATTAAACATTAAGTGAATGAAGGATTGAAGGAGGTGAAATGTTTGAAATTCAGGCTCTTTTTAAAAAGTTTATGACATGTGTTTGCTGTATCTAAATTTAACCTTAGCCAGTTACTTAAAGTAATGAGAGTTTAGCTTTGGGAGGCAGCGTAGAAAGTGTACAGAGATGAGCAGGCTCAGCTCAACCCCAAGACCCCAGCCACAGTCTCCTAGGCACTAAGTGGGGAGGCCAACGAGGGGCTCCTGGCCTGCCAGGTTCCCCAGAGCTGCTCTCGTATCACGTTTGCACAGAATCCTCAACTCAAGGAAATGAACATCGTGTCTATTTCAGAAGTGAGTGAACAGGCTCCTGGAGCAGGGTGACTGCCTAGGACAGTCCAGTTCCTGGGTCCTAGCAACAGCTTCCCACCACCTGGAGTTAATTGACTCATAAACATTTGGGGCATGAGCCCCAGCCAGTGCCCAAAGCAGAGGGACTCACTGCAGGCTCCAAGGGTCGACATTCCTGTGGGTCTCTCTCTCTTTACTGTATCTTGTAAGTATGTGCTGCTTGTTTATTCAACAAATGTTTATTGGGAACCTACTATGTGCTGCCCATGGGGAAACAGCTGATTCCTGCCCTCCTGGAACTCAATCATGGCTGAGCTCAGGAGATTGACTGGGATGGCCATGTGATGACTGATTGAGAATGTTCTATGATGGTGAAGAACAGGTCACCAAGCTGAAGAATGGTGGTGAGGGACTGCACCCATCAGAACTTCCCCAGAGGAAGTGGCTTCCCTCACAACCTCCCAGAGCATTTTTCTGTGAGCTCCTTGGGGGCCTAGAACACTTCCTGCTCACTTGAGAGTCTTCACTGCAGCACAGTGTGGATGGATGGATGGATGGATGATGGGCAGATGGTGGGTAGATAGATCAAGTGCTCGTTCCCTCCTCTTCCTCCGTCTGCAAACCAGAACAGCAGTTAGTGGCAGTATTAAGACAGAGGTTCCTTGCTGCCTGGATCTGCTTCCAGTGTGAGCCCCAGACATGAGCTGACTGATTGTAGACAGAACTGGCAGAGGGCAGACAGACTGTGAGAGGAGGGAGACGTCCTCCAATGTCTGCTCGTCTGCTGGCGAAACATCAAGTAATGACATTATTAGTTAGTAGGCTAATTGTTCGAGTAAGATCATTAGGGGCCCAAATCAAAGAAGTTCTCAGAATGTGCAAAGCTTGGAAGGCTGGAAACGTCATCACAAAGATAAAAGATTGTTGAGGTCTGCAGATATTTCTCAGTGACGCAGAAAGTCCTGTTGGGCAAAAGTGTGGCCTTTTTATTTATTTAGCTCAGACTCATTGCGTACTTTATTCTTTCACTTAAAAAAAAAAGTAGGAGGGGGTTTGAGTGAAAGAGTTGATTATTCCAGTGTTTGGCAATATTTCTGTAGGAACTGTCCAAAAGCTGTGTAATAAATCAAGGTCCCTCCTCACCCCCGGCAGGAGCAGTGTTTAGGAGGAGGCTGTTTGCAGAAGTGGCTGCTGAGCCTGGTGTGCCACCACGCTGCCCCAGCCCTCGCGGGCGGGCGGGACGGGGAGATTGAGCTGTCTCCTGGGAGAGCCGCTTGTCAAAGCTTAACTCTTCCCAGGAGCAGAAGCACTTGGCTGTGAGGGATTCCTAGAGGAAAATGCAGGGCCTCAACATGGAAAAAAACCTCCAACTTCCCCCAGAACCGCGAGACTTCCTTGAGCTGCCTTAGTTCTTGTTCACTAACGTCAGTCAGTGGACATTCCTCGAGCCCCTACTATGCACTGGGCATTGTGTGGGTGCTGGGCTATATCATGGGTCACCCTCAAGAAGTGGTGTGGCCTCCAGAAGGATCTTCCGTTGTCATCATCAAGGTCAAAGCCAAGGTCAAAGGGTGGCTCTGATGTGCCCAGCTATGACTTTGAGCAAGTCATTCAACTTCCCTGGGTTGTTTCCCTGGGCCATTCCCTGGCAGTTTCTTTGTACCTAAAATGGAGACACTAGTACCACCTGGTAGAGCTGCTGGGAGTAGCACATGCCACTGATGTCCTTGCCGTGGTGGTTTGAGGGACACTTGGAGAGGACTTTAGAGCTCCCCAAGGAAGCTGAGTTGGCTATGGGTGATTAGTGGGCCATGACATTAGTGCTGACATGGAGTGGGTGCAGTGCAGCGACAGCTGCTCAGAGTTTTCTGAATCTCTATTCCTTACAGCACCTACCTCCAGCTTCCTCCTCCTGGAAGCCCACTCTGAGCCCTGCAGCCCCAGCCCTCCCCCTTCCCCCCAGCTACACGGCCTGTCCCAGAGCGCCATAGCACCCCTCCTGCCCAGACCCCTCTCCTGGCCTGGAGGGCTTCTTTGAAAGGACACGTGTATGTCCTAGAAGGCTGCAGCCCAGAGTCCTCACCCTGGTTGCCCTGGGTAGGCGTGGAGGTCCGCAGGGACCCCAGCTTCATCTGCAAGGTAATTCCGTAAAGGGAGAATGAATTGGTGTGTTATTGTGTAATTAAAAAGGGAATGAAGAAAGACTGGACTCCACCATGGTTAGAGAGAATGGTGACCCTGTTTCTCTCCTCCTTGTTGACTCTGTGCCCCCTGAGGCGTCTGTGGCCCGTGGGATGCTCAGAGCTTCTCACATCTCCGTGACCTCGTCCCCTGCAGGCTGCCAGGCTGGCATTCAAGCTCTTGGTTTCATCGTCAGGGAAACCAAGTCTCTGCGGACGTCATCACCGTCCTTGGGGTGATAAGGGCGCGTCACTCCTCTGGTTCTGCCACTTAACCCTGCCCGGGTAAGGCGCAGCATCTGCTTGGCCTTGGAGTGCAGGATAAATTTAGATGTGGCAGAGCTGGAACATCAGGTGACCTGTCTGCAGCTGGAGCTCTCTGGAGGAGAGGGTGGCCTGTGGGGTTGGTGCCGTGGGTGTCAGCCTTCACCTCTGTGGCTGGCGGCAGCCCTTGGAGGAGGCCCGAGCTCGGTGCCAAGTGGCACTTGCCCATGGGTTTCTCCTTTGTGCTTCTTAGAATGGGGTGCTGGGGAGTTTTTCAGATGATCTGGATGCGTGGTTTCCAGAGGCTGCTCTGCAGGGAGGTGGGATCCAGGCCAGGCTTCCACCTGATCTTTCTTTTTTTTTTTGACCTTTTATATTTGGGCTTCTCTGTAAGGTCTTATTCTGGGGCTAAAACTAAAACCAAATTTGAAACCCAGTGTTGATATGTAAACTGAGTCCCAGAGAGACAGGTGACATGCAAAGGTCTCCTTGTGGCTGGAGTCCAGGCGGGCCTTCCCCCCACTGAATGAATTTGCCAGGGCTGCTGTAACTAAGAGCCACAGACCGAGTGGCTTCAATGACAGAATTTATTGACTCGTAGCTCTGGACGCCAAAAGTGCAGGATGAAGGTGTTGGCAGGGTTGGTTCCTTCTCAGGCTGCAAGGGAGCATCTCTTCTGGGCCTCTCTCCTAGCTTCTGGGGCTTGCCTGCCGTCTTAGCTTAGCCTGACCTCTGCCTGATCTTCACATGGCGTGTTCCCTGTGTGGGTCTGTTGGCAAGTTTTCCCTTTTTATAAGGACATCAGTCTCACTGGATTAGAGCCTGCCCCAAGGGCCTCATTTTAAAATGATTACCTCCATGAATCCTATTTCCAAATAAGGGCACATTCTGAGGGGTCTTGGCTGCTTGTTTTTTAGGGACAGGACACAACTGAACCCATAGCCTACCTTACCCCACGGTCCATGGAGTCCAGGTAGGGGCCAGAGGATCCTGGCTCTAGGGCTGAGGGTGGACCCTCTCCCTCCTACAGGCACAGGCCGCCGCCACCCGCTTCCCTGACAGGCACAGGAACGTCTATGGGAGGACTGATTGTTTCGCCAGCCGTGCTGCATAGTACTTTTCCAATCCCTCTTTTTGTTGCTAAGTCAGCAATTAACAAATTACTTTGCTAAAAATCATATGGAAAATTTTAACAATGAAGGCCACCCATAGTCACCTCTCAGGTACAGCCATAGTTAACACTTTCCTATACGTTCTTCTAGCTTTTCCCCGGTAAGCGTTTTGTTTCTTATATATAGTTTTGTTTCTTATCTTTCCCACACAATTTTTGGTGCCGGGGTTTGAACCTGGGCCTTGTGATTGTTAAGTACCTGAGCTGTACCCCAGCCCTGTTCCTGACCTTTTATCTTTTCTTTTTTCTTTTGTGATACCAGACATTAAATCCAGGGATGCTTAACCACTTAGCCACATTCCCAGCCCGCTTTTTATGTTTTATTTTGAGATGGGGTCTTGCTAAGCTGCTTAGGGCCTGCTAATTTGATGAGGCTGGCCTTGAACTTGCAATCCTCCACCCGAGTTGCTGGGATTACAGGTGTGCACCACCATGCCTGGTTCTGACCTTTTTTCTTAACATGATATCAAGTGTATTTTTCATCATTAAAACTTCATAAATATGATTTTATGGTTTTCCATTTGACACATTTATTGGGCATCAAGTATCAGGGCTACATCAGTGAACAAAACACAAAAGCATCCATATTCTCTCAGGCAGCCCTTTTGCAGGTGAGTGACCACACCAGTTGATGATTGGAAACTCACCTGTTGCCCTTAACCCAGAATTGGTTCAGGCACTCAGTCCCTCCCCTGCTGTGGCTCATCTCCTATGGGGGAAGTTTTCCTTTAATCTTAATCTATCTTGAAAATAAGGCCTTACCCTGAGTGCAGCGTAAACTGATTTTTATAGGTTCCACATCTATCACTTGTGTATATTGTACTACTTGGGTTTTTGGTTGTTACAGTTGGTATTGTGAATATCTTGCACTTCATTGTGGCATTTCAGTCTACAGCCCATGGGTGAGAAAGCCCACACTGTCTTTTGGAAGGCTCGAGTGCGTTTAGCTACACCTGAGCACTCTGCCCAGTGCCCTCTCTGCTTCCTTTGCCTCTTCTGGAATGTTCCATGTCTAGCTGTGGACACCGTTAGCCTGACACAGGGTTGGTGGAGGAAATTTCAGTTGATATTTGGTGAGCAGGCTCTGCCCTTCTGGCCAGCCCCATCCCGGGCAGTCAGCAAGCAAGAGAAGGGCTTTTCTGTCTGCTTTAGGGCCCTCGCTGGAAACGAGAAAAACAAGCTCATTTATGTAGCAATGGGGACCTCAAACCAACACAAGGGGCCAGCCGACCCGCAGCAGCCTGAGCATGACAGTGTTCTGCCCTATAAAGAGACACTGGGACAACACTTTTTATGGTCTCAGCCCAGACCCTATTTACAGATATTTCCCAGGGCTCGGTCTGTTCAGCAATACCTTGGCAATGGAGCCTGGCAAAGCAGCTACTCTAGTCCCTCAGTGTCAGCCCCAGCAAATTAACCACCCCTTGTTCTGACTACCCCAGAGCTAGCCCCAGGAGGGAGAATCAGAAGAAAGTATGGGTGGAAGGATACTTGGGGCCAATGTGAACTTTTGAAATTAAAAACTAAAAATAACCACCACCAAATGATCCTCTAAAGAGCTCCTGGGGGCACGAGTTCCTCTCGGCTTCCAGCTCAGCTCTCTCTCTGTCCAGTAGCAGGGAACAAATGTACAATCCAGAGACATCTGGAGCGCAGCTTTTAAAATATTTTCTGTTTCTCAGTTGTGCTATACTTGTTTCATCTTTGAAGATAGTAATAATAATAATAGTTGTTATTATTATTTTGCAGTGCTGGGGATAGAACATGAGGTCTCATACATGTTAGGCAAGTGCACTACCCCTGAGCTACAAAACCAGCCCCGGTTATTTTATTTTGAGACAGTCTAGCTATGTTGTCTAGGCTGGCTTCAAATTTGGCAATCCTCCTGCTTCAGCCTCCTGAGACACTGGGATTGTAGGCATGTGCCCCTGTGCCCAGCTAAATCAGTTTTTGAATGATCTTTTAGCTCTTTTTCTCATGACAAAAACAATAAACATCCATGGACAAGATTTCCAAAACAGAATTTAGAAAGAGGAAAATAAAAATTGCCAATGCAGTTACCAATTATGACATTTTGGTCTGTAGCCCTCTTGTTTTTAGTTCTGCTGATAGGAAGAGAATTGCTCAGGCTTGAATGTCATCTGTTTCCCTGCCCAGAAGTCAGATGTCATTTTAAATGGAAACATTTGGTGGTAGACTCCCTGCTGGACTGGGCAGCAGAAGACCTAGGTTCTTGTGCCAGCCTCTTGGTCCCGAGGCCCCGAGAAAGTCGTGGAACCTCATTTTGCAATACAAAGTCAGCACTCCCTACCTTAGTGGGTGGTCACGTGGTTAAAGGAGTCACTAGTGGAAAGGGCTTTGCAAAACTCTCTACAAATCGTTGCCGGTCACTTTCTTTGGGGTGCTGTGACCCCTCGGTGGGACCAGTGGCTGGAGTAATTCCTGTCTTCCTGGTGACCTTTTTTTTTTCTAAATTGGCTCATCCTGATCTTAGAGAAAAATCTCTGCGTCCTCCAGTTGCCCAGGGACCTGGGGCCTCTCTTCCCTCTGCCCTGCCACTTGCTCCTGTGACAGTCACAATCCCGGCCTCTCCACACCCAGGTGGCTCAGCCCTCACTTCACCTCCTGGATCGGCCCCTCTGTGTGTCCCTGCTGTTTCCTTTGCCCTAACTTGGCCTAAGCTCCTGTGTGGATTCCCAGCTCCTCTCAGTTTGGACGCAGATGCCGGGAGGTCGTTCCCTCTGGACCCACCACCACCACCTGCTTCAGGAGCTTTCCGCCCAGTATTCCTTGGTTCTTTCCTCCAGGCCTTTGTCGACTCTTCCCCCCACCAGGCTGTTCCCTCTTCTCTAACTTCCTGGTACCTGACTCTCCCTTGGGCCTTATGGTCACCCCTCCAGGAAGCCCTCCCTGGTGACCTCACCTGCTCAGCTTCCTCCCGACCCTTGTGCTGGCACTGACCCTGCTGTGGGGGTCTGATGCCCCCCCCCCCCCGCCCTCTGTTGCCTGTGAGCTCCATGAGGACAGAGCTGGGCCTGCCTGTGGTGGTTCCCCGCGCGAGTGTCCTGGGCGCCATTCCGTTAGCATCCTGCGTTCCTTCTTGCTCTGCATCTTGGCTCTCAGCTGGAGGAGAAAGAAACACATACACTTCCCCGGTTCTGGACTGAGTGCCGATGGGTCTTATTTTTATTCTGGGTTCTTTTGAAAGGCCTGGAAACATGGACTGAGATCAGCCATCCTGTGTCGGTTCTGAGTTGCCGCTGTACAAATCGTCGAGGGGACAGATTCAATCACAGCCCCCCGCCAGAGTGACCCCACTCTACTCTCCCCTTCTGGTCCCCCACTTGGCCTCAAGGGGAGGCCTGGGAGAGTTTGAGGCAGGGGTGAGCCCTGCCAGCAGAGCAGCTGGTGACACTGTCCTGATGCGTCAGGAAGTAGCTGAGACTCAGCTGCTGAGTTGCTGAACCAAACCAGCGCAGTCAGGTTGGGATGCCACAGCAGTGAACAGGTGCTCGCAGGGGAGGGGCTGGTTGGAGCCACGTTCCCTTCCTTCCTGATGGCTTTGGGCGAGGGACCCAACTTCCCTAACCTCAGCTTCCCTACCTGCACAGTGGAATTAGGAGTGTTGCAAAGACTACACGAAGAAGCACCTGGGAAGGGGCTTGGGCCCGGCCTGTGGCGAGCACTCGCTGCTGCGGTCATTTCTCTTTCTTTTGCCGCATGTCCTTGCTGTCAGCAGCGCCATTCAGCTCCCAGCTTTGCTTCTCGGCTCCCCTGGCTGGTGGCCGCCAAGTCCTGCTGGCTAAGTGGATCTGCTCATTCATTCATTCATTCATCTGTTAAGCCCTTCCTCTGTGCCAGGACCCCAGCGTTGCCAGGTGGTGGGGGTGGCTTTCGGAAGAGGCTCTTGGCAGCCTGGGCTGGGCCATATTTGTTGCCTTTATTTTATTTTTTGGTGCTGGGGATTGAACCTGGGATTGCTGTACTACTGAGCCACATCCCCAGCCCCTTTTATTTTTTGTTTTGAGATAGGGTCTCGCTAAATTGCTTCAGGCCTCGCTAAGTTCCTGAGACTGGCCCAGAACTTGCGATCCTCCTGTCTCAGCCTCCTGAGCTGCTGGGATTACAGGTGTGTGCCACTAGTTATTGCCTTTATGTAACCTGAGTGTAACCAGCCTTCTCTCAGCCCCATTGTGGTCCCTCGGATCTCTCTTCACTAACTCTCCGCACACTTGGAGATTAGAGATGGTGTCCCTAAGCCCTCATCTCACCTCCTCGAGACAGGAGGGCCTCTTCCTGGGAAGTGACAACCAAACCCCATCCCCAGGCCCATACTCAGCTTGTACTGTGCACAGGGTTCTGCAGAGGGTCCCTAGGGGAATCCCTCAGGAAGCTGACCAGGTTAGAAAGACGGTGGAAAGCCCAGAGGACACTGGGAGAGAGCCAGGGAAAGGAGGGCCACTGACAGACACAGGCCTGGGAGAGGCGTGGAGAGGGGGCAGAGCACCTGTGTGGGGTGCAAAGTGTCAGTTGAACAGATGAGAGGAAGAGAGGACCTCCGGGGTCAGAAGAATCTGCATTTTCAGGGTCACCCAACCAGCATTTCCTGGGCACTTGCTGAGTGGGCTGGGATAGATGCACCTCATCAGACCACTGGAAAGCCCTGGGGGTCAGGTGCCATGTCCCTGCCCCTGTTTTAAGGACCAGAATGAAGAGACTCAAGAGAGATTCGTAAATTTTTCAGTTCCAAAGCTTTACCGGGAGAATTGGCATGGGCACCCAGTGACAGGAGGCTGAGGCAGGAGGTTGAGGCCAGCCTAGGCAACTTAGTAAGACTCTGTCTCAATATTTAGATAAATAAGTAGGGCTGGGGGGTAGCTCAGTGGTGAAGTGCCTTGGTTCAGTTCCTGGTACCATGTAATATAACAACACTAAGAAAGTCTTAGAGCTCTGGCAGAGACAGCCTTGGTTCAAACCAGGGCCTGAGGCAAGGCTGTGCTGCCTATGAGTTTCCTTGGCCATGGAGATGACAGTGGTGTGGGGGGCACGTTTGGGAGGTGACGTATACACTGCTCTGGTGGAGAAAAGCCATGAGGCAGAAGATCAGAGTGGAACCAGGGGAGCCATTTGTGCCTCCAGCCGGAAAGGTCAGGTCTTTTTCCTGAGCAGTAGGGAGCCATTGAATGTTCATTCTGAGAGCTCCTGAAGCCCTCTTCAGGGACAAAGGGAGGCTGTGGACAGAGCAGGTGGGCTTTCAGGGTGACATGAGGTCTATTCCTTTCTGTTATTTATTACTGACCCCTGGTTGTCAGGGAGAGAGAGATGGTGTTTCTCGGGAATCCAAACCTGGAATGTACCCTAAACGGCCCCCACTCTGATGAGCCAAGTGCCACGCGGTGAGGCAGGAGCGGCTGGGGTTGCTCTCACCTGCAGGTCAGGCCAAGGAAGGGTCCTCTCTGTGACGCTGGGTTACTGGATGCTTCCAGCACTCCCTGTCAGAAGCCTCAGCTGTTCCCAGGGCTCACCTGTCCCTTCTCCATTCTTTTCAGAATGGCTTCTCGCTCCCCTGCTGTCTGTCCTCTCGCCCTGCTCCCCCTGCAGGGCCCTTGGACAGGTGGCAGATGGGCATGAATGTCACACTGGCTGTCTCTTTGGGCGCCTGTGGGGTAGGCGCAGGTGTGTCGCGGGCGGGACTCAGGGGTGGTTCTCAGAGGCCCAGGTGACTGGTCTGGGTGTGAGTGTGCTGTGCCCCCAGGACCCCTCCCCCACCTCCTGGTGTTGGCAGCCAGCCCCAAGACCCCTTCCTTGGGGCAGCCGGTCAACAGATGTCCTGCCACCCTTTGCCCTCATTTGGCTTTAGCATGAAAGGAGTGGTTCTTAGCTTGCTTACCTCCTGTCTCCTGCCTGTGCCCCACCCTTGGGTCCCTGTTTCCCACGATGGCTTCACCAGCCTTGCCAGGAAGGAGCTCGAGAGTTTCCATCCCCAGTGCTTTGGGTCCACCTCGTTTTCTGGTCCTCTGCTTGTAGCTGTTTTCCTTTTCCTTCCTTCCTTTCCCGTCTCGCAGTCCTTAGTACTCAGAAAGGTCTTGACTTTTCAGAGGATGTCCAGGTTGAGGCTCCAGCAGATAGAAACGGTCTGTCTGTTGCCTATGGTTCCCTTGCTGTCCCCCACTCCACCCTGCCAAGGGCTTGCCATGCCCTTGGGCCAGCCCACCAGAGTGGCAGCTAACAGCAGGGTTTTCACATCGAGTGCCAGATTGCTGCTCTTCCATTCAGGAGCTTTGTGACTTTGGGTAATCTGCTTGACTTCTCAGAGTTGCAGATACAGAACAAACATGAAAATGATGAGAGCTCTTATGGGTCAACTTCTTTTTATGTGCCAGACACTCTGCCAAGCGCTTTGGATAATCTCTCTGGACCCACTCCATAACCCTCGGAGGGAGGCATCGTTTTTAGGTTTGTTTTACAAATAAGGAAATTGGAGTTTGTCTCAGTGGAGTTCCTTGCCCAAGGTCACACACCAGCCGCAGTTCACATACCACAGAGAGGCAGGCCACAGCTCCTGTCAGCACTGGTCCCCCACCCGCACCCAAAGTGGGGACCAAACTGCTCACTTGTCAACAGGAGCTCAGATGCAGCACTTGAGGAGCCCTGGCCTGTGCTGAGCAGGCTGAGTAGGTTTTCTTCCTGCCTCTGGCTTCTGCTGTCCTTGGTCCTCTAGCTGGTGAAGTCCTCCCTCCAATGTCAATGGACCCCTGCCCAAAATAACCTCCCAGCCCTCATCCCCCTGCCCAGGCCCGGAGCTCTCCATACCTGCCACCACACTCTGGCCGTGGGCTGTCGCGGTGGGAGTAAGACTAGGCTTTAGGTTTCTGGGTTCCCCCGTGTGGGTGCTTCTCCACCTCTGCATGCCTGCGTCTCTGCAGGAGCTCGGAGAATGTGCACAGAACCATGAGCCTGCTGGGGCATCCGAGAGGAAGGAGAGGCAGGGACCGTGGTGGACAATCACTGTAGAAGGAGCAATAAGGGTTCTCAGGAGCCTGCAGAGCAGCCCGGGGCAGCCCTCCCTGGACTGGTGGAAGCTCTAGGGTCTACAGGCTTTTAACATTCAGTTCTTTACTGACCATGATCTCCAGGTCAGATTTTATCATTTACTGGGACAGCGAAGAAGACTCCAGGGCCAGGTTTGCAGGGATGACAGAGCTGGCTGCTCCCTGGGATGGCCTGAGGTATCTCTGAGAGACATGTGGCCTGAAGAATCAAGCTGGGGTGCCTTCTTCCACCTTGATGACCTTTTGAACACCATCAAAGAGAGTTGGTCAGCTCCTAGGCCTTGGAGGAAGACCACACAGGGCCTGGGGGTCCTCCCTGCTGATCTGATCCCCAGGCCTAGTGGAGGCCAGACAGCTGGCTTCTTTTGGTACTTCCCCCAGCAATAGTCCCTCCATAGACAGAGCTAGCCAGGCCTCCCCTTAGGCCTGGATGGGAACTTGGCTAGAGTGTGTCTCCTAGGAGTGGAAGGAAGGTGATCTTTGGAGACTGGACCGATTGCTGTCTGTGGTTTATTCTCTCCACCCTAGCAGCAAGGTATGCAAACAATTTGATTGTCTGCTCAGTCTCTAGGGCTGAGTACAGTGGGCAATTGGCTCCTCTGAGTGGAGACCATGTTTGTGCTCTCTGCTATTTCCTAGCCTTCTAGAAAAGTCTGCAGCCTTCTCTCTTATTGAGGGGACACAAGTTGTCCCCAGCCTGTGCCTCGTGGGCATGTCAGCGTGAGCATAGGCCTGTTTGCATGTGTGTGTGCACACATGTCCATCATTAGACCATCCTGAAGGCACGTGCTGACTGTCTTGGGTCTCCCCACCTCTGCAGATAACAGGAGAAATGACAGGCCTGAGTCGGGACCAGCAGGGAGGAAGGGAGGCTTCATGAGAGTCCTGGGCGGCGAGCTAGGTGTTCTGAATCCCACCACCCTCCCACTGACCAGCTCCAGCCTTAGTTAAGCAGCCCTTCCCAGCCTCCTCCCATCCTGCCTTGGAGGTGACCCCTTCTGGGCAAGTAGGCCTGGCAGTCTGCATCAGGGAAGGGCTTTCTCTGGGACTAGAACCTTCGTTGGAAGGCAGAGATGACAAGGCAGCCTAGACGGGTACAGCCAGGCAGATGCCACCCTGGAGCCACTGTCACTTGTCCCTTTCTGCTTCAGTGTCCACCCTTCCTTCCTTCTTGAGGGAGAGACATCGTGTGCTGTGCATTCTCTCTGCACTGTGGTTGTCCTCACCCTGCCTGTCTTCCCTCGAGCACAGGGCTGGGTCTCAGTGCCCCAGGGGGCCCAGCACAGTGCGTGTGCCTGCACACAGTAGGTACTCTTTGTGTTTAATGATGTGCCTGAGACCCGGCTTTGAGCAGGTGCTGCTCCGCTAGCCACCCACCTGCTCCCTCTTTGTTCAACCTGCTGGCAGCCTGATCCCAGCTCAGGGCCGGTGGCAGAGCCCTCTCTGTGGCTATCCTGCGGAGAGTATTTCACCCTCCCCTCTTTCTTTGCCACTTACTTCCTGTTTGGTGTCTTTCTAGAGTAACTGAACATGTGCTTTTATGGGAAGATGCTGTGGATCCTTTTGGGAAGTAATCAAGCAATAAATAAATCTACGTTAGAATTGCATGGGAGAAGGAGTGCCCTGCCTGGTGGGGGAAGCAGGTGTGGCTGAGCTTTGTCCTCCTCTCTGGAGAATGGGCAAATTAGCATCTGCCCTGCTGACTGCCAGGAACAGAGGTACAGAGTGGCTTCTGATAGCCAGCATGCTGGGCACTGCCAGGTGGGCCCTGACCCAGGCTGTGGAGGGCTGGGGGGCCAGCCCTGCAGGTGGGCACTGCTGGCCAGCTCCTCATTCCAGAGAGATTGGCTGAAGGCTTAGCTGGACAGGCCTGAGCAGAGTGCCCTGGAGGGAATTAGATGTCCTGAGTGAGGGTTCTGGTGACAGACACTTGCTGCTATGGTTTTGCTTGTCTTCTCCATCCCTGGGAGAGATAAGTGACCGGGGATCGTCTGTGCACCAAGGCAATAAATAACCTTGGCCCCAGAAGGAGGTTTGATGGACAGGTATAAAGGGAACGCTGAGCAGCTCCGCCGCCTCCCTCAACCACTACAGGAGGGCTGCTCTTGAAGTCCCGGCCACCACTGGCAGGCAACACATTTTTTTTTTTTTTAAGACATGGCAAGAGATGAGGATTGAGCAATCTCCCCTCGTCCTCCACTGTCCTCCCCCTGGTCCCATACCCCAGCTGTCATAAAGAAGAATTAGGGACCATGAGCTGTAGGTGGAGAGGCTCAACACGGGTCACTTGCTGTGTTCAGAGCAGAGCGTGTGGCTTGGGGCCAGAGGGAGAAGAGGGACAGGGACGGAGGTACTGCAGCAGGCACCAAGGAAGGCAGGGAGGAGCAGGTGGGCAGAGCCTGGCCTAAAGATCACTTTAGATGCTACAGAGAGGCAGACAGGGAGGACGGCAGCTGAAGGTGTTGGGCAGCTGTGGTCAGACTCTGGAAGGAAGTTTGTGGCTTTCAAGTCAGGCCTGGGGCTAGTTCTTTGCTCTTCCATTGAAGTTAGACGGCCTTGCGCAAGTCTTTGGCCTCTGGGAGGTAGTTCCTCACCTGTACATAGTAAGTCATACCCCAGGGGGTCTGGTCCACGACGGTGTGGGACTTGTCCAGAGATAGTTAGAAGAGGTGGGCATTAGGCCTTCCTCTCGCAGTCCTGGTGACAGCCCTTTCTGAGGTCTTAGCCGGCAGCCATGTTTTTCCCAAGCTCCTGTTTCCCCAATAGTCCTGCAGATGGGATGGTAATTTTCATTCTCACTTTACACATGAGGCTCTGAAAAGTGGCCTCAGTTGCCTATTTAAGGGTATGACTGGCCCTCAACACCTCACTGGTACACCTCAGGGATTACACCAGTGGTGACCCCCACTTGGCCTGCCCCATGTTGGGGCAAGGACACAAGTCCAACAGGGCTGGAGGTTGTGGCCCCTTCCTGCAGGATGGGCTCTCGCCCTGAGCTGGACGCCATCTCCACTGGGCTCCTCCAGCTCTGTCCCATTTGCAGGTTGATCTTTGAGTATCTGGTCCCAAGCAGCTGCTGCCACCACCTGTCTCATTTTTTCAGCCTGGCATTTGACCACGGGAAGGTGAGGTGGTGGCAGAAGAGAGTTACCTTCCAGTCTGAGTTGGTGTGAATTTGCCAAATAAAACATTTAATAAATGCCAAAAAACATTTTACGTGGTTAGTTCTGAACAGGCCAAGTGCACTGTTTTCCATCGGAACTTTTCCATCGCTCAAAAGTGTCTCTGACACAGAAGCTGAGCCCTGCAGCGTCCTTGTCACAGCTCACATTTTATTTGGGCCCTGCTGTTTTCAGAATGTCACCACCTCTTTGCGTAAGGACCAGGCTCCCTGATGGAAATATTTCCCAAGAACGTTCTCAGCTGTCCAGGTGGTGCAAAACACCTTTTAAAGGTTTTCTTTGTCCAGCTGAGAAAAGAACCATTTTTCTGTGAAGGCCCTGTCATGCTTCAGTGGCCTGTCCAGGTCCTGCCGGGACGCCAGGATCGATCAACTCCTATCCTGGGAAAAGCCATTTGCATTTCATGGCAGGGTCTGTGGAAACAATCATGGACTTCTCTGCTGACAGTCCACTTCCAGGGTGTGATGTTTGATAATACATACACCCAGTGCAGCAGAAGAATTTGGACAGCCCTCGGAATGTGCTGGAATGGAATTTGGCTGGGTCCTCCGTCCAGGTCTCTGATATGGGAGAGAGCTCTGTTTGGTGATTAGACAAATATATAATGGGTGCCTTCTGTGTTTCCCATGCTGGGCTACTCACGGGGACAAGTGCAGCCCAACCCCACCCTCAGGGAGCCCGGCTGAAAGGGAGCAGTGATAATGCATTTCGTTCCTAAACGTGTTCAACAGAACCACTCAGGAGGCAGCCATGCCTCTCCGTGTGAGTTGATTTGGGGTGACACATGGTGAGACTGTGTTATGCATTTATTTTACTGTATGTCAAAAAAGGACACAGTGACTGCAGTGTAATCCCCATGTATTATCGCTTAGAAAGACTTAGTTGAAAAAAGGTGGGAGGGGGTGTCAATTAAAACCCAAGTTAAAGGAAAGTATCAGGCTGGGGATGCGGCTTAGTGGCAGGACACTTGCCCAGCACGCACATGGCCCTCGGTTTCACCCCCAGTGCTGTAAAAGAGAAAAATATGACGTCAACCCACCACGAGTTGCTTAATGACAGGATAAGTCCTGGATCATTAGCTGATTCATCATTGTGCAAACACTATATAGTGTAATTATATGAATTAAGATGGCCACTACGTCAGTAGGGTGATGTGATCTTAAGGGACCGTGGTGGTGTGCGTGATCTGTCATTGATTGAAGTGTCGTTATGCAGCACATGACTGTAATATGATAGTAGTAACCACCACAGGGGCAGATTTTGGTAAAAATGGCTCAGGAATGGTGAATGCTTGGAAAAGTCAGTTCAGGTATATTGGGCATTGCTGGTGTGCCAGGGTTTGGCTGGTATTATATCATCCAGCCCTCAGGACTCCCTGGGTGATGGTAGTGTTCCCATCCCACCGACAGGTCACAGAGGTGAGATGATTTGTCCAAAGTCACATGACTAGCTAAGTATGAGAACTTGGATTGGAACCCCGCTCAGCTTGATTCCTGATCCTTAACACTTACCCACTGTGCTATATGGCATTGGACCAAATAAAGTGCTTATTGCCTGTCTAGGGTGTAATCCAGGAAGGCTTCGTAGGGCAGGAGGCCTTAACTGAGTGGTAGGCTGTAGCAAGGGAAGCCTGGGTCAGGCAGAATGGCCGTGGGCCAGGCTCCCATGCTTATTGGCTGCATGGCAAGAGATAGAGTGACTTCTGCATTTTTTTCCCTCCAGTCAATGAAGGCTTGAGTTTCTGTGTCATCAGGGTCCCAGGCCCCTCTCTCTGCGCCACTGGACATTTTCTGGTCATCTTGCCATCGTATTCTTATTTCAAGAAAGTAGAAAGAAGAAAAAAGATGGAAGAGGGCCCATGCACAATGCTGTCCACGAGCTGGCCGCCCTGAAGAGCTTTTCTGGAAGCTCACAGCCTGTCCTTGCATCTCTCTGGCCAGCCCTGGTTATGGGGGAGGCTGCCCACTTTTAGAGCACCTCAAAGTGCTTCTGATAGATTAGGCTGCTTCCTGCTGGGACTGTAGAAGGGAAAGGCAGAGAGTGGAGAGGGAAAAGTCTCCTCTGAACAGGGACTCACTTCTGGAGTGGCCTTCACAAGCTCCTGGTCTGTTCTTGTTCCTTCAGACCTGTACTCGGTGTTTAACTGGAGCACAGAGTTGCAACAATTAGGTCACCAGAGGCAGCCACTGCCCACCATGCCATCAGCCCCTCTGAAAACACAAGAGTCAAGAGTCTGAAAACACAAGAGTACAAGCCAGTCCAGCTCATCTAGCTGCCACCCTCTGGTGCAGGTGGAGCAGGAGCTCTGAGCTACCTTTGCACTGGGATCCCGGACTGGCCATCACTTAGGCTCCTCAGATGGGCTCAGAGATCAAATCTCATTCTTAGCAAGCCCCGCTCTGTTGGATTTTGGGTTCATGGGGATCTGAAATGAGCCATTGGCTGGGGGGGGGAAGGGGGGAGGGGGGAGGGGGGGACAGGATGCCAAGTTGTGGAAAGAAGATTAGGGTAAAAAGGGCACTCAGGTGGGATCCAGTCCCCATTCCTCCACTTTCCTCAGCAGGCCCAGGCCCTGGGAGAGCTGGTTTCTGCTCCTCATCCTGCGTCTTTGTTCTGTAATTACCTCCAAGCACAGTGTGGTGAGGAGGTTGGAGAGGTGTTGCTTGGGGCTTAAGAAATCAAACTGCTATTAATATGCTAATTACAACAGGTTCCTATTTACCATTTAAGCAGGTCCTGCTGAGCCTCCCCTTGGCAACACTGTCAGACACTCTGCACTTGAAATAGAAAGCTCATATTATTTTTAAATGAAAGTTCTAAATCCAAGATTTCCCTACGATCAGCCAGCACTTTTCCTTGGATTCCACAGACCCAGTTATGGCCCCTGGCGTTGAAGACCAGGTGGGTGGGGTAGGGTGAGGAAGATCTGACGCACCTCAAACAGGCAGCTCCCAGAGATGTCCCTGAGTGCTGGCTCACCATAGGTCCCAGGCCAGTTACCTACCAATGTCATCGTACATCTAAGTATTATTTTTAGCTGTGGCATCCTTGCAACTGGCTTTATTTTTAGATTAATGATGCAGGTGCTGTTTGGAAATGTGTTTTTTCCCCACATCACTTTTGTCCTGGAAGTACCTGGTATATGAGAAAAACAAAATGGCAGCCACCCAGCCAAGAGCAATATAAATATTTGTTTGGGAAACTGAGAAATGAGTGGCGTATTTGCTTTGAGGGTGGATCTCAGAGGGCAGAAAGCAGTGTTGACCCTGCCCAGTTCTGAGGAACTGGGGTCTTTTATTCACTGGCAAACAAGAGAGTGATCCTTTGTTACAACCAGGGGTTGAAGATATCCAGCAAAGGGCATTGAACTTCTGAAGAAGTGGCTATAGGTTCTAGGAGAATAATTCATTACTAATGTATTTTATAAACCCAACAAATATTTATTAAGCATCCATTACATGCCAGACCTAAATTAGGCACTGGAGAACATTCCAATTGCCACGCCTAAGTGACATGGCTTAAAGCCACCACTAGTTGTATTCATAGATTCTGTGAGTTAGGAATTCAAACGAAGTAAAGCAGGGATGATGTATTTCCTCTCCACATTAAGGCTCCAGTTGCCAGAGGGACTGGGAGCTGGAAAACCAATTCATTCATATGTCTGGCAGTTGGCTGATGCTGGTGTCTAATGGAGCCTCAGCACCTGTAGCCTCTCCACGTGGCCTTGGGCTTCCTCACAACATGGTAGCCAGTTACAAGTGGGGAACATCCAGGAAATGGAGAGCTAAGCAGAAATGATGCCTTCTTGTGACCTAGCCTTGGAAGTCACAAAGAATCACGTTCACTATGTTCTGTTGGTTGGGATAGTGAGCTCTACCAGGATACAGAGGCAGGGAGCACAGACCCCACCTCTCAGTGAAGGACGTCAGTCCCACTGTGTGCGGAACATATGGGATGTATGTGGATTCGAAGAAGAAGAGAGGCCTGAAAATGTGAGCAAGGAAAAAGAGGCTATAATAAAGGGCAGAGTCAACTTGAAAAGAAAGAAATAGAAATTTTAAAAATGAAATTTTAATAAATGAAAGTAAAAATTGAAAGGATATGTTAAATACCAGATTAGACTAAGCAGATGAAGAAATTAGAAAAGTGTAAATAAATGAACTAGATCAGAGCCTAGAGATGGATTAATGAAAGACAGATAAAGAAATGTGTAGGAATCAGTGAGAAAGTCTAATATATCCAGTTGGCTTTTTAGAGGAGATAATATAGAAGATGGGAAAGAAGCAACATTTTAAGAGATAACACTCAGGCATATACAAGGCCCTGGGTTTAATCCCAGCACGGGGGGAGGAAAAAAGACTCAGAATATTGCAGTCTTTTTAAAGGTATGGAACTGCCGAGCGTGGTGGTCCACGCCTATAATTCCAGCAACTTGGGAGGCTGAGGCAGGAGGATTGCAAGTTCAAAGCCAGCTTCGGCAAAAGCAAAGTGCTAAGCAACTCAGTGAGACCCTGTCTCTAAATAAAATACAAAATAGGGCTGAGGATGTGGCTCAGTGGTTCAGTGCCCCTGAGTTCAATCCCCAGTATCAAAAAAGAAAGAAAGGTATGGAACCTCAGATCTAGGAAATTCAGTGCGTTCCAAGAATGATGAATAACAACAGTCCTGATTTGGGAGGCTGAGGCAGGAGGATAAGAAGTTCAGGGCCAGCCTCAGCAACTTAGTGAGGCCCTAAGCAATTTAGCAAGACTGTCTGAAAATAATAAAAGGGTCTGGGGATGCAGCTCAGTGGCAAAGCATTCCTGGGTTCAGTCCCCAGTACAGAAACAAAACAACAAAATCAGTGCAAACCTACATTCCCTCTAAGATTAAAAAACAGATGATTTTAAAAGCAGCCAAACAGATGAAAAAGATTTCCTATCTAGGAATGCTGATTACTTTGTCAGATGACTTCCCAACAGACGTGGAAGCCAGAAAGTGAGTTATTTTCCAAGTGCGGAGAGAAACTAAGTTTTAAACTATAAGTCTATATCCAGTGGAAGTACTTTTCAAGAACAAGAACAAAATTAGAGATAGAAGAACAAAGTTTGGATAATTTATCACAAATCTATTTCATGTAGGGCCTTCTAAAGGATATATGTCAGGCAGAAGGAAATACCAGACGAAGGTCTGAAGTACAAGACGGAATGATGTGTAAAAATTTTGGTAAATATGTGGCTATGTTGAAACAAAGACTGGTTGTATAGAATAAGTTCTCAATTAAAGGACTGAAAAAAAATCAAGATAGGATTAAAATACTTGTCTACCAGAGCATGCAAACTTGGAGGGAATGAGTGGAATCCACCATGCCAAGTTTCTTATATCTTTCTTGGAAGGAAAGGAACAATGTTGATTGACTTTGGAGTTGTCGGGAACAGATAGTACAACTTCCAAACTGTCGAGTAGCAGCTTCCAAATGCCAGCCAGGACCCTCGGGGGTCCCTGAGCCCTGTCGACGAGGTTAGAGCTGTTTTAGTAACTCACCATGGTGATGTTTTCCCCTTTTACCCATCTCATATGAATATACAGTAAAGCCTTCTAGAGCCCGCTGGGCGTGATGACATCATCACCCTGGCAGTGAACGGAGCATGTGTTTGTGTATTTGAGTGTTTTAAATATTTCTCTATTTTTCTTTTCTTTTGTATCTTTGGATGCTTATATTTTAGTGTGAATATCATTTTTTTTCCATCTGTGGAAATAATATGGTTGATTTGGGGGTGCTTGATATACGTGGCATGTACATAGATTATGTTCTGAATTCTGAAATACATATGATCTCAAGAATTTTTTTTTAAAATTATCTATATTTAATGTTTTTTTTTTTTTGTTATTGTTTATTTTTTGTAGTGCTGGGGATGGAACCCAGGGCTTTGTACATATTAGGCAAGCACTCTACCACTGAGCTACATCCCCAACCCATATTTGGCCTTTAAAAAAAAATTTCATATATAAGTTAGATAATACAGGGTCTCTCTCTCTCTCTCTCTCTCTCTCTCTCTCTCTCTCTCTGTGTGTGTGTGTGTGTGTGTGTGTGTGTGTGTGCGTGTGTGTGACTTATTTCACTTAGTATAGTGTCTTTCAGGTTCATTCATGTTGTTATAAATGGTAGGAGCTCCCCTCTTATGACTGAATAACACTCCATGTATATATGTACCACAATTTCTTTATCCATTTGTCCATCACAGACATTTTCCATATCTTGACTATTGTGAACAGTACTACAGTGAACATAGGGGTGCAGATGTCTCTGCCAGGTGTTGATTTCATTTTCTTTGGTGTATACTCAGAAGAAGGGTTGGTGGGTCATAAAGTAGTTCTATTTTCTAATATGGAAAACATTAATAAATGTAATCCCCACGAGCAAAAGCTTCTTAATACTCTTTAGAAGTGTCCTCTGTCTATATAGTTTGAGAATTGCCAAGAAGAAAAGGATAATAGAAATAGTCAGACTTCAAAGACAATATTTGTCTAACAGCATTTCCTGAGCCTGAGGGCCACCTGGTACTAGATGATTATTTTTCATTCTAAAATAAATCAAGGTAGATTTTTTTTTAAATCTAGAGAACTGATAAACAAAGGTACCAATACTCTCTGTAGGTCTGAGAACTAGATCTGGAGGAATTACAAGACTGGGTCATGTGCACCCTTAAGACGGCAACACCTACTGATCAACAGGGATATTACAACCCAGCTCTATGATACAAGAGTAATTGCTCTACTCAGACTAAAGGACATGGAAGGGCAGATTCTGCCAGGCAGGGTGTGATGTCTTAAACAAAGCAGAAATTCTCCAGGTGCAGAAGGAAACTTGAAAAAGACAAATGACAATTACTTTTCCTGTGTACCCTCTTCCACAGTTAGATGGAAAGCTAATGATCCATCAGGAAATTCAAAGCAGAGAGTGGAATCAGAACTACCTTAAAGTTTTAAAGAAGTAAATAGTTCCAAGGATTTATAGAATCAGAGTCTCTGGTTCCAGAATCTTACAATGGTTAGATTTAAGATCTTTTGACTTGATGGTGTAAAAGTGGTCTGCTTCTAGAAATCATACTTCAAAACTTTGAGTTTATCTTTTTCCAGGTTAGTGATATGCATTGGGATACTCTCCACACTCAACTGTGGGCTGATTTAAGTGTTCTGAACATGTTTAAGGTAGGCTGAGCTAAGTGTGATGTTTGGTAAGTGTATTAAATCCATTTTCAACTTAAGATATTTTCAACGGGTTGATTGAGGTGTAACCTCATCAGAAGTCAGGGAACATCTGTAGTCCTATTTGACAATATCTGGTTCAGAATCTCTCTGCTGAGCATTTCTGCCTCACAGGAGCCATGTGAAGGCTGGACAACTGAGCTGTGCACCTCATCTGTGCAAGGGTCTGCTCCCAGCTCTTCCACTGGTTGCTGCTTCATTCTTTCCACTGCTGTCAATACCCAGGTTTGGGCCCTAATCCCTGGACTTTAGGTCTCATTCATGGCTTGTGCCTTCTTGACTTTCAGAGTGTTGGTCCAATTTCCAAAAATGTACTAAATGTAGTCCTGTTTTTCTATCTTCCTGATGTCCATTAAGACCAACCCCTTATTTGCACCTAGATTTTCGGCTTTTCCAGTCTTTTCTATTCTCTTGAATCTCATTCATGCCCCAGCATCATCAACAAGGCAGAGAGTAGAATAGAGAGAGCTATCACAAATAAACAACAACAAAACCTAACTGAAACCTTCTGCTTACATCGACCTCCGGCAGGCTCAGCCCAGGCTCCTGTCAGCCCCAAGTTTTCCACATGGTCTGTAGGAGGGTTTGTCTTCTCAACATGGGAACCAACAAGAGGAGGAAGGCTTTGTTTTGCCAAGTTGCTCTTCCTTTCCTCTCTTTAGCACCCGACCAGTGCTGAGCTGTCTCCTGGTCCCTTTATGGCTCTGTCGAAGAAGGCAGGGAGTGTCCACATCCACTGAAGAACAACATGTGGGTGAGGCCCAGGTTAGGGATGGACAAATTCTAAACAAGGCTGGGGCCAACCCGAGCCTTGTGTCCAAGCAGTGTGAAGTGATGCCAAGCGCCTCGCCCTCACCAAGGTCATGAAACTGATCTGGAAGTGGTGTTTATCCTCCTGTTAAATGACACAGTGAGGTTGAGTAAGGAGCAGCGATTTGACCGTAAATGCAGGTGAAGTTTGTTTATGCTCCAAAGGTAAAGCACCAAATGGGAGGCAGGATGGGCTGTGGCCTCCTGCTGGGTCTGGAAGCCATTCCTTAGCTCTGGAAATATTCCCTTGAGCCAGAGACCATTTCAATACCATGAGGAGGTGCCTTCACTGGGCCCTGTGTCCTGTCTGAAGATCCCCAAGGATATAAGAGACTGCAGTAGCTGTGTCAGGGCACCTCGCGGGAGTGTCCTCCTGTGCAGTTTGCTCTTGGAGTCAGGGAGATGTTTGGAAAGATCTTAGCCACCAGTGAGGCAGCCCTGGTATGAGTGTCCGCTCCTGGTGCACACCTTCCTGGCTGCCTCCTGAATTCCCATTCAGGGAAGCACTAGTCTGGGTTGTTGTTGGTTTGGCTGTCTTCCGGAGACCTGTGTCCTGGTGCCAGGGAAATTCTGACTAAGGCTCATTCGGTGGTAGCAATGGCAGCACAGACTCAGGCTTGCCAGCCCAGCATTTATGTTTATAGTTCTGCGTGCGTTTCTTTCTAGGCAAACAAGGGTCCCCTTGCTCACTCCCTACCTTTCCTGCCATTGCCTGTCTTCTCAGCCAGGTGGTAAGCCCCCCTCCCGCTGTGCACGCTTTTGTGCTCCGTAGTTGGCAGGGCTCCTCCATCATCCACACCCACTGGCAGGGTTTTGGGGAGGGGGCAGCATGTTTGTGACTTGGTTGCCTCGATGCAGGGGCTGGGTTTGGGTGGAGTGTGCCCCATGGTGGGGGCAGTGTCTGCTGAGCAGATCCATCCTTTTGGGGAAGCTGCTTTCATCACACTCAGAGGAGGCACCTCGACATGGAAAGCAGGTGAGCCCAGGATTGCCCAGCTCCTCTTTCCAGGTCCCAGTTGGGTCCCCCTTGTGCAATGTGGGGATTGCAAAGAGTCAGCTCATGTGAGTTTCCAAATGCCAACAAGAAGCAAAGGCAGGGGTAGTGCTCTGGGGTGACCCCCCAGCACATGTGATCTGCCCTGGCTTGGGTGCTGTGCTTACCATGGCATCCAGCAGTGGCAAAGGAAGAATGGCCCAGTCCCTGCTGCTCACCTGGGGAAGCCTGCACTGTGCCTGGGTGTGACCCATGTACTGCAGAGGGAGCTACAGTGATCCTGTGATTTGCTTGGAATCACCTAGATTCTGAGTGGGGACCAGGATTAAACTGTGTCTGCCTCACACCCAGCCTGGCCCACTTCTCTGTGGCATGGTCCCCAGGTTTAGGGGAAACTGTGGTGCACTTCCATCTCCCCAGCCCCAACCCCATCTGTGCTCTCGTCCACTTTTCCTCCACTGGCCTCTCAGGAGGCAGGGCAGAGGGAGTTAGGAGTCCCAGTTTATAGACCAGGAAACTGAGACCAAGTGATTTATCTGAGGTCATCAAGCTGGTAAATGGCAGAATTAAGCTTCAAGCCTTGCTCCTTTGATCATATAACTTGTATTTGTCTGCTAGGACTGCTGTAGCAAAATACCACAGACCTGGTGGTTTTGACAACAGGAAGATATTATTTCTCAGTTTCAGAAGCTGGAAGTCCAAGATCAAGGAGCCTTCAGGATTGATTCCTGGTGAGGCGTCTCTCCTGGCTTATGGACAGAGCTTCTTACTGTGTCCTCACATGACCTTTCCTCTGAGCTCTCTGGTGTCTCTTCCTCGTCTCATAAGGACACCAGCCCTATTAAATTAGGGCCTCACCCTTATGACCTCATGTAATTACTTCCCGAAGGTCCTGACTCCAAATGTAGTCACATCGTGGGTTAAGCCTTCGACATGAACTGGAAGGGTTAGGGCTTAGTGCACCTCACACCCTGTGCCCTTCCACTGCCTTCAGCCCCCTATTTGCACCAAGAGATGTAAACAGAGGAGCTGGAGAGAGGGTGCAGGAGACCAGGGATGGAAGAGCTGTGTGTATCTGTGCTGGGTTTGGGGTACAGCGTGCACTGAGGGGGAGTCTGGCCCGTTTCAGGGCAATTCTGTCTGCTGTCCACTCTGGGTCACTCTGATGAGCTGTGGCTGTTTGCCAGGAGCTGCTTTCTCTCTGCAGATGGGGCAGGAGGGGACCCTCCAGGCCCAGCTTGGGCTAGCAAGGAGCCAGGTTGATGCAGCTGACCTGGTAGCGTTTCCAAGTCTTGAATATGGAGGACTGTGGAATCCAAGCTGGGCAGCCAAGGGCAGATTGAAATGAGCACCCAGGGGTGGGGGTAGGGTCCCTCAGCAGGGGCATCTGCAGGGTGGGCCCACTGCCTATGGCAGCCAGCCTTGGCCGCTGAGGCCTAGCTTCTGGGAGGATAGCAAAGTGGGGACAGCATCTCCTATGGCAGCCCTTGGTATAAATCCACTTGCCTTTCTCATCTAGTGTCTGTCCCCTCTTCTCACACACTGGATCTGGCTGTGAAGGGAATGTGTACTGCAAGGTTTAGAGTATTTAAATTTCTGCAGTATCTGTTTCTGGAATGAGGGTGACGTTCCCAGAGCAGAAGTGTGGGTTCATGCAGCAAGTCCCACAAGGATTCCAGAGCAGATTCAGGTCCTGGGTGATGTTACTGTGGCTACCTGGTCAAGTAGGCTGGTGGGAATGCTGAGGGAGGCTGAGGGACTGGGCTCTCGGGAGCACTTCCTGTTCCCATGTTTCCTCTGTGAAGGCCACAGGGTCAGGCCCTGCCTCAAAGCAGAGTCTGTGAGCTCATGACCATTTATTGGGTGCAGAGCTTGCCTCTGTCTTCCCTGTCAGGCCCCTGGTAGGACTCTGATGGTCACTTCTCAGAATTTAGGCTGTGGCCTGGGTGGGAAAGCACCCCTCTTGCATCTCCATAGTAAAGCACTTGGAGCTAAGAGGAGATGCACTATTGCCCTCCCACCTCCCATGCCCTTATCTTCTCCTCTGCGCCTGAGCCCTGGTGCTCTGTGTCATACTCTGTTCCCAGGCCCTGTGGGGAAAGCTGGGAGCCCTGGGAACAAGTCTCCTTCCTGCCTGAGGGAGGTTCCTATGTGTTCCTGGGACTGCAGCCCCAACTGCTTCTTTGGTGGGAACAGTGGTTTCCTCTTGAGGGAGGTGCAAGTTGCTGTCCTTCCCTCCCAATGATTCCCAAGGGTAACTCTGGGACAGCAGAAGTCTCTCGGAGGGCCTCCTGGCCATGTGGGTTCCAATCTCCAAAGGTGTATCTTTGGGAGCCCCCAAATCCTGCATCTAATCCCAGCTACCCTGGGACACATGAAGACTTGTCCTGGTCTTCTGTCTGGCAGGACTGGGCCATGCTCTCTACCCTGTTTTGGTGCTAACAGCATGGAGAGGGGTTTGTGGCTCATGGCAGATGAGAATCTGGGGGTAGTGAATGGGCATGAGTGGATACCTACATGTATCTAGCTGCCCACATGGGAGACCTCATCTTCTTCATCATGATTGAAACCATCCTCTCATTCAGCAGGTGCTGACCACTACCCACCCATCTGCCCTCACATCCATCCATCTATCTACCCATCCATCCATCCACCCATCCACCTATCCATCCATCAACGCATTCATCTACCAATCCATCCAGCCATTCTTGTGACCTTCCATGTGCCAAGCCTTGCTCTTGGCACTAGGAAATGTTGCCATGAACAAGACAGGCCCTGCTCCACCCCAGTCCTAGGTTGAAGTGGGCAGAGGTAATCAAGCAATCAGCCAAGCAGGGTTCATAGGACACCTGTGTTGAGTGCCTCCAAGGAAAGGCAAGGAGTTTTGGCTCAGGGCCCACTTAGGGATTCTAAATGAAGGGTGGCTTTGCCCTCGGAAACCTGGGCACCAGCTGCAGGTTCACTTTGTGCTCTATACTCATTAGAGGACATGATACTTTAAGAAGAAATGGTCAATATTTAAAGAAAATAAATGTTAGGAAGCCGTTAGTAGCCCTGTGACAATCTGGAGTTTAACTATGTAAATAAAGCCCCAGCCTGGGATCAGACACCACCTGGGTGTCTGTGCCCTTGTGTGCCCACACACTGCCAGCCTTTCCATCCCCGTGAGCAAAGTCACTATGGTCTCAGGTCCTTGGCATGCCTTGGCAGCCTGTGCCCTTGAGGAACCCAGGACACTTGTGTCTGAATGACCTCAGGCGGCCAGAATGAGCAGTCTTACACAACTCTCACATCTTGGGAAAATAAATGTGATTCCTAACCTGTTGCCTTGAATTCCTGGAACCAGGGTGTTTATTTTATGTAGTATACCACAGAAACCGTTCTGTTGACTTCAGAACCTTCTAGCATCTAAACTGTAACTCTTAGTGAAATGTTCTCCAGTGTCGATGACCCAGAATACCCCAGGGAAGGAAGACTAGCATTCCACAGGGAGGAAACATTCTCCGCATCTCGGGTCACCATCTTGAGAACTGAATGCCTGCTTTTTGGGATTTAGAGACCTTAATTCCACCAGGGAAATCATCCTCTGTTTGCTCAGGTGCAAGGTCTGCCAAAGGAGCCAGTGACCCCTGGTACCGTATTATGCATCCAAGGGCAGACTGAGGGAAGCCTGGGGGTTCACTGGGTTTGATACCTGGGTCTCCCACTCCAGGCAAAGGAACATCCCAAACCATCCAGCGTTAGTATGTGAGACATCAGTGGGTGAATATTAATTTCCAGTTAACCCTTAGGGGCAGCCTGTGCTTAAGCTCTTCCTGGTTGGCAAGTGAAGAGGGTAGATATAGGGGATTTAGGCAAGAATGTCCTGTGGCGGCTCCTTGTAATCATGGCAGATAAATAAGTATTTACTGAGGATCTACTCTGTGCCAGACACTGTACATAAAAAGTAGGTCATTTTATTATTATATCTATTTTAGGAAAAGTATGTCTCCGAGGTGGTCATTCAGCTAGTGCATGGTTGGGTCAGGCAGAGTGTCAGTTGAGCTGCTGTAACAAAGACCCACACTAGAACTAGTTTCAATGAGGTAGATTATTTCTTCCTTAAGGAAAGTATGGGTTGGGGTCCAGGGCTCCCCTTCTGGGCGGGGCTCTGCACCTGCTTTGGTCTGGCCCAGAGACCCGTTGGCTCCCCCAACTCAACTCTGACTTTAGATCAACATATGTGCTTCCAGAATGGAAATTCAGTTACAAGTGACCTTTGGGAGGAGCTGGATGGTCAGAGCTTTTATGTCTCTTGGTGGTGGCTGCTGGAGCCATGAGTGCACCTTCCCCATTTGGTTACAGCCACATATGGGTCCAGGTTTCTCAGCTGCTGGGCCCAACTAAGGATCCTGCCTGCAAGGAGGGGTCCCTGCCTGCCCTCTGCTGAGTCCAGTGCCTACATTAGCTGACCCTGGCTCATGGAGCACAAGGTGCAGTCACTCCCTGTGCTTTCGAGAACCCAGGCCCCTGTCAGGGCCTCTTTGGAAGGCTTCCAGGTGGCCAGCTGAAAACGAGGAGACAGGGGTCGTGGTCCCTGAGAGTACATTTTCTGAGCCACGCTCCCCTTCGTGCAGGTGTTCAGAAGGAAAAATAAGTAAGGATTGGAGCTTCCAGTTTGGAATTTTTCAATCATCCGAACATTGTTCTTGGCAGGGAATAATTTAAAACAAACAGCTATTATGGGTTACATTTTTAGACCAGTTAGAAATGGGGACTCCACCACCATCGTATTCTTTGATCACCCCCATCATTTGGTTTTTCTTTTTCCCAGTTATCCGCCTTGTGCTAAGTAACCAGGGAGGGTGCCTCTTGGGATTTGCATCTGCTAAATGCCTGTTCCAGATCTCGCAGGCAAAGTGAAAAGGAGGTGCCGGGAGGGAGCTGCGCTCGGGCTACCACGGAGCTTAAGGGGTCTAGACAGCTATGAGATACGCAGACTCTGAAAAAGAAAGAAGCAAAGAAAAAGTGTGTGTTTGGGATTTGGGATGTGTCTGTTCCATATGCGTGCAGCTGAGAAAGCTTTAGTTTAAAATAAGTGATGTTTGGCAAGAAGTCGTGCTGTGTGCTGACAAATTGATTGTGTTCTTTTACTTAGACAAAAATGAAAATCCATGAGGCATTTTGCTTTCTTTCTTCTTGATGATTAAAAGCGTCTACTTGGCTCCATGCAGAGAAAGCCCTGGAAGATTTATACGAGACACCTGTGTGGTACTGATCACAGGCCTTCAGACTGGAGCGCAGCGATGCTTCATGGTATTCGAAATGCCAGGTCTCAGGAGGGCATTTGGAAAGGCCTTGGTAAGGGTCTCTGTGCCAAGCCTGGGTGGGACTGTTGAGTAGGGATCTTTAAATTTTAATAAATGACTTGCCTTTAGCCTCTCACTATTCACATCAAAGGGCTCCATTTCCTGTGAGGCAGACCATAACCTATTTCAGCCCAGGGAGAAATTTGGTAAATGCATGTTAGAGTACAGCCACCAGCTAGCCCCTGATGGTTGGGTCATTAATCTCTCCCTTTACTTGCTGGTCAAATGGTTTCGTGCTTGGCTCTGTGCTGGGTGCCGGGACTCCGGGGAACGAGACGGCCTGGTCCTTGCCTGCTGCACGGCAGGGCCGGCCCCGTTTGGACTCCTGTCCTGTTGGCTTCAGGACTCGCCTCCATGTAGGTCCCAGCACAGGAATGTGCTATGAAATGCAACTCTAACACCCCGTTAAAGCCAAGCATTTACTCCTGGACACCGGAGACTTTGAGACTCTCCCTTAAAGGAGCAACAGATTTGTTTGGACAAAAGAAGTGTAAACAGGATCCTGGTGAATAACTTTTCTCATGGGCGCTCCTGCTTTAATCAATCGTATTTTTATTGGTGATCTCATAAGTGTCTAGACTGTCCCAGGCTCCACAGGGGAGGTGCAGGGGGTGGTGGAGAGAGAATTTACAGCTTAGTTTAGAGGCAAAGCTAACTCTTGGGACAGCAGCAGAGACAGGAGGCGGCACATCAGCTGTGTGTGTGCAGAACCCATGTCTGCAGGGCTGCAGGGCTCGGGCAGAGGGGCGTCTGAGCCATTCTCCTGGCTGGCTCCACCCGGGCAGGACAGTGCCCAGTTGACAGCTAGACCTGAGTGGCCACACTTTTCTAGGCCTTATCTCTTGGAGGCTGGAGCCTCTGGACTCAGAAGGCGGAGCAGCCCAGACCCGAGGGAACAGAAGGACCCTTAGGCCATCAGGACACCCAGGTTACAGGACTGCCATCGTGTGATGTCATCTGCCTCCTGTGCTCCCAGGTCCTCGTCTGCTGTGGAACCCTAGAAGCTGAGGGATGAAGAGCAGTTGTTCTGCTGTCAGCAGGAGCTGAGATTCAACTCCAGCACTGCCTCTCGCCAGCTCCACTTCCCAGGCCTCATTTTCAAGCATCTAGAATATGGGCTGGTGCCTGTGTGTGGGGCAGTTGTGAGCCTGAGACAAGACGTGTGATGCCCATCACAGTGCCTGGCACACAGCAAGCTCCCGGTCATGCTAGCTGCTCTCTGGGTGTTATTATGATTACCAGGTGGCAGAGTGGAAGGCCACTGTCTGGTTCAGAACCTGTCTCTAAAAAAGCTCTTTCTGCCAAACTCCATAAAAAGCCATGTTTAAAAATCCATGCTGGCTTCTCTAGACCCCCAGGCCTCGCCTCCCGGCTTGTGTGGAACATGGGCAGTAGGTAGCTCTGTGGGCCAGGGAATGTGCCCCTTTTCCCTCATTAGCAACCCCACCCCCTCATGACACTAAGACCAGGCTAAACCAAGATGGAAGGAGTTGACTAGTTTGATGTTTAATCACCGAAGACCCAAGTTGGATTCCAGCAGGCCGAACCCACTGTACTCTGCTCCAAGGAACAGCAATCTGGGTGTGGTCCTGGGGCCGGCTGGGGTTACTGGAGGCTTATCTTAGAGACGACTCTCAGCACAGAATAACAGTCTCAAACACCCCGTCCTCTGCATCCCAAGAATGAGGGCCAAGGGCAGTGTCTCAAAAGACAGGCTTGGTTTCAGAGTGAGAGTGGCTTCTTGGCATAGCATTGAGCAAGAACAGGGACACTCGGAGGTAAAGTGCCTTCCCGGTGTGTGCAGCTAAGCTTGGCCAGTCCTGTGTGGGATGTGCGTCAAGAGCGGGTGGCTGGGGGCTTGGGATCTTGAGACCTCGGGACTTTTGGGAGACGCTCACTGCCCCCACCTTCCCAGGCCTTCACGTCTCGGCTGCTTTTGGCCCACACAGCTATGAGCCTCCCTAGGTCCTGGCCAGTGGCCCAGGAAGAAACGGGGCCACCTCGTCAGGGCTGGGCAGGACAGCCAGGTCTGGGCAGGACAGCCAGGTCTGCGTAGAAGCTGCTATTTGCCTTGGCCCTGGCTTGCCCTCCACTTCCTGGCCCCGCCCTCCTGTGGCTTGTGCTCTATTAGCTCATAGCTCCAGGTGAAGCCAGGCCGGCCCTGGAAGGCAAGGTGGGCCCCCGCCTCTGAGCACCCTCCCCTCCTGCTCTGTTCCCTGCAGGCCAGGGCGGCTTGCAGAGGGTGGGTAGGACCTTGTCATGTGAGGGTCACTTGAAATGCTTGAAGAGAGGCATGGAAAGGGGCAGTACCACCTCCAGGCTTCCCAGCAGACTCTGCCAGGCCCCTCTGTGCCCAGGCTTGTGGGAAATGCTGGAGGTGCAAGAGGGAGGCAGCTGGTGGGCTTAAAGACCCCAGAAGTGACAGACTCTTCTTGAGGTTCTGACGTCTCCAGTCCCACCAGCTCACAATCTGGAACCATCAAACTAGGAAGTGGCCACTTTTAAACTCCCCTTGTTTGTCAGCCTCATTTTATAAAGGGAGAAAGCAGGACCCCAGGGAGTGAGCTGTGGCCAAGGTCACACCAAGTCAGAGGTAGAGCTAGAGGCAACTTCCCGTGCCCTGGCCCAGCCCCAGGCCTGCTGTGGTTTTCAGAAAGCAGGGAGCCGGCAGAGTCCAGGTTCAGGTCACCTCGCTCTAGGGGTCCTGAGGGCCCTGGGCTCACGCGTTGCAGCTCCAAGTGCAGTAAACAGCCCTGTCCAGCCTCCTCGGCCCAGGCATCTGAAGCCCCATGAGCTGCGGGGGCCCCGTGCTGCCCTTGAACAGAAGCTACATAAGGCGCAACCCTACATCAACTGGTGCTTTAGGAGATCTTCTTTCTGGCAAACTGATCAGAAGAGGATGTCGAGGGAACGTGGGCCTGAGATTGGGAGGCATCTGGCTTCCCCCAGCCCCATCCCATTGATTCATTTGTTCTTTTGCTCATTCTTCATTCTTCATGTATGACTGCACTCCTGCTTGGGCGAGGTGCTGTTCCAGGTGTGGACACAGTGGTGAATTAGACCCCACAGTGATGCATTGCCGGATCACCTGGGAAGGATGAAAGGTCACAGATGCCTTCCCCAAGGTTGGTGCAGTTGGTCTGGGCGCCACCTGGGAGCTGCAGTTTCTAAAATGGCCCACATCTGCACACAAATCCCTTTTTAAGGAGAAAAGAGGCTATAGGAAGAATGTCCTCCTGAGCAGATGGTGTTCCTGGGATGGTAAGAGCAAGGTATACACAAGGACAGGCGTGGGCCACTGAGCAGAGGGCAGCAGTCGCCATCAGCCCAGACTGTCCCAGGCGCCTGCCATGTGGCAGGCGGCCCTAGACCTCTGGAAGGTTTCGGTTAGGCCATGCAGGGCAAAACACAGAGACCCGAGCACCTACACATGCCCAGTCCCTACACCCAGCAGGATATCCGGTGGTCACAGTCCTCTGCTTTCCAGGCTCTCCAGTGATTCTGCAGCTGTGCTTTTGAAACAGTTGCTTTCTCTGGTTTGAAAAAGTTTCAACATCCACAAAAATAGAAGCCAGCGCAGGTCACGCACCTGTGTGCTTCCTCTTTCCCCAGCATTTAAAGAACAAACCCAGATGGCCCAGGAGCCTTTTCTGCCCTGGGCTGTCAGTCCTCTTGCTGCTGATGCAGGGTCGAGGTTTGCCGCCCAGGGCACCAGGCTTTGGGTGAGAGCCCAGGGCTTCAGATCTCTCATTTAGCGATGTCAAGTAGAGATCTGGGCCTGGAACTTGGGTTCCGATTGTCCCCAGGTCTCCCCAGTGTGCCAGGCCTGTTCCAGCTGTGGCCTGTGCTATACCTGGACCCACCTGCCACGTGGCTGTGGCCATTCCCGCCATCCGCCCTACACTACTCCTCCACTCACTTGCCAGGTTCTTCATCCCATCCTCCATTCAAAATAAGGGAGAGGAGCCAGGGGCGGTAACCATGCCTGGTAATCCCAATGAGATGGGAGGATCACAAGTTCCAGGCCAGCCTGGGCAACTGGGCAAGACCCTGTCTCAAAAATAAAAAGGGCTGGGGACGGAGTTCAGTGGTAGAGCGCTACTGGGCTCAAGCCCCAGTACCACATGCACAAACACAAAGACACGGGAAAGGTCACTGCCTGACTCTGGGGTCCCTTTTGCTGCAGAGGGCCTGTGGTGATGTCACACCTCCAGCTTCTCCCCAGACTCCGAGGACACCTCTTTGACTGCACAGATCAAGCCAGAGTCCTGGAGCCTCATCAGAGAGGCCGCTGGCCTGGGCCCCACTAGCCCCCGCAGCCCACCCCTCCTCTGCCTTCTCCAGACCCATGGCAGCGCCTTCTCCCCCAAGCCTGCTGCCTAGCAGCCGGGCTCAGCCTCCCTCCAGCTCCGTGGTTTTGACATGCGGCTTGTCCAGGTGCCACCAGCCTTGTAAGACGTGGGCTTTATGTTTGGATGCAGCAGAAAGAAATAATGTGACAAGCCCAAGACATTCAGTCAAACTAGAGACCAGAATGAGGGGACAAGAGGCAGACAGGAAGATGGGGTTTGGTTTGGGTGTGTGTGTGTAACGTGCCATATGTCATTTTTATTCACATAAAAACATCTTTCTTAAAGTAATCGGAACCCACTCAGCTGTTGCTAACCAAATACCAAATGTTTCCCTTTTCCTCTCCTGTGCCTTCCAAGAGGCGGCTGGTGAGGAATTGCCCATGTCCACGATGCTATCTCGCCTTTCGAACGTCACAGAGCTTTTTCCTCAGAGCAAACACCCAGTTGTTTTTTCCAGCTCTGGCAGGGATTTTTAAGAAGGGGCTGATTGCACGTCTTCCTTTCTGCGTATTGTTTCAGCCTGGCATGTGGCAGCGTGGATGCTGTGGGCTGGCCCTGGCTACTCACATCCCCCTGCATTGCCTTGGGATCCTTCAGGAACACCCCCCACAGTCACCTGGTGTTTTAGAGAAACGAAGTGAAATAAAATAAAACGAAAGAGGCTTCCAGTTGGTCAAGAGATGGCCGCAGGGGTCACTTTGGAACCCCTCCCCTTTTACCATAAACATGTGGTTTCACTTCCAAGGGCTCCGGTGTTAGCATTTCCATTTCCTCAGGAAGCCGCATTTCGTCCCTGCTCTTATTTCTGAAATGGAACGTAGGTTTTCATTGGCCCAAGTTCAAGGAGTGCCTGGGGCGATGGTGAGCACAGTTGCAGGCAGGTCTCAGTCCTGGTCACCCTCCCCACGTGGCCAGCCTGGGCTGCTTCTTAGGCCCGCTCTGGAGAGCCTCGTGGGCGGTGGGGCTGAGCTGGGGGCTTGTGGCCACCCGAGGGAAGCCATGCTACCCCTTCTGGTGGGAAGCTCTGGTTGCCCTCCAAGCGACACATACCACAAACTCTTAATTAAGAAAGTATGTTCCCATTCCGTGTCACTGGAAAAGAATGAAAACAATGACAGCATTTATTTATCTTCACTGTCAATATCATTCCTGTTTCTGAGTCTACTGGGGGCTCTGGGTCTTGAAGGAATTGCCTGGGTTGTGAGATCTTAACCTCAGGCATGTGCTGTTTGGGACACATGCAGGCTTCTTGGCTGGGGGTGGGGGGGGTGTACTCGATGCAAGGCAGAGAAGGCCAGCAGAGCCCCGCCCTGCCCCCCCAGAACCTGGAGTCCAGTGGTCAGGGACAGTGGGGGCCTCTGCCCTTCAGTGCTGGTGGGAGGCCCTTTTCATTTTTACATCCCATCATCCTTTTGAATCTTCAGAGAAATAAAAGCCATCATTTTTGAGCCTTGCAGAGAGGAGTCAGCTCTCCAAGGGGCCGCTGATGTCAGAGCTTGTAGCGCCCTCACACGTCCTCCAGCCCCGGCTGGCGGTGGGCAGCTGGGCCGGAGGAGGTTGCCCCAGGCTCCCCCACTCAGTGGTGGCAGGTTGCCCGTGGAGCTGAATGATTCTGTTCTGTGCACCAGGGTGTCTACCGTATGGCTGGTCTCTACCCACTTGTTATCATAGTAACCCCAGCCGTGAAAACCAAAGGTGGCTGCACATTGCCCCCAGCTGAGAACCTCTGAGCCCAAGCAGAGCTGGGATTCAGAACCCAGCCTGTGCCAGCTGGTGGGGTGGGGGAGGCCTCAGCTACCTCCAGGCTGGGAGGGTGGGAGTGCTTGGTGTTTGGTGTTTCTGAGATGTTCTACTAATCAGCTGTGATCACACACCTTCCAGAAATTCCACCCGGATCCAGCTTCACAGTGGAGGCAGAGGATAAGAATTCCTTGAGAGTGCTGCTGGGGCAGGCCGTGGGGCCTCTAGTGGAGCCCTTCACTGTGTGCAAGGCCTGTAGGTTGTCATTTTGGTCTCCTAAGGTCAGAGACCTTATTATTCACACTTTGGTTCCAAGTGACTGAAACCCCAATCAAACTAGCTTCAGGAGAAAACGAAATCTGTTGGCTTATCTAGGTGAAAAGTCCAAGGGTGGATCTCTGACTTCAGGAATGGCAGTTTCCAGGCCTCAGACATCACTGGGACCCTGCTCCTCTTCATTCTCTAGCAGGTTCTGCCCACATGACCATGAGATAAGTACCAGCCCCTCCAGGATATGTGGCCCTAAGAGTTTAAGACCTCAGAGAAAGAAAACCTGGGTTTCCTCAGAGTGTTAATAAAAGGTCAGGGACAGACCTGGGTCCTGTATCTCTCTGAGGTTGGGGTTGCCTTCACCCAAAGCATTAACACGTTAGGAGGAGTGACTCTTCTATCAAAGGAACAGGAGTCAAAACCAACCTGTGTTTCCAGAGCAGCACTGCCTTTCCTGGTCTCAGAGAGCCGTGTAGGCGCGCTCCAGCCCCCTGACTGGCTGTGGCGCCCAGGGGTGTGATCACGAGACTCGTCTCATCCAGCAGATTTCAGGCTCACCTGGAAGGTGTGAGCCTAGTGAGTTACAGAAGTGACAATTCATGATGAGCTGGAAACGTCAGAAACTTGGTCCTTTCCCGTAGAGTTGGGAAAGCACTATTTTGCACCCCAGGGCGTGCTGAACCGGACTGCAGGGCCCGCCCGTGGACGCAGGTGCAGCAGGTCTAAAAGACCCCAGCCCTGCTTCTCCAGTGACTCCCGGTGATGCGGACACGGCCCTCCCTGGGGCAGTGCTGCTCTAGAAGAGCGCACAGTTTGGATTCTCTCCTGTAGTGGGGGAAACCAGCTCAGAATTCAGGGGACACGACTTCCATTTTTTTTCTTTCCCATTGGTCACAACTCTGTCAAAGTACTGTTACTTACCTAGAGTAGAATTCACCAACTTTAACCATAGAGTTAAATTACTTTTGAAAAATATGTACAGCCATATAACCACCACAGTCACCCCCAAAACATTTTTATCACCCCAAGAAGTTCCTTTATGCCTCTGTTCCCTTGTGCCCGTCCTTATCCTGTCCCCTGTAGCCACTGGGTCTGAGTTCTGTCACTACAGGTTTGCCTTTTCTAGAATTTCTGATGAGTGGAACCTAACAGTTTGTGTCTCTTCTTTGACTTGGCGTGCTGTTTCTGGGATTCATCCGCATTGTGTGTATCCATGATTCACGTTTTCTAACCAGCGAGTGGTGTTCCATTGTATCAATGGCACCCTTTGTTTTTCCATTCGCCAATGGTTGGACATTTGGGTTCTTTCCAGAGGTCCCTTGACTTTGAAGGGCCTGGGCTCCACCTGACTTGAACCTGGGCTTTCTGACTTCAGTCCTGGTTTCCTTTGTGGTTGACCACAGCCTCAGGCCACATGGATACTTCAACCCTCAGAAGCTCCTCCCTGCTCCTTCAAGGCAGCTGGGGTTCCCTGGCCCCAGGAAGGAGAAAGACTGAATCAGGACCAGGGGTCCAAGGGCCCAGGAGAGGCAGGGATCAGCATGCAAGCCCAATGTGGCTCTCCATCTGCTTTTGTAAATAAAGTTTTATTGAACACGGCCATGCCCATAGACAATTTACGTTTTGTCATGGAGGCTTTCATTGCAGTAGTTGTGACAGAGACCATAAGGCCTCTAAAGGCTAACAGGTTTACCACTAGGACTTTACAGGAATTTTTGCAGACCTTGCCATGGATCCAGGAATCCCCATGGGGTTGGACAGAAGCAGAGCTTTGGGATCCTGGTTAAAGCTGAGCTCCAAAGGTGACCTTTGCAGCAGGTCTAAAGGGGCAATTTGGGCAATGCGCAGCCATCTTTGGTTTTCACGGCTGGGGTTACTATGATAACAAGTGGGTAGAGACCAGCCATACCGTAGACACCCCCGGGGCACAGGACAGTCCCAGTCAATACAGAGTCACTCAGCTCCTGGTGGCAGTTTGACCCAAATCCCTCCAATCATTTGCCCTTATGAAGTTAGCACCCAAGAACCTCTTCAGGGTGTGAAGGGGCTTAGAGATTGTTACTCAAACTCCCCTGTGTTATAGATGAAGAAACCGAGGACTCTTAGATGACACAGAATCCACAGCAGGGCTGAGACCATCCTTGGCAATCACCCGAGGTCAGCAGCCTACTGAGAGAACAGATTGGGAGTCCCCCCTCCGCCCCCCATTGCCAGGTGAGGCGACCAGGGTAGGGCCCCTGGTCTCCTTGCGCCCTCTGTTGGTTGGCAGTGTGGCCAGCATCATACTGTACCTGGGAAAAGCAGAGAAGGAAGTGACCTGGCCCGGCCCTGTGTTGTTGCATGCGGTTAGTCTTGTTGCCAAGGAAAGTTATTTGCTGACCCCTCCCTCAACACGGCTTGCTGATGCCTGCCTTCGTGCCTCACCTCCCATCCCCAAGACACCTACCACTTTCTCTGCATTTTCCTTAAGCCACTCTGGAAGGTCTACTTGGTGGCACCCTGCACTGTTCAAGCCCTACCCCCGAGTTCAAGAAGAGAACCTTAAAATTAAAGGAGACTTCTATATTGATAAGCAAGAGACCTGGGATGAGAGTTGAATGAATTAAGGGCCCAAAAGAACAAAGAATGATTTGTGGATACTTGAGGCAGAGAACCTGGTGCTCCCTCCTCTAGGACGGCTTCTTTCTGGCTTAGAGGGAACACCAGTGAGGTCCATGGCCCACAGCAGGATTTCTATGTTCTAGCAGAGCCTGTGGGGTGTGTGTGTGTGTGTGTGTGTGTGTGTGTGTGTACAGTGAGTATACAGCACTCAGTGCCTGTGTGGACAGCACCCCAGGTTCTCCCCTCCTGAGAGAGAGATTGGGAGATGATGGCTTCTGTTTTTCTGGGCCTGTGCTTTGCAGCCCTGTAGCCACACCCGGGAGCAGGGTGGTGGTCAGCCCCTTGCAGCCTGGATTTCAGAGCATGGCCAGCTCCTGCTAAGGCAGATCAGAAAGGGTCTCCCCCAGGGACGTGCTATAGAGCTCCACATGCTTCTGACTTTCCAGAAGTAATCTGACCATCAGGTTTGCTGTTGCCACACCAAGAACTTATTTTTGGTGCCCCGCCCCCATCACCTTGATCATTCCCAAACACTGTCTCTCCCGGGGTGCATCTACTTCAACTGCAAACATTGTACTTGGGTTTGGTGCTGTTGTGGGTGCTTCCTAGGAAGACGAGCCTGTGTGCCACACAGTGATGCAGCCTGTAATGCCAGTGACTCTGGAGGCTGAGGCAGGAGGATCACAAGTTCGAGGACAGCCTGGGCAACTCTCACACAAGGGCGGGGGGATGCAGCTGAGTGGTAAAGCACCGCTGCATTCAGTTCTCAGTACATTAACAGAAGGAGAATGAGGAGGAGGTGGGGGAGAAGGATCAGGAGAAGGGGAAAGATGGAGAAGGAAAACCCATTTATTTTTAAGACTGAGAGGGGAAAAATACCAACTCTGAAAAGTTGACTACTGGGTTAGGGTTGTGGCTCGGTGGTAGAACACTTGCCTAGCGCATTTGAAGAACTAGATTTGATCCTCAGCACCACATAGAGATAAATAAACAAACTAAAAAAATATTATGTCCATCTATAACTAAAACATTTTTTAAAAGATGATTACTAATCCTTTTATTCCTTCCTGGGCTTCCGGTACGTGGCTTTCCTGCCTGGGATGCCCCGTGCTGTTGGAGAGGCACAGAACCATTGCTGACAGCTTGTGTGGGGATCACATGGTGTTTACTGTGCAAGTTTATGACAGCCTTGTTTCCATACTGACGGCCAACGCCATATGGAGAGGGAAGACTTGTGTTAGATGAACTCGGAAGGAATCACAACATGCTACGGGAAATCTCACCATTGCTTTTGGAAATGGGGCGGGGGGTTAGCTTGCTCAATTACACACGAGGTCCTGTGCTCTCCCCCTAAGAGAATAAAACTGACGTTGGTCCAGAGCAGTTGACTTTGGTTCCGTGTTTGTGCTGGGAAATCTCCTTACTGCCAAAGGCCGCGAAGGCTTGTTTTCCTCCCATTGGGGGATCGAGTGCAGTGGGAGGTGGTAGGAAGGCAGGCTGTACTGCAGGGCCTCATGCTAACAAGTGCAGGCTGCAGACCTGTCACAGGCCACCGTGACCAGGTTCCCTCCTGTGGCTGACAATGACACTCATCTAACGTGACATTTTATAACTGTCACTTGGGATCTTGTCTGCTCGCCCACACACTCCCCTGCTGCCCTTTGCAGCAGCAGCCCCCCTCCCCCCCACCCCAGGAGAACCTGGCAGGCGACAAGGCTAAATGCTCGCTGGAGTGGCTATTTGTGAACCATCTGTGCTTGGAGCGTGGCGCCTGGGCCCGTGGTTGAAGGGCAGAGTTGAGGCAGTAGTCCAACACTAGTTTGAGCCACTAAGCTACTGGAGAAGGGCCAGGGGCAGTGGGGCAGGGGCGGGGCACTTGGCAAGTGGCTCACCCCTGTTGATCAAAGCATCCACTTGAGAGAATGTGACTGTCGAGTGCCCTTTTCTGCCTACGATACTCAGAACCTGCGAGTTCCTACACAGGGTCCCTGCCCGCAGGCGGTTTACCCATGAAGGACAAGCGTGTGCCCGGTCACTGCTCTTTCCATTCCAACAGAATGGCTGAGGTGACTGGCACCTTTCTCCGCCCTGACTTTGTCCCTCTGGGTCCACAGAGTTCATGGTCACCTTGCTCCATGGGGCTGGGGCTGGAGATGAAGGTGGGGTGAGGGGCGGCCTGCCTGGCCTCTCGGGTCTCACCACTCTCCTTCTTGCCTTCAGACAGAGATTACTGCGGCCTGTGTGACAGGCAGCCCATCGGGAGGCTGCTTTTCCGGCAGTTCTGCGAAACCAGGCCTGGGCTGGAGTGCTACATTCAGTTCCTGGACTCGGTGGTAAGTCCCTGCTCCTGGGGTGGCCCCCGCGTTCTCTGTGATCAGAGATCATTTTTTTTGCTGAGAGAGAGAGAGAGAGAGCACACTCATGGTTTAGAAGGCCCAACAATAAACTCCACTGCTTAAGAAACCGGGAAGCTGGGCCATTCCCCGACACCCCTGGGGTAGTGTGGGGACTCTGGGCCCTTCCCCCACCGAGAGCCTTTGTCAAAGGCGAGGCTGAAGGCTTTGGTCACTGGCTTGGGTCAGGTTCCCCACAGAGTGTGAGCCCCTGGGCTCTGGGCTTCCACTTGGCTCCAGCCCAGGTCCCCGGGTGAGCGCTGTGGCTGGGCACCCAGACTCAGGTGGCCAGCCTCATGTTGTCTGGCTTCAGCTGCCGTCACCTATTTGTTTAACAAATGCCTTGACTGCAGGAGCTTTAAGGGCAGGGGGTGGAAATGTCACAGCCCTTGTCCAGAGAAGGCTGGCCCCTTGGCTGAACCACTTGCCCTGTGGGTCTCTGGCTGAGGCAGGAGAGGGGTGGGAGGCGAGGAATGGGTCACCTGGCACCTCCTCCTAGGGGCAGGGCCCAGGTCTGCCCTCATGCTGTCCCTGGCTGCAGCTGTCCGCTCCCCGTCTCCGTCTTGGGAGTGCCCCCAGTTTGTGTGTCTCTTCAGGGTCTTCACGTGGCTCTCTAGACCCACAGGCTAACCTGCCCACTGGACATCTCCACCAGAATCCTATAGGCACCCCTGAGGCAGCACCCCTGTCACCCAAACTGTTGGCGCTGTCTGGGACCCGCCTCCCTCCCTCTTCCCCACGGTCAAGGACCCTGTGCTTGGCTCCTGACCTCCAGGCCAGTTCCCCCCCACAGCTCGCCCCGTCCTAGTGCAGCTCTGGAGCGTCCGGCATGAGTGACCACGACGGTCCTGAACCCCAGCCGAGGGTCGGAGCACTGGGCAGTCTTAAAAGGTACCAGCGCCAGAGCCGAAGCCCAGACTAATGAATTTGGATCTCTGGGGGTGGGGCTTAGTGTTTTTATAACTTTTTATTATGGAAAATTTCAAGCTATAAAAAGTAAATGCCAGCCGAATGCGCCCTTCACCCCACTTCCACAGCGATGCGCTCAGGGCCAATTATTTGTCGCCCCACCTCCACCCTCCTCTCAGTGGCACGTTGTAGCAGGTCTCAGATACACTGTTATTTCGCCTGTGAGCTTTTCAGTATGCATCTCCAACGTCATCAGACATTAGTGGTCAAATCCCGACTTTCTTGTGCGTCTTACAAAATCATGTTTTAACTGTTGGGGGAGACCATCGGGGTAGGCCCCACACGCCGTGATTGGCAGTCTTTTTCCTGACTGTCTCCAGTCTCCCCAGTAACGGCCTCCCACCGTGATGGGTTTCTGTTCCTTCAGAGGCTCCCTCCCCCCCCCCCCCGACCCCGAGTCATTTAATAAGTTTCTCAGTATTTCTTGCAAATTGCTTAGTTGGATCTAGGAACTTGATCAGATTCAGTTTCCCTTTTCGGGATGTGCGTGTGGGGGTCAGCCGCTGTGCCTTGTGTCTCTATCTGCAGGTGGAGGTGTGGTGGGGTGTGATCATGTTGCCGGGGCTCACACAGTGTCCACACAGGGTCGTGCTGCTCAGAGCACACTCAGTGAGCCGAGCTGTGGAGCACTCCGCTTGTGTGCTTGTCTCTGGCAGTAGCCAGAAATCTCTTGGGGCTCAGATGTGACCCAGGATCCCTGAGTTCACAACACTGTACCCAATAGGTGGTTGACCAAAAGTTAGGACTTCAGCCTAGTGGGATCTGGTGACTTGCCCAGAGTCACAGACTAAGGGGCAGAGGGGCCTAGAATCCAGCCCCGAGACCTTTCCTCCACACCTGGCTGCCCTGAGGCCAGTGGGTTTCTAAGTCTGTGATGGAGTAGCTCATTGTTAAGTGGGACCCACCAGGACCCTCCTGCAAAGTGAACCTCAGCCCCCAGTGGGTCTGTCCAGTGATGCAGTGGTCTCCCCAGACTGGGTTTCTTCAAACAAGAACCAAGATCTGGAAAGGCAAGCCTCTGACTCTGTCCTCAGTCCTGCCCCAGTGGAGGGGCCAGGAGGACACTGGGTTGTCTGCGTTGTTTGAGAGCTGTCAGCCTTCATCTCTGTGGGGGTCTTTGTGGCCATCACACTAGGGGACTGCTGGCCAAGATTGCATCTAGGGCTCCTGCGTGGCCCATCTCACAGCTACCTGGCCTCTTCATAGCCCAAGAGGCCTGGCGAACCCTGGACAGCTCTTGGTCTCAGTTTCCTTTTTTGGGGGTCATAGAACATGGGGCCATTCAAGGCCTTCACTTGGCAGAACAAAAAGCCCCAGGACTAGGCTCCTCACCACTTTCTTAGCCTCTTATTCATTCATTCTGCAGACTGGTTCCAGTCCTTGGGATAAATCGGTGAATAAAATGGACCAAGCTCTCTGCCTTTGTGTCGTTGATGTTCTAGCCAGGAAGGGGACATGATAAGCCAATGATAGAGCATGTTGGAAGGTGATAGATGAGAGCAGGTGACGGGGGTGGGAGTGTGGGCACGGGGCCTGGTTGTATTATTCAGTAGGCAACATTTGGCCGAAGACGAGAAGGAGTCGGAAGAGCTGGCATGGGGTGGAAGGGCATTGCAGGCAGGGAACAGCCTGTGAAAAGGCCTGCAGATAAGAGTGTCCGTGGCTGGAGCATCGGGGGCAAGGGTACAGGAGGTGAGTGGGAAAGGCATGGATTGTCTAAGACTTGGGCCTTTGCTGAACTGTGGCTTTTACTCTGAGTCACGTGAGGAGTCACAGAGGGTCTTCAACAAAGCAGCATGCTGTGCACCTGACTTGGATGCTTAAAGGATCCCTGTTTTCCACAACGGAAACAGGCTTTGGGGGCAGAAGTGGGACCAAGGCCAGTTGCCAAGAGGCTGTTGTAGCAACGCAGGTGAGAGTGAATGGTGGCCGAGCCAGCATGGAAGTGGTTGGATTGGGGACATGTTTTGAAGGCAGAATTCCCAGTATTCCTGAAGGATTGGGGATGAGAGGACAAGTTCACTGTTCTGACCCGAGTGCCTGTAAGGAAGGATTAAGGACAGGCTGCAGTAAGGACAGACTGCAGTAAGGACAGGCTGGGGGAAGACCACGCTGGGGGCAAGAACAGGAGCTTCGCTCTCTGCCGAGCTTCCCTCTCTGCCGAGCTTCCTCGGTGCCCTGCTGAAGAGCCCTCGCAGGGGGGTGTTCAGGGCATAGGGGTGTCCAAGCCTGGAGCTGGCGAGGAAGGTCTGCGTCGGGAACAGAAACCTGGGACTGTCCGGCCCCGGCCGCTGAACTCACCCTGGAGACGGACAGGCAGTGCAGGCCAGGGACTGACGCTGGCCCAAGGGCCACTCCCCATCTGGAAAGTTGGGGCAGCTGCAGCTCTGGGACCTGTCTGGAGAGTTGATGAGGCAGAGCGGGTGAGGTTGGAATTTTCCAGCCGCGTGTTCTGCTAGCCGCTCATAGTCGGCGGAGAAGGGAAATATAAAATACCAAGGATGCCCCTTCATCCTGGCGGTGTCGTCTTCCGCGTCACTGGGCCGGTACCAAGAGCCATTTGTTGGAAAGGAAATGTGCGTCTGGTTCCCGCGTTAAGGCATCGAGCGCCCTTTGCATACATCTCAACCAAGTCGCTGCTGATTGTCCCTTCTGCACTTTTCTCTGTGTCCCTGGGAAATAGCGAGGTCATTTCATCGCCTGACTTGACGTCAAATGACCGGCCTTTGGACGCTCCTTTTACGCACGAAGACTTTATTGAGTTTTCCAGGGCTGGCGTGACTTCTTGTCTGAAATCCGTTTTTTCTTCCATCCTGCCTGGAGCTCAGAGGAGGGAGGGGGTGGCAGTGCCCTTGGTGTGCTGTGGTACCACCCCAGCGCTCCTTGGCTCAGCCAGTGCCAGCTGCACCATTCCCACCTCACTCTTGAATGTCCCCCAAGTGGAGCTGATTAAGACCAACCCATCCTCGGGCTCTGACGTAGCCCCCAGCATGGATTCTCCCCTGCCCCATCTCGTTGGCTACGTTTCTCAAGTCAAGCAGAAGGCTGTGGCCATTTGTACACGAGGTCGAGGTGGCTTTCCGGGAGCAGAACGGTTAGGGCGTCTTTCTGGAAGCTGCAGGGAATTCAGCCTGCTTCTGGGCCTCAAGGGGCTTCAGTTTCCCCCCACAGAGAAGCAGAGGGAACAATCTCTGGATGGCAAAGAGGGTTTGGCCCCTGATCAGCAGGAGAGGGACTCGGGCTAATGGGAACCCACGGGCCAAGAGGGTCTTGCCTGGGTGTGTTCGAGATGGAGGGTCTGCTCTCTGACCTGCTCTCTGGGATCTTGACCACATATTGGCTCATTTGAAACCCTCCTGTCCTCACACTTGAGTGTGATCTGAAGTTCTCAGTTCTCTTAGGAGGTGAGGGAGGGTTGGTGGATACTGAGCCGGATTCACTTGGCACAACTCATCAGATGTCTCCCCTGGGCCAAGCTCTGTCCCCATTGGAGGCTGCACAGTGAACGGGGACAGGCAGGTTCTTGACCTCTCAGGGCTTAACTTTCTGGTTAAATGAAAAATGGAGAAATAAATAAATGATGAATCATTTTAAATGAAGTAACAACAGCTATGAGTTGGAATACCTGTTGAGTGTTAGTTATCACATTGCAGCGGCTCAAAACGCAACAGCAATTTATTATCCCACAGTTTTGGTGGTTTGGGAAGTTGGGGATGGTTAGCCCGGTGCTCTTGGCTTGCGGACTCTTGAAGGGTAGCATCAGGTGGCTCGACTGCAACTGGAGGATCTGCTCTCCGGCTTGCTCACGTGGACTGGCAAGTAGGTGCTGGCTGTGGGCAGGAGGCCTCTGCTGTTCCCCTGGTGGCCCTCTCCGTGGGATTGCACGGGGTCCTTACACCATGGCTGGCTCCCTGCAGAGTCAGCGATCCAAGGGAACAGAGCACAGTTAGGGGGTGACGTCGTCCATGGCCCGTCATTTCAGCTTTCACAGCCATTCCCCCAGGTCACACTCATCAGACCTCGTGGGTCTTGAAGTGTCTTCTCCAGAGCATGGGTGGCAGGAGGCCAGGGTCACTGAGGGCCATTTGGGAGGATGGGGCTACAGTTATGAGGTTACAATAAATGAAATCTCCCATCAGGAAATGGTAAGTAGTCCTTCCAAGCCATTCATTGATCACAGGCCACCAGCAGCTGTCACCTGGCTTTCAATGTACTGGGTTAACTGCAGCATTATTTCAAGTGATCTGCCCTGCCGCGCCAGGGGAACTGTGGACTCTGGTTCTTACTTAGGGGCCACGTCCAGTATTTGTCTGTCTTTTCTATCATTGCTTTGATCCTCCCAAAGGGAGAGGCTCAGAGGGGAGAGAATTCCTCAGATTCACATAGAGACTCTCAGAACTGTTAGTAAAGCCAGACCCTGGTACAGGGTCATCTTGAGAAAATGGATCATCCAGTGGAAGTCTTCAGCCTTGTCCAGCCTTCTGTGTGGCCTCTCAGACCTGAGACCCCTAGTCCCAAATTATGTGGCTGCCCTAGAAGTGACATCACCCAAACTACAGTGGGTTGGAGAAGACCGAGCCAAACTGAGCCAACAGATCCTTTCTCTGGAACTGACAGGCTTGAGGGGAGTCCTCTGGTAGGGAAGACCTAAACGGGCTCCTGGCAACAGCTGACCACCATGTTTCCTGCCATGACTACCATGAGGGGACAGCCAGTCCACTCTAAGGAAGCTTAAAGCCCCATCACCCCCACAAATGAGCTAGTGGGTCCAGAAGGACTCACATCCCTGGGCCCAGCTGCATTCCTTCTCCTTAGTTTGGTTTTTCAACTCGTCCTTGGGTCCGGGGAGCCAAGAGATGACAGTTTTGCCTGAACCAGGTTAGGTTGGGCTCTTTTCACTGACACCCAGAAGAGTCACAGGAAAAGCCCAAACCCCGTGGTGGCGGGATGAGTCTTGGTTGTGAGCGAGGACAGGGAAGTGCTCTGGGGAACAGAACAGAACAGGCTAGGCAGGACTGAGCTCAGGAGGAGGATGGGGCAGACAGGAGGCGCTAGCACAGCCCCTGTGCCTGGGGACCGACAGCTTCTCGCCTCCTCCAAAGAGGTGCAGTGCCTGTCTCCAGCCAGGACCTGGTTCACAAGCTGGGAACCGTGGGACTGTCAGGAAGACCTGGGTCACCTTGGGGCCACTTCTGCCATTCTCAGTTTCTACCCGGTGTGGACAGGGATCTGCTCTTCCCTTCCTTCTCTGGTCCCATCCCATCTGTGGCCCTGCGGTGGGCCAGTGACTCCCGCTGACCCAACCCAAGAGGGCTGCTCAGCCGGAAGCCATAGATCAGAGGACAGCTGCCTAGGTAGGCACAGCTTTGGGGCTGTCCAGACCCATCAGACCCTTGGCCTCTGGAGGACTCCCTTTCCTGCCGTGCCTCTGCATTCTAGCTGGGAGGCAGAGAGGAAGCAAGATCAGTGTCCACCCACCTTGAACCTGCCAGTCAGGTCCCGGCAGAAAACAGGTGCCCACGGGTACGTGAGTGCAAGAGTTTGGCAAGGGTGGTTTATGGAGTGCTCTCGGAGTAGGAAATCAGTGGCAGCTGATGCCCTGCTACTTCTCCACCTGCAGGGATAAGAGAAGGGACCAACACAGAAGAGGCAGACCTGCAGGAGCTGGGTCTCAGAAGAGGGATACTGGGACCTGCGGTGCTAGGCAGGGAAGGGACAGAAAACTGCCCAGTGTCACTCTGGGTAGGAAGGGGTGGGGCTCAGAGTGGCTGTGACAGTCAGCACAGACAGCACACTGGGGCCAGCGTGGGTGGACCCATGGGGAGCCATGCTGCTGACCAGGCACGTCACTGCCCCTGCCTCTCAGACACTGGAAAAGCTGACCACACCGACAGTTACAGAAGCCCGGGTGGCGAGACCTCAAGGCATCTCTGACTTCATCTTCCTGCCGAGGCAGGAGAGGGTCTCCGGGGAGTAGGAGGGGCACCAGGCCAGTCAGGGCCAAGCAGCATCCCGCGGCAGCTTCTGCTCTTTAAAGCAGTGTGGCTCCTTTGGCCGCATGGCAAGTCCCCACCACCAGGACCTGTTTTCTGTTGTGTTCTCTGAGATGGATGATGCAGTAAGCGCTGATCGTGGGTGGAATGCCGGGTGGTGGTCTGCGCTGCCCACGGACTCCGCGCTCTGGCAGGCAGAGACCCATGAGTAGTCCTGCGTGCCCCAAGCTCAGGGGAGCCCTTCTCTCCTTGCATCGGGGCAGCACCTGCTCCCTAAGGCCATCCGTCCATGTGTCAGCACGAGTCACAGCCCACGAAAGTCCACTGTGCCCTACCATGGTTGGCACGTGCAGTGTATCTGAGGAGAGTTGCCCTCCGAGGGCTTTGAGCTCTGGGCAGAGGCAGGGAGTCAGATGGGCAGGACAGCAAGAGGAGTATGGGCATCCCTCTTTGGGGAGGGACAAGGCCAGCCTCCTGCTCTGGTGGGAAGGGCCTCTGGTGCAGATGGGGTTTGGCAACGGTCCTCGCGTTGGATCTACCTCTTTCTTTGAAGGCCTCCTTGGCTGCTGTTTCCTGAGCCAGATCTGATGCTAAAGTTCTGGCATCACAAGCTCTTACTTGGTCTCAGCCTCATGTCGTGGGATCTGCCTTGAGCTCAGCCCATCCAGCTCAGCTGCTAGGGGCCTTCTCTCTGTAGGTGGCCTCTCAGGACTTGACCCCCACGAGCCCCGGACCCCCTGGGGGTCACTGTGAAGATGTGGCCTGTTGCTCCAGGTGACTTGATCAGTGTGGAAACCTCAGGGGGAGGCCTTCTGCCGGTTCCTGCTTCCCAACACTAATGCTCAGATGGTGGTAGTCCGACGTGGACTCCTCAAAGAAAGGTCTTTTGATCCTGGGCTGGAGAGGTCTGTCCCCGTGTGTTCCCGGCTGCCTCCCTGCGGAGCCATGAGCCCATCTGGCCTCCACTGGGAGGTGGCTGACCTGAAAGTGACGTTATTGTTTTCTTAGCGTGGGTTTCAGTACCCAGAGTAATAACATTTTCAGCTGGTTATTGAGGCTGATCAGTGAGCCCAGGCCTCCATTGGGTTAAATAGAACCGCCTCCACAGAAGCATTTTGGAGCAGTGCGAATCCAGTGTTCTGGGTGGGGTAGAGGTACCCTAAGCCATGGTTGGCCACTTGCCAGGAGCCTGGGCCTACAAAGCAACCTGGCTATGTTCCCACATGCCTGGCCACGAGGCTGGACATTCAGGGGCAGCAGGACACTGGTGCTTCTCTGCTGTCCCTAGAGAAGGGCAGTCAGTAACTGCAGAACGCTCGGCCCTTCAGACAGGAAGGAATTGCTTAGCAGCTCTGTTGGGTTTGAACCAGTTGTTTGGCCTCTTGGCCCCTCAGTGTCTCTGCCATCAATTAGGAAGAGTCATGCTGGTTGTCAGTACTACATGTGTGTGTCCGTGTGTGTGTGTGTGTGTGTGTGTGCAGGCACATGAGCATAGAGAAAGATACAGGAAAGAGTCAAGAGGAAGAGCCACCTTCTCTCCATTAAACATCCCAAGAAGTCACCACTCAGATCAAATCATCAGGAAAGCCTCTGTCTCTCATAATCATCTTGATGGAGAGGAGGTGTGGCCCTGGAGAGAGGCTGTGACTGGATGGTTCAGTAGGAGTGAGGGGACAGCAGGCAGGGCCTCCCCTCCCCTGCTGGTGCTGGCTGTGTGACCTGGGGCAAGTCCTTTGCTTCTCTGAGCCTTCGTGCCCAGCCCTGTAAAATGAGGGGTTGGATTCCTCTGGAACCACCATCCACAGTCCTAGGGTGCAAATGGTTGTAGGGTTTGCATTTCTCATTGGGGACTGGGGACCCTTGGCTCTCTCAGAATGGGAGTGGGCCTGGATCCCCCTGGACCTTCCAAGTGCCACCTTCCCTTTCCCTTTGTCCAGGAGTGTCCCTGGCTGGCCTGGGAGAAGTTGGACCCTGGGCCCTGAACTGTGAGGTTGCCTTGAACCTCATACAGGTGCCACAGGTGCCAGACCCCTCTGCACTTGAGACAGTGGAGCACACTGTCCAGGCACGTGACTCATGAGGTCTGAGTGACCTGGGGCAGCCTTTCTGTGGACTCCAGTTGGGTGGCCCATTGTTGTCCAGGGGTTGCCTTTGATTCATCTGAATTGGTGCTCCTCAACCCCAGCTTCCAAATGCTGCCCTCCTGGCCACCAGAGGGTCTGTCCTGCTGCTCTGGGTCCCAGTGTTTGTCCATCTCTGGTGGGCAGCCTGCATGGAGAGTGCTGCTCTTACAACCAGCATCCTGGGAGAGTGTGGAGAAATTTGGACTAGACATTGGGCTGCTCGACCAGGTCTGCCCTGCTCTCTGGACCTCAGTTTCCTGCCCTGTAGAAGAAGATTGGTCAGTGGCCTCCGGGGGTCTTCTCCGGGGCTCCAAGATTCTCTAACTAAAGGAGCTCACGAGCAAATCTGTTACCTTTTTCTCCTTCTGTTTCAGGCAGAATACGAAGTTACACCAGATGAAAAGCTGGGAGAGAAAGGGAAGGAAATTATGACCAAGTACCTCACCCCAAAGGTAAGAGGCCTCCAGACCCTGCAGCAGGAGGAACCGGAGGCCCCCTCCAGGAAACGGGCCCCAGGTCCCTGCCAGGCCACTTGGGGGCACCATGAAGTGCAGGGCCAGGGGCTTCCATTGTCTCCAGAGAGCTGGGTTCTCGTCCTTAACCAGAGAGCACCCCCAGCCCAGCAGCAAGAGGTGGGGGTCCAGGCCAGGCTGTGTCAGGGAGGAAGCCTGCTCACTGGGTGAGTCCCTTCTGTGGGTCCTCCCGCTGCCTACACTGTGTGTTTGGGGCAGGAGGGGAAGAGCCCTGGCTGAACTGGAAGTGCCTGGAAGAAAAGGCTCACCAGGGGCAGCTCGGAGAGGTCAGAGAGGGCCAGGAGGGATCCAGAAGGCAAGCACAGCCCCAGGTCTGGACGGTCACAGGGCACACAGGAGAATGCGGAGAGTTCCGAGTGTGTTCTGGAGATGATGGAGGGTGAGGGGCCACCCTCTCCCCACCTTAGTGCCCATTGGATGGTTGAAGGAGCCAGGTGGAGGCACCCCTCGGGTCCTGGCAAACTGGGTTCTCTGGGACCTGCCACCTTCGACCCGCATGACGGAGAAGTCTGTTCTTGGCCCATTTAGTGTTCTGCTCATTTTCCCTCACTGGGCCTCAGTTTCCCTTCTTAAAAAGTCGCGCCCCTGCCAAACCCGCCTCGTGAGGCAGTGACAGCCAGGGACAAGACCTGCCTGTGAACAGCTCTGGGCGTTCCCAGGGCCCACAGTGGCTTCCTCCTGCTCAGGGCCCTGATGTCATGGGCACCAGCCCCTCAGAGGGTGGTCCTCTGGGAAGCCACCCAGGCTCCTGGTGGACCGAGGCTGGCACAGCCCACAGGACCAGGACCTGTCCCGGGAATGCAGTAGGTAGTGGCTGTCTCGCTTCCCTCATGAGCCAGGCTCACGCCCAGCAGTGCGGCTCCCGTCGGGCCCTGCTGCTCACTGGCCTACTGAAGGCCACCGCACACGTGTGCACACAGTGGCTGTCAGTCTCTCTGTCATAATCATACCCTTCTCCCTCTGGGAGCTGTGCACACCCCAGTCCTTTCGCAAAGTTTGGATGTGACAGGATTAATGTTTGTGAAATGCTTCAGACTCAGAACAGGCCCAGCTCACTCCGGCCGAGACATGGCCCTGGGCAGATGTGGCTGCCTGCTCCTTCTGCTGGGCCACTGGGCAGCGTTGCCTTGCCCCCTTCCACACACAGGCCTGTTGGAGTCTGTGAGGGTCCCAGGTGTAGGAGGTCAGGAGAAGTCATTCTGAGCGGGGGTCCTGCTCACCCACAATTGCAGCCAGTGACTTATCCATGGGGCTGCAGGGAGGTGCATGTTTGGTCTCTTGGTCACCACTGAAAACACTGTGAACACTATAAAAAGGGACCCAAGTCCAGAGGAGGTGCCACCCTGAGGGCAGGAAGTGCCCCAGAAGGATGAGAAGAATAGTAGCTCCCTGGCTACTATGAAGGGGTCAGGCACCTCCGAGATGGTACTGCTGGTGGTGCCAGTGTCCTTGTCCCGTTCACAAGGCTGCCAGGCCCCAGAGAGGTGAGTCACTTGCTAGGCTGCGTCTTCACCTGCCCTCTGCCAGATGCCTTCTTGCTGCGGCTCTGCTGGGCCGTTCCAGCTCTCCTTCCATACCTTCTTTGAGGCTGTGTCCCCAGAAACAGTGATGACTAACAGGGGCTGAGGACCTGCTGTCCGAGTCCCTGCAGTCGCTGCAGACGCTCCTCTTACTGCTGAGGATGAGGCTGCTCCACAGAGCTGTCACCTGCCAGGTCACAGCTAGTGGCAGAGCCAGACTTGTACCCACCTCTGGGTGATGCTGGGACCCCAGGCCTTTCCCCTGGGGTGTGCAGCTTCCTGCCATCTGGTGGGGTGGGGTGCTCCCTCCACCCAGCCTTGCCTGACTGTGCTCCCCTTGTGCAGCTGGAGTAGACGCTGGCAGCCTGTCCAAGGGCAGGACGTGGGCAGGCGCCAGGGCTTCCCTCTCGCCCTCCTGGCCCACCTCATCCAAAGGCCTCTGCCAGCAGACCCTGATCTGGGCCCTCCAGCCCTCCCTACCTCTGCTCAGAGCAGCCTCGACTCCTGGAGGCATGGGGCCCAGACGCCCCATCAGCTCAGATGGTCTTACAAGTGCCTCTGTGCCTGCCAACATTTTTCCTTAAGTACTCCTCAATTTTTGAAATTTAAACCACACCATCTGTTACAGCCCAGGGGCCTGGGGAGGCCATCTCTTGGGTCGACTGCTTTTCTTCAATAAATTCTGCACTGTGCCCCCAGCCTTCCACAAGGAGCTCAAGAGCCCACTTTACTTCTCAGGGCTGCAGAAGCCCCAGGTGCCGGAGCAAGGGACCCAGTGAGGAGCTGAGCTGGTGGCTCATACCCCTGTCAACCCCCAAAGCCACTGTCCCCCAAATCCAGATGATCCTTGCCTGGGGGCCTTCCTAAGATTCAGCTCACATGTCAGCTCCAGGCAGCGTTTTCAGATGTAGCTGTAGGACACTGACCAGAGGCCCTGGGGTCAGCACAGTGTGGGCCGCCATCTCACGAGCACATCGAAAGCTCGAGAAGTCCTGCTCTGAGGAAAACTACTTATGCTAACAAAGCATTTCCCAAACTTATTTGACCACAAAACTCCCCCCACCCCCCACCCACCCCCTCAGCATTCTGCTGGACACCCCAGGGCTGCGGAAGTCTTCTCGGGGCCTTTGTGACCATACCTCCTCTGGCTCCTACTTCCTTTTTCTTGTGGTCACTCCTACAGCCCCCCCACATCACCCAACTGTTTTTTTTTTTTTTTTTTTTTTTTGGTCCTGGGGATTGATCCCAGGGGTGCTTTATGCTGAGCCATGTCCCCAGTGCTTTTCATTTTTGAGAAAAGGTCTTGCCAAGTTGCTGAGGCTGGCCTTGAACATGTCATCTTCCTGCCTCAGCCTCCTGAGTCACAGAGGTACAGGCCTGCACCACCACACCTGGCTCTCAGTCTCCTCTTGATATCCACGTCTTCCTGGTCTTTGTCCAGGAAGACAAAGGACCTGGGTCTTTGTCACTTCTGTTTCTGTGTCTGCCTTGCCCAGACCCCTCCAATGCACAGGGCTCTTCTGTCTCCAGTCAAAATCCATCCTTCCGACCTGGTGGTCTCTGAGCACATGCTCCTTGTGTTCCTTGTTCCAAGGTGGGGGTTCTGAGCAGCCCACCTTACAGAAAAGGGACAAACATAAACAGATCAGTTGAATGCAGTGTGACTGGAGTAGTGCTCTGTGCTGGGAGGGGGGTCCTGAGAAGCCACCCCTACCCCAGCCTGGGCAAGCCAGCAGAGGCCCCTGGGAGATGAAGATGCTGTTGTGGATTTGAAAGAAGGCAGCAGAGGAAACCAGGTACAAAAGGAGGGAAAGAACCTTTCAGAAGCAAAGGCAGAGAGCAGTGGTCTCGACTTGGCCCCAGAGGACGTGTGGTAATGTCTCGGGACATTGGAGTTGCTGTTCGGGGAGGTATTACTAGCATCAAACAGGTGCAGCCAGGGTTACTTTTGTGCATCCTGCACACACCCGCAGCCCCCATCTCGAAGAATGGGGCCACGGCGGATCAGCCACAGCACAAGGCCGAGCGCCCTTGGTGCAGAGTAGTTCAGGGTGCGGATGGTCACGGGGGTAGGAGCGAAAGGTAGGGGTGGTCCTCGGGGCTGCAGGGCTCAGGAAACCATGCTGAAGAGGTTGACGTCAGGAGGTTGACCAAGGCCTTGAATGTCATTGTGTCTTATGACAGTGCCTCTGGCCACATGGAGGAGTATGAGGGGAGGCAGAAGGACAGGAAGCAGAGGCCATCTGGGAGTTGCTGCAGGAGCCATGAGGGGGCCAGAGGAGCAGTGGGGGTAGGGCTTCGAGAATGTTAAGAGAAAAGTGACAGCCAGGTATGGGCCTGAAGGAACTGCAGATGACCTCCTGGTTTGTCTTGAGTCTCTGAGTGGGTGGTGACCCCAGGCAAGGAGCACAGGATAGGGTCATTGCTGCAGAGGCGGGTTATCAGTCCATTAGCAGAGATGATTATCTGCTTGCGTTCCCTGCTGGGCATCTTCCCAGAGCAAGTTGGTTCAGGTAGAACTGGGAAGCCCTGGGAAGCTTCCCTTCAGGGCACTCACCTCTCCTGCCTCATGTCTCTGGGGAACTGGCTCCTGTCCCTCAATAACTGACACTGAGTATTTGCCAGAAGCCAGGATGGAAAGTCCCTGCTCCAAGGAGATGCTCACGCCTGGAGCCACAGTCCCCTCCCTGTGGCAGGGCACTCTGCAAAGCCTTGCTCAAACTTCCATCTCCAGAGGCAAAGCCCACTCCTTGGACGCTGCCCCAAATCCTGCAGCAGTTGCCCACACAAGGCCAGCTCTGCTCTGGTGGCCATTATAGGACATGAGGCAGGGGTGGGCTTTGGGACTGGCTGAAAAACGAAGGATCTGACTGAGAGGCAGCAGATGGATGCAACCTCTTTTAGCAGCACAGCCTCAGGAAGGTCACTGAGCTTCTTGGTCCTCTTCTGTGAGCGGGCGGGGTGGTCGTGCCACAGGACAACCGGCGAGAGCAACACGCTGCTGGTGCATCCTAGACACCTGGCTGGGGTCCTCTGCCTTCCCCTTTCTTCTTTGAGCTTTCAAAATCAGGCTGTTGAGTGAGGAAATTATCAGACGTGCAACTCCCAGCTATGGAGCTGAGAGGCCAGGGAGGGTCTGGAGGCCCCAGCCACAGAGGGCGCCAAGACAAGGCTGGACTCATTAACATGCAAATGATTAATGCAAGCTGCCACAACAAACCGACCCCAAATCTCAGGGGCCTCGAACAACAAAGGTTTCTTTCTTTCTCACGCATAATCCGATTGGGTCATATCTCTCTCGGGAGCTTCTCCATGGGTGATGCAGGGATCCTGACCACTTTTGTGGCTCCTCCATCTTGAATGTGTTGTCTCATGGCCACCGCCCAAGAGGAAGGGAGGGATGAAGGAGGCACAGGAGCTTTTAACTGCCTTGACCTCTGAAGGTCAAGAGGAAGGCCGGGGAATGCAGAGACTTCTGGAAAACCAGGTGAATGCACCAGGAAAGCCTTCTCACCCTCAAACCCCAAGCTGAAAACTGTTGGTGTGGTGCTGGGTGGACGGGCTGGTTCCCAGGCTCCTCAGCCCAGAGGCACTGGCCAGAGAATCCCACAGTCAACCAGATGTGCGTGCTGGGCTCTTGGGGATCTGGACTAGAAGTGATGGTGGTGGCAGAGAAGGAAGGGTCACCCTAATTGGGGATGCACCAGCAAATATTCCTAATTCTAATAATAAGTAATAGTAAGTAACCATGGAAACAGTATTGTATATCACCTAAGCACTACCGACTTTATTTTTTAAAATACCAGCTTTATCAAGATCTAATTCATATGTCATAAATTCACCTTTTCAAAATCTACAATTCTGTGGTTTTAAAAATATTCGGTCATGCAACCATTACCCCTACCTTTTTTTTTTTTTCATACTGTGATTGAACCCAGGGCATTTAACCACTCAGCCACACATCCCCATCCGTTTTACATTTTTATTTAGAGACAGGGTCTCGCTAAGTTGCTGAGGCTGGCTTTGAATCACAATCTTTCTGCCTCAGCTCCCCAAGCCTCTGGGATTATAGGTGTGTACCACTGCGCCCAGATACCACTGCCTATCCTAGACATTTACCACCCTCCTTTGTCCATTCCTGTTAGCAGTTCTTGCCCTATCCCCTTTCTCTCAGGCCCTGACAACCACTCACTGTTCATCACTAGGCTGATTTTGGACATTTCACATAAATAGAGTGTCATATAATATGTGACCTTCTGTGTCGGCTTCTTCAGCCACAGAGTGTTCATCCGTGCTGTAGCGTGCATTAGTATTTCATTCCCTTTTACGACCAAGCAATATTGCGTTGGTGGACACTCCACATTTCATTTATCTTCTCATCAGTTCATGGACACAGGCAGTTTCTGCTTTGAGGCTGTTATGAATTATGCTAGCAGGAGCATTCATGTGGGAGTTATGTACAGACACCTGTCCTCACCACTCTTGGCTACAGACAGGTGAGCAATTGCTGGGTCAAATGGTAACTGTACGTGTAATCATTGGAGGAACTGCTAGACCTTGGGCCGTGGTTTTGACCACTGTCATTCCCAGCAGCAGCGCCCGAGGCTTCCAGTTTCTTCACTTCTCATCACTTGTTATTTTTTTTTACTTTATCCATCTTGTTGTGTATGAAGTAATATCTTGACATGATTTTTTTTTTTTTTTTTTGGAACCAGGGGTTGAACCCAGGGGCACTTTACCACCGAGCCACATTCCCAGCCCTTTTTGTATTTTTATTTAGAGACTGAAAACTTAGGGCCTCGTTAAGTTGCCGAGGCTGGCTTTCAACTTGTGGTCCTCCTGCCTCAGCCTCCTGAGCTGCTGGGATTACGGGCAAGCAGCACCACGCCCAGCCTCTTGACATGATTTTGATTTGAGTTTTCCTAGTGACTAATAACGTCACATATCTTTCCACATGCTTATTGACTATTTGTGTATCTTCTTTAAAAAATGTCTGTGTTCAAATCCTCAGCCTGTTTTAAACTTGAGTTGCTTGTCCTTTTAGTGTTGAGTTGCGAGAGTTCCTCGTATGTTCTGCTTGCAGGTCTCAAACACACAATTTGCAAATATTTCTCCCAGTCTATGGGTTGTCGTCTCAGTTTCTTTTTTTTTTTTTTTTTAGTTGTTGATGGACCTTGATTTTATTTATTTGTATGTGGTGCTGAGAATTGAACCCAGTGCCTCACACATGCTAGGCAAGTGCTCTACCTCTGAGCCACAACCCCAGCCCTCGTTTCAGTTTCTTGATGGTGCTCTTTGAAGCATAACGGTTTTTAACTTTGACTTCATTTTTGTTCGTTGTTTTTAAAGTATTTGTTTTGCTTTGTTTTATCTATTTTTGTATGCAGTCCTCTTTTCCTTGGGGGACAGGGCCTGTTTAGGGACAAAGGAAACAAATCCTCTTGCCCCATGAACCATTCTTCCTCTGGAGAACCAAACCCTGTTGCCCATTAGAAAGGTCAGGGCTGGGCCTGGTCCTTCAGACATCCCACCCCTCATCCCGCTGACTTGACAATACTCTTCAGCCGTTGAGCCCCCCGAGTCCAGCCCAGCTCTGGTTTCTCACAGACCTGCTTGTGGACCTTCCCAGCAGCTCCCTAAGGTGCGTGTTATTGTGCCCATTTTACAGACCAGACAGCTGAGGGTTGGGAAGAGAAGGGTTGGTCCAGAATGGCAGAGCCCCTGAGTGACCCACCTCAGCAGTGCCCACTGTGGGACATTTTGCTGTGGTTCATTTGAATTGGGCCAATGAGCCACCATGCCAGGTCCCCATCAGTGAAACCCTGATGATCAAGGCCTGGAAGATGGTTCCCAGTTTGGATGTGATTTTACGAGGAAGTAGCAGTGGATTCCAAAGGCATCTCAAACCTAGTAGATGGTTCCAAAGAAAGGCTTTGTGGGGTTCTTCCTGGGCACCAGGGCGGGCAGAGGGTAGGGACAGGTTCCTGGCGTGTACTGCCAACACGCTCCTCTGTGCAAGGCGGGGACTGCCCAGCACAGGCGGCTCCCGGAGAACTTTGCTGGCCAAAGGTCTACAGGCAAAGTATTGTTTCTTGGTCCCCCCGTAGACATAGGGCTGACTCCTTGTTTTTATGTACGATGACTGGGTAAGTCTGGGAAGTTTGTCTCGGTGACGGGGGAGATTACCCATCAAGCCCTCTTTTCTGCACAAAGGAAATTTATTCCTGGTGCTTGTGTGTCTCTCAATAAAAACATCCATCTTTTAAAGCTCTCCAGAAAAAAAGAAGTAATTGTTCTAAGTTTGCCTTTTCTCTGCCTCCCCTCATCCCCACCCTGGCTCACTGAACCCACCAACTCCGTGGCCCCTCCACCCTGCATACTCCAGCCCCTGGACGAGCAAGCCCAAGCAGGCCGGTACTTAGCACCTTGGCCTCTGGGACAGCCAGCCTTACTTCCTATCCTCAGGACCAGGTCGAATCCAAGTCCTTCCAGTTTCCAGCTACGTACCCTTGGACCCTCAGTTTCCTCATCTGAGTACGGGTTGATAAAAATAATGGCACTAGTATGGGCTCCTGACTGTCAATCATTCTTATAGCACCTTCAGGGCTTTTACCCTACTTACCAACCATGCTTGTAATTATCTACATAACATTTTTCTTTAAATCAACTCATGTTTCAACTTAAACAAGTTTTAAAAGGAAATCTTGTTTCAGAAACGTACCTGCAAAACCAGTATTAATTTGTGATACATTAAGATAGCTGGGGGCTGGGGATGTGGCTCAGGGCTGGGGATGTGGCTCAAGTGGTGGTGTGCTCGCCTGGCGTGCGAGCCGCCCGGGTTCAATCCTCGGCACCTCATACAAACAGGGATGTTGTGTCCACCGATAACTAAAAAATAAATATTAAAAAATTCTCTCTCTTTCTCTCTCTCTCTCTCTTTCTCAAAAAAAAAAAAGATTTAAAAAAAAAAAAGATAGTTGGAAAAATTGGCATTAAATCCAAGCTAGATCCTTTTGCCTGCCTGAGGCTCTGGGCTATAGGCCTGCGTTCTGGTGGTTTTGAAGATTAGGAATGTCAGAGATTGGTAATAAGATAGTAGCACCACGCTGAGACTTCATCTTGATGATCAGATGCTTGAAGGAGAATTGAAAAGAATAAGCTTTTCCCTGACTGAGCCAATATTATTTAATAGTGTCGCTGAAGCTCCTAAGGCACACATTGCCCCTGGAAATGCTTGTCCAGCTCTCTGCTTCCAGTAATGAAGCATTATGGAAACGCTGGCTTGGGGTTGGTGACAGCATGGAACAAAGATTACTGGACTAGTTCAGGCTTCTTCAGGGTCCTTCCTGGGGTCTGTGGCTTTGGGGGAGGTGGTGTAGGGTCCACCTAATCATCTAACCACCCACTGGTCTCCAGAACCAGCAAGGGCATGGAACATGGGTCACTTGGGCAAGTGCCTCTTTTGCAAGTGCCTGGCCTATTCTCCATGGGGCTTAGGCTCTGGCCACTGGCCCTGGACCTGACCTTTCATTTCTGCTGCAGTCCTTGTCCCTTGTGTCCCAACACAGGAACAGACCTCCATCCTCTTGTCAACAAATCCAGTAAGCTCAGAGTCCACCTTGGCCTGTGCAGAGGGTCTGGCTGGATGGCTGGACAGGGGGAGGGCAGCTGGGCCACACTCCAGGCCTTTCCAGCTTCCTGCCACAGCCCTGCAAAGAGCCCCGAGCGTGGAAGAGGATTGGAAAGAAAACTTGAGAAGGGACTTCCTGGGGTTCCCCCCATCCAAGTGTCAACCAGGCCTGGCCCTGCACAGCTCCTGGGTCAATGGGCCACATCCAGGGTGCTATAGCCCTGACACTGGCGTTTGCTTAAGCAGTGGGGGTGGGGGAGGGGGTGGGGGGTGGGCCTCTCTGTCTTCCACTTTGGAGAGGAGCAGAGATGAATTCAAAAGCGAATTTGTGCTCACTTGTGCTCACTGGGTGTCCTGGGGCAAGACAGGAAGGAGCTAGTGTTTTGGGGGCAACTACTCATGACTGAAATATCACAGTTCTCAGTTCTCATGATAGTCTTCCAAGGAGAAACTGGCTTAGCCAGGGCCAAGAATTCTATCTGCAGCTTTCTAGTGTGCACATGGATAAAGGGGACCTGCTGTGGTTGACCAGCTGGGGCTAGAAGCCTCTTTCGCCTTCTTGCCTGTTCCTGCCTCAGGCTCTGACTGCGAGAATAGTTAGGGTTCCGTGGAACCCAGATTGAAAAACACCAAGCTAAGTCAAATTCTTCATTTGCTGGGTGAAGAAACTGAGGCCCAGGAAAGGACTGGACCCCACACTCACACAGCTTGGAAGAGGAGACAGGGATGTTCCTTGCCTGGATAGAAGGAAGGGCAGTAAGTGTCTAAATGCTGAAAAATAATGATGCCCGAGCAGAGCAGAGAAGGTGGCTGGTGCCAGGAGGTCCACACTTGAGCACAGAATCCTAACTCACTCGTGTTCCTTTAAAGCGGGTTTTAATGGAAGAGGTGGGAGAGAGCAACGTTTATTTAGCACCTACTGTGCGCTGCATGATTGACACAGCTAGTGCATTCCGCCTCCGTGGCTGTCCTGGGCGGTAGACACAATGTCTGCATTTTACTTTCTTTAGCTAGAAAGAGTGATGCCGGGAGGATTGGAAACAGGGACTCAAAGAGACTTTTGCCTGCAGAAGTTCATAGCAGCTGTTATTCACAGTAGCAAAAGGTAGACACGACCCCAGTGTCCATCAGCAGCTGGATGGATGAGCAGGATGCAGCGCACTCATGCCACGAAATGGTATTCGGCTGAAAAAAGGAACTGAGTGGCCACAGTGAGGACAAGACTGTGCTAAGTGGAAGAACGCTGAGAGGAAAGGTCACTCATGTATGATCTACCACACAAGGTATACAGAGTCGGCGAATCCACAGGGACGGAGTAGAGGGCAGTTCACAGGGGCTGCTGGGAGGAGGAGTGGGGAACTGTTGCTGACCAGCACAGGGCTTCTGTGTGGGTGGAGATTTTTGGAAAAAAAGGTTGTGGTGAATTGTACACTTAAAAATGGTGAAAATGCCACTTCCACATTTTACTGGGGTGAGACTGGGGTCTAATCCCAGTCTGTCCAAGTCCAGTCGGGGAGGTGGGCTGTCTTCCGCCGTGTCCACTCCACTGTTCTCTCCGGGGCCCCTCCTGGGCTTGCCTTCCACTCACACACTGTCATCAGCACTGTCTCCTCTCACAGGATCCCTGTGTGACATTTTTAATGACTGTGTAATCGTCCTTCAGACAACCCCTGACCCATCTTTCATGGGACAAAAATTGTCTTCACCCACATCCTGATTTCATTAAGGTGCCCTCAAGGCTGACTTGACCACTGGGGCTCCTCACAAGGCCCCTCCAGGTCCTCTTTCCTTTCTCATGACCTTCCAGGTCAGAAAATTGATGTCCCTAGATGTTGGCAGAGCAGGCTGTGCCTCTGACCCCTGCACTTCTGTGCGTAGGGTATTTCCTGCCCAGAATTCCTCTCCAGAGTGGCTTCCTGAGGGTTCCCTGTCCCCGGCTGTGTCTTGGATGGACAGCATGCTGGTCCCTGTGGTGCCTGTGTTTGGCCAACTTCCCATGTGGCCTACCCCACCCATGGACATTGGGCAGAGAAATGACATCTCATAGGGAAGTGGGTTGATGTGGCCGAATTCCTCAGATCTGAGGATATTTCTGCTGCCCCTTCATCCCAAAGCCCCTGGAATGAAATCTTCACTGGAGAAAAATCCAACCCCATTTCAGATTGAGGCTCCTTTGGCTCCTGAGGATGAGGAGAGCAGTGGGTGTTCTAGAAGACAGAAAGTCAGCTGGCTGTGCCCTGGGTTCTCACACACGCAGCCTGAGGGACACTCCCTGCCCTGAGCATTCTGCACCCTACCCCTTGGGACCAGAGCTCACTTGCAAGGTACCTGCATGTGGTGGCAGAGGTGGCTGCATACAGACCACTCGCCAAGAAAATCCCTTCTGCTCACAGCTGCTCTGGGGCCTGTGAGCCCCTGTGTGCAGCCTGTGTAAACAGCACGTCATCTCTGGTTGCACACTTTGGGCCTGCAGGTCACGACCGGGGATTATCAAACTGACAGAGCTCGGCTGGCCCCTCACTCCACGTCCGGACACATCGCATTTTGTTAATTATCATCTTTTGCTTTTGACGTCAAGGATCGAGGCTGGGGTCAGGGTCACTATGTAGTTTCCTCTCCTTCTCATTAAAGCTGTCCAGCTCTCAGGGCCCCTGGTTACATTCTGCCGTTGTTTAAAAATGTCCTCTCTCACTTTCCGACCCCTACAAATTCTTCATCCTGATTTCTGCAAAGCTACTTGACTAGCAAAGAAAACACCCATCTAGGTCTTTTGAGCCCAATCTGCTTTCTGCTTTGCAAGGGCTGTGGCTGATTTGCAGGGAGTGCCTGGGGCCTAGTGGCCAGGTCAGCAGGGCCCATGAAGGGGCTAGAACTGCACACTGCCCCCCAGTAGCAGGGCTTCTTCAGACACTTCCTGGCCTCGTGACCCCTCATTCTGTTACTTGTACCTTTTGGGGGGTCCTCAGAGGCAATCTGCCATCTGAAAGTTGTCAGGGAAAGTGTCCATTTTGCATAAGGAAGAAATTAATTTCGCCAGTGTCTAGTCTTCTTGGAAGCCTTCAGGGCAGATGCCCAGAGTCAGAGGATGGAAAGGTCTTCCCCACTGCCTGTCAAAGGCCCTCACCCTCGGGGTTGGGCCAAGCCTCATTTAGCCTGGAAGCCACCTGTGTCTGATGAGGCCACCTTTGTAGCCTTCCCTCCTGGGAATGACAGGCTGTCCACAATCCACATTGGCCTTGAGCTCTTGCCATTGGCCAACTGAGTTGGCCTTTTCAGTGCTTGGGCTAGAACTCGTGACCTGGGCACAGAATGCATACTCAGGGAACCTGACTCATATCCCAGCGCAGAATCCTCCTGATCTGTCACATCAGTGTCCCCTCCTCTACTGTTGCTCACAAAGACAACTCCCAACCCTGGAAGTCCCTTCTTGTGCCTGGCATAATCCCCATCGAAGAGGTGGAAGAGGTCATTATTCAAATAGTGGTGGCCATGTGCCTGTGTCACAATGGAATTGTGAGCCTTACCTAGGGCAGTGGACGCTTCCAAACAGTGTCCGTGTGTTTTTCCTGACCTCCTCCACCAACCACATGATGCAACAGAGAGCTCTAACTCTATGTCTTTGAGCTTTTCATCAAGAAGAGGAAAAGATGGCAGATTGGGCACCATCTTCCTAGAGGCTTGATGGCCAGCAGAGACAGAGGTGGACTCCAGAAAGCATCTGGAGAAGGGCCCTGTGAGACTGAGTGCTCTGTATTGGAGACAAGGGAAGATCCAGGTTTTGAGCCAGGGAGGTGGAGCATTAACAACGTGGGGAATAGGACATCATACAAAAGCGAATGTTGAGATGAGAAAAGAAATCACAATTACTGGAGCTTTGGAGATTTGGGTCCTTTTCATCCGCTGCCTCGATTTACTGGAAATATTTCTGTAGAAATGCTCCCTGCTGAAACCTGGGTTCTCCTCCCTGCCTAGAACATTCTGTGTCTCCCAGAACTGCAAGTTGAGAGCCTCAAAGCTTAAGCTTCCTGTGCTTCATAGTAAATCCACTTCTGATTGGAGGCCGTGCCCACCTCCAAGGCAAGCAGTGAGGGTCACCTCCCTTAAGACTTCGGAGAGGAACAGTATGTTGCCCCAGGGAGGAGATTTTTTTATTTTTCCATCCTCTACCACACACACCTCCAGCTATCAGCTGTGTGTCTGGCCGTGTCGCTGGCACCATGCTCAGGCCTTGCAGTCCACCAACCAGGCTGGCCGTGAGGACGCTGTGTTGAGCAGTTGGGTGTCCCTGCCCAGAGCTGCCGGATACAGACATCAGACCCAGAGTGGAGGGAGCTTCGCTCGTGAGCGTGTGGCTGAGCTGATTTATTCTCTCTCCAGTGACCCAGAAAACAAAGCCTTCCTCTTTCCTTTGATCCGTTCTTGTGTGGGGCTTGTGGACTGTGTCTCCTGCCTGGCCGCCACGGATAGAGAGAGGAACTACTCCAGACGGACTCCAGGGTGTGCGGCAGTGGCTTTAACACATGGCCCTGAGGTTTTGATTAAAAAGGTGGAAGAACGGCGCTTTTTCTTCCTGTCAGCCAGACCTTAAATCAACCCCCAAGTGAGGAAACGCTCCCCAGAGGCTGCTGGTCAACAAGACTTTGCCTTTGTCTTCTGAACTCTTGTGATTGATTGTACAAGCATGTTTCATTTCAAGCCAGGAGTCGGGGTTGGAACAAGGCCCCACGTGCCTCACCACCTCCTGCTCTCACCCTGGTCCCTGGTTCCTGGCAGCAAGTGATAGGCTCTTACCTTTCAGTTGCTCAAAGGGGAAGTTATCAGAAAGTTGGGACTGGGGCCTCCTCATATGACCAAATGAAACCATGAGAAACACGGCGGTACCTGGGTTAGGTACCTCTGGACCCAGAATATGTCCCCCAAGGGCAGCTCATGTTCTCCCCCAGCCACCAGCCCACAGTTCCTACCTGAGATGTACACTGACCTCCATCCAGTTCTGATTGGGAAACTTCCAAAGAACTCTGATTGGCCTAGCAAGGCAGAGGGTAGACCAGATAGCCTCATGAAGTTACTTCTGATGCACTGGAAAAGGACTGGCTCCTTCATCTGCGTTGTGAACATACATTCATGTGCACACACACATTTGTTCAACAAGTATATTGAGAAGTCAGTCGTGTGCCAGGGACACCAAAGTGAAGTGGAAAGAATCCAGGTTTAGAGCCAGAAAGGCCTGGATTTGAATCTTGAGTCCACCATTCTGACTGTTCTGTCTCCAGGTGGTTACAGAGTACTCACTGCACTCCTTTCTCATGAGACAGAAATGGAACAACAGTCCTGCCCTTCACCCAGCTCTCCAGGGCTCAGTTTCCATGTCCATGATCCTAGGACAGTTAGCCCCACCTCGCAGCATTCTACTGCAGAGCAACCAAAGCACAAATTGGTGGGAAAACCCAGTGCCATGGCTGTTGGGCTGTCCCTCTCACAGGCCACAGCTGCCCCCGGCTCTGGCTCCTGCTGGATGCCTGGTTCCCACCCCTGCTCTGCCCACAACCAAGCTTCCTGTAGCTGAAGCAGGTCAAGGGGTGGGTAGGGTACAGTCGTGGGAGTTTCCATCCTGGGGGAGAAAAGGGTCCCCTGAAGTAACTGCTTTCACTCTGGTCCATCAGGACAGAACAACTCCCTTTCCTGGGAACTACCCCTCCCTTTTTTTCCAGAGTCTTGTCTCACTTCTGCTCAGCTTTTCCTGAAAGCCAAGCTGTCCACATTGGGAAATTGCAAATAGTTTACATGGGGAATGTCAGCTGCCCACATAGGAAAATACACACATCATCAAGCCCTAAGTGCTTGCGTCTGGAGATAGAGTGGGCTGTCTCCTGGACTGACCTTTTGTCCACTGGCAGAACCATTGCTAATGAGCTCCGAGCTCTTCAGGGGGATGTGTCTGTATATTGAAGCAAAACATATGTTGGACACTGGTGTGTGTGTGTGTGTGTGTGTGTGTGTGTGTGTGTGTTGCAAACAGCGTTTCTCAAAGCATGAGGATCCACTGTGCTTCCTTATCCAGCCCTCTCCAAAAAAGGCTTGCTTTTCAAGGTCACGGTCAAGATTCTCTTGCATGCTATCTAGGAAGGAACATGGCATCCTTGAAGGACCTGATACTGCTTAGGGATAAGGCTCTGTGCACAGATTGCCAGAGTTTGAATCTTGTCTTAGCTCTTAGACCAGCTGTGTGATGTTGGGCAGGTTACTTAACTTCTGAGCTATTTCTGCATCTGTAAAATGCATATGATAATAATAAAATCGACTTTGAGAGGATTAAACAGGGTAACCCACATAAGGCTCCTGGTGTTTGGTAAGTGGGTGCTCAAGAAATGGCAGCAATGGCAGTGCTGTGACAGTGTCCCTGGGTGGTGGGATTCAGTGAAGGTCCTCACTGTTCACAGGGTCTTCTTGGGGATGGTTGTATTGGAAGCAGGTCTTGAAGACTAGGTGGGATTTGGGTAAGCCATAATGGGTGGGAAGGGCTCCTTCTGAGAACAAATGAGAGCTTGCTCAGGAATTGGCCAACATGGGGCCAGATCATGGGGAGTGGAGGGCAGAAAGGGGAAAGAAGCTGGGAAGGGTGTCTAGGCCAGGCCCAAGCAGGCACTGCACTCAATCCTGTAGGCAATAGGGACCATCAATGCTGTATGATGCAGAAAAACTCCATTGGGGACTGTCATGTCAAATGCAAGAGCAAGGGGTAGCAGAGATCTGTGAGGACCCTGCTGAATAGTCTGAGAGAGAATTCCTGAAAGCAGGCCAGTGAGATGGGCATGGAGAGGAGCTGATGGGCGGGAGCGATACCAGGCCAAGACTGCTGGGTGTGTGGTCTGACCTGTGAAATGGGGATGAGCCACTGAAATGGAAATGTCCTTCCCAGTATGCTGGGCCAGAGCTCTTGCAGCTCAGAACTTTGAGATGCAGATCCTGGCTCCCGCATGGGCCAGCAACCGGGAGGGTTCCCTTCTCTCAGGTTCTCCATCTGTGCCATGAGTGGGTTGAAGGGGAAAGCCCTGGGGTTCCTCCCCGGAGAGTTCTCTCTGATCTCTCCCTCTTCCGTCCCCATCTTGGGTCCTGACCTCTGAACAAGTATAGGGCTTGTGTTTCTAGATGGCTCTGAGGATGATGCAGAGGATTATTGATGGCTATCAAGGAGGTGGGGGTGGGGTGGAGGTGGGGCAGATTTCTTAGCCTTTCCTGGCCCTTGGGTCACGCTCCAGCTCCCTCCAAGGACACCAGCCAGTATAACTCATCCTGTTTCCACTCTGACCTCTTGAAAGAGACTTTCACGAGCAAGAGCCTCAGACATCTGGAGTTTCTCACTGAAGCAGAAAATGGTATCCTTTCTTTCTATCAGTCATTCGTGGTGCAGAGGGAGACAGTGCCCTGGAGAGCAGGTACAGTCATGGGGGTGACCAATGCTAGCAGTCTTTGCGATGTCCCCCTTAGGGCTGATGACCAAAGCTCCCGGGATAGCGGTGCACCCTATCACAGCCGTTCCCGCGTTCTCATTCTTCGTTTTCCTTTAATTTTCCATTTCACGGTCCTGGGGATTGAACCCAGGAGCGCTCTACCATGAGCTACACTCTAGCCCTTCTTATCATTTTTTCTATTTTGAGACAAGGTCTTACTGAGTTGCTTAGAGCCTGCTTAGAGCCTTGTCTAAACCTGGAACTGACCTGGAACTCGCGATCCTCCTGCCTCAACTTCTGAGTCACTGAGATTCCTGGCTTGTGCCACTGCCATTCCTGTTTTCCGCCATGGAGACGAATGTCCCCAACTGTGAAGCAGTTCTCCTGCTGCTCCAGCTCCCTGCAGCCTCCAGGCCTTTGCCACACAGTGTGGGTCCTCTATAAATCCTCCCTCTGCTCCGAGGGCCAGTTCTCATCTCCCCGGGAGGGCTTCCTCCCACATGGATATCTCATTTTCCCCTCAACTGTTAGTGTGAGGGAGCACTGCTCAGGTATGAGGGTAATCCCTTGCTAACTATTTCAGGCATGCCCCTGTGTCCTCCCTACTCCTGGAGGACAGGAGGCTGGTCCAGCGGTAGAATGTCTTCCTGGGCTCTGGAGGCACTGTGGTGCAGGGACTCAATAGTGCCACCTCGTGGACCGACGGCTTGCCTGGCCTTGGCTTCAAGGGCTGAAGCTGAGCTGAACTGGGGGCCAGCTGCCCTGAGGTTTGGATCCCTCAGTGTGAGGTCACACAGAGGGGACGTTTCATCATCAGAGGGAAGCCGTGGGTGTGCTGGGTGACCTGCATGAGCTTCTGGGATTGAGTACAGAGTAAAGAACCCCGCGGGTGGCTTCTTCCCGAGGCCAGGCCCGTGCCTCCCTCCTCAGCCTGCCTGCATTTCCCTGGAAATTCCAGTTTGGGGTTAAGCCCTTTGACTCTGTGAACATGAAAATGTGAAGCACTGAGCCATTGCTGCACTAAAGGCACTGGGGTGAGGTCACCTCCCCTTGTGTAACCTCTTAGCCAGGAAGTCACTCCAAACCAAGCACTTGTTCACTCTAAACCCACTGCTATTCAAATGCAGCTTCGTGACATCCCCTAACTCTTCCCTCCAACCAGACTGCCACCCCAAACTGTCCCCTAGAAATCCCAAGGCCTTCAGTGCATTGAATCATTGCTGGTCACTCCTGCTGCACCCGACTATCACAGAGGCTCTGATCTGATGGAGCAGAAGTCAAAGAGAAGTCGGCCTAGCCAGCATGCTGAAGTTTAGAGTCACGGCAGTGGAGGACACGAAAGAGGAAGACAAAGGGAGGGGAGGGGCCTAGAGAAGAGTGAAGGTACACAGTGATCCATGTACACAGCCACATCATCCGCTGCCAGGCATGAAAGACTTTTCTCTGTCACAGCAGTGCCCAGAAAATTACCCATGCACACTTCATCTCTTGCTGCCTGAAAAGATATATCATAGTTAACCCTGACTTTGGGAGCTGCCTAATCCCCAGAACCAGTAAGCATCAGGCAGAGCAGAGGAGTCAGGCGGAGGCAGCAAGACAGAACAGGTAGCTGGGAATTCCTGGGGGAGAGTGACAGCCACGTCACGTCTGTTCCACCCGCAGCAACCACTGGCAGCCTGGGCCACCAGCCAAGCACAACCCAGCATCCTCTGATTCAAGGTCAATTTCTCATTCCCAAAGCAGGAGAAGGATCAGGTCTTTCCTCTCAGGGTGAAGGGGCTTTTACCCAGAGGCACAGACTCAGAGCAGTTGAACTATACCCAAGCTCTAATGCCACCCTGCTCCTCCCCAGCATCAGTGGGAGAGTGGAAGAGGGTCCTTAGCCAAAGAGCGGGCACTGAGGGGATTGTCAGAGCTCCAGGGCCACCTGCAGCAGCGGGATGGGTGGTCCCAGCAGCACCAGTTCCTCCAGCAGCCAAGTCCTTTTTGGTCAGGCCAGGGGGGAGAAAGCTCTCTGGTCAGTGTCCCAGGGACACACGATAGTGCTCTGAGACATATCATGCTGTTTTAAGCTATTTCAGTTCAAGGACTCCTTATAAGGACAGCTGGGTGTCATCCTGATTGTCACCAGAGTGACTTTCTAGCAGGGCCAGGCACGCTGGTTAATGTCAGCTACTAAGACCATCAAGAGGCCAAGTATTCATGGTGGACCCCTTGAGCAGAGAAACCTCCGGTCCTTCCTCCAGCCCTTGGGGGCTACTCCGTCATGAGCTCGTTTCATAACTTCCAAAGGACCCTTGGTAGGGCTGGGTGCAACTCAGTGGCAGAGTGCTTGCCTAGCATGCTCCAGGCCCTGGGTTCCATCTCCAGCACTGAGAGCAGGGAAGGTCACTTGGTGCTTTAGTCATACCATTGTGTTAAAAGTCAAAGCCTGCAGCTGGAGGAGGAGACCATCCTTAACTTCAAAGTACTGTGGGCCTGAGGGCTCCCAGACCTAGGGGAATTTTGCAGCCGACTTCACTAAGCCCCTACTCCTGGTCACCTTTATCCATGAAGACATCTAAGGGCCTGGAGGCCCTCACCTTTGCATGTCTGCTTAGAGGGAAATCAGGAGGCCATCTTTGATATGGAGCATAGCCCCTGCCTTCCTCCCCAGCCTGGCCCTCAGCCACACCACAGAGGACAGTCCACTATCCACAACTGAGTCCTCATTGCAGTGAGGGCACCAGCCCTCTTGGCCTGCAGGATACACCCCTCCCTCCTGGCAGGGACTTCCCGGGGATGGATGGCAAGTGTGACTCCAGCTGGGATCCCCAGGGCCCTCTGAGGGGTGCATCGGGCCCACTTGCAGGCTGTGGAGGGCCTTCTTACTGGCTGTCTCTTTACAGTGGACTTCTCTAAACTGGAAGGGAAGGATCAGACACCCCAGGTTCCACTGAAGCGCACCTGGGAGCAGCTGCTCGCCGCCTCCTGGAGGGCTTGGGTTCCAGGTCCACACTGGCCAGCAGCTTCTTATTCCCATCTTGTTGGCAAAGCTGTCACTCCCTGGAGTCTCTTGAAAGGGGTTTTAGTTGGAATCACTTAATCTCTTCATGTCAAGCCTGAGGCTGAGTTTAAAGCAGTGGTCGTGAAACCACAGGCATTATCTGCTGCTCACTCCCCTGCCAAGGATTGGCTTGTGAGAGTGGCGAGACTTCATGCACAGAACTGGTCACCTCTAGACTCTGGGCCACCCCTACCATCCACTGAGAAGGGAGCACAGTGAGCTGTCCTCGCCTGCAGAGGGGAGGCTGATGACAGGTGGGAGGTCTGGGGCCAGGTCTTACTTTGCCTTCAATTCCAACTTCTACAAAGCCTTTCCCAGATTGCTCCAGCCCATAATGATCTCGGGCTTAAGTGAGTGCGGGTCTCATTGCCTGAGCTGTGTCCCCTGTCTCTACTGGTAGGACCCAGCAGTGCCCTGGTGTTCACGCTGGCTCTACATAAGGAGCCTCCTGGGAGACAGGGAAGGAGGCGAGAGAGGAGGCCCAGACGGCCTCAAACCTCCAACCAAGGCACACAGTTCAGATCCCTTCTGTCACTTCTTGGCTGGGCGTTCTTGGGCCAATTGCCTAACTTTTTGGAACTTCAGCTTCCTGGTCTTCAAAAAGGTCATCATGCTGATATGTACCTCAGAGAGCCGTCATGTAGGCTAAATGGGAGAACCCCTGGGAGGTGTTTACGTGCATTGTGGACCAGGGTCAGCCTTCACTCTATGTAAACCATTGTTGCCAGTTACTTTTAATGATTTTAAATGTTGGATCTACATAAGGAGATAAATTTCATTTGGGAAAGGAGAAAAGCTTGCTGCTAAAAACAGAAAGAAAGAAAAGCTTGAAGGCCACTGAGTCCCACCTAGCCCGTTTTGTATGTCACCACACATGGCCAAGGTGGCCAAGGAGTGCAAGAACTTCCCGTGAGGACGCTCCCTCACAGTGCGTGTAGCATCTGTGTCTTACGGGAGGGAGGGGCTTTGGGTCAAGGGCATACTGGCTTTGCCTTTTCATTTCCCACCTCTGCCCCCTGTCAGCCCCAGCTGAGCCTGTGGCGGGAGGGTGGGTCCTCCTGGTGCAGGTGAAGGCAGAGGCTTGGCAGGGTCTTGTGTAGCCAAGTGCAGACAGGTGGGCACCTCGGGTCCAAAAAATGGTTCCATTCCTGCCCACAGCCACATGCCCAGCATCTGTTTGTTACCCAGCAGCCCAATACCAGCCAGGGGAAGAGGCTACCAGGCTGGCAGCTCCACAAATATTTAGTCAAATTGGCCGGAAAATAGGTTTTATTCAAAGCCAACTTTGAAGAAAAATAGGAGAAACTTCATCTTGAAGGCTCTGCTGCGGGGGAGCAAAGCTTTTTAAAGAGAAAAAGTAGCAAAGGGAGACAAAAGGAAATGTACATCTGCTTATTTAGTCCCCCGTGCTATGCAGGAGGCCAAGGGACAAGCTCCGCTCTCAGTGCTCTTGAGCCTGTCACCCTTTGCTGCAGCATGAGGAGCTTGCTCCCAGATTTAGAGGGCCCAGCTTCAGAGTGTCCCATGTTGGGCCTTCGCTAATTCCTACCAGGTTAAAGGTCAGATCCTGGTGCAGCACGTCTCTCATCTCACCCGCTTGTTCACAAATGTGCATGGAGCACCCCTCTGTGTCGTCACCGGGCCCTCCCCACCAAGGCTGCTCCAGCCCTCAATCCTCTTCTTCCTGAAGCAGATTTGCCCTTGGACAATGGTTTGTCCTCATTTGATCACTTTTTGTTACCGGGTATTGAAGCCAGGGGTGCCACCCCTCAACCCTTTTGTTTTTTTGCTTTAAGATAGGGTCTCACTAAGTTGCTAAGGCTGGCCTGGAACTTGAGATCTTCCTGCCTCAGTCTCCCAAGTCCAGGGATTACAGGCGGGTGCCCCCATGCCCTGTTCATACTTTATCACTCTGAAGTAGCTTGGAGCTACTGATTCCCAAGAGATCGAACTACAGAATTCCCAAGTCTTAGAAGTGCACCCCTCACCCCACCATCAATTCTCGAATCTCTAAGGAGCCTGAGGTTATATCTCAGAAGCAGCTCTCTCCTGTCACAGAGGAGCCACAAAATGACCAAGGTCAGACAGAGGTCAGAACAAGCTTGGGGTTCCTGCCTCGTCCCAGGCTCCTTCTGCAGCATCAGCACGAAGCATCTTTTCTCTAAGAGGGCAGCTTTGGAGGCCAAGGAGGAAGGGACCTTTCAAAGCAGGGGGCTGTCCCTAACCAGGGCAGCCCATGGCAAATTGGTGGGAAGTTGTGTTGGGAGCCTGGTGCTTGGGGTAACTGGCTTTGCACCCATGGGCTGCCCTCACTGGGCTGGAGCCTCTGAGGCTCCCTGAGGAGGGAGAGCCCCAGGGCAGGGGTGAGCCTGCGGAGGTTGTAGCTGGGAAAGACTGAAGAGAAGAAGGAAGGAATTTGGTTGTAGAGAATCGTGGGGAATAGAAAATGAGCGGCTGATTTCATTCAGCAGGGACCTGCCAGCTGCCACCTCCCACCCACCCCCAGGTTATACGCCCCCAGGAGGCACCGCCCCGCAGACCTAGAGGAGTGCTCAGCCCTGTAGTCACATCTCCATAGCTGGGAGAGAAGGCAGGCCTTTCCAACTCCAACATTCTTTGGGCAGAAAGATGTGTTCACGCCCGTCTTTGAGCCCATTCCGGGTAATTTTTCTCAATTTCCCCTGTAATTTATTAAAAGCCCACCTCAAAGGCCAGCTGGTGAGTCAGGCCCTGGGAACAGCTGGTGGAGGGTGAGCAGTGGGCAGGGTGGGGGTGGGTGAGGCCCGCCCAGGGTGGGGCTGCTGCTCAGAGCTGCCCTTTCAAACCCAAGCCTCGGGCCTGCAGCCTAACCTAGGAGAGTGGAATGACGGTGGTGACATTAATTTCACAACCCCAAACTTGTATGCCAGGGTCTGGGCCAGAAGCTTTTCCTGAAAGTTTTATTGATTGTTCTGGGTAAAATGATTATTCCTGTCACCTTCCTGAGTGCCCTGAGGTGTACGGTTGAGCCAGAGGCTCCACAGCTCCGAACCTGGGATCAGCAGGTCTGCCAGCCCCAGAGCTGCTCCGACAGCCCCTCCCCTGCCACCAGGCTTTCCATTGCAAACCCTCTCACACCTGCACCTCAAGCCTGGGTACCCCGTCACATTTGCCCTCAGGGGAAACGGGCTGAGTGGTCCAGGGACACCACCAAGCTCACTGGGCTCACTAGGAGTCACTGAGGCCACTTGCACAGCTCCTTGCAGCTGTGTGCCTTTGCTGACCTTGTCAGTTCCGACCCCAGGTCGCAGCCACAGGGATGATCACTGTGCAGGTGAGCAGCAAGGCTCAGAGGAACTCGGTGGCCTCTGTGAAGCCCCACGGCTGTGAGAGCCAGAAATCGCACCCTAAGTCTGAGCGTACTCACTGTCCTCTGGCCCGGCAGCCTCCCACACCACTGAACACTGTCCATTTGCCCAAGCCAGGGGTGTGGGCAGGAGGCAAGGGCCACACTGGGACTGGCAGCTGGTGCACCCTCCCTGGGGGTCTGACTTGTCCCTGATCTGGCAACTATGGGAAAGTCCTGGCTTCTTCCTCCTCACTCACCATTTCCCTTTCCTTCCTCCTTCTAGTCCCCGGTGTTCATCGCCCAAGTTAGCCGAGACCTGGTCTCCCAGACGGAGGTGAAACTCCTGCAGAGGCCCGGCAAAGAACTCTTTTCTGCCTGTGCTCAGTAAGTGCTCCACCCCTCTCACCTACCTGGGCAGGCCCACTTTTCTCCCTGGGCTGGGGCATTAAGACACCCGGAAAGGTGCCACCCTGAACCCTCCACCAGTAGCCGGGCTCCAGGGAGGGTCTTCAGAGCCCCAGAGCTCCAGCCAGGCCACCCAATGGCTTGTGCATAGTAGTCACCCAGATCTGCAGTTTTACATCCCACAGTTTTAGTGACCCATTGGCAAGTCTGGTCTGAAAATGTTAAATGGAAAATTCCAGAAATAAATAATTTGTAAATTTCAAATCACTTTTATTATGGTATAGTGTTATAATTGTTCTATCTTATCATTAGTTATGGTTGTTAACCACTTACTGTGTCTAATTTATGAGTTAAACTTTATCACGGGTAGGTGTATATGGGAAAATCAGAGTACACACACAGTTTGACACTGTCGGAGGTCCCAGCATCCACTGGAGCTGTCGAAACGAGTCCTCTGTGGATAAGTGGATGGCTACACTTTTCACGAAGGGAATGAGATACCAGGTTCCCAAGTCCAAAGAAAATATCTGCTACAAAGATGAAAACAAGTGTCCCTCCAGGCTGTTGGGACAGAGGAATGTGCAAAAATTGACCCTGCTTCTGTGGCTTGGAAATCCTTCCAACCCGCAACCCCACTCTGCCACCAGTCAAGTCAGTTGCCGCCGATCCCAGCACCCAGCCCCTTGTCTGTGGCCCCTACGTCTACCCCAGGGGGAGCGAGACCAGTCAGTGACACCACCTACGCCCGCACCCCATCCTGCACAGCACCTTCCAAAGGCTTGTGCACCTAGCACTGCACATGTATGTACACACACATGCACCACTGCCTGTGAGCTGACACGGCACACCGAAACCTGTACCCACTAGGACCTGGCTAGAGCCAGCTCACCCCACACAGCTGCTTGGGCCTGGGGTATTTTCGTGGGCTCTTATTCAGCACCCAGGTATCAAGCACTGCTGTGTCCCCACATGTGAGGTACCGGGGGTTTCCAAAGTGAGCAAGGACTTTGGTGCAGCTTGAACAACAAAACCAGCCACTTGGGTGCCCTGAGCCAGGGAAGAGCTGGAAGAGCAATGGTGTGATGGTGAAGGCGGGTGTTCAGGAGACCCCTCCCCCCTCCCCCAACCTGATCCAGTGCAGCAGAAGGATGCCAGGCTCACCTGCTGGCTGCTCTGTAGAAGCTGCTGAGGGTCTAACACTGGGCAGGGGCACAGCTAGTGACCCTGACTCTGACCCCGAGGGAAGGGCCATCCTGGCCTCCCATGCTGGCCTGTTTTCAAGTTTGGCATGTCCTCACCCTTTCATGGTCCCTGCCCTTCCTCAGGTTCCAAGTACCTGACTGGATTGGTTAGCATGCTGGGTTGCTTTGTGTGTGTGTGTGTGTGTGTGTGTGTGTGTGTGTGTGTGTGTGTGTGCGTGCCAGGGTTGAACCTAAGGGTGCAGAATCATCCAGTTTCAGCAAAATGACAAGACCTTTGGCCAGATGCCTGCCTCGATGGTTTGTATTTGTTATACTGCTGAGCCACATCCCCAGCCCATTTTTAATGTTTTCTTTCTGAGACAGGGTCTCACTAAGTTGCTGAGGCTGGCTTTGAACTTGTGATCTTCCTGCCTCAGCTTCCTGAGTTACTGGGATTACAGGTGTGCACCACCTTACACAACAGGCCCACTTTTTAAGGGGAGAAGCCCACCCCTGCCTGCAGCCAGGTTTGAACCCTGCCAGGCCCCCGTAGGCCTTGCTTAAGATATAGAGGAGTCCCAGTCTCCCAGAGCGTATCCTGGCACCTGGCCCACAGCAGGTTACCGGTAAATTCTACTGCACTCATGGAAACCTCATAGTGACTTCACTGGTCCTGGACCAATTCCAAATCCCTCAGGGACTGAGCCCCACTCTGCACCCCCACCCCACCTCTGAGTCCCAGCCCCTCCCTGCACCTCAGTAATTCTGCCTCTGTCCTCACCTCAGCTCAAAGGTCCCTTCTTCAGAGAGATTTCCCCTAATTGGCGATGACACATCTCTGAGATTGCTGGTTTAATGCTTGTGACTTTCTGTTTGTGTCTCTGATCACAATGCCCATCCCATGCTCCCAGCATATCCTAGGACCTAGAACAGTGCCCAGTACCTGGCAGACACCAACCCATGTTTGCAGGATCATACAGTGTCAGCAAAATGGCAAGACCTTTGGCCAGATGCCTGCCTCGACGGTTTGCATTTGTCACGCTGCAGGTACAGCCCCGCCTGGCTGCTTCAAGCCTGCGATTATAACATGCCCATCCTTCTGTCTCTCTGAGCTAGGTCTGTCCACGACTACCTGAGCGGAGAGCCATTCCACGAATATCTGGACAGCATGTATTTTGATCGCTTTCTTCAGTGGAAATGGTTGGAGAGGTGAGTCCCCCACACGCCGTGCGTGAGAGGAGCGAATAGGAGCAACAGGCTCAGGGTTCCATCTGAGGATTCATATAAAAGCCGGTTACCCCCGTGGCCCATGGGTACAATAAAATTAGCCATCCTCCTCTTATTAATTAAGTTCTTGGGGATTCTAGAAACGCCCTGTGCTTATTAATGTGTGCATTACACGTGCGCACATGCACACACACACTCAACACCTTGTTCTTGCTTCTCTGGCTCACTCTCTTTGGGAATTCTTTCTTTGCTAGCAAATTAGAGCTACCAGAGTCTTTGAAGTAGTTGCACACTCTTTGTTTTGCCCAGTGCCCTTAATAGACACTGAGGCTGTTCTCAAGTTTTTATGCAACCTTCCCCGAAATAATGAATAGCTTTGTACATAAATCTTTATGTACTTTTGCAAGTACAGCCATAGAAATTCCTAGCGGGAGTTTCTGAGTCAAAAGTCACCTGATTGCAAACTGTGAGGGACTGTTAAATTGCCCTTTGAAACAGCCGCCCCCAATTTCCAGTTGCTCCCGAGCTCACGCCTGCTCCTTCCAAGCGTCCTCAGCACTGTGCCTGCTCCCCTCGTGAGTGAGGGGCTTCTTTCTTTAGTTTTCCATCTCGCTAATGAGATGAGACAGGGAGTCTCTTAATGGTTTATTTGATGTCTTATTCTCTTCAAAGTGCTTTCATATGCATGGCTGTCACTTGGGCAGATATGGCCTCACTGTGACTGATAAGGAAGGAGAGACATAGAGGGGACCTGATTTGCCTTATCTCTCAGCAAGCCAGTAGTGCAGCCAAGGGGCGACCCTGACCCAGGACCCCCAGCCCATTGCCCAGCTATCTACAGTGTTCCAGGATTTGGAGAAAGGAGTGATAGCTATGTTAAATCCATGCTGAGCTAAGCTGGTAGGTGAGGTGGGAGTGTCCCCTTCCACAGCCCCTGCAGAAGCTCAGAAGCTGCAAGACAGAAGCCCCTTCAAAGCCCAGCACACTTCAGGAAGCCCAGCAGGAACGTGCCCTTTGTGCAGCTGGGTGGGCCATTCTCTCCACCCTGACCAGTGGGGATGACCAAGAGACCAGAGGTGGCCTTCTCTGTTGACCCGATGATACCACTGGCCACCCTGCACATGTACTCAACTCAGTCTGAGTCCTGCTTCTGACTCTCTTCCCAAGGAGCCTTGGCAAGGCTGGGTTACTTTTCCATACCTCAATTTCCTCACTGGTAAAATGGGGACAATAATGCCTGCCTCCTAGTCTTGGGGTGAGGGTGAGATAAGAGGAGTTTAGCATGTGCTAGATCCTCAACAGGCTAATCCTCAACAGAAGTCAGCCATTAGCTGTAGGAGGGACACCACTGGGCACAGTTGCAGTCATGACCGGACCACAGCCCTCAGTTCTCCGTGTCTGATTCTGCAGCCACAGCCCACCTGAGGCTCACAGGACAGGCTGATGGGGTGCACACTCATCCTGCCCTTCCTGGAGCCCTGGGCTGGGTAACACATGGCCCTCTGCCCCAGCCCTCCCAGGTGCCAGTGCAGGTTGGAACGAGGCTCTGCAGATGACTGCCTACACCCCTGTGCCAGCCTCACCGCTTACCAGCCAGACCTTAGGCATCCCATTCCCCCTCTCAATGCCTAAGTGTCGTCCTCTGTAGAACAGGGACAGCAGCACCTCTTGGGGTTAGCATAAGACTGACATAAGCCCATGTGCAGGATGCAGCACTCAGCAAGCATTGTCACCCTGGGAACCCCAGAAGTTAAGCACTCACTCTGGAAGGCATTATATTTTCCGAACTCATGAAGCAGGATCCCGGCTTAATGACTGACAGCACCCTGCCTTCCCCTCATTTTTTTTCTAAACAAGATCCTGGCCTGTTGGTGCTGTACTGTTGAAATATTAAAGGGATTTTTTTTCCTCCCAAGGTTAACCAAGAAATTCCTGGGAAATTGTATTACACTTATTTCCCCCTCGCAGAGGAGCTCTGCGGTAGCGCTGACCGGCTGTCTGTTCTCCATGTATCATAAACTGCTAGGCCTCGGCCGCCTTCATGTGGTTTTGGGGGCTGTTCTAGGAAAGGCTCCCAGGGCCGCGTGGCGGATGCGGGCACATGGCAGGTTTTCACCAAGGCTGCCCAGGCTGCTCTTGTGTGGAAGAAGAAGCACGGCCGAGGGAGCATCTCTGTGCTTCCAGTGGGGACCTGCCCCGCTTCCTGCGGAACCACCAGCGAACAGAGAAGGGAGGTACAGCACGTGCCTTGGAGGCAAGGAGCAGGGTGCCTGGTTTTCAGAGTTGATCCAAGAAAGGAACTGCACTGCCGAGGACGTGGTTTCCAGTGAAATCCAAACTCTCTTCAGGCCCCAGCAGCAAGAAGGGTTTCCATGCAGGATAGGGTTTCTCAAATCGTGCCTCCTGCTGGGCCACCAGCTCGCTTGGCCTTCTCCTGCTGACCCAGTTCTTTGGCCCAATTCAGTCTCACTCCAACCTCTGCCCTGGTCAGGACTCCTGGGGAGCAGGGCACTCAAAAATAGTCCTGGGGATCCAAGAGCCAGTTTTAACATTTTAAGCTAATTAGTTGTACCCAAAAGGCCAGGAAAGAAAAGTAAGCTCCCGGCACCGTGGAGTCCTTAGCTGCGACTGCATGACCCTCTATTGGTTACTCCTCGAAGTACTGTCCTTGTGACCGAAAGTCCTGCCTGAGTAGATGTTCTAAGTGGCTTTGCTAATGAAAACAGGGAGTCGGGGGACACAAAGTGGAGATTACTTCATAAATATGGCGTTGGACGTTCAGGGTCTTCCTGGATCCTGGATCAATGGGGAAAATAGGATAAAGGGTACCTAGTGGTGGAGGGTTGGGGACTGACTGTCCGAGAGTCCCAGGAGCAGACCTGAAGCCAATAGCCTTGCCCCTCGTGAGGCTGGGTCTTCTGGTTCCTGCAAGGAGCCAGGGCAGAAAGTGTGGTCCCTCCTGGGAGGGTGAGGCCTACAGGCTTGGGAGGCCAGGGCCTCCTTTCTGTCATTCTGTCTGCCTCGGAGGGACTCCTCTTGGCTCCCAGTCCCTTCCTGCTCCCTGCACAGGGCTCCCCGCTTCCTCCTGAGTATGGCTGCAGGCCCTGCATTTTGGTTCCCTCATCTATTTCTTATGGATCCTGACTCCTACCTCCAGAGACCAACCTGGGGTTCTTGCTTCTTTTCCAGGCAACCAGTGACCAAAAACACGTTCAGGCAGTATCGAGTACTCGGGAAAGGGGGCTTTGGGGAGGTGAGTGCACACCCGCGCTCTCTACGGAGGTTCAGCTCAGGTTCCACTCACCTTTCCTGTCCCTCCTGGATGGGCCTGAAGTTCTAAGCAGGGCTTGGGGCAGGGACAGCTCTGCCCTGGGTCCCCTGGTGGCAATGAGGGAGGGTGGAGGATCCATGCCTCGGGGTACACGACGTGTGTGAGGTGGGAAGGAGGGTGGGGAGCGGGCCTCCCTGGAGAGGCAGGGAGGTGGGGGCCGCTCAGCCTCTGCCTGTCTGGATGATGCCTGGCTATGCGCTGTCCTGTGGGAATACAGATCTCGCTGGGCGTTATGTGACCCAGTGTGTGTGAGGCCAGCCTTGTTACTTCCATTTTTGAGATGAGGAAAGCTGAGGTTCAGAATAGTTGGGTGACCTGGCCAAGGTCACACAGCCAGTCAGGGGCAGAACTAAGACTAGAAACCAAATGCCCCATTCCCAGATCTGAATGATGAAGTCAGGGTTCTCAAGGGTCTCCCTTCACTGTCCCCCAAAACCAACCTTCCCCACCAGTGGCTGGCAGAAGAAAACCCAGTTGCCTCTAAGACAAGGGCAGCATTTGAAGCTTCTGCCAATCATCTAACTGATGTGTGCATGGCCGATTTTGTTTCTTTGAGGACGGGGATCTTCCTAAGCAGACAAAGGGGATAGCAAGGGGCCTTGAGGCCAGGTCACAAGGGCAGAGCCCAGGACAGCAGTGGGTACAGCCAGGTGTACTGTGGGTCCTGTGGGCCTGCAGCACCCACAGGAAGCCCAGCTGGCTCGGATCTGTCAGTTGCAGCCCTGCCGTGGAGGGGCCTAGGCAGACCACAGTGCTCATGACCTTGGTGTCTCTCTTGCACCTCAGGTCTGTGCCTGCCAGGTTCGGGCCACAGGCAAAATGTATGCCTGCAAGCGCTTGGAGAAGAAGAGGATCAAAAAGAGGAAAGGGGAGTCCATGGCACTCAATGAGAAGCAGATTCTCGAGAAGGTCAACAGCCAGTTCGTGGTGAGTGTCCAGGGCCCAACAACAGCCCCATGTTTCCAGTAACCCAGACCCCCGTCACCTCAAAGTGGGTGGTATTCCAGTGTGGCAGGTCCCACCCCCAGGGAAGTAAGAAAGCTGTAGGTCAATCGTGGCTGATTTTGTCCTGTCACCAGCCCTGCCCAGGCCTGGACACCCTCTGCATGTGAGCCTGAGACTTTTGTTCCCCAGGACCACCTTGTAAACTCCTTAGTGAACAAAATAAGTTCACCTCAGGCTCAATCAAAAGGAGCTTTGGGTCCTATAGACCCTCTAGACTGGTTTCATCGTGGTGGAGACCATCGTGGTGGAGTTTCTTAGGGAGACACCATTTTGTTTTGTGTATCATGTTAGTTGGTCTAGGCTAGGCTTTGCTGCAGTGACAAATTAGCTCCAACTCTTAGTAGCTGAAAACAATAAGTTATCTTGTCAACCACATCAAGTCCAGTCAGATCAGGCCACTCTCTGCCATCTCATCTACTCCATCTGAAGCTTGGAGGGAGTGCTGGGGGTAGATCTCCCCAGGAAATTTTTAGTGCTCAACTGGACTGACATTCCACATGAACTAGTCACCTCAAGGGACAAGCTAGCTGTAGAGGAGGCTGGGAAGTTTGGAGGAATACATGGATACTTGGCCTCTGTAACATGTTATTAAAAACTAATACATGTACAAGGTAATAATGCAATCAGCACAGAAGGGTACACAATAAAAATAAATGCCTCCCTCTTTGAGAGATCATTCCAGACATGTTTTATTCATATACAGGCTTTATTATTTTTAACCAACAGCGTCTCCCCATACATCTTTTAAAAATTTTTTTTGTTGTTGTAGAGGGACACAATTTTTCCAATACCTTTATTTATTTTTATGCGATGCTGAGGATCAAACCCAGTGCCTTATACGTGCTAGGCAAGTGCTCTTCCACTGAGCTATGTCCCCAGCCCCCTTCTCATACACCTTATGGTACATTTTTCCCTTAAATTGTAGCACATCCCCCTTTATCCACACCTAGAGTTCACCCCATTTTCCAAAACTTTTCCTCATTGCTCAGAAAAGATAAACCATGAACTGTACAGAAATCACTTCTCGTTTTAAACCACCGCAAACAATGTTGCAGGGTCCGTCTTTGAACACTCCTTTGGTGGGTTCTGGGTGGACACCTGTGAACGTCCCCATAGACTCCAGTTCCTGGTGAAGAATTGCCGTAGCAGAGGGTATGCAGGTTTTTCATTTGATGGCTGTTCCCAAATGGCTGTCCATGAAGCTTGTCCCTGTTAAACTCCCGCCAACTGTGAGAGGAGAGACCACATCAGCCCAGTGCCTTGGTCATCCCTTACAGGAAGGTGGCTTTATAAAGTGATAGTCAAAGGGGACAGAAGTTTGGGTCTCTGAGTCTCATCTCAGGTTGCCCTCAGCCGCCAGCCCTGTCCAGGGGGAAGAGGTGGGCAGTGCCATGGCACCTCACAGGAGGAGGTGGATAACCAACACCTGCCAGTTTGGGCCTAGGCCTCTTTGACTACTGATTGCCCCCTCGATGCTGCCCATGGAGGGGTGATGCTGGGGGGTCCACTTCCAGAAAAAGGACCCTGTGCCTGGCAAACCCGGGCTAACACCTCTTCACGGGCCATTAGTTTTGATGGCTAGACCTTCCTTGACTGTGTCTCATTCACTGTGCCCGCAGGGAGTTCCAGTGTGACACTTTTTATTATTCAGCTTTCCATCACCAAAGTGAAATTCCTGAGGCACTTAAATTTATTCTGGCTCACAGTTCTGAAGGTTCTGGTCTAAGATCAGGTTGTCCCATTGCTTTTGGTCTCTAGTGGGAACTCATGGTGAAGAAAACCACCCAGGAAACAGGGAGACAGGGCTTGGGTCCCACTGCACCCTTCAGGGCATACCCCCAGTGATCTAAGGGCTTCAGCTATACCCCTCCTCCTGAAGGTCCCACTACCTCCCAGTAGCGCCACCCTGTGAACCAAGCCACGAACACATGATCCTTTGAGGACGCTCACGCAAACCATAGCCCTGCTGCAGGAGCCCTTCCTCAGGACTACCTGGGCAGGTTTGAGTTGTACCTGCAGCAGTCGGTGGCAGAAACACGACCGTACAAGATTGCTCTCCCCTCGCTGCCATTTTGTCACCTTTCCTCAGAAATGAATGACGTTCCCTCCAAGTTTTATGGCCCAGCCTCTCCCTGGCGCGGTCTGCAGTGCTCAGATTTTATTTGTGCAGACTCTCTAAGTGAAGAAGAAGGAATTCCACCCATTGTAATTTGCAATCAACCCTAACACTGCCCACCTCTCCAGTTACCCCATGGCCCCAATCCATAGTGCCTTGGGTGTCTGGAATCCACCTCTCCTAGAGGCTCCCTTGGCAGGTGGACATGGCATGTCTTGCTTGCAAGAAAAAGTTTGGCCAGGCTGTCTTCCACTCCCCAAAGCCCTACTGGCCACTTCCTAGCCCTTCACCCCTGAGATAATGGGTCCCCACAACCCACAGGGCAGCCAAGTCTCACCTTCCTGACCAACCAACAAAACAACACCAGTTCTAACCAACTAATGAATGCAGGTGCTTTTGTGGTGGGAAAGCACAGACACCATTCTGGGGTAGGAATCCAGGAAGATCACGGTGCTAGCCTACCTCTCTCCTCCCTGTGTCCCCTTCACCTTGAACCACTTAGAAGGAGTCAAGTTTAAGTCCTTCATCAGCCAAGAGGGGAAGCAGATAAGGTAACCAACAGGGTCTCAGGGTGCAGATAGCCTCCACCACCTGCCTCCAGCTTCAAGGAACCTGAGAAGGAAGATGGAAGTGGGTGGTGATTGCCATGAGCTCACCATGATTGCTCTTGCACTCCAAGGTCAACCTGGCCTATGCCTATGAGACCAAGGATGCCCTGTGCCTGGTGTTAACCATCATGAATGGGGGCGACCTGAAGTTTCACATCTACAACATGGGGAACCCTGGCTTTGAGGAGGAGCGAGCCTTGTTTTATGCAGCTGAGATCCTCTGCGGCTTGGAAGACCTGCACCGGGAGAACACTGTCTACAGGTGAGTTGTGCTCCCGGGAGTTTGACTGGGTGGGGCTGGCCTTGCACCAGGTTAGCACAAGTGAGGATGCAAGAGTCAGATGGTCTCCTCCTACCGTGGAGCCCCAGGGATCCCCAGGACCGAGCAAGTGAGGAGGGCTCTGTCCAGTATGTTCTCTGGCCTCCAAAGTATAGGGAAGCCAAGCATGTGAAATGATGCTCCCCAAGCCCCGGCTCCCCCAAGTTGAGGTCAATGGGCCACAATCCCTGTCCCTGCAGCCCAGCCCCAGGAAGCTCAGGGGAATCAGCTCCAGGAAGCTTAGAGAGGGAGGCCACCCAGGGGCAGGCAACAGAGAAGCACCCTGTGCTCACCACTCTCCGCACGGACCTCAATGCCACAGGGCCCTGGACTGTGGGGCCATGTGTCCAGATTCTCCTCAGGGTCAGCAGTGGACTTTGCTTCTCACAACGCTCCACAAAGAAACTTGAAAACCTCTGTGCCCCTTGCTTTTTGACATTGAAATTGTCAGCTTGCCCCTATTCGTGATGGTTTGACATTGAAATATCCCAACACGTGTTTAAATAGTGGCAAATATTGATATTTTGAAATTGAACACTTACCAGTGGATCTAGTGGAATCGAATCACTGTAGCAAACTGATTTGCATGATCATCTATCTAAAAAAGGCTCCTGGAAGGTGAGAATGATGTCAAGCAACCACACCCCTGGGACTGCCAGCACCTGGGACTCTGACATTCCCACAGACCCTCCTGGCCCCAGCTTGAAGACCTTTGTGTAGAGCCACAGCCATTTGAGGGGTCCAGGAAAGTTTTGGGAACCGGAAAGAATGGTCTTGGTGACAAGCCCTCCCCTATCCCATCTCTTTGCTTGTATTTTTTTTTTTGTTTGTTTGTTTGTTTTTATTAAAGTGAAAAGAGAGAACATTTTCCCTAAGGGTTGGAAAAAAGAATCCTCCACTTGATTGCCTTTTGCTTAAAAAAAGAAACAAAGAAAAGGGAAAATAAAGCCCTCCAAGTCCAGCTCCCCTTCTTCTAGGGAGGCAGAGAACCCTGCTCTTCTGGGGTCCTGACCCTCTGCGTGGACTTGGTTCTGGCCCATGCCCCTGGGGAACTGTTCTTCCAACCAGGCAGATGCTGATTTATTGAGGAGGTGTCTCTTGTCCTTATTTGGAATTGTTAGCACATCAAAGGAAGACAATGTAAATAACAATAGCAACAACATTATTTCGTAATGAACAAGTATACACAGACACTAATTATCACTCTGTGAGGCTGCCCAGTGGATTTGGGTACATTAACCACTCCCCATAAGGACAGCTGCCTTCAGTTAAATAAACAAAGCCCATTGCTTGGGAACTGGAACCCCATCCAGATGGGCTCTATTGTCATTCCCAAGGCAGAGCTCAGTTGTGTGCGCCCCACTCTGGCTATTACCCTTTACTAGGAAAGCCAGAAGCTTCTGATGCCTGTCCCCCATCCTGGGAAGGCAATGGTTCTCCTAATTTCGAGCAAGTTTCTGCATAAAGGAGGCAGGATTGGGAATAGATGAGGCAGCAGCACCTGTATGTGACCCTCTGGCTTGCTTCCCCCTGGCTGTGGCCCAGCTGGGGCAGGAATATGCCGGCCCCCTGGAGCCCCCCTGAGCCCTGCCCACAGGGGTCTTCACCGGGGCCCCAGCTTCTCCCCTGCAGTTCTCTCTTCTTAGTTGCTCAGCGGGAGCTTTGGATGCAGTGATTTCTCTTTCTTCATTCCCAGGACCTTCAGGGTATCCTGGGACCTCAGGGTCTTCCCAGCCCTCAAGAGGGTCTGTCACCACACCAGCCAGTCTCCCTTGCCCTGGGGGCTGTCAGTGTGTGGTCAGGTGCCAGGACTGGCCTTTTCTACCTTCCCAGTCACCCTTCAGGGTCAGGAAGATGCCAGTGGCAAACAGCAGCTTTTGTCTTAAGTTACTGGAAGGAGATAAAGAACCCCAAGATTATCCCGACCTAGAGAGACCAGCTGGTCAGAGCCCAGAGGTGGGAGAGGACGCCCTGGGGTGCTCAGGCCTAGTTACTCAGGGGTCAGTCCAGGCGCCAGTCTGTCCTTGCTGCCCAGGATGGGCACACTCAGGTGCCTCTTGTCATTCCCTTTCAGAGATCTGAAACCTGAAAACATCCTGTTGGACGACTATGGTGAGTCGGGGCTCAGGGCTCTGGGAGATGGCTGCAGGGTTCTGACCACTGGAGGACCGCTGGAGGAGAGGCCATGGGAAGACCTCACTCCAGCTTCTCAGTCCTGGGCTGGGGGAGGCAGTGGGTGTGGACAAAGCTCCTGTTTCGTGAGGAAACATCGTGGGTTGGCCCAGAGGGACAGAGAGCACTGCGTGAGGAGCCTGGCATTTCAGAGACGCTGACAGACACTTACACGAAACTTCCCTGCTCTGCGTGGAAACCAGGAGCATACTGCCTTCCCCTCTAGAGGGGGACAGCTGTGGGGAGCCCCTGTTAGCCTGCTAGGTGTTGTTGCTTGTCTGCTACCATCGTTCTTTTCTCCTGGGAGTGAGCACAGGGATAGCAAGAGCGGCCACAGTAAGCCCTGAGTACCATGTAGCCTCCCACACCTGCAAAATAGTTTCCACACCTGCTACCTGACCAGAATTTCCCATCTCCACAGAAGGTGGGATCTCAGTGCCCATTTCATAGGTGACAAGACTGAGGCTCTAAGGAGCCGGGCTCAGCTGGTGGTATCAATGGGGAGCAGGGAGCAGAACCAGGCCTCTTGCATGCCCCAGGCCCCTGGAGAGAGGTCTATTTGGGGTGCTGTGCCTGGAGAAGCGGAGTGTCCTGGAGCCTGCTGGTCCTCTGTGGATGGGCCCAGAGCCATGCCAGTCTCAGGGCCCCGCCCACACTGAGCTCCTGCTGCTGACTGCCCACACCCACCTGCTCTCTGAACTGGGACTTGCAGAGGTCCAGGCTGCAGGGGGCCCTGGTATCCATAGGCAGAAAGGGGAGGGACACATTCCTTCCTGTAGGGTAAGATGTAGCCATGACCCTGCCTGTGGTGAGACAAAGGCAGCTGGTGCTCTCAGTGGGCGTCTCCTGGGTCTTTGGGTCAGTCCTGGACTCTGAGGACTCTGATGGGCTCCATCTCCAGACATTTGCCCTTCTTTTTTCTCTGAAGGGAAAAAACAAACCACCTCCAAAAACTAACCAGGCAGGGCAGGGAGCTGCTTCCCAAATTGCTTTGTAATTTTTTCCCCTTAAGCAAATTGTTGCAAAATGTCAGGAGAATCTCATATTTTTCCCATGAAGCAATCCCAGAATCAGGCCAGCACATTTTAAACTTTGCGACCTCAGCCTTCCAGAAAGCCCATTAGGGCATTTTATGAGGCAGGTCGGCCAGCGCCCAGCCAGATCCCGGCATCCTTTTGCATCTTTGTGTTTTACTCCTAAAAAGTGCAGTTCACCCACGGCACGTCATGCCTGGCCTCTCCCGGGGCCTGTGCTCACCCTGAGAGGCAGACGAGGGTCACATCTTCATGGGACAGAGGGAAAACTGAGAGTTCATGTGCCTCGCCATTGTGGCTGAGGTGGACCAAGCTCCCACACAGCTGTCCCGAGGCCTGCTGACCCTGCTGTCCCCCACAGGCCATATCAGGATCTCAGACTTGGGGCTGGCTGTGAAGATCCCTGAGGGAGACCTGATCCGCGGCCGGGTGGGCACGGTCGGCTACATGGGTGAGTGTGGCCCTGCTCCTGTCGCATGCTGACCCTTCCCTTGGGCCCCCCAACCATAGTGCATCACTGGTCAGAGGTAGTCAAGGCCCCCGCTGACTCCTTGGTGGACCCTAGCCAGCCAAGGTGGCACATGGGACCCTAGAAGAGCTCTCTGCAGCCCCTACCCATTCTGGGGGATCGGTGGCCAGAGCCTGGCACTCAGCACTGCTAGGGAGGCCTCATGGAAGTAGAGGTCTGGGGGGGAGGGCAGGCAGATGGCCCCTCTGAAAGGAGGAAGGTCATTAGGAAGGGTCCAAAATGAGTCCGCTATGTCACCAAGCATGATTCTAATTAGACACCTGCCCTGCCCCCCTCAGTCTGCCCAAAGACCAATGTCCCAGGGGCTTTAGGGAAGTGACCTGGAGCTAAACCCAGGACCCCAAAGCCCTGCTTCCAAATGGGACCTCCCCCAGCTTTCCTCTTATACCTTGCAGACACGCCCCACTCACCCTGGGACATGTGACCATGCGAGCTCTGGAGCCAGGCACCTCATTGCCCTCCACCCAGGCTGTGCCTGTGGGATTCAGTGCTTGGTCTCTGGTGCTGAAGAGTCCTTGCAGACTGCATGATATTTGGCAATCTGAGGGCACGGTCCTGTGTGAACGGGCGCAAGCTTGTGTGAATGTGCGCGTGCCCATGTGAATGTGCGCATGCCCGTGTGGATGCTCACAGACAGGTAGATGATGGTGGATGATGGATAAGCCTCTCTGCATCCCTGCTTACATGTTCGCTTCTACATTTACATCGTCTCCTTTTGCACAGGGTGTTGCACATTTCGTGTGCAACGCTGTTGTGCACCCGGTGCATGTGTGCATGCGTTCACACATGACGTGTGACTGTCTTTCTTGTGCTTCTATGGTGAATCTAGAGTTCATTCTGTCAAAGGGGTAGGAAAGACATAGTGGGAGGTTGTTTGAATTCCAGATCAATTTAAAATCTTTAACTTGGGTGGACACACCCTTATTTGCTGCAACAAGTATGTATAAGCACCTACTGCATGTCACTGGGGACACAGCAGTGGAAAAGGCAGTGAGTGCGTGTTCTGGTGGGGGCACCTCAAGGGAGCAGGACCTCTCAGTTCTGGTGCTCAATCAGAACCCTTGATGGTGCAGAGCAGGCACCCTGGAGGAGCTGAGGTTTCTAGCAGCTGGCCCAGGGGCTGGAGGAGGGGATGTCCCAGCTGAGACACTCCAGGTCACCCACCAGCAATGCTACTCCAGGGTGCAGGAACCTCCTCTGAGGTGAGGAGCAGCTCTGGCCGATATGGCTGGGCAGTCCTGCTGCTGCTAGCTCTTACCCCTCCTGCCCTTTTCTTCTGCCTCCAGCTCCAGAGGTTCTGAACAACCAGCGATATGGCCTGAGCCCTGACTACTGGGGCCTGGGATGTCTCATCTATGAGATGATCGAGGGCCAGTCGCCGTTCCGTGGCCGCAAGGAGAAGGTGAAGCGGGAAGAGGTGGACCGCCGGGTCCTGGAGACAGAGGAGGTGTACTCCCACAAGTTCTCCGAGGAGGCCAAGTCCATCTGCAAGATGGTAAGTCCCAGTGAGCCCAAGGTGTCCAGGGGTGGCTCCCCCACCAGCCCCCAGCCTTCCCCAGAAGGGACATGTGTCAGGGCGTGCTAGGCTGCGGGTGGAGCAGACCGAGGCCCAGGTGCTTGTGCTCTTTGCCGAGGACCACAGTGGTTAGCGAAGGCCTCAGGAGAAGCCTGGGGTTGAGGGCACCATGCAGGCCAAAGGGAAGTGAGTCACTCTCACTCCCACACCCAGCTCTACGGGCAAGTCAGCTGCTCCCTCAGCTCTGGACCCCAAGGTGCTGACTCGAGTCTGCAGAAAGGCAGTGACGTTTTCAGTCTGAGTACTTTAAAGCTTTCCATCCCCTCGGTGGAGTGCAGGTGACACGGGCTCAGGTTCTACCTGACGGCAGCTGGGATAACGGGATGTGACCCACCCTGAGCAGGACACACATGGGAGTGGTTTGCACACACTGGGGGACTGGGTCAGCCAGAGAGAGGAAGGGGAAAGGCGCCATGAAAGTGAGAGAGCTGAAGGTGGGGTCCACCCTGGGCCACAGCCTGGGTGGGCCCCACTCTGGGGTTGGCCGTCAGGCCCTTCTTTGGCTCTGTAGGGAGATGGCCACTTACTATTTCTACCTGGCTCTTGAGCTCCCAAGTCACAATGAGAGGCAGCTGAATGTCCAGGGCCTGAATGCCCAGCTCTGCCCACCTGCAAGCCCACAGACTTCCTGTCCTTGGTGTCCCACTGCACCTGGGGGTGTGGACTGAGTCCTCTCTTCCCTCCTCTCTGAATCCATGTGGCCTTGGGGCAGATTCAGTGCCTGTATGAATAGCCCGGCTGGAGGTTAGGGAAGAGCTGGCCTAGAAAGCCAGTAAAAAAACCCAAAGGGTCCGCTTCCAGGAACCTCAGGCTGCACTGCTAGTGGCACAGTAACCAAGGGGCTTGGCTCACCCAGCCCTGGAGGCCCCTCAGCTACAGCCATCCACGCTCAGCCCAGCCCCTTCTCTTACCAGCTTCATTTATGGCTTCGAGCAGTGGGAAGAAGGATTTGGGGCTGGATCTGTCATCTGACCACAACCAAAAGAAGTGGAACTAAGGATGAGAGGGACCCTTGGGAAGGAACACTGTGTACCAGGCAGCACACACCCAAACCCTGTAGCTTGCTGGCCAACTGTGTGTGCTAAGAGGCCCCCAAGAGACTCAGGTAGTCATTGCAGCCAGAGTTGGGGTTGGGGACAAGAGGAACAAGGCAGAAAAGGTCAGATGGATGGAAACAGGGGCATGGACAATGCTTGGTTGTGCCATGGGGAGGAATCTATGCCACGCGACCAGCCTGGATATGGCTGTAGAAGAGGGAGTTGGACAGCTGTGGTCAGAGCGTCATTGAATGTCACAGGTCAGGGTCATAAATTCAGAGAATGAAGTTTTCATCAACAGGGACATGGTGCATGCTAACGGATAAGAGGCAGAGTGGACCCCTACTCCCACCCCTGCACCCTCAAACATCCTCTCTAGCTTTGAGCTGGGATATCCTCCAGCAACCAGCAAGACAGATGTCCCTCTGCTGCCCCCTTGTGGCCAGCGAGAGAAAGTAGTGGCTGTGGTTGAGCTGACTGCTCCAATGAACCAGGCCTGGGGGTACAAAGTGACTCTCCCATGGAAGAACTGCCAGAGGACTCTGGCCTTGTCTTCTCTCCTGGGATCTTAGGACTCTTGTCTTCAACCTCCTCCTCACCCTTAACTGCTGCCTCTGAGGCCTGTGCTCTCCAACTGGCTCAAGGTACCGCAGGGCTTGACTTGCAGGAAGACCCTGGAGGCCTGGGTCTATGGGGCGGCTCCTGGGCTCAGACAGCTCCAACCTTCCTGCCTAAGATGGCTGCTCCACAAGCAGCAAGGGAGCAGGTCTCAGGCCTCAGGCCTTCCCCATTCCATCTTGGCAGCCACAGGACCTGGCAGCCCTGACCCCTGAGGTCCAGAAGTTAATGCATCTTGTTGTTCTGTCCCTTGGGTCCAGACCCTAGGCCCAGACCTCAGTGTCCACCTTCTTAGGCCCCTGCTGAGTTCCAGCCCTGGACCTTCCCTGCCCTCCCACCTGCCCTCCACCTGCCCTTCCTCCTGCCCTCCAGGAGGCCTGCTCTCTACCTGCCCCACCCACCCAGCTCACACCCTCTCCCCCTCTGATGTACACCTGAGATCGTGTTGCAGACTGGCAGCATGTAGGAGGGTGTTTTGTTCAGCCTGGATGGAATGTTTTAGAAAGAATTGAATAGTGGATTAATTGCCAAGATTTAAAAGCAAGGAGATTTCACATAAAAACCTGAGTTTCTGGTACCTCTTCAAAAAGCAGCAGAAGCCCTGGGCCCTGGCTGACATTCCTGCCTGACAGAAGCCGATGTGCAGCCTGTCAGGCTTGCCCCCAACTCCAGTCCACCCTTCACCTTTAGTGCTCTGGTTTATGCCACCAGTCTGGCCAGCCCCTGCAAGCTTTGGGGGCTGCGGCAGCACATCCAGCCGCTACACGGGGAGCCTTGCCTTTCTTGGAACATGTAGAGCAAATCCCACTCCCTTACACATAGAGGAGAGAAGCCAAGGTGTGGGTAACAGGCCTGAGCCACCAGCCTGGTAGTCAGAGGAACAGAGTGACACCTTTAGGGCCTAAAAGTGCTTAATCCTTACAAGGATGTCACCTGGTGCTTGCCCTGCTGCCACGTTTGGCTCTTCTGTTTGGGGAACACATCCCCTTTTATCCGTGAACTTCAGGAGGCCAGCGCTGGGGTCGGAACACCTGGGAGGGCTCAGAGATATAGGTGGGAGAGAGAGTGTGACAGCGACCACAGACGTCCCTCCACTCCTCTGCCCTCTGGCCTCTGGCACAAGGAGAGGCCCAACCGCATGCCTCGTGGTCATTTGTCACAGCTGCTCACCAAAGACGCCAAGCAGAGGCTGGGCTGCCAGGAGGAGGGTGCGGCCGAGGTCAAGAGGCACCCGTTCTTCAGGAACATGAACTTCAAGCGCTTGGAGGCCGGGATGTTGGACCCTCCCTTCATTCCAGATGTGAGTAGCCTCCCCAGCCCCCAGCAGATCCAAGGCCTGCTGTCCAGCAGGCCCGTGCCCAGGGCCATTCTCTTTCACTGCCTCCATGTTGGCAGAGCATGGGTCATGCTGCTGTCCTCGCGGGGACCATGTCCCTTCCCTCTGGCTACTTCCTGCCAATGCTGCAAATGAACTTCATGCCAGGTGATTCAGATGGGGTATGGGCCTGGGAGCCCCACACTGGTCATCCAAAGACTTGGGTACTTGGACTGAGGAACCTGGATAAATCCTCCTAAGCTTTAGTTTCCTCGCCTAATGAGGCCAATGTCGCCTCTCCTCCAAACTGCCAGGGACGGCTAACAGTCAAATGAACTGAATGGAGAGGGTTTTCAAGAGCATGGTAGGCTAGCATGCACTGAGCACCTACTGTTTATGCCAGGTTCTGGGCCAGGCACGGCCAGCTCAAATTACAAGGAGACCTATCTCCTTCATGAGGTCCTAAGTCAGGGTGTGAGGCAGCACTTCAGTTAAATTAGGCATGATCCAGTCCCTGAAGCCCAGGCTCTTGCTCAGCTGGGCTAGAGGCTCGAGGGACCTGGCCCTGGCAGGGGCAGAACAGGCTGAGGCTGCCACTCCAGGGCCTGAACTCTGTTGAATCAAGAGATCGAAAGTCCAAAAGATCTGCTGCCGCCTCTGTTCCTTTGCAGTCCCCATAGACTGGGACAACATCCCAGGTGGGGCATGGAGGCTACACCTGGGACCCTGAGACAGTGGGCTGGCTTCCTGCATCCTGTAAGAGCTGAGTATGCATCCTCTTCCCAACTCAGTGCTCAGCCACTTCAAGTTGGCCACTTGTAGTAGAGGGGTGAGAATATTTGCACCACTGCCATCGGCAACAAATACAAATCAGAGCCTTGCCGTCCATCCCCCTGCCCCAGCACCACCCTGTGTGGAGGAAGGTGGGGCCAGCCTTGGAACTCCAGCATTCCCTGTAGATGGGGACGCCCTGGTCATCTGGGCAGGGCAGGAGGGCAGCAGCAGTTTTGAGAAACAGGGCCCAGCTGGGTGTTAAACAGTGGCCATGGCAGCCACTGCTGACCCCATCTGGCCAGTTATGGGGGAAGAAGGGAGCCATTGAGCATGTAGAGTAAAAGTTACCGAGTGCTACAAACTTAACCCAGCCTAGCTAGTGTCAGCAGGTGGTGGAGAGAGTCCCAGTTATAGCTCTCAATCCTGGTTGTCCATCTGGGGCGGGGGACATGACAAACGCTGATCTTAGACCTGGTCCTCAAGGAATCTGGGACCAGGCCTGGGCCTTAGGGTTTTCAAAACCTCTTCAGGTGATTCTAACATGCAGCTGGGGTTTAGAGTGACTGTGCTAAGGAAAGGCCACCAGCCAGGAGTTAGTGGCTTATAGTTTTTAACATTGAGGTCTCTGGGCACAGCTACAACTCAGTATCCCTGGAAACCACCCAGAGTGGTTGCAAGGACATGACAGTTGTGTTATTGGGTTAATGTCCCAAGTTGCAGGAGAGGTGGACACCCAGGCTGGGTCTGGGGCAAAGGTTTGGAACCATCCCCCACCCCAGGTTGTTGCTATGGTGATGAGATGAGATCAGACATAACAACCTCCCGGCATGCTCCAGGCCTTGTGCCAGACCCTGGGGGACCCATGGTGAACAGAACACTGGGTTGTTTCTCTCTGGGCACTCTCCGTCTCAGAGGAAACGTGTCAGCAAGCACCCCCTAAGTGAAAGTGGGAATAGAGTAGTGAGAGCAGAGAACGGGACCTGGGAGGAGGAGATGGTGTCGTGAAGGCTTTTGCATGGAGCTGGCCAGGCAGTGCCAGAAGAGCCTTCCAGCTGGTGGAAGGTGGCATCTCTGATAATCAGGGTGACCAGTCATCCAGGTTTGCCCAGAACTGTCTTGTTTTTAGCACTGAAAGTCCTGTGTCCTGAGCAAACAGGGATGGTTGGTGCCCCTGACTGTGACCCTTCCTGCCGGGTTGCAGAGCACCTCAGGCTGTCATGAGGAGATGAGATCACCCATTGGATGTGTCCATCCCTCCCCAGGTCCACAGCACCCTGTGGACCCTGTAGTCCATGGCCCCTGCTCTGGGCCCCAGGCCTACCAGCCAATTGGGAGGTGAGCAGAAGTTACAGGTCCCTGTGAGCTGGGGACTTTGTCTCCAGGGCTGGCCTGTCCTCCACCCCAGCTGCCTTTCCTGCTTCTTCCTACACCACCTTCAGGCTGCGGCCACATTCGTAACCCTCAGGGCCATTGCTGACTCTATCTTTTTCACTTCACTTGACTTTTTTATAAATGTATTCCAAAAGGAAACTTCTCCAAGAAGTCATAGCCATGAGATGGTAAATTTTGGCAAGTTAGATAAATTTCTATGCCAGAACAGATTTTTTTAAAATATACTTTTTGAAAAATGTCCATCTCCATGTCTCCCAGGGCCAGCTTCGGGGGCTGGACATGAGCAGTCACACTGGCCCACTTGGCTCAAAGCCCCGCTGTTGCCGTCTTGAAATTCTGAATACATTTTGAGCACAGGACCCTGTGCTTCCTTGCACACTGGACCCTGCACATGATACTGCCATGTTCCACGGTGGCATGCACCCTTGGCCTTGGAAGTAGAGGAGGCAAATCACAGCTGTGAAGCTGGACGCCCTCTACCCCATCGTTGCCCACGCACAGTTCGGCCCAGCGATTTGCTGCACTGGGGACTGAGTGGCCTCCAAGCCTCTTACTTGTTCCTTGAGCAGTAGTTAGGACTGGAGGCCCCAGAAAGTACCCAGTCCTGAGACCAGTGCGAGAGCCCTCTGAGTGATTGCTGCCCACGCCAAGCCCGCATGACCTTCGAATTAGCCCGTGTCTGTGCTGGGCCCTCGGCAGTCCTGGGGAGCCTGTTTCTGCCCTCCAGCTACAGGCACATTGCCAGGTCTGGGGGGCATTCTGCACCCACCCCCCGCAGTCATCTATAAAGCCCCCGTCTCCACACCCCAGGCTCCTAGAGCCCCGGGAAGCCACCTCCAGTAACCGATGAGTCCAGCCAGATTCGTTTCTGGCAGCCCTGGCATGGAGCAGGCCCTCTGCTCTTATTTGACGGGCGGGTGAGGTTAAAAACCTTCTGTCATGATCATAGCAGCGCACACTCACGGTGCTCGGCACTTAAGCATTACCAGAAGCTCAATGGCCCTGGGCTTCTGTTGTCCCCCTATTTGCAGGTGAATAAACTGAGGGCATATGTGACTTCTCCAAAGTTTTTAAGCACCGCAGCTGGGAGTATGGCCCAAGTCTGTCTGGCCACCGGGTCTAGATGCTAACCCATAGCCCTCACTGCCCCTTAACATGAGAAGGGGCTGGGAGCTATTCCTGCCAGAGCTGTGTCCATCACCCATAGGACATCCTTAATCTGCAACTTGGTCACCTGAGGGAGGCAAACTGCCACATAGGCCCCTGCTCTGGTGCCAAGTCCCCAGCACTCGTTCTTTCCATGGAGCAGTGGACCAGAGGCCCCAAACTGTCCAGTGCAAGCTCTCGTCCAACAGAGGTGACACTGGAGACGCTGCCACCTTCCCAATGCTGTGATCTTCAGGATAACTGACATGGCTAAGGGAATGTGGGGAGGCCAGAGGTGCCAAGGACCATGAGCATAGAGACAGGCGTGCCCCCTCCCCGTTCAGCCCAGCCTAGCCCGTGGGGTGAACTCTGGCCTGTGTCAGGAAGCAGTGGCAGGAAGGAGCCCTGCACAGAGCAGCTAGACACCCAGCTGTTGTTTCATCTTGGCTGGGTCCCCTTGGTGGCTCAGAGAGAGCAGGGCAGGTTTGGGGGAGGCCCAGGAAGAAGCCCCCCTGCTCCCCATCAAAACCCCAAGGGCTGGCTCAGGGACTCATAAGCCAAAGCAGGGCGCATGTGCAGCGAGCCCTCTGCCTCCTCAGCCGCGGGCCGTGTACTGTAAGGACGTGCTGGACATCGAGCAGTTCTCCACCGTGAAAGGCGTCAACCTGGACCACACGGACGATGACTTCTACTCCAAGTTCTCCACAGGCTCCGTGTCCATCCCGTGGCAAAACGAGGTGAGCAGAGTGGGACAGTGGCTTCGTTCTGGGAGGGAGGGGTGGTCAGCGGCCAGTTCACTGCTGAGAGCAGGGTGAGACAGGGACAGAAATGTGGCTGCTGGGTGTGCCCCAGGGACAGTCTCTGGGGCTTGGGCCAGGGCCACGGTGCAGGGTGGGATTCAGAAGCCAGCCAGATGGGCTGCGAGCAAACAGAGGCAGGAGCACTGGCCTCCCGGAGAGGTTTGGCTGGGAGGGAAGACGAAAACAGCAGTCGCAGAGGCAGGACAGAGAGGCGACGGGGAGATGGGTTTTGTGGAAGAAGATGAGCGAGCTCCTGTTCTCACTGGAGTCTGAACAAGGCTGCACCCACCCCTGGGCGAGCCACAGGGGAGCCTCATCTGGGTCCAGGAGGCAGAGGGTAGGCGGGTCAGGGAAGATGAGGCCCGGGTGACAGGCCATGTCCCTGCTGGCCTCTCCAGATGATAGAAACAGAATGCTTTAAGGAGCTGAATGTGTTTGGACCCGACGGTACCCTCTCACCAGACCTAAACAGAACTCAGCCTCCAGAACCACCAAAGAAAGGCCTGCTCCAGAGGCTCTTCCGGCGTCAGGTGAGATCCGGCTGCCAACCCGGCCTCAGCGTGGACCCCGGCCCACATCTGTGTAAAGCAGCAAGACCAGAGCTGCAGAAGGGACCCCAGGGCAGAAGGGGTGGGCATCCCAAGTCTACCTGACGTCGGGGTCTTTCCCTCCACACTCGGCATTTGGGGCTGGTTCCTTGTTGCGGGCTGTGCTGTCCACTGAGGGACAGCAAACAGCAGCCCTGGCCTCCGCCATGAGATGCAGCAGCACCTCTTTCCCCGAGCTGTGACAGTAGAAAATGTCTGCAGACATTGCCAAGTGTCCCCTGGGGGACAAAATTACCCCAGGTTGAGAGCCACTGCCCCATATGGCCCGGGTAGGACTCAACTGTGTAGATGAAGATGAACAGAGAAAGGGCAGGGAGACTGGCATTGGGGTGATCCCTGCAGAACCTCATGGCTCCTGGGGCAGACCATTCTTCATCATTGAATGGGTCCCCTGCAGCTGGCAGCCAGAGGAGACCCATCCTGGGGGAAAACATTCACCCCTCACAGCCAGTCCCTGGAGTAAGGGTTGACATAGACCAAATGGAGAAATGCCACAGCGGGGAGGCAGACCCAGACGACTGAGAGCCTGGGGCCCACACCCTGTGACCCCAGTGGCAACCAAAGAGTGCCCCTTCTTGGCCTGGCCCTTCAAGAAGATGCTTATCCTGGGAGCCTCCCCCAGTCTGGCTTCTCCCTTCCTCTCCCTCCTCCTCCCCAGGAGGATAAAGAAGAGGCAGGTGGAGTTCTAGCCTCCTGGCCGGGAATCTACCCCCACCCCCCTGCTTTGATTGCAGGGGTGAGGGTGGCTTTGGGGGAGCTCCACTGTGGACCACGCCACTGGGCTGGGCCCTTTTCCAGGGCTTCTCCCATTAATATCCACCAAACCCCAGACTGTTCATTTCAGCAACACGTCTTGGGCACCTCCTGCGCGCCAGGCTGCGCGCAAGCGTGTGGGATGCCTCGCTGCTCTCGGGCATCCCAGTGAACTGTGAGCCCAGGCTTGTGCTGCCATGACCCCATTTCACAGAGTAGAGCACTGAGGCTGAGCGATTAAAGAACTTGCCCAAGCTCACACATCTGGTGAGCCCGGGAAGGAGCTGGAGGAGAGCAGGAGAGGGAACAGACACAGGCTGAGGCCCCGAGCTTACCATTTTATCTAAAACTCCATGTAAGATTTACATCCCATTCTATAATACACTTATGTTTGCATAACATAAAAATATAACTTTTAAGTTGTTCCATCAGTCGAAACCAAAGTTCCAGAAAGAAATGACCTCTCCCCTCACCCATGCAGCTGAGCTCCCAGGAGTTTCCTCAGTCTAGAAAGCAGTCGCCGTGGAGTCTCGGGGCTTCTGTTAGAATGCTCCCTGGCATTTATTGGTTAGGTGGCAGCTTTTTGAACCTCTCTCAGCCTCAGTTTGACCACCTAAAAAATCAACATGCCTGCTGCCAGGAGTTGCAGAGGACGGAGTCGGGTGGAGGAGGGGGATGGCACCCCCAGCACAGTGCCCAGCTCTGGCACCTGTGAGGCTGATGCTCCTCATCTCTCCCTCTCTACCCTGCCACTTGAGGGGCCCAGAACCCATAGGGATGCCGGGAGGTGCCAGGCTGATGATGAGCAGCCCAGCATTTTGGGGCCAGGCACTTCCTGGAGCCTTTGCATACATGGCCTCCGTTCATTCTTCCAACATCTCCACGAAGCCCTCATTCCTCATTGCAGGCCAGGAAACCAAGGGATTAAAGAAACTGCAGGAGGTCAACTAAGAGGTGGTCAGATCCCAGCCCAAGCAGTCAAATTCCAGGTCTGTAGGCTTAGCCAACACAGATGTCACAGGAGGGGCCCTTTCTCCCTGAGTCAGGGTTCCCTTAATTCCAAGGTTCTTCCCAGGCAGCCTCAAGGTTGGCTCTGGCCCAGGTCTGCAGGGGAGAATGCAAAAGGCCACAGAAAGCAAGAGAAGTGGGTTGGAGCAGCCCCTGCACCCTGTCCCCTCTTCCAGAGCCCCACAGATGTGTCAGCGCCAGGGTTTGACTTCAGGGAGGACTGACACATGCTCTCTCTCCCCCTGTCCCCCAGCATCAGAACAATTCCAAGAGTTCATCCAATTCCAAGACCAGTTATAACCACCACATCAATTCAAACCACGTCAGTTCAAACTCCACTGGAAGCAGCTAGTTTTGGCCTTGGCCTTGAAGTCCACAGTGGAACCAGCCCAGACCCTTCTACTTGGAAGCAGAACTTGTGGCCAGTGGGACTTCCACTCTGGCTGGGAGGCCAGGGGAGCCCCCAGGAGCCAGGGAAGGGACCGTCCACCTCCTCAAAGAGCCTCGAGGTTTCTCAAAGAAATTTCCACTCAGGTCTGTTTTTTCAAGGCGGCCCCAAGCTGGGGTGGATTGGATTTGCCCTCGTTGAACATGGCAATAGAAACCCAATGGGATACGGCAACTTGCACGTATTTTAATAGGCGTCCTAACTAGAACTGAATTTTTGTCTTTATTATTTTTAAAGAAAAGTTTTGTAAATTTCTCTATTGTCTCAGTTTACATTTTGTATATTTGTATTTAAATGAAAGTCCAGACTTTGAGGTGTAGATTTTTCTGTGCAGCCACTATTAAGCCATGTGTTTTAAGACATTTTAGAAGGGGGGGGTTACAAAAAAAAATGTGACTCCAGACTTCCAGAGACTCAGATGAGAAAATGTTTTTATTAAATGTAGAAAATGTTTCACCCTTCACCTTTAAAGGGTTGGTTGCATTTACCCACATCCCTCTCTAACCTTTCCTCATGGTGGCGTCACACTTCTATTGGCTTGTTACGATCTGAATTAAGTGCTCAAGACCTACTTGGAATTCCCCTGAGAATGTCCTCTCTGGGACTGTGCAGCCAGCCCTACAGGGGCACAGCTGCCATTGCTGCCTCCCTACTGCCCCTCTTCCTTCTGCAGGGTGCCCACTCTGCACAGAAGATTGCCTACAGCCCAGTGGGCTCCGGGCCTCTTTCTGCAAGGTCCCAGCTGCTAAAGCCAGTAGTTTCCAAGAGGTTTGTGCTGTGTTTGGGGATTTCTGTCATATAGTATTTCTAAAAGAAGCATAGTAACAGAAAGGACGAGGCATGGAATCTCGAGTGTTCCAAACCCTCAGGACATGGGGAACATCAGGAGGTGAGATCCAGTGGGTCATTCTCAGCCTTTGTGTCTGCAGAGGGGAGGGAAGCTCACCCAGGGCTCAGAACATTCCTAAAGTGTCTACCAAGTGTCTACCAAGTCACCTTCACCAGGCCCCCACAGATTGACCATTGTGGCATGGATGAGGTTGTCTCTCCAGGCAAATGGCATGTCCCAGGACAGACTGGGCCACCAAAAAAACTCAAGACAATCTCACTGTCACTTCCTGCAGGAGAGCTGGGGTGGAGGCAAAGTCTAAGCAGGCATCTCAGTTTCAGGCACAAGTAGACCCTGGAGGCGCAGGGGCTTTCCAGACCAGGGGCCTCTGAAAGCATTCCTGGACCCTTGTAGCCTGGCTGTCCAGCCTGGGGAGCTGCTGGTCATGCCCTGCTACCTCACAAGGTGACAAAGAGCAGATCTGCCCTCAGCTCCCCTCCAGGACAGGGCGAGTGGCTGGCCTATGGCTCCCCTGCCTGGCCTCGCCCTGCTTTCCATTCTGCCTCAGAACTGGTCAGCCACCAGCAGCTGCCAGGTTGTCTCACGGGGGGGGGGGGGGTGGACGCTGCCTGCCTCAGTGGTGCCTTCTGTTAAAATGCAGATTCCCAGGCTCTGCCCCTGGGAACCTTGGAGTGGGACCCAGGAATCTGCATCTTCTAAAGGCTCACCAGGTTATTCTGATGATCCTGGAGTATGAGAACCAGCACCTTAGGCTACCAGTCACCAATGTGACTGTCCCAAACAGGTGAGCCAGCAGCTTTGGGACTTGAACACGTAAGGAGGAGCATTATGGGTACGTCGGCCCCATTTCCAAGCTCTCCCAGCAAACCTCAGTGGGAATCCCCAGACATGCTGCTAGAAAAGGGTCTGGGCTTTGGTCATTTTAGAAGCAAATGGATAAAATAAATAGCCGGACGCCTCTCAAATACCCTACCGTACAGTGTTATCTTCCAGAGCAGCCCAGGAGGCTGCGCCAAGTAAAGCCAACACAGACAGCTGCGTTGGGGTTCTGCCAGGAGGGGGGCGCTCTCGGGTCAGTTTTTCAAGATCCTCAAGCTCTTGCAGATGCTCCTTAAGGAAAAGGCCATCATCCTCCTGGGTCGGTCACCAGCCCAAGCCACCACCCAGCCTCTTGCCTAGAAGGTTTCTTCCTTTCGCCCCATTCGCAGCCACTCTACCCCTGCCAGATGGCTCAGTGCTGATGGCTCTTCATGCTTCAAAGCCAAGGCCCTGTCCATATGCAGCAGAGAACCCAGGGAGGGGAAAGACGCCATGCCTGGCTACCAGGGTTCCACATTGTAGAAGTGCCAGCGGTCCGAAACACGGGACTCGGCACTGACTCAGGACCACTTGTCTTCCTTCCTGGTCGTCATCTGTCCCTGCAAGTGCCAGGAGAGGTGGGGGCAGTCATGAGGCCTGTTCGTCATCCATGTCTTCTTAACGACAGAGCAGGTCTTGAGAACAGTGCCTGAACCCAGCCCCTCTCCCCAAGGAGGCCCAGTCCCTGTTCCTTCCCTGTCTGGCTCCTCTTCCAGTCTTGGTTTTTATACTTTTTTGGGGGGGAGGTGGGTACTGGGATTGAACCCAGGGGTGCTCTACCACTGAGCTACGTCCCCAGCCCCTTTTATTTTATTTTCAGAGAGAGTCTCACTAAGTTACCCAGGCTGGCTTCGAACTTGCCATTCTCCTGCCTCAACCTGCCAAGCCCTGGAATTAAGGGCACACACTAGTGTGCCCAGCACTACAGCTGCATTTTTAAAAGATATTTTTAAATTAAAACCAAACGAGCCCTCCTTCCCATTGCCTGTTGGGAGATGGCGGGTTGGATGGTGGCTGGATGTAATTCTCTTGTGCATTTGAGCTCTTCGCAAAAGAGCCTTTTCTTGCTCCAAGTGTAACATTTTTCTCACCAGATATTCACTGACTTTGTGCCTTTGGGGTGAGCCACAGGGTCTCACAGAAGCATCTCTGCTTCCACTGTTCAGGAGGCAGGCTGCTGTCCCCAGTGGACAGGGCAGTCTTAGCCTTGATCACCCTCACTGATGAGTGTTTGTCAAGCTTTTGGGTGTGGGGCTCCCAGAATGTTATGCAAAATTTCAAAAAGGCCCAATTCCCGCCTTTGCAGAGGGTGCCATCCATCCCACATCTGCTAGTTCTTGCCTCTGAACTGCGGGGCTCCAGGGCTGCTCGCTTGCACTGTGGCTGAGTGTTGTGTGTCCGCAGCAGCTGCAGGGCCTTGCTACTCTGCTGAAATGCATCACCATCTCAGAGGAGTGGAGCCCTGTGATATGCACATCTGACAGGTAGCCCTCCCCGCAGGAGGATGTTGGTGTGAGTTCTGGGGACATGCACATGAACACCCCATTTGCATCTGGAAGCACAAGTGAGAGGTGGATGCCTGTCCTGGAGCCCAGGCTGCCTCCAGAGGATGCTGAGGCCAGGAAGTTTCCATGCCTCTCCAAGGAGCCCAGCTTCACTGTTGAATCCATCTTTTTCTTCCACATCCTCTCCTTTCCTAAGCCTCAAGTCATCAGTTCTACCTTCCCACCAATTTCTTGCTGAGCTGCTGACAGTGCAGAGAAGGCACCACAGCCTCCTTCCCAAGCCCTGCCAATAGGAATAGTGGCTTCTTGGACCACTGGAAGTCTCCTTAGAGGAAGAAGGAATCCCAGTCTGAGTTGGCATTCACGGGTTTCTGTGTGCTTGCCTTCTGGCTGAATACTTATACCCTACTAAGTGCAACCTCTTCAGGTTGTCTCCTGTCTTCAGAACTGATGCCCTGGGAATGAACCCTCTAACTTCTAAGCCTTTGCTATGGAAAGATCGTGAGTACGAAATCCTGTACATTGGGAAGCCACACAGCTGTGTGAGTTCGTGGACAGCAGAGAGCTTACTTCTTCCAGGTCACAGCGGACCCCAATTGGGAAGCCTCACCCCCCAAGGCAACTTCTGCACCTGTTTGCACAAGCAGCCACTTAGCTATTGAAGCTCAGGCTGAACCCTGCAGGGGCATGGGGGACGGGGCGCTCCTCTGGCCTAAACTTAAAGTCTTGTGCCAGACCAGTGATTTAAAACATGTGAAAAGCTAGCTCTCTCTAGGAGGGAAGGAAGACACTCCCCTGAAAGAAGAAGAACCTTGCTGTCTTTCCCCAGTCAATTTAGAAGTTGTTTTTGTATTAGGCCAAAAATAAATGTTCTCGATTAGAAGAGCTTCATGGCTATTGGCATTGTTAAAATAATAATAATCATTCTAGTCTCTAAAGGTATTTTTTTCCGGAGATTTTATTGTTGATGGGTGAAAATGGCTCTGTTTTAGAGGTCATTCCTGAGGATAACTGCTTCTGTTCTGCTGCTCTGAAACTTTCATGTTCCGTCACATGTCACAGTGCTGCTGTGTCTATATCCAACCACTGTTGTTGTTGTGTGTGTGTGTGTTTTTTAAGAGAAATAAATTCCTCATTGAAAACAGTGCTGGGTTTCTTCCTCCGGCCGCGCTCTCACCCCGTTTCATCTGCAGGACTTTGCCACAGGGTACCCGGGCCCACTGCTATAGCCTCGCCTCAGGTTGACAGCTCCACCCTCTGTGCGCAGGCCTAAGGATGCCATCTGAACTCACCAGGCCACCAGCTTCTGCATCCAAGCCCAGAAGGGCCCCAGCCTCTTGGCACCAACAGGGTGGCAAGAGTCTGGCCTTCACACCTGCCCAGAGGAGTCTCCTATGCAAGTGTAGGCCTGCTGGGCTGGGGGGCTCTTGTGGCTGCTCAGCCTTCACATGGGGCAGCCATGGCCCTCTCTTGGAACTGGACAGAAAGTGGGGCTGGTGGGCAGTGGGGTAGGACAGGAGGAGCAGCCATAGCTGGAAAGGGCCTTTCCTGGGACAGAGAAGGAACCAACAGCCAAAGGTTTACTGAGCATAGCGGACAAGTCTGGGGAGAAAATGGAAAGGTATAGGAAAGACTCTGAGCTTAGCGTAGGAGCCCCATCAGGGATGGGGAGGACCTTCCCCAGCCTCACAGGGCCCCACCCTTTCCCTGGGACTTTCTCCTCCCACACCAATACCCCCACTGCCCAGGCAGCCTCCTGGGCAGAAGCCAGCACCTCTCCTGCACACGGGATTGGAGAGAGACACTCCAGCCACAGGGACTGCCCACCTAGGATCCCCTCAGCCCACTCACTATTTACACCACTTTGTCCAGGCAGGTGGGGAAGGCTGGGTGGGAGGAGGTGCCCACCTCTCACCTCCACCACCCTCTTCACTCCAGACAGCATGGATTTGTCCATAAGTGCCATTTCCAGTACAGTCTGGAAGTAGTCACTCAGGGAATCAGAAAGTGCCAGTTGCTCTTCCTCTGGGGGAGTCCCTCAGAGGGTTGGAAAATGCCTGCATCTTGCAGACTGTGGAGAGGAGGGGAAGTCAGGCCCTCAGGAGCAGGCCTCAGGCCACAGAGGTTGGCTCCTGGTTCCAGGCCTTGGTGGGAACCACGGGAAGGAAGTCCATTCTGCTGGCTAGAGACAGCTCTGGAGTCCCATTCCAGAAGATAGCACCAGAGGCAGGGCAGAGGGCTCGGCTGCCTCACCTGGGCCTCCTGATGAACGAGACCGTGAGTCGCAGGTCTGGGACCATGTGGGGGGGGGGGAGGGGCTGCATTTCTAACAAGATCCTAGATGAAGCCACTGGCCCATGGATTACATGCTGAGGACAGAGACCTTAGAGAGCCTGAACCAAAGTCAGGCTAAGGCTAGGGTCAAATGACTCTGCTCCCAGAAGCTGGTGCTCTGCTATGGCAGCTCCGGCAAACAGACACGTCTGCCCAGATGCACCTGCTGCCCCAGGATGTTGTAAACATCTGGACCTTCTGACTCCATCAGATGAAGCCATAGAGTAGGGGTCAAGGACATGGGCTTACTTTATCAAAGACCAGAATTCTATCCAGGCTCTGCTGCTTGCTATAAAATGGGAAGAATAACAGTTCTTCCCCAAGAGGTGGGAGTTGGCGGAGCTGAGCCGGGGGCAGGGGGCTCAATAAATAGTAGCTGCTAATGTTATTATCGTTCTCCATCGACATCACATTCCTTCTAGAGACTTCTACAGTACACACAATGTTAGAGAAGGGAAAGAGGGGTTGGGGTCACTCTGGAGAGTTTCCAGACATGCCAAGTTTACCCTTAAGACCCCCACAGGTGGCCCTAGGAATCTGCACCTGCCCCTTAGTCCTGTGGGATCCAGGCAAGGACCTTCTCTACCCTGCTTCTCCTCAGTGCCAGGGCCAGGCATGTGGCACACACTCTGCCTCCAGTAATCTGGCGCCTATGATGTTTGCTGAGCACTATTGTTTGTTCCGATGAGGTTCTGCCGAAGCCAGCGACAAATGTTCTTTCAAATTAGCAGAAACTTGAATAATGAAGCTGGGAACAGCTCCATTCCAACACTCAGCCATGAGCCCAACCCCAGAATGAGGCTTTCTGGCTTGTCCTGTGTCCCTGATCATTTCTATTGTTACTATTTTATGGGGTGAGGCTACAGGGTGAAGGAGGGACGATGGCGTTCTTTAAAACATCTCCCCGGTGCCAGGCCCACTGTCCAGTAAGCAAGCACATTGTCAGATGTGAAGTAGGATCATGTGGTAAATGACATTATTAGGCCAGACCTTTAAAGCACCCTTGAACCTCGGGTCCTGGCATTTCCCATCTGAGCCGTGCTGTCTCTCTGAAGGCCTTGCCTTTGGTCTGGGAAAAAACAATGTCTTTGCTGGAGTCTTTTAAACTCCAGTGGTTAAGTTCACCAGAGGCCTGAGGCCTGGGTTTGAATCCCAGCTTCTCTGCTTATGTCCCTGGGAGAGATTAGCCAATTGTTTCCTTTCCCTAAGCCTCGATTTCCTAATTTGCAAATGGGTATAGTAAGAACACGCGCTCTCACTAGGTGATTGAGATGGTTAGTTGAGGTGATGCACATGAAGTGCGTATTCATGCTTGACAGACAGGAAGCACTCCAGATACATGAAGGATGACTGTGTGTTCGACACTGGGTGGTTACAATGGACACTTGCTTTCTCACCAGTTGGAAGCTAGAAGGCCAAGATTGATAGAGAAGTAAGTGCAGAGGGCAGCAGCTCTACAAGCCGTCTAGGAATTGGAAGTTTCCTGGGACAGCCAGGGGCTGCCAAGCCTGAGCTGATGGACTTTTCTCCATGGGGCTGGGAGGAGGCAGAGGATCTTCATCCCAGACTGCCCTCCTTAGAATGAAGGCTCACACAGGCCTCCAGAGAGAGCTTTTATCTTAGCTAAGACTGTTTCTGCTAATGGGCTTCTGGGGGAGAAAAACAATTCTTTTTCTGCCCTCAGGTTCTCAGCTGGACACTGTGAATTAGACTGCAAAAGGCAGATTAGCAAGAGCCCAGGACCCAGAAGTGCATTAGCACGTGGCCACGCTGAGATGAGCAACAGGAAGGAGTGGTTAGCACTGGCTTGACAAAGCATCTTAACCAAGGAACTCTACATTGTCAGAGAGGCACCAAGACAAAGGAAAAGGACTTTGCAACTCCAGGGGTGGCAAGTTGAGAGGAGGCTTAGGTCAGGCCTGGTTAGCAGGTTCGTCATGAGGGCGCCTCTGGCGCCAGCCCCCTGGGTCTAACGTGGTCTATGGTGATTATCTTCCGTCCTTCCTGGTGGAGGGGGAGGGAGACACCTTTGTAAATGGAGTCCTGTTTCGGGTACACAGGGGGAAGGCAGTGAGATTTCCTTATACCTTCTTCTCCATTGCTTTCAGCTCCAAATAATCCCCTCACCAAAGCAGTGCCATCTGCTCTCCTTTGGATTTTCCCCTTATAACTATGACATGAACAGTTAGGGTTTCCTCCCTACCCCCTGTCTCAGGGGTTTGCCCCAAAGTGGAAGCTAATACATCCTCAGATGGTCCCCATCCAGAGACTGGGCTGCAGTGAGAGGGGACACCGCAGACCAATTTACCGGCCAGGAATAGAGAAAAAAAATTCCATCTCCAGGTTCCTGCCAGAGTCTCTAACAACAGACGCCATGGGGCCTCAGCGGTGCAGCTTGCCCAGCCTGGTCCTGGTCCAGTCCATCTCTCCCCACCCAGAGCTCTCTAGGTCTCTGATGGGCGCTGGAGAAAGAAATGGAAGCTGAGCCCCAGCAGCATGTAAATACCAATCCAGAGGGAGGAGTCTGGGAACTGACGGGCATGACGTCGTACCCATGGGGGAGGGGGATTCCAGGAGCCCCTGCAGATACCCAAATCCTCCCAAGCCACACCAAAGGGTATAGTATTTGCATATAACCTACATACACCCTCCCATATGATTTACGTAATCTCTAGATTTTTAATAATACCTAATACAATGTAAATGCCATGCAAATAGTTGTTAAATGGTATTACTTAAGGAAAAAGAAAAGAAAAACTTCTGTATATGTTTAGTACACTTTTTTCCCCAAATATTTTCAATCTGCGGGTACAGAGGGCCTACTATCAGTTGCATTAAAAAAACATTCCCTTCTGGAGTTGCTCGCAGCTGCCTGGCGGACGCCTGCTCTCTGGGAAATAGGGTGGGGGGTGGCAGCAATTGATTACTCACCTCAAGCTTGGGGGTGGGGGTGGAATATGGAGAGGGTGTCTGGGAGAACTTCGTGAGGACCCTCCATGGAGTATGAAAACCCACCAGGGTGGTGACACTGAAGCCCCTGGGGAGAATGTTCTAAGAAGCTCAGACCCTTCTGAAGGTGGCTCTTGGGTTGCCCTAGAGGTAAAGGTAGCGAGATTGAAAAACGCCAACCTACTGTCGTGGCTAAATGCTTGAAAATCATGGAGGCAGAAGTCCAATGGCCCTGCATGACTTCCTCCCAAAGGAGGGCCAACCTTGAAACAAGGAAATAAGGCTCAGACCTGGGACCCAAAGCCTCCAGGGCCCTCATCAGCATCCAGGAGGAGGATCCGATGTGTATTTCACAGTATCACAATGCGAGGCCCATTTCTGTCTCTTACTGAGAGGTGTTCCACTGTGTGATGCCCACAATTTGCTGCTCAACCCAGCTGGTGGTTACTTGAGCTGTTACTAATATGTCAGTATCATGAGTGAAGTGGCTGTGACACTGAGGAAAAATCTTTGGACGTAAGCCTTCCCTTCTTTCTAGGAATAGAATTGGCAGGTCTTCGGGAAAGTGTGTACCATGCTTGGCTTCATCAGGAACTACTAAACTCTCTTCCCAAGTGGATTCCTACCAGCATCGGGGACAGCGGGTTCCACAGTGCCCACCTCCTTGCCCAGCTTTTATCATCTAAGGCAGTGTAGCTTTGTTTGACTTTTTCATTTGCTACTAATTAAGGGTTCAAATTTCTTGAGATTATATTATGACTTTATATCTTGTCTGGCAGAGATGAAAATAAATCTCTCCAGGAGAATATATAACCCTGAAGGTCGTAGGTTTTCGTTGCTCTGTAGGACATTAACCAGTTTTAATCTAATACAACATTTTCATTCTGACTGTCCTTTTAAAATTATTATCAGCAGACTTTATCTTTTATTATCAGAAGACTTTTTCAGAGCAGTTTCCAATTTAAAGAAAAACTGGGCAGAAAGTACAGAGAGCTCCCACACTCCACTCCCTCCCCAACACTGTCTCCCCTATTATTAACATCCTCCCTTAATTAATGTGGTACATTTGTAAGAATTGATGAGCCAGTATTGGCAAATTATTATTAACTAAAGTCCATAGTTTGCTGTAGTTCATTCTCTGGGGCTCACAGTACTGTGCGTTTGGACAAATATGTGGTGTGTATCCACCATTACAGTGTCCCAGAAAAGTTTAACCGTCCCCCAAATCCCACATGTTCCCCCTGGTCATCCCTCCCTCCTGCCCTACCCGGGAACCAGTTTGCCTTCTTTCTGGTTTCCTCATTAATGAATATATAAATGTTGGACATGTGTTTACTCTGCAATTGGATGAAGTCATTAGTGTAACTTTCTGAAGATTGTACCTTTACCCTGGGATCACAAAGGGAAAAGGACAGTAGAGAGCGTGGACTTCCCAAATAAGACTTGGATAGATTGCATCATTTCTTCTTCTGCACTCAACTACCACGGTGGGGAGGGAGAGGAGTGACCCTCACAGGGTAACTGGCTTGAGCTGACCGATGAACTAGAGGGGGAGGAAAGCACACGATTCAAGTAATAAGCACATGGCAGGCATGAGGGTGGGTACCCATGGCCCCTCAAGGTGTTTATAGACCCTCTTCACAGGGGAGAGAGAAATGGGAGACTGAGTGGTTCCTGAGACCAGGAGGTGCTTGTTAATGATTCTCTTGGAAGCCTAGTGGGTCCAGAAGAAGGCGTGGATGGAGCTGCACTGTGAACCGAAGGTGTCTTCTCATGGAGATGACTCTCCCAGGTAATCTCTGGGGCTGCTCTCAGAGTAGATGAAACATCTGTCTGGGTGTTGATGAAACTTTTAGTTTCTTTGGAAAAATGATCAAGAGATTGGGGGAGGTGTCTGAGAGGACCTGATTCTAAGACGGATTCTCCAGCTCAAATGTTAAAGCACCACAATTTGAGGTATTCTAAGCCCCAAGAAATGGATGGATGAAAAGATTAAGAGGTAGGAATCAATGAATTGATGATGGATTGGATGGAAGGATAGATAAGAGGGTGGGTGTATGGATAGATGGATGAATGGAAGGGTAGATGAGCAGGAGGAAGGAAGGAAAGAAGGATAGATTGGTGGGTAGATGGGTGAGTGGATGGATGGATGGATAGATGGATGAATGGATGGGCAGCCATGGTCCTATGAACAATTTACTCCCATATGCAGACTTACTGGGGGATATACTTTTGCAAATGTAGAACAAATCTTCCCCAGAGACTGTCCAGACCTTAGCTCACTATCCTGTGTGTACATAGGTGGCACTGGCCCAATCAGGTGTGGGGTTGGCAGCTAACCAGGGTCCATGCCTGGATATGGCAGACCAACCACTAAGCATTTCTGTGTGGCAACCTTGTGAGAAGAGAGTGGACCTTCCGAGCCGTACTGGGGTTGAATCACCCCTAGTCACTGTGGCATCTCCATTTCTCCTGAAGGATCCAGTAAAGACATTCAGGATTCAGCAGAGTTTGGCTAACCCTTCTTAAAATTTTGGTGAATCACAGCATAAGGGAGGGGCATTAGAATTGGGGCTAAATCCCTATGGGGGACCAGTGAGCTCTGGAAGGAAAGTCTATTCCCACCCTGGGCAGAAAGGAGAGGTGCTTACTGTTCAGTTCCCAGGCAGGGACTTAGAACAGACCTGCTCGCACCCCAGACCGGGCTCATGCTGGGTGGGAGGATGGTTGTTGGGAGAAAGCTCCAGCCAGGGCCCCAAGACTTCCCCAGCCCTGATTCTCATCCCGTTGCTCCCACCACTACTGGGGGCCCCCAAGGCAGTGCTGGCTCGCAAACAGCTCCAGGGTATCACTCAGGGACTGCTCCCCAAGTGACCACACTTTTCTGTAAAGGAGAAAGTATTCAGTGAATTGTGACCCAACCCTTGCTCTCAGCCCTGGGCAGCCCCGGCTCCTTCAAGTTCACACTGCAGCCTGCGCTTGAGGCTCCTGTGCTTCCTCTTTCCTCCTGTGAGGTGCTGCTAGCCTCCGGGAGGTCCTGCCAGGTCTTGTGGGAACGGATCTGTGATGTTCTTTGCTTTTTCTGGGCCAGGCAGAGTCAGTGCATTCAAAACTTCCCTTAAAACTGCCTCCATTCTCAGCTCTGGAATTCAACCCTGGAGGAGGGAACAGACAGGCTTCACTCCCTCAGCTACCTGGAGTAGGGCGGGCACGGCTAGGAAGCTAACAGCCTTGGTGTCCCCAGTTCTTCCCCAGTGTATGGGGGGAGCATTCTCAGTAGGAGGCCCAAGCCAGGTCACTCCTCACCCTGTGGCCTGATCTGCTGGGGAAGCTGCCCACCTACACACCCCCTGTTCCCAGCAATCTTGGCCACAGCACCGCCCTGCCGGCTGCCCTGGCCATCTTTCTCACACAGGTGACTCATTGCTCCCATTGCACAGAGAGAGCTCTCCAGAGCGCAGCCAGGGGACCAGTAATCTCTTTTGTGATTAGCAAATGAGAGGTAGGCTCCCCGTCTACCATGCCTAATTATATTCACAAACAGTGCTCCCCACACTCAGGCTCAAGGGCTCACTGTCTTGTCCAAGTTCATAAGAAGCAGAGCTGGGGTTCCAGGCTGGCTCCAAAGTCCCCATTCTTTCTACTCTAGGTTGCCCCAACCGAGGTTGTCAGGGTTAATAGCTGCCAACCCACACAGCCACCCTACACTCTGGGCCATAGAGGGCTAGAATATTCCTTCTGTAAAAAAAGGCAGAAAATGGCAGGTGGACCAGACCTAGGTTCCCTTTTTTTAGGGAGAATGAGAATCCCTAGCTACTCCAGGCATGGTCTTCAGACCAGCAGCCTCACCGGGGCTTGTTGGAGGTTGAACCTTGTGGGGCTCCAGACCTACTGCGTTAACCAACAGTGGCTTTTCTAAGTCTTCCCTGCTGGCCACCAGCTCCCAGAGCCCCCTGGGGGAAGCCCAGGGATGGGGAAGGAGGTCTGATTGTCACCAGGTGGTACCTAGCTGGCAAGAAAAGGGACTCCTTTTCTTTGGATGGGGAAGGGGCTTCAATGGCCCTCTGACTCAGCCTTCTGGAATGTTCTTTGGACAATTTAAATGACCGTTTTCTTACATCAGGCAGTCTGTCAGCACAGTTGCTGTTTACTTTGCAGTCAGTCCCAGAACATTCTTAGTTAAGGGTCATTTCAAATAAGTGCAAATGAGCTTAAGAGACAAAGAAATGGACTGAAAGACCACAGAATCTCCTGAACTCAAGGGCAGGAAGTGGACCTCTTTTCTGGTCCCTCTTGGTTCCCCCACAATGATGATTTGTTTCATGAGCTTCTCTGGGGACAGACTTGCCCTGCTTCTCTGCACATCCTCATGGTCTTCTCACCCCCCACCCTCAGCTGCCAGGTTCACGTCTCTGGCTCCATCTGGGAGGATGCCTCTCCCAGTGAAGTCCTCTGTGGCCAGGAGAACAGGGAAGGTGACAAAGGGCTGTTGCTACTCATCCAGGACCTCAGAGCGTGTCTCAGAAGAGGCTGCGGGCTGGGTGCAGACGAAAGCCACACAAAACTTGGGCACAGCAGGGAAGGGGACTGTCCCCAGCTCACCTCTGTCCAAGCAGGTGAGAGCACAACAAGAGGGGAACCGCAGGGCTGGGGCTATAGCTCAGGTGGCAGAGTGCTTGCCTGGCATGCACAAGACCCTGGGTTCAATCCCCAGCACCACAAAAAAAGAGGGGGACCATGGCAACAGAACCAAATGTCCCAACTCTCTTGGTGCCTCACAACACACCAGCCCTCACACCCCCAGTTCCTCCCAGGGAAGTTCAGGCCTCAGCACGCCCATCCTAGAGCAAAGGAAAAGATAACAGAACGAGGTCCCAGGGCCACCGGCTTGCACGTGGCCAAAGTGGTCTCTGGTACATGTCTAGTGCCCCAAGGGAATGAGAGAGGGAGGAGACAGAGAGAGGAAGGGACAGATGAGGGACACAGGGCTGCCTCACTGACCCCCACCCAGGGGCCTGGGTCTCAGCCTGCAGCTCAGGACAGTCATCTGAAGGATTTTCAAAATTATGGCAGAGGCAACCGCACTAGAGAACAGCAAATCCGAGTGTTGAGTGAGGGTGGGGGGGCATGCTGCATGATTTGGTGTCTTGGTCTCAGTGTCTCTGGCTGTAAAACGAGGCAGTAACCGTCCTCACTTCAGAAGGCTGTCGTGAGGATTTGATGACATCACCTGGAAGGAGCCCTTCGCCCAGAGCCCAGGAGTAAGTAAATGCCCAAGAAACAGTGGCTCTGCTTCCTGCTGCCTTGATGGTCATTGCTACTGCCCAGGGAGGTGGGGAGCTAGCCCTGGTCCAGAAGAGCAACCGCGGTCTGCTCTTAAATAACCCACTCAAGGCCACAGACCGAGGAAGAACAGGGCTGGGATCTGAACCCTCCTACATTTGAACTGCAGGGGCCCCAGAGTTCGCCCTCCACAGGCTCACCCTGGCATTAGCTCGACCCCGCTGGCCAGAGAAGGCTCTCAGCCAGGTTCAGTCGCCTCTCCCAGGGGTGAGCTCAGTCCTGGAGTTGAACGGCTCATGTGGCTACAAGATAGGCAGGAATCTTATGGGAATCCAAAATCAGAAACTTAAGATGAGACCTTCTGAAGTTGGCCCAGGCTCTGAGAGGGCCCTGGGACCCCAGCTCTCACCACCCCCACATCTCCTCCCTGACCAACTCTCCTTCCCAGACCCCCTGTCCACCTTTCCCTGGGCCTCACCTGGCTGCTGCTCACCTGCAGGCTGTAGGTCCTGACGGCCGGGCCCACGCCTGCCTGTCATCACTCCCTGTCTCTCACGGCCCCTCCTGCTCAGAGCCTTCCAGCCTCTGCTGCCACTGCACCCACGGGGCTCTCTCCACGTCCCCACCTCAAATCCTGAGAGGGAGAGCACACACACAGCAGAAATTTGACCCCAACGCCATCTTCAAGGGCTGGCAACCTGCTCTTTGGGTGCCTATCTTAGTCCAGCTCCTGAGACCCCACAATAGGAGGAGGGGCAGGAAAAGTGGACTGGCACCACAGGGTGCCCAGTGCTGTCCAGGGCTGTCCCCTGTAGTAGGGAGTGGGCAGGTTCCCAGCGCTTCAGCCTAGATACTCCACTCACCCCCTCCCATAATTCCTAGCGGCTACCTGAGCTGGGGGATAGATGTGCACAAGCCAAGACAAGACGGGGCCAACTGCTTCTTCATATTAACCTTATTTTCATTTATTTTTTTTACTCTTATCTTAAATGTTTTATTTATGTAATATATGCCATAAGCCTAAACCACTAGTTTTTTTTTTCTAATTTTTTTTAGTTTTTCGGCGGACACAACATCTTTGTTGGTATGTGGTGCTGAGGATCGAACCCGGGCCGCACGCATGCCAGGCGAGCGCGCTACCGCTTGAGCCACATCCCCAGCCCTAAACCACTAGTTTTACACTTCTGATCTCCAAGACAGCAAGAGAATACGTGAGTGTTGGGTCGAGCCCCTAAATTCATGGTTATTTGTTGCAGCAGCCTAGAAAACCAATAGTAAAGACTATTTTATAGGCTCCACATTTGTTGTTGAGTCCTCATGTTTCCCTTGTTTACTTCCCTTTGGCTTGGTGGGTTGCCAGTGAAGTTCCATTTGAAAATCCCTGAATGTCCTTTAGGCCAGGACAAACAGAAGCAGGATCCCGCCTTGCCCATGCTTGGCCCAGAGAAGAAAGGTCAAGCCTGGTATGGGCTGAAGGTGGCTGTGGGCCAAGATGGCTGGTGTAAGACCAGGCTTGCAACCTCCTGGCTCTGTGACCTTGGGCAAGTTACTTCTGTCCCTCTAGGGTTCGGATATGGTTTGTCCCCACTGTGAGGTACTGGAGTAGTGGAACCTTTAAGACGTGGGCCATGTGACCACTCATCAGCATGGAGCACTTTCCAGTCCCCAAAGCACTTCTGCCATGCAACACCATCCACCATGATTTGCAGCATGAGGCCCTCAATAGCTGTGGCTACCTGAACTTAGGTTTTCAATCTCCACAACTGTAAGCCAAAAGAAGCCTCTCTTCTTTACATGTACCCTGCTTCAGGTATATTGTTACGGCAACACAAAATGGACCATTCTCTAAAATTCACTCAACATTCACTCTATAGTTTATTAAGCTCTTACTATGTGCTGGACACTGTTCTGGCCCCAGAGATTCAACAACACACGGAAGTCCCCACTCACAAGGAGCTTACATTCTAGAGGGGAATAGAGAATAAATAAGACATGTCAATAAATAGAGAGTATGTTTGTCAAAAATGACAAGGTAAATCAGTTTTATTGTCCCTTAGTAGGGAAATGGCTAAATCAGACATGGTGCATCCACATCATGGACTACTACGCACAGTAATGCAAAGGAAGAAAGTATTGACACAAACAGCAACTTGGATGGATCTCAAGGGAATTACGCTGAGTGAAAAAAATCAATATCAAAAGGTCACATGCCATATAATTCCACTTATATATTGTCCTCAAAATGTCAAAATTATAGATGAGAGGAAAAAATTAGAGCTTGCCAGGGATAAAGGACATGGGGGTAGAAGAGAGGGACGAGAGTGACCATAAAGGATGGCATGACAGAGGTCTCTGGTGACGGGAGAGTTCTGCACCTGGTTGCGGTGGTGGTCACACAGATCGACACCTGGGTAAAATGGCAAACTGGACCAAGGTCAGTTCTTGGCTTCAGTGCTGTATCTCAATGACGTTTGAGGCAACCACAGGGGGAACTGGGTGACGAGCCCCTGGGACCTCCTGGTGCTGTGGATCTAATTATTCCAAGATTTAAATTTTTTAATATAAGAAAATATAAACTAATGCAGGAAAGAAGAAGCCATCTGTGGGCCATAGGTGTGGATGGTGCATAACAAAATGTTTCTCCCTCAGAGGGCAGATAGGGGGTTTAAATGAGGTATGGCATCAACCTGGAGTGCCACCCAGACTCAGCAAATGCTACTTTAGTATTTTGGGCGGGGGGGGGGGGGGCGGAAGTTAAGAATTGTGTTGTGTTTAAGCAACTCCATTCTTATGTGAGTGTAGCAATAGTACCGTGGTTATTGTAATTTTTTATTTTTTTAAGTCCATAACTTTTGGAGATACATATTGAAATAGTTGTATTCTATGGGGTCTAGGATTCCAAAATAAAACCAAAGGCAGAGAGGCAACAGGGTGTGGGTGGGCAGAATAGGTGATGGGCAGGTGCTGGGCCAGGCAGGGCTGGGCTGGGCTGTGAGGGTGGTGGTCATTGGTGGTGATCAATGTTATGTGCCAACTTGACTAGGCTCAGGGGTGCCCAGCAAAAGCATTATTCCTGGTGTAGGGGGTTGGTGAGAGTGTTTCTAGAAGAGATTAACACTTATATTGGGAGGCTGAGAAAGAAGACTGGACCTCACTGCTGTAGGTGGGCATCATCCAATCCATGGAGGGCCCAAGTTGAACAAGAAGATAGAAGAGGGCACATCTGTTTGAACAGGGACATCTTTTTCTTCTGCCTTTGGACAATGACTCCTCTGGTCCTCAAGCCTTTGGGCTTGGATTTGAATGGCACCACCCACTTTCCTGGGCCTCCTGTTTGCAGTTGGCAGTGTGGGGCTTCTCAGCCTCCTTGACCAGGTGAGGCCTTCCCTCAGTACATCTCTTTCTGTATATCTACATGTCCTACTGGCTCAGTTTCTCTGGGAAACCCTCATATGGTGGTGGTCCCCATAAGCTCTGTCATTAGGACACAGTGACCTCTCTTCCCAGATGGTCACACATACAGCGGGAGCCAGTTCTGCTGCCGGTTGGTGAGGACCAGGCCACACTCAGATCATGGGCTCTCTAAGTGCCAGAGGAGGAGGTTTCTGTCTTCCCCAGTCCGTAGACCCACGTCTTTGCGGGGTTGGCAGGAGTCCATCTGAAAGAGGCCCAGTTCTTTATTCCAGTTGAGGCTATTTCCTCATTTGCTGCCTAGAGCTGGTTTGGATGTCATCGGGATTGTCTGATGATCTGGGGACTAGAAAGGCCAGGTCTGAGAAGAAGTGGGATAGGTCTGGGAGAAGGGCGGGGCTCCTCAACCTGGTTTTAGCAGCGGAGCATTCTGTCCCTCCTGGGGCACTCAGATGTCTGTGACTGACAGCCTTTCATCATTTTTACCTACAATCTCAGGGAAAGTGCTTCCCCACTGTTTCTTTTGGATAGCCCTTGCTAGTTTGCAAAGCCTCTGTGTATTCTAGAACTGTTGGGCCACAAAAGATAGGTAGGCTCGATGAGGTCATCCTGTGTTGGAGCTGAGAAACCAGGAAAAGAGGACTCCGCTCTCTGCTCTGAGGCGCACGGTTGGTGAGTGGCAGAGCTACTTTCCTGCTGAGACTTCCAGCAGGTCCTGGGGAAGATTGGATAGGCTGTCTTGTCCCCTGCAGCCCTCAACCCAGAGTCCAGTCATGGCCTCTAGGGGGACCCAGCAACCAGTCAGTCCACACCTGGAGAAAGCCGTGAGGTCCAGCCTTGAGCCTACCCACTGGCCACCCTGGGGATAGTCACAGCACCCATGTTTCTAGGAAAGGAGGAAATCTGCTGGTTTAGTTTCAACGCATGCATTTTTGGGGACATAACTGGGGCACACCACTTGTGTTCTCAGTTTGGCACTAAAGAGCATGAGGTTTGAGGGCAGAGAGGTCTGATGTTGAATCCTACCCTCAGAACAGACCAGTAGGATGATCCAGGACAGGCCCCTGTCAGTTTTACCAGCTGTGGGATGGGGGTGAGAGGAGCAACCTTGTGAACTGCTTTGACAAGGCACACAAAGCGTGTATCACAGTGCCCAGCACCTAGAAAAGGCTCAACACAGGTATCACTGTTTCTGTGTGTCCTAGGCTCTCTGGAAGCAGGGCCTCAGATGGGGATTTTTATGCAAGTGATTTATTTTGGGAGTAAGGGAAGGAGGGGGCCAGGGGTAGAGACTGGGCAACCAAGTGGATCAGGAGAAGCCCAGCCTCAGCCCTCCCCAACGGGGACCTCAGGAGCATCTATTGCAGCATAGACATCATCCTGGAGCTGGACGGTTCAATCCTGCGTCAATCAGCCAATGGCCACTCAAGGAAGGGGGATCTGAATCCCCAGGGTGGCTCTGGATGAGGCTGCTCAGGTAGTCCTCCAGAGAGGAATGCAGATGTGAGCCAGTAGCAGACAAGCTCTGCAGTACCTGGAGCCCAGGTGTACTCACCTGGAGGAGAGGCATCTAAGCAGGTGCCTGCAGCATCTGTTATTCTGTGATTAACCTCAGAAGAGTCGCTGCCTGGAGTGCATGTGGAGGAAGATTGTGAGGCAAGACGGGGCTCAGTGGGAAAGAATGATTGGATTGATTAATGATGTCTGCAATAGACGTGGGAATGGAAATGGTAGCTCTGCGTTTGCTCAGTTCTCTCTAGCTCCATCCACTTCCCTAGAATTCTAAACCCTGGCCATTTAACCATCTGTTACTACTGAGTGAGAAGCTCTGGAATAGTTAACTTTTGTTTGTTTGTTTGAGATGGGATCTTGCTGTGATGCCCAGGCTGGTCTCAAACTCCTAGATTTAAGTGATCCTCCTGCCTCAGCCTCCTGAGTTACAGGACTATAGGAAGAAAGTTCTGGATCTTTGCAGTAACTTCCAGGAACTAACTGTCCAGGAGGGAAGAGAGGACATTTGTATAGAGAAACTGTACTGAATCACACCTGAGTGGGCGTGAGGTGGTAGGTCCTGAACCCCTCTGTCACTGACGGCCATTCAGAGGGATGGGAGGAAGGCCTGTTTTCCAGCAATACAAAGCACTCTCAAAATTAAAGCTAAACAATTAGGACCCTGAATTTTGTCTATTTCTCCTTAACACGCATCCAACTGTTCAGGCTTTTCCCATTGCTTCCCGGGTGGTGTGACATACCTTTATTAAGGGCTCCATCTTTGGGCCAGAGAGACCTGGGTTTGATGCTGGCTCTGTCACTGCCTTGCTGCATGGACTTGAGCAAGTGACTTACTTAATCTCTGAGTCTGTCTCCTGTGTGTTAAACTGACCTAACCACAGCAGCTCCGCTATTGCTAGTTTGAGAAATGGGAGGTCTTAGGGTCCCTGCCCCAGGGACAGCAGTCTTGTTTCACCATGGAGGCCTCCCAGCTCACCAAGCACATTCTACAAACCTGATCCCCATCCGGGCTCAGCCCCGAGCAGAGCATGGGCTTGGTCCTCAGGGGAGTCTCTGAGCTTCAACCTCTCCGTGTACCAGGGCTGGGCTGCAGGAGGAGCCTGGGAGCCACGTCTGTGCCATGGCTGCTGGCATGGTCCCTGAATCCCTGAACCCTGAGGGACACCCTTGCTGTGACCCCAGATTTGGAGAGGTTCAGAGAGCCAGGTAGGCAAAACGGGGCCTGGAAGGCAGAGGCTCGACTTCCTGGAGAGAGGACAGGGGCCACTGAATGAAAATGTCATCTGCGGCCAGATATGCTTCCCTCTGGGAAGCTCCAGGGGGTGTTTTGTGGTGAGAAAGATTGGAGGCGCCCTGAGCTCCCCTCTGCCCCCTCCCTGGGGAGGGTGAGGGGTGGGCAGGGGGGGTCTCTTTGACTCTCCTGGTGTTGGCAGCGTTCACCCTCCAAACTGCCCCTGCCCTCAGGGACATTCTGGCTCAACTGCCTCCTGAGACTCCCTCGTACCTCCTTGGACCATCTTGGAGGAATGTGGTCCAGAGGGGCTCCTGGGACCAGCTGAGCCCAACATCTCTCTCCCCCGTCCCTTGCCAGGCTCCCTTGCCTTCCTCCCTCCCTGTTGTGCTGACTGGCTCTCTGTCTGTGGCATTGGCTCTCTTCCACCTCTGGTGCTTGGGGGGTCTCTGTGTGCACAGCTTCCTCTCCTGCCTGCCCTCCAGCCATCTCTCTTGCCTCAGGGTTCCTCTCTCTGAAAAGCCATCCATCCATCTTGTGCCAAACCCAACCCTTGGGGTCCCCAGGAAGGTAGAGTTTTGGGACCCAGAGGCCAGGCCACCAAAAGCCACCCAGGGAGGCAGTCATGGACTCCCATGGAGTCCACGAATCTCTTGTCTCAAGAAGACAGAGCTGGCTCAACAGGAACCCAGCCAGCAGGATCATGGTTCCTCCAGCCCACCTCGGTTTGGAGTCAACTACACTTGGCATGTGTGGGGCTAGAGTGGGATGATGTGGCTGAAATGCCCGGGGCCGTGAGGACAGGTTTCTTCCATGTCCCTGGAGACCGTCCTCCTCTGCAAAAACACATCCGCACCTGGGACGTCCACTGGGCCTCGAAGCAAAGGGTGGTCCTAAACAGGACATGATGCCCCGCCCAGGCTGGGGACACCGCTTGGCCGATTCAGCTGGCAGGGTTGAGATGTGTCGTTGGTCTCTGTACCACCCTCGGCATCCAGATGCCTGGTGGACCTCTCCCAGCAGCTGCCCGAGAGCTCCACATTCACCCCTTTGTGGTCTCCAGGTTCCCAGCTGCCCGGCCCCTGGTTAGTGGAAGCAGGTTGCCATCAGGAGCTCCCAGCCAACTTTCTCCCTGCTCAGCTTCTTGTTCTAGAGCTGTCTCCATGCCAGTCCCACGCAGGAGCCCAAACCAGCAACCAGAAAAATACCCAGGGAGAAAGTAGAGGGCTCAGTGGATTTTTATGCAAGGTTCTTGGGGGTTCCAAGAGGTCTTTTTGTGTGGCCTGGTCTTGGCCTGTGACAAGGACCAAGTATCTTTAACTTACCCTGAGTTACTGGTCCAGCTGCAAAGCCTTTGGCAGTGGCCCAGGGCTCACTGAAACTTCCAAAAACAACAAGAGAGCCTGAGGTTGGGAAGAATAGTTCAGAGACTTTGTTCATTGAAAATGATTCTGTTATTGCAAAAGCTGCACAAGTATTCACTGGGGCAGATGGGAAATCTAAACACAGTGCCCCAAGCAAGGGCAAGGCTCTGTTGGCAATCCCTGGCTCTGGCCGCGGGCAGTGTTTTTAGCTGGTCTTGGAGTTGGGCACTGGAGCCATTTCCAGAGGACTTGGGGGCAGGGGGCAGTGGTATCACATCTCTTTTGCAGCATAACTTGAGGAAATTCTAAAAGGCTTAGAAGGGATGGATTTTTTTTTTAAAAAAAGAATAATCTTTACATTCTTTGAAAAATAACTTACTTGGGCCTTATCTCTCTCCTTCTAAATCTGCTGTAAATAAGCCTTCCTCTGCTCCCCCACCACCACTCTTCACATATCCATTTCCCAGGCCTGAGTTCACGAATCCTGGATTTTTCCCACTGCCCAACAAGGGATCTGTTTCTGGTTTCTTTGGATGGACCCTCTCTCTCTCTCTCTCTCTCTCTCTCTCACACACACACACACACACACACACACACACCAGGGACTGAGGACAGGAATTCAGGAATTCGCCACTCACTTGTCCAGACTGTGATGGTCTCCAGACATTTTGAAGATCCCCTCTGCTGAATGCTCAGTGGTCTACTGATAACTGTTGAGCAACAGGCTCTCGGGGGAGGAGGCTGAAAAGCCCTGATCTGTACCATGGGCCCATTTCTGTGGTGTAAATATTCCCGTCATGGCTGATCTCACACTACCAGGGTGATATTTGGACCTGTGTGCAGCCAGGAGATGTACATAATTGGCTCCGACAAGACTGTCTTGCTGGATCCCACAAACCCCATGAGAGCATTATGGGATGAATGCAAATGACCTCTTGGACCACAAGTGCTCTCCCCCAGTCCCCTTTTCCCTCAATTCCTGTTCCACCTTCTGCCCTCCCCTTCCTCTGAGCAGTTCAGAAAAAAACACGGTCAACAATCCCCATCAATCCACTAACAATGCGGCAAGCCAGAAAAACAGAACTAGAAACCAAACCAAATGAACTTATTGTTTTTTTCCAGATATGTAAAAAGCAAATATATACTTGTTATTGAAAATGAGGGAGGAATGGGCGGTGACCTCGGAAGGAACAGACCCCATTAAAGTGGCCAGGGTGGGGTTGGCTTGAGGGCCCTGCTGTGGAAGGTCATGCCCTGTGATTGTGGAACCTGTGGTTGATGGGGTTGGGATGGACTTGGGAAAGGAGGGACGCAGATTTGGGCTGGTGGGGCAGCATAAAGCCCTGGGAGATCTCAGAGGGGAAATGTGGCCATTGTATTGGGGGGTGCTTGAGGAAGGGACCCCATCCATGCACTCCCTGGGGGTCTCTGAGTACAGAGGTAATGCCAGAAGCCTGTTTAGTGCAGAGAGTCAACTCTATCCACTTGGCAGAGAGAGAAACATGACCATTTAGTGGATGGCGATCCATGCACCACCCCCCACAGGGAGCCTGTTTCCCCTGAGTGGGTGTAAGCTGGAGATGACAGTCCCGTTGGCTGGTCTCACTGCCCATTTGGTGAAAACAGCTCACCACTGCTTGTAATTCTGTGTTTACGCATACATAGTTTCCCCCAGCCAGCCCCTCGCAGAGGCCAGCTGTTGGGCTAGGCATTGATAGTAGGACCCAGAAATCTGTCGCCACAGTGGAGGGAAACTGGCCATGTTTTTCTTCCACATAGTTATTTCCTAGGGTGTTTCCAAGGGAAATTTTGATGAAGCAAGACATTTGCCTGATGTGAGGCTTTGGCCTGTCAGCCCCTTGTGGAGAGAACGCCTCTGGGCCTCTTGACCAGGAGCAGTCGGAGCAGGGAAGGGGAGGGGGAGCTATGAAACTGGGGGTCTCAAGATCAAAGGCCAGTCCTCACTGACCCCAAGTCACCACCAGGCTGACCTCAGCTTGTCCATTAGGAGGATGGACGACTCCCGGCAGCACAGCTTCCTGATGCTGCGTGGCTGCATCTTGGGCATTTCCAGAGGTGGGCACCCCAATTCTGCCCCGTCCCCTGGAGGCTTTAGCCTTCTCCCTGCTTTATGGCCTTAAACCTCTAATGAAATGCAAAGTAGAAGGTTCCCCTGAGAAAAGCCAGGCCCAGAACTAGACATCCACTGTTTCCCCAACACGGGAGTGGGAAGAAATAACAGAGGCCCGGGCTCCCTTTCCCCAGTTTCTGCCCATTTTAATGTCTCACAGAACTCTAGACAACATCACCTCGGGGGCACTGGTCCTGAGGCTGTGACACGGAGCACATCCGTCCACATCACCCGACAGGATCCCTCCTGTTGCTGCTCTAGGGCCACTCCCAGGGCTCTCCTGCCCCCTGCAACCCCCAGCAGCCACCAGTCTGTTCTATATCTCCAAACTTTTGTCATTTCAAGACAACATGGAAAGGATGTGGAGGAAAAGGAACACTTTTACACTGGCGGTGGGATTGTAAATTGGTACAACCACTATGGAAATCAGTATGGAGGCTCCTCAAAAGACCAGGCATGGAACCACCATGGGCCCAGCTGTCCCACTCCTGGGTGTTTACTCTGAAGAATTAAAGCCATCTTACTACAGCGACACCTGCATACCCTACCCGTGTCTATAGCCAGCACAATTCACAACAGCCAAACGATGGCACTAGCCCAGGCGTCCAATGGATGAATGGATGAAGCAAATGTATAGATAGACAATGGAGTTTTATCCAGCCTCGAAGAAAAATGAAATTATATCATTTGCAGGAAAACAGATGAAACTAGCAATCATTATGTTAAGCAAAAGAAGTTGCACTCAGAAGGTCAGGGTTGTTTTCTTTTTTATGTAGAAACTAGAGAAGAAAAGCGAAAAGGGATGGGTCTCATGAAGATCAAACGGAGGTCAGTAGAGGAAAGACGCCATGAGCTGGGAGTCCTGGGGAGTGATAGTGACCAAATTATACTGTTATTTGTTGAGAGCCACAGCCAAAGGGGCCCCAGCAAACTTCCAGCTGCCAGCAAACTTCCAGCTGCCGGCTGATGATTGGCTCACAGCGGCCCCAGCAACATCTAGCTGATTGGCTCCTCTGCAGTGATGTTCATTGGGCTGTTTCCCCGCCCTTCAGACTGCAAAGCTGATGATTGGCTCACAGCGGCCCCAGCGACATCTAGCTGATTGGCTCCTCTGCGGTGATGTTCATTGGGCTGTTTCCCTGCCCTTTCAGACCACGGAGCTGCTCATTGGGGGACTTTTTTGGCTCCGCCCACATGACCCAGCCAATCGGCCTCAAGAGCAGGAGGATTGTGGGAGGGGGTGAGGCGTGTGTTGGGGTGAGAGGCTTGTGGGAAGCCAGTGGTGGCAGTTGGGCTCTGAGGGTTTTTTCCTGAGGAGCTGTTTTGTTTGGCGTTTGTAGTTCTAAAAATAAAGTTAGTTTCTTTTGACAAGTGGCTCCTGAATTGTGCCCAGCCAGACTGCGGCATTTGGTGGCTCGCACGGGGAGCGACTGAGGGTAAGTAAACTGCTCGCCCCTGAGGGCAGCGCAAGAGGATGGGTAGCCATTCTAAGTTTCCTATTTTGTTTTGCTTCATTTTTGTTTTAAGTTGCCTGTCCCTGGAGATGAGTGAGATGGAAGAAAAACCGCTCACATCTGAGGAAAAACTATTTGCGTCTGAGGAACAGATAGGGAGAAAGGACGGATGCACATGTCAGGAGGATAGAAAGGCTATAATGAATTTTTGTTGTTCCATTTTTATTTCATTCTGTCTCGGTTTTGTTTGGTGTTATCTTGTTGGGTTGTATTATAGTAGAAATATGGGATCAGCAATTAGTAAAAAACAAACTGAAAGACTGTTAAGTAAATTGTTAGAGGAAGGAGGCATCGCAGTAAAATCAAGAGCAGTCAGGGCATACGTTGATACAATACAAAAATGTAGCCCATGGCTTTTTAAGGAGGAGTTGTTAAATATATCACAATGGAACCATCATGGTGAAGATTTAAAAAGAATAGAAAAGAAAAGCCCAGGGACTCTGCCAGTTGGCACATTGCCATTGTGGACGTTCGTATCTGGTTTGCTTAGTCCAAAGCCTTCAGTACAGACAATGGTAGAGGAAGGCGAAGACATATTGATTCAAGTAAAAGAGAAGGTCTCTCAATTTAGTCAGACAGAGGAAAAGATTCAAGTAAAAGAGAAGGTCTTTCGAACTAGTCAGAGGAAGAAAGTGTAAAGCAGAAAAAGCCATCAGGGGAAAAGTTACAACAGGAGACTGCTAATAACACCTTTCTATCAGAGAGCGTAAGTGTCCAACCAACAGCACCACCTCTACAGGAGACTGCTACTAACAGCATTCTATCACCAGAGGGCATAAGTGTCCAATCAACAGCACCACCTCCATATGCTAGGAGGCTCCCAACCCCCGCAGTTGATAGTTGGGATCCTGAGACAGGATCTCAAGTATTAACATGCCCTGTATTTGAGGTAGGAGGGCAGCAAATTTACCAGGGCTTAAATTTCAAAACAGTGAAGGAGCTAAAAGAGGCTGTAACAACCTATGGTCCTCAAGCACCCTTCACTGTAAGCTTGGTCGAATCCATTAACAACTTGAATATGACGCCAGCAGATTGGGCTAATATGTGTAAAGCTGTGCTAAATGGAGGTCAATACCTGTTATGGAAGGTTGCCATTGAGGAATTTTGCAAGGAAACGGCTAGGCGAAATGCAGCAGCTGGTTATCCTCAGAGAAATCTAGATATGTTGTTAGGAAAGGGACCTTATGAGGATCAGCAGCAACAAATTGTATATGATCCTGGCGTATACTCACAAATTGCTGTAGAGGTGATTAGGGCATGGAAGACTTTACAAGGACATGGAGGTTTACAAGGTCAATTATCTAAGGTAATACAAGGAACTAATGAACCTTACACTGAATTGTAGATAGGCTTATTCAAACAGCTACCAGAGTTTTTGGGAATACAGAACAAGCAATGCCATTAATAAAACAACTGGCTTATGATCAAGCGAATCGTTGGTGCAGAGAAGTCATTAGACCACGGAAACATGAAGATTTAAACACATATATTAAATTATGTAGAGACATTAATGAACAAGGGCAAGTCGTGGCAGCTGCAGTACAACAGGTTTTAGATGCCAGGCCAAAAATATGCTACAATTGTGAACAAACAGGACATTTTAAAAGGAATTGCCCCATAGGAGGAGGGTTTAACAAAACTAGGTATACAAAGTCTAATCTGGGACAGAAAAGATCCGTTCTTTATAGGACATATCAGGGCACATACAGGATTGCCTGGAGCCCTTAGTTTGGGCAATGATTTAGCAGATAAAACTACACATGACATACATATTTTCCCTACACTAGAAGAAGCTATAAATTTTCATAAAAGGTTCCATGTCAATGCTAATACTTTACAAAAGCGTTTTAAAATAACTAAGGAACAAGCCAGGCATATAATAAAACAATGTCAAAATTGTGTGACCTTTTTACCACAAGTTAATCTTGGAGTCAATCCTAGAGGACTGATACCTAACCATATTTGGCAGATGGACGTCACACACTTGCCAGAATTTGGAAAATTAAAATATTTGCATGTTACAGTTGATACTTCTTCTGGATTTTTGATGGGCTCCCTTCATGCCGGAGAAAAAACTAAAGATGTTATAGCTCATTGCTTACAAAATTTTGCCACTGTGGGCGTTCCAAAACAGTTAAAAACAGATAATACCCCTGGTTATACTTCTACCTCTTTTAAACAATTTTGCTCATCATTTGGCATTACTCATATAACAGGAATCCCATACAATCCACAGGGACAAGGCATAGTTGAAAGAGCTCATCAAACTATTAAAATGTACTTATTAAAGCAAAAAGACGGAATTGGGAAGGGGTATATATTCCCCAAAGATAAACTTAAAATAACCCTTTTTACTCTAAACTTTTTAAATTTGGATTAATCAGGACTTAGTGCTGCAGAAAGGCATATGTGTCCAAAAAAATGTACATAAGCCCAAGGTACTTTGGAAAGATATTCTAACAGGACAATGGAAAGGTCCTGACCCAGTAATTGTCTGGAGTCGGGCGTCTGTTTGTGTGTTTCCACAGGAAGAACAGCAGCCAATTTGGATTCCGGAGAGATTAACTAAAGTCCTGACCCAGTGATTGTCTGGAGTCGGGGGCCTGTTTGTGTGTTTCCACAGGGAGAACAGCAGCCGATTTGGATTCCAGAGAGATTAACTAAAGCAATTTCTACAGACGAAAAAGAAGATGATTTGGCTCAAATCCATAACAGCTGATATCCAAAACTCCAATTTGGCTATCCTTACATCTGCGACAGAACCAGGATGCTTTTTTCAATATCTATTTTATTATTGCCCTTTCCCATATCATGAAGTTCTATTTTGTTTTTTGAGCTCATACAGACCTAGGTTAATGTTTTGCTGATCAGTTCTATTTTTTTTTTTTGACTATAGAGTTTTTAAACATTGCAATGGAGATTTCACCTGTAAAAAGTTATAAGGCCTTTACTATTATGTTATGTGTTGTATGTATTATATTATGTGTGCACACTTGTGTTTTGTGTTATATGTTTGAATGTACGTATGTCCATATATCATATATGATGAGCGCTCATGAAAAAATGGATCCAAATTTTTTTTTTATTCACGTGATTTAAATGGTTTAATTTAAATTGGGTAAATAACTGTTAAGAATTGTTTTAATATGTAAACAAAAAAGGAGGTTAACAGATCTGTTTGTTTACTTTCACCTTTCCTTTTCATTATATTTAATAATTCTCTTCAAGACAATGTAAATTGTTAAGAAAATTGTTTTCTTTTAGTGCCTTCTGGAATGTTACATAATTTTTTCTTTAGCCATTATTGCCAGAATTCCTATCTTCATCCCAGTGCCGGTGAAGACAAAGATAAAACTAATCTACAGTTTCTGCAATAGCCATCACTGAACTGCTTGCAGAACTTGCTTAAACTATGTGTCACTTGTATGCATTGTGAACTCACTTGTATGCATTGTGAACTATCTGTTGGTGCAGTGACTTGTGGTAGTGTTGGGGTATTTTTGCTGATGATGTCATCGGTGGTACAATTTTTCCAACAAGAGCCGTCAATTGGCTTGGTGTATCTTCCTCCCTTCTGCTTGTCATGACAAAGACCTCTCCACAGGTGTGGTTGTATACTGGACCGGTAGTCAATGACGGGTAAGATCCAATTACAATGGTACCAACCTAAGACAGGAGGCTGACGCCTTGAGGTCAGCTCATCCGAAGACGGGTAAGGACCATATGTAGTATTGGACAACCTAAGGCAGGCACGGTCCCCAAGCCATATGCTTGTTGTTTAAACAGAGAGGGGGAGATGTTGACAGCCACAGCCAAAGGGGCCCCAGCAAACTTCCAGCTGCCAGCAAACTTCCAGCTGCTGGCTGATGATTGGCTCACAGCGGCCCCAGCAACATCTAGCTGATTGGCTCCTCTGCGGTGATGTTCATTGGGCTGTTTTCCCGCCCTTCAGACTGCAAAGCTGATGATTGGCTCACAGCGGCCCCAGCGACATCTAGCTGATTGGCTCCTCTGCGGTGATGTTCATTGGGCTGTTTCCCTGCCCTTTCAGACCACGGAGCTGCTCATTGGGGGACTTTTTTGGCTCCGCCCACATGACCCAGCCAATCGGCCTCAAGAGCAGGAGGATTGTGGGAGGGGGCGAGGCGTGTGTTGGGGTGAGAGGCTTGTGGGAAGCTGGTGGTGGCAGTTGAGCTCTGAGGGTTTTTTCCTGAGGAGCTGTTTTGTTTGGCGTTTGTAGTTCTAAAAATAAAGTTAGTTTCTTTTGACAAGTGGCTCCTGAATTGTGCCAAGCCAGACTGCGGCAGTTATTGCTACATTGTGTGCTTTCACAGATAGGTAACGAGGAATCCCATCATTATGTGCCACTATAATGCACCAATAAAAATGTGGGAAAAAAGAATGTTCTATAGATGGACTATAAATGTCCTATAAATAGACTGATACAGCCCATGTTCTTTTTTTTTTCACTCAGTATAATTCCCTGGGGATTCATCAGGTTGTGATGTGTATCAATAATCCATCCCTCCTCATTGTCGAGTATGGTATGGAAGGACCAAAGGTTGCTCCACCGTTCGCCCAGGGAAGGACATCTGGGAGGCTCCAGGTTTTTTGGCTACAACTATTAAAGCTGCTGTGAACATTTGTGGGCCAAGTTTAATGTGAACAGAATTCTTCATCTTTGGGGGAATAAATATCGGAAGGACAATTACCAATTTTTATAGCAGTTATATGTTTTTTAAAGAATTTGATAAAGTGTTTTCCAGAGTGGCTCAGCCATTCTGCAGTCTCACCACGCCTGAGTGACCTGATTTCCCCAGATCCTCACCAGCATTTGACATTGGTGCCATTTTCCGTTGTAAACATTCTGGTAGGTGTGTGTCGCTATGGTTCTAACTTGTATTTCCCTAACATTAATGAGGTGGAACATCTTTTCATGGGCTTGTTTTTCATCTGTGTATTCTCTTTGATGAAATGTTTGTGCATGACTTTTGCCTTTTTTCTGAGTGGGTCGTTTGGGGATTTTTTTTTGTGAGGGGGCAACAATTGGTTTTTTTTTTTTTAATTGTTTGTTCAAAACATTACAAAGCTCTTGACATATCATATTTCATACATTAGATTCAAGTGGGTTATGAACTCCCATTTTTACCCCAAATACAGATTGCAGAATTTTGTTTTGTTCGCCGTGGTGCTGAGGTCTTGCACATGCACAGCAGTGTCCTACCACTGAGCAACATCCCCAGCCCCAGGATCAGTTGAGGTTTTTTGGTTTGTTTTGTTAATTTTTTTTTGTAGTTACAGATGGACAGAATGCCTTCATTTTATTAGTTTATTTTTATCTGGTGCTAAGGATCGAACCCAGCGCCTCACACATGCTAGGCAAGCGCTCTGCCACTGAGCTACAGCCCCAGCCCAGGATTCATTGTTTTTTCACTGTTAAATTTTAAGAGTGCTTTATACATTTCAGATATCACTCCTTAATACTGTATATTTTTGTGGTGATTAGTGGGAACCTTAGTTCTTCAGCTCTCCTTACAAATTTGGTACACACCGGTCCTGCTTAGCAGAGGACAGGGTACATCTCTGGAGCGCCGTGAACTGTGCCGATTACTCCAGCTTGGAGCCTTGGCAAGGCTGTTTGTTGATTGCCCCTAGTTCTCTTCAGATCTCCTGAGTGTCCTGCCACGGAAGCTACAAATCTTCTAGTCCATCCCACACACTGGAGATGGCCACGAGCTTTGGTAGTGACCCAGCTTCCACGCCTCCCTCCAGGGCAGCAGGTCCAGCCTACTCCTGAGCCATTTCAAGGTGCCCTAAGCCAAATTTGCCCTTGAGTTTTTGTGTTACTTGTCACAGGTTCTGCCCTTAGATCTTTGCCATCCATTAAGGATCCAAAGTGTCCCATAGGACACAAAATAAACAGCAGAAAGGACAGCCACTGGGAGTGCACAGCTTAACATATATCCACAGCTCATCAGGGACAGGTGAGCGTGCAGGCTGTAGACTCCACGGCATCAGCCCAGGATGCTCAATGCTCCTGGAAAACACTTCAGAAAAAACTCTGTTCAACCAATCAGCGCAGCAGAGGATGCCTTGGATGGGCGAGCACAGAGTTGCAATCTACATAGACCTGAGGTTCAGTGGGAGGGTTGCAGGGCTGGATCTCAGAGCCCCAAGCAGGTTATAGGTCTCTATTGGGGTGAAAGGGCAGCAGGTCCTCTGACATCTGCCCTCAACTTCTGAACCGGAGGAATAAAGAGCTCAGCCCATCCAGAGTTCTGCTGTGCTTAAAGTAAGATTTGCAGAGCTAGTAACACCTTGGAATCTATTTTTTTTTTCTTTTCCTGCATTATAGGGGGAGAAATTGGTCTAGCAAAATGGACCACACAGTAACAGTGAAAGGGTTCATGACTTTTTAAGAAACCCTTTGGCTTCTACAGCCTGAACTTGAGCAAAACTGGAAAATCAGGAAATTCTTTCCTGTTGCAGCTCTTAAAATCTTGCAAAGGATGCCTGATCTATCCCCTACCCTGATTCCATGCAGAAAGCTGGGGCTCTTTACTGAGTTTTCTATGAGTGTGTCTCATTTAAACTCCCCTTCCTGCCACCCTCACTGGCTCTGGCCCACAGATGGGCTTCTCGTTAGCAGGCGTGATGTACAAGCCAGGCCCTCTTTTAGATGAGCTGCCAGCTCAGTTTGCTTGCTTTTCTTTTTCATCTAAACCCCAAATACCTCAGAACCAGCACCTAAAATTTTTCCTAACATATCCTTTGAACTTGCGGCAACTTAAACCAGAGAAGGATTCATTTCTCAGTTGCAATTTAGGCCGCCCTCTGCCACTCTGCTTCCAAGAAACAACCCTGGGCTTCTCTTTCTACCCACCTCCTAACAACCAGAAAGGAAAAAAAAAAAAAAAAAAAGGAAGAACGTCAAAAGCAGCGCCCTTCCTTGGCTTGGAGCAAGCACTGGAGAGAATAAAGCCCCTGGCTCCCAGGCTCCCGGGCCCTCCTCCCTCGCCTCTGAGCTCAGAACACCATGCACAGCGGCCGTGCCGAGGCAGGCAGACGGGTACATCCAGACGGGGCAGATGTAATTATCAGCATCATCCCTTTGTGTGTGCAGAATAGACAGCAGGATGCCACCACCCACATGATGCTTTGGCAAATGTGCCGTCACTCATTTCCACAAACAATTCAATGGGTCTTTGAAAAGTGCCTACGATAAGCAAAGAAAGGCATGGAAAAACACAGAGGGACGATTCAGCCTGAGCTCCAGAGTTACTGAGAGTTGCTCTGAGGACAGTGAGGCCGGACCCAGCTGATCACTCTTCAAGCCCCAGTTCAGGGGGAGAGCCTGGTGCTCCTGGGCAGGCAGCGGGCACTGTGGGAAGTGCTCCAGGTGAGATCGCAAAAAGCAAGGGCAAACTCTTCCTCATGTAGCAGGCCTGCTGCCTCTGGGCCTCACCTTCCCGTCTGCTGAGTGGGCACTGGATACCTGTGTTCCTGTCTCTGGACTTGTCTGTGTGTAGGAGATACCTTGGAAGATTACCTAGAGGGTGGGGCTCTTGCTGAGGAGCCTCAGGGGCTGCAGCCACAGGGCAGCCCCATTTCTGGGACAAATAAGGTGAACACGAAGCCTCTCTAGCTGGTTCCCACAATGTAAGCATCGACCCCTCCACTGGCCTGTCCTCTGGAAGTCCTCGGGTTAATAAGTGAACCTGGTAAAACCTAGACTCCGCGTGGTCCAGTCTCAGCAGGTAGCAGGTGAAGCAGCACCATTCAGTGCTGTTCTTCTGTTTCCCCCGAAACCGTGCAGGAGAGCCAAATGCCAAGATCGGGGAACTTGTTTAGCCTCCCCATTTCTCTGCACCCCATCCTGAATCTCTCACCCAGCACCTCCCTCTATTTCTCTCCACCTTCTTCTCCCACTTCCTAGATTGTGGGTCTTAACCCGACCTCTCTGGGTGACACACAATCCCCATAGTGCGTGGGTGGTGGCCCAGCTGTCAGTAGAGGGGGCCCTCAAAGGCAGCTGGTAACAGGAAGCTCCTGTGTGAATATTTACATCCCTTGAGATTGTTTTGTGTCATGGTGTCCTCAAAGCTGTCTGGAGTTCCCACTCAAAACCTTACACTAACACTGAAATGAATCATGACTTTGGGGATATTTTTCTTTCCCAAATCTCTATCTAAGCTCATTTCCAGCCCCTCTGCCCCCTGGTGAAAATGAAGATTTGAGTTTCTTTCTTTTCTTTTTGGAGGCCTTTCTTGAGAGGCCTCTCCCACAACGTAAGCCGCCTATCAGAGTTGGAGAGGCTTCTGGGTTTTCTGGGTTTTGCTCATCTCATCCCATGGGAGGCCAGAGTCCCCATGACACACTCCAGCTCCTGGCCCAGTCCTGCCCCAATGCCTCCAGGGAGCAGGGACCGCCCTCCTGCCACGCCAGGTTGGCTTCTTCCTGAGCATCACCTCCCTGAAGGGCACTTGCCACCTCCATCCCTGCTCCCACCCTCCCCAGCCCAAACCAACCAAGGAGATGACGCAACAGTGTCTACACAGTGACTGACAAGAGCCCAAAATGTTTGAGCAGATAGGAGATTTAAGGAAAACTCTTTTAAACTTGATTTGCCAGAATTCCCAGGGCTTCTTTGTAGATCTGAGGCTGAAGTCATTTTCGAGAAGGGCATTGGAAAGGGACTGCCATCTAACAAAAGCCACGGGCAGGCCACCCTGGGGCTGAGGTCAGGGGCTGGGCTCAGGGCCCAGCTCTGCCAGCCATGTCCCCCCGGTGGTGCTGAACACCTCCTGGGCCTGAGACTCTACTCCTCCCTCGAAGATGGGCTGCCCTGCAGGCCTCACAGGCCGTTTTTAGGTTCAGTGGAAATATGTATGTGTGATCTGGAAAAAACTTTAGAGACGTTCAGGCCATACTTACCAGGCAATAAAGAAGCCATAGAAAGGCCCCAACATTTCAACTTAGAATTTTAAAATTCATCAAGGAAATATTGGTGAATTATTTTTGAAGAAAGGGCCCCAAACTCCTCTTACCTACTGAGATTTGGAGAAAATGGCCTCATGGGTGTGGGGTAGGGGTGGGGAACACCAGGTGGGGTCTGTCCCTGTGTCTGGAAAACTGTCACAACGCTGTTAGACCCACCCTTCCCTCTGCTCAGCTGGGCACAGTCCCATGGGAAGCCTAAGGCGGGAGGATGGCAAGTTCAAGCCCAGCCTCAGAAACTTAGAGAGACCCTGTCTCAAACTAATAAAATAGTTTATAAAAGGGACTAGGGATGTAGCTCAGTGGTAGAGCCCCTCTGGGTTCCATCCCCAGTACCACACACACACACACACACACACACACACACACACACACACAATCCCTGTCTGCTCAGTTTCTAGAGGGCAAGGGTGGGTTGTTCAACTCTGGGTCCAGCCCACCTCGGAGTTGAGTTCTGAAATCCCTGTTGACTGGGTCAACACTAGGCTTTCTTCACTGAGGCTGTCCTTTGCTGTCTTTGCCATTTTGTCCCCTGAGAGCAAACTCTCTGTCCAAGGTGACCTAAGAGAACTTGTCCTAATGCGTATGGGGACGAGGAGAGTGAGATGTATTTGAAGTTGATTGACGTTTCCCTGAAATTCCCATGACCCCTTCTTTTCCTGCAAGATTTCTATGGGGTATGTTTGACAGAAAGGAACCAGGGGCCGAGCAAGGGGGCTCCTGACCAAGAAAGGGGCACTGAGCACTGGACTGGGAGTCCAAAGTCCTGGTGCCCATCCGTCAGCTGCAGTAGCCTGTGGGTGTCTCCGCCTGCTTCCCCTGGACAAGGAAGGCTGGCCAAGGCTCGATGCCCTTAAAGTCCACAATCACCTCCACAGTTGTTAAGTGGTCTGGAAAGTCCCAGAGGTGGCCTGGGGGCTGCCAACCTATGAAATCAGACGTCTGTGGACAAAACAGACCAAAGATGGCAACAGGAATCAGGGGAACAGAGAACTTCAGGCGCCTGAGTCAAGCCAGGAACCAGGTCTTCCCAGCTGGCAATACTGTGTGTTGTCACATATTATCACCAGGAGAAGCAGGCACTGTCCCCTTGACTCTGCTGGAAGGGAGTAAGGAATTTTGGTTATTTGAAATTGAAATAGAAATGCTCTTCTTTTTATTTTTTTTAATTTGTGCATGTTATTCTTTTCAAATGGTTACTAATGCTTTTTAAGTTAGAAACACACACTTATTAAATTTTATTGGACCTGACTTTTTTTTAAATGAAACGGTTCGTGTTTGTTTATTTAATCTAAGAACACTGTGAAAAAACGACTGAGATACTAAAGGCAGAGTGAATGAAGAAAATTGCTTTTGGACTAAGGGAGAGGTCAGCGTAAAAAATATTATTTCCTTCTCAGAAGTGAGGGGACATACAAGTTAAAGGACAACAAGAAAAAGTAATAAAACAAATGCAGAGCACAGGGCAGTTTATAGTCTACTTGGGCCTGGTCTCTTTGAAAAATCAGGGTCATTAAATATATATTTTTTTAAATTGGAGAACCCGGGCTGGGGTTGTGGCTCAGTGGCAGCGGGCTTGCCTAGTGTGTATGAGGCACTGGGTTCAATTCTCAGCACCACATATCAATAAATAATATAAACGTCCATTGACAACTAAAAAAATATATAAAAAAGAAAATTGGATTTTGTCATTTTTTAATGCAGAGTAATACTCCATTGTGTATAAATGCCACATTTTTTTATCCATTCGTCTATTGAAGGGCATCTAGGTTGGTTCCACAGTCTTGCTATTGTGAATTGTGCTGCTATGAACATCGATGTAGCAGTGTCCCTATAGCATGCTCTTTTTAGGTCTTTAGGGACTAGACCAAGAAGGGGAATAGCTGGGTCAAATGGTGGTTCCATTCCCAGCTTTCCAAGAAATCTCCATACTGCTTTCCAAATTGGCTGCACCAATTTGCAGTCCCAGCAACAATGAACAAAGTGTACCCTTTTCCCCACATCCTCGCCAGCACTTCTTGTTGTTTGACTTCCTAATGGCTGCCAATCTTACTGGAGTGAGATGGTATCTTAGGGTGTTTTTGATTTGCATTTCTCTGACTGCTAGAGATGGTGAGCATTTTTTCATGTACTTGTTGATTAAAAAATGACAAAATCATAGAATTTGGAGGGAAATGGATGGCATTAGAGCAGATTATGCTAAGTGAAGCCAGCCAATCCCTAAAAATCAAATGCCAAATGTCTTCTTTGATATAAGGAGAGTAACTAAGAACAGAGTAGGGACGAAGAGCATGAGAAGAAGATTAACATTAAACAGGGATGAGAGGTGGGAGGGAAAATGAGAGAGAAGGGAAATTGCATGGAAATGGAAGGAGACCCTCAGGGTTATACAAAATTACATACAAGAGGAAGTGAGGGGAAAGGGAAAAATAATACAAGGGGGAGAAATGAATTACAGTAGAGGGGGTAGAGAGAGAAGAGGGGAGGGGAGGGGGGATAGTAGAGGATAGGAAAGGCAGCAGAATACAACAGACACTAGTATGGCAATATGTAAATCAATGGAAGTGTAACTGATGTGATTCTGCAATCTGTATACGGGGTAAAAATGGGAGTTCATAACCCACTTGAATCAAAGTGTGAAATATGATATGTCAAGAACTATGTAATGTTTTGAACAACCAACAATAAAAAAAGAAAAAAAAATTGACAACTAAGCAAAAAAAAAAGAAAATTGGAGAACTGGGATGAGGTTGTGGCTCAGCTAGCATATGCGAGGCCCTGGGTTCAATCCTCAGCACCATATAAAAATAAATAAAATAAAGGTATTGTGTCCAACTAAACTAAAAATATAAATATTTTTTAAAAATTGGAGAACTGATATAAATTGAGACATTACAATGCCAGCTCCTTTATTAAACCCTGGTTTTTGTTTTTTGTTTTAAAAGGACATTTAAAAAATTCTACTTGCTGGGTGCTATGGCATACACCTATTATCCCAGGAGCTCCGGAGGCTGAGGCAGGAAGATCACAAGTTCAAAGCCAGCCTCAGAAATTCAGTGAGGCGGGGCTGGGGATGTGGCTCAAGCGGTAGCGCGCTCGCCTAGCCTGTGTGCGGCCCGGGTTCGATCCTCAGCACCACATACAAACAAAGGTGTTGTGTCTGCCGAAAACTAAAAAAATAAATATTAAAAAAAAAATTTAGTGAGGCTTTAAGTTACTCAGTGAGACCCTGTCTCTTAAAAAAAAAAAATCTATTTGGGGGAAGTTTGTGGAATAGGTATCAGAAGATACTGGGAACTATTGTTCATTTTATTAGGTGTGATCAATGTTCTTGTTTTAGATAAAGCATCATGCCTGATTTTCTTTAAAATAGTTTGGCAAAAAAAAAAAAATAGGAATAGAGGAAACATGGCAGAGTATTCATGATTATGAAGTATAGGCGATGATTTTATTGTAATCATATTTTTACTTTTCTGAAAGTTTTGTCCTAATGAAGTTTTTTAAAAGCAACGTGTTTCTGGAAATTTGTCAGCCGTAAGAGGTAGGAATGTGAAGATGGGCACAAATCCACTGGATGTCCTCCCAGCTTTGCCTCAGAATCCTACAAGAGGTACTGATGGAACTGGGCCGCTGAAGGCTTCGTGCAGTAACCTATTTCCCTACTGGAAAAAAATAAAAATAAAATAAAACCCAAGAGCTCCATGAATGAAGGAGAGGCCACTTTGTTCTCACTCCACATGGCTGGACAGGACTTGGGACAGGGCGTTGACATTCTCTACCCGCTGAGAACAGACACTAGAGATGGATGGCAGGATGGCCGTGGGGGTCCTGGGAGCCCCGACACCCCAGCCCCAGCATGCCACAGACCCCTGGCCCCAGGACTCACACCAAGTGTTCTCCTGGGCTGACTTCTCAAGAAGGTGCCTACAATTATCTGAATGTTTGTGTTCCCCAAGCCCCCAAATCACTGGTTGAAACTAGATAGCAATGCAAACGAAGTAAGAGGTGGGACCTTGAGGAGGGAATTAGGTCATGAGGCTGATGTCCTCACACAGAGGTTAGTGCCCTTGTGAAAGAGACCCCAGGGAGCTGCCTGGACCCTTCCACCACGTGATGCAGACCCAGCTGGAAGATGTCTGTCTACGAAGAAGTAGGCCTCATGGGACATGGAGTCTGCCAGTGCCTTCATTATGAGCTTCCCAGCCTCCAGAACTCTGAGAAATGCATTTCCAATGTTTATAAACCACCTGGTCTAAGGTACTTTGTTATAGCTGCCCAAACGCACTAAGACAACACCCCTTAAAATTGTACCCAAGATGCTGGAAGTATTCCATAGTTGATCTGGTTGGAGTTATGTGTGGATAGTCATTGAGTGGCCCACTTGAGATTCGTCTACTGAAATGAGCGTTAGTTATGCCTGTTGTTTTAAAAATGTTTTCTACACGCACACACACACACACACACACACACACACACACATGCATTCCAGCAAATTAGGAAAGAAAGAGTGAGATTTTAGCTTTTTATCTTGGAAGTTTCTAAAATAATTACTATATTTCAGAACAAACACTCAACCAAAAGATCAAGATTTGACTATGTGCTTTTAAAATCAAGCAATGGGCAAGAGAGATGTTTAATGTCTCAACCATTTTAAACTTTTAAGCTTCTGTGTATCCGGCCAATCATTTCTTGATCTCTTTGTTAGTCTAACATTAGTACTGGGCAGTTTATTGTACAAAGTCCTGCAGTTCTTTAAGTAATAAATACATCAGAACATTTCTTCCAAGTTATTAAAAAAATTCATTGGCGTTGATTTTTCTTTTCAGTACTGGGGATTGAACACAGGGGTGCTCTACCACAGAGCTACATCCCCAGCACTTTTTTCATTTTATGTCGAAACAGGGTCTCACTAGGTCTCGGGGTTTGGCCTTGAACTTGTGATCCTCCTGCTTCAGCCTCCCAAGTACCTGAGATTACAGGCATGTGCCACCATACCCTCCTAAGGCATTGGTTTTGAAATGAATGAAATGAACAGAATTCTCCCAGTGATGGCCATCTGGATCTTTGGGGCTGGCAAAGGTCAAAGCAAGGGGTGGGCAGATCAAAAACCAGTGAAAGGAGGTGGAAGAAAACCTCATTGCAGTCTAGGTCAGCCTCAAAACCCCTGCCTCTGACCAACAGCCCTGGGACTGGGCTAGAAGAGGGAAGCTGCTGCCCACTGTCCAGTGCAGTACCAGCCTCTGTGCCACTTATACCTGGAAGCCAGGCCATCAACCTTGGTCACCTGGCATCAACCTGGCAGCTCTACGGCTACCTATCCTGGACCTGGGCTCTTGGAAGCAGTTTATTACAAGACCCCTTACAACTGGACCTGGGGAGGGGGCTCCTCAGGGTACCTCCCTGGGGGAAAGGGGGTCCATGCAGGATGGTGCCCAGGGCCTCCAAATGTCCTCCCTGCAGCAGGAACCTTCTTCCCCTGAAGGCAGCCCAGGGATGCCCTCCCTCTGCAGCTCACCAGCTCCCCCCTGAGGTAGAGCTGGGAACTTCAGGAAGGCGTGTGAGCCCTGGACATCCTGGAAAGCATTCTTCTTGCCACGGGAAAGTCACAGAGATCCAAGTGGCCTCCAAAGAAAGACTTCCAGTCCCCTTCCCCTTCCTTCAGATGCAAAATGTCTGGAGAAGAGACACCCCAGCTCCAGCTTTCTCACTATTCCCCTGGAGTGCCAGGCCAACTCCCTCTCCGAGAGTGTTCTCAGACTTCCCCGCCTCTGCTGGACCACCAGGCTTGATGAGGAACCTGGCCACAGGTTGGAGGCCTGGCTGCAGGGGCATCTGTCACCAGGTCTCACTCTCATGTCCTTGGCTGCCCCTTGGCATGGCCTCCTCTGGGACCCGGAGACACCCAGGTGTCCTCTGGACACCTGCTCCGAGAAGACCCTCGATTTGGAGACTGCAATCATGTGAACCCATTCAGATCCAGCTCACTGACCTGGAGGCTCTTCCTGAGGCTGCTCAAATGGCAAGGGCAGCAGAGTGTGTAGGGGAGGAGGGGGAAGTGACAGTGGGAAGACCTCCAACCTGAGAGTCAGTAATCAGACCAAACCATGGATCTGATTTGTGACCATGGACAGACCACACCGCCTCTCCGTAGCTTGCCTACGGGCACCCGGCAATGCCCGTATGTGTATTACCCCACTGAGTCTCATGTAGTGCTAGGTTCTGAATGTGTGTGTGTCCCTCCAAAATGCATATGCTAAAACCTGACCCCATGAGACTACAGCAAGAGTAGGGCCTCTGGGCAGATGATTAGATCACCAGGGCTCCAATTTCAGAATGGAATTGAGCCCTCATAGAAGAGACCTGAGGGTGCCTGTTTGCCCCTTTCAGCATGTGAGGACGCAGTGAGAAGCACCATTAGGAGGAAGCTGGCCCTCCCCACTGGACACCAAATCTCCCAGCACCTTGATCTTGGACTTCCCAGTCTCTGCAACTGTGAGCAATAAATTTCTATTGTTTATAAGTTATCCAGTCTAAGACATTTTGTTATAGCAGCTTGAACAGACAAAGGCATAAACACTGATATTATCCCCTCTAACAGGTGAGGAAACAGGCTTTAGAAAGCTGTGACTTCCCCAAGATGGAATAGCTAGGATTAGACGGAACAGCTAGGGTTAGAATTTAGGCAGTAGAACTTCATGGCATGATCATAACCAAAATCCTTGAGCTAGCCAACAGCAAAGTGACGTTGGTGATGATGGTGGTGATTGACAGAGGTTCTTCAACTGCAAGATTCTGGGAAATCTACAGTTATGGTTTAAAAGCGAGGTGGCCCCCAAAAGCTCATGTGTGAGACAATGTAAGAACGTTCAGAGGTGAAATAATTAGATTTTGAGAGTTGTCACCTAACTGGTGGATTAATCCACTTATAGGGATTAACTGAGCAGTAGTGTAGGCAGGTGGGGAGTGGCTAGAGGAGGTGGGTCACTGCGGTGTGCTTCCAGGGTTTGTATTTTGTCTCCTTTCTTGTTGCCTGAGCTGCTTCCCTCTGCCACACCCTTCTGCCATGCTGTGGCCTCACCTCAGGCCGAGAGCTATGGAGCTGACCATCTATGGACTGAGACCTCTGAAACCGTGAGCCAAATGAACTTTCCCTCCTCGAATTGTTCTTGTCAGATCTTCTGGTCACAGTGGACCAACACTGACGAAAACACCTGCAAATTTAGTAAAAGTGCAAACATTTTCATGTCTCTGGGTCATAACCAGTGACCTTACCCGGCCTAGAAAAGTGCGGAGAAATCTGTCTCTGGAGGGGCAGAGTAGCCTCCTGGGAGACCAGAGCCTCGCCTCTGTCATCAGCCGAGGACTGTAAATACAGATCGCTACAAAGCAGACTGCAGCCCTGTGTCATTTTCCCGACCATGAGAGGGTGAGTGGGGTGACAAGTGGACCAAAAGCCACATACTTGCTAAGTCATCCTTCCTCTGGAGACCAAAACCCAGCAGATTCTTTTCCTGGGAAACAACTCTATCAAGCAGACATCTGTTACTGCGAGGCGATCTGTATGCCATAACAGTTTAAAAAACAGAGTTTAAATGCTTAAATAAGAAGAAAACAGTTTGCCTACGTTGCAAAACAGCATATAAACTGTGCTGGAATTAGCACAAGGGAAATATTTATCTTCTAGATAATCTCAAAACAGGACTTTTTTTTTTGGATGCTGTATAATTATGTTTATTGGCGTGGAAAGACGTTCACGATATATCACTAAAGGAAAAAAAAAACTAGTTGCAAACATGAAAATGGACTTTTAAAAGAGCATGGGCCTTGCCTCCCTGGCTGGGGCCAGGCCCTCTCTGCGTATCCTGCAGAAAAAAAGGGAAGACTGGACCAAGACTGGTGGGTGACAGCCTTCTCCCAGGATGCCGTGTTTTCTAGATGGAATGGCCAACGATTTGCCTGAGCCGGAACCTGGCCCGGGCAGGTGTGGTGAAAAGGGGCGGACTGTGGGGTCCAGAGGACCTGGGTTCCAGTCCTGGTAACACCAACTGCAGCCACAGTAACTGTGACAGGTGCAGTGTTCTGAGATTAGCTCCCCCCACCCATCTGTAGGAGTCACACCTGCTGCACAAGAGAGACATTCTGTGATGCACACCCCCCACCCGTGGGAGGCACTCAGGAAGTGGTGGGATCCTCTGAGCCTCCAATCTGTTTTGTTATGACAACGACGTGGGTTGGCCTGTTCCCAAGGGGCAACACCGAGGTGCCAGGCTGTGAATGAGATCAACTGAAATTTTAGATCCTGGCCCTTTTGGTATTCACTCAAGGAATATTTCTGAGCGCCTGCTGTGTGGCTACTCCAGGCCAAGCCCTGGACTGGTGGCTGGGAACACAATGAAGCAGCCCCTGTCCTTAGGAGACAGGTCGCAAACCAGCAACAGATAACCAGCCATGCCTGGGGCTCTGGAGGGGCTGGGAGAAGCCCTAGGGTCAAGGGGCTGCTCCCAGGGTTCCTCAGGAATGGACTCTCCCAGGAGCTAGCATCAGGCCTTGACTGACCAGGAGGAGAGCCGCCAAGGTCAGGAGCAAGCTGTTCTGAGCAGAGGAGGCAACAATGCACTGCTTGCAGATCCCAAATGAAGCCCAGAAGGTGAGGCAAGGCCTCAGCTGGGCAGCAGGATGTGGGGCTGGGCTCAGATCTCCCTGGCCTTGCAGCCATGAGGCCATAGTTATGACCCAAATTTTTATTCTGAGAACAAGGAGAAGGTACAGAAGAGCTTACTCAGAGTGAGCAGCTGGCCCCAGTTTGTGTGCGTATTTATACACTGGGGGTGTGCAGTGGGCAGCACAGACGATATAAACCATATTTATGGTTTATAATGGGCATTAAACCAGGGAAATTGTTAAACTCACCTCCCCTCTCTCTCCAAAGGGTCTAGTTTGATAAATTACATAGTCACTGCAATATCAGGGAATTTTGCAAATGCAAACGCCTAGAAGAGCTGGGAGGCTGTAGCAGCCACTGCAGGTGCCACCTGCAACCCTGGCTCAAAGGCCCTGACAAGAGGGACCTCAGCTTTTTGCATGGGCCACTTCGGACTTGCAATGCCCATGGAGAGCCCTGCTCTGCTCAAGGTCTAAGGACAATGTCCACATGGAAGTTTCCTCTCTCCTGCCTCCAGTCCCCGTCCCTTTACAGCACGGACTGCAGTAAATAGCCTGCTAACCTCGTGAAGAAAAGCCATTGAAAAATCCCTGGAAGCTAAGGGTACAAGACCATTTAGCACTTAAATAAACGCAAGTTCTAGAACATCCACAGCCAAAATGAAAGTAAACAGAGATGGAATGTGAGCCGTGACTTTGCTTGCCTAGTAGTTTGCAAAGCTTGTAAACAAAGTGTCCTCTCAGATTCAGAGCTGGGGCCCGGGAGGTGGGTACCAATGAATCAGCCCCCAACTCCGTGACATGTGGAAGGGTGTAGACCTGGTTGGCAGAGCCCTGGGGGAGAGTCCGCTGACTGACCGTCCAGTCCTTATCTGGAGTTCACCTGCGGCTGAAATGAAAAGCTGATCCCTGGGATGGAGGACTTGGGACTTCACATCACTGTCAACATGAAGCTTGACATCCTGGTATTTAGGGGGAAGTCACAACCCAGCTTGTGTGCTAAGAGCTGAGCACAACCAGCTGGTCCCGTCCTTCCAGCCCCCTCCCAAAGGAGGGTCACTTTCTTTCCTATGGTGGTTTTTAGGGAAGAACCCACCTCATCACACTCGCTCCCTGAGGGGCAGGGTTCATGCCTCTTTCTTTCCTCTTGCAACATCCTCGAATCTACTTTTTGGCCCAGGACGTGGTAGGTGCTTGTTAAATATCTGTCACATGAGTGAATACGCACACATAGGCCAGTGTTCACCACAGCAGTGGCTTCTGGGGGTCTTTTCCAGACCTTTGATGGACCAAAAAGGGAGCGAGGTCAGGAGGCAGGTAAGGCTTCGGCTTCAGCCTCGGCCACTTACAGCATGTGGCTGTGTGGGTCGTGTCCTTTATTTTTGTGTTCTCATCTCAAATCTCCTCTAAGGCAAAGGGAAAGAGGCACCTGGAAGTTACGCTGCCAGCCTTCAGCGATTCCCACCAGGCCTGCGGGGGGAGCTCCACAGGACAGGGCAGGACGGAGCAGGACCACTGGGAGGAAATGGACGGGAACTTCCACTCAGAGAGCTGGGCAGGCCAGCAGAGTGGATCAGGAGGGATGATGAGCAAGTGCAGAGTCAGAGGAAAAGGTCAGCAGGCTGTGTTCCCCGCATAAGGAAGATGAGTGTGCGAACTCGGAGCTAGAGGTTAACATCAATATGTGAGTAGCCCGCTATAGTGCACTAGGGAACAGAGGGGCCTGTGGCCAAGTGGAGAGGACACTCAGGCTCTGCTTGAATCTGGACTGTAAGATTTAAAACATTGCCCCACCAAACACAACAGAACACCCACGGCCTGCAGGCTGAGCCCGTGTTATAAGCAGGTCTTTTTATCTGATACTTGGGCATCTGGGGCCTTGCTGACCCCGGAGGGGCTGTCCCTCCTGGGGCTGGCTGCTTTCTCCGCAGGCACAGCCAACCCAGAGCATATAACCTCTATGTGACACCTCCTTACCAGGCTCTCATACTCTGGGCCACAATTTACCTGCCCTAATCACCCCAGGGCCAGGTACCAGACAAATGGGGACAATCCAAACATCTCAGAGTCGAGTGAAATGATGCAAACTAGCCAGTCAGCCTGCTGACCATCTTGCCTTTGCCAACAAAACCACAATGAAGGCTCATGCTCACGATTTACCCTTCTGCCTTCTCACAGACCCTGGTGCACTCCCATGTGACCCTGCCCAACCTAGTGTGCCCTCTCCTCTTCAGAACTGTAGCAAACTCTTTTCAGTGGAAAACGTCTTCTGAGCTGTTGGCTTTACTAGACCTGATCAATAATAAAAACCACTGTCCCTCACAGTGCAGACCCAATGTAATGGATGGATGGATGGATGAGAGAACAGACAGAAGGATGGAATTGAAGGGCTGGAGAGAGGCGTTCATCTGGCCTCAGGGATTCCCTGTGCTTTTTCCATTTTCCTTTTGTGACTGTGTCAGAACTCTGAACTCTGAATGTGCCTCAGTTCCGTGAGTGGCACAGACGCAGGAGCTCGGGCAGGAGCAAGTCAGGGAGGGGTGGCATATCTTTGGTAGACAATCTTCTGGCTATTTCCTTTACCTAGGGCCTTGAACCCAGTGGTGAAAGGGGGAAAGTCAGAGAGAGGCCTCCAGCCCACCTCCCTTCCCAGCCCAAAGGGGGCCACCCGCAGCTGCACGTTGCTCTGCACCTGAGGGATGCCCGCGCACATCCGCATCCTGCACACTCTGCCCGATCCAGCGGAAGCCGAGCTGCAGAAACCGTGTTGTTTCGCATCTTCACTCTTGAGCATGCACTGATCTACTCTGCTTGGCTATGACCATATTTCTCTGGTCCAGGAGCCTTGGGTGTCCTTCTCAGCATCCCTGTCTCATGCCCAGGTCCTCAGACAGGCAGAGAAGGCAGAGGCTGGAGTCCTGTTTGGGAAGCTCTGAGGCAGCGGAGACAATGTTTGCTGTCTGACGGACAGTCGGGTGGTTACTTGGTCCTCAGTGGTGAATGTTCCCCAGAGGCCATCCTCCCTGCAGGCCCAAGATGGAAGGACTGCACCTAACCATAGTGGACGGATGACCCGGCTAGGGAACATGGGGGACTGTCGGTTGGAAGGTCATCAGTAGGGAGGCTACAAATTGGCTTATCCAGAACAGAACCAGTTCATGGTTTATAATGGGCATTATCCCAGGGAAATTATAAAACTCACCTCCCCTCTCTCTCCAAAAGGTCCTGTTTGATAAATTATATAGTCACCGCAATATCAGGGAATTTTGCAAATGGAAAGGCCTAGAAGGCTGGTTACTTTTTACAAATCAGGCTTAGCTTGGCAAACACGTTGGGGAAATAGCAGCAGGCCCTGCAGATGGCAGGGACCTTAAGTAAAGGGAACCGAGCCTGGCTTGGACCTGGTGGGCTCCACTGTAGAGGAGGAGTTCTCTGGGCCGGCAGGGAACACTGGACCCACCGTGCTCCATTCACAGCCTCTCCAACAAGAAAAGCAGGCTCGGAGCAGCACCTCTACTCCCTGTCTCAGGTCTCAAGCCAGAGAAAAAAAGTCCAGCAAAGGCGGAGGAGAAAGGCTGTGATTTGTCCCCACATGGGCTCTGGGAGAAGGAGTACATCCCTACCAACTCCATGCTCAGGACCCGTCTATGCCATGGTCCTGTTCACCACCACCTGGGGTTGGTAAGGGCACCCTGAACAATTTCCCATTTGTCTTTTTTTCCTTCCTGGTTGAGTAAGATCTTATTTCTGTTGAGATGAACTATTTATCTGTGTGGCATGAAATGTCACGGATTGCGAGCAAAACCAGGACCAACCCACGCACAAGAAATAATAACCCTTTGCTGCTGCTCACACGCAACTCCCCAAATCTTTAGGCTGTCAGCGACTCATTTTCTTTGTCCAGCACTGAACTTGCCTCAAGAAGAACTCAACTCAAAAAGACAACTGACAGACAACAGCCTTGGGAGCCTGATGTCACATGAATTCATGCTCGAGTTAATTTGAAGTGAATCTGGGGACACACACAACCCTTTGCCACAGAGGCCAGGCAAAGACTTACAAGGCTGTAGGTTTCACCTTGTGGCCTCAAGTGAAGTTTAATCAAGCTATTAAATGTCCCAAGCATCCAGTGTGGAAGGAACCTCTGTTTGCTTGTTTTGTGAACTGAAACTTCAAAGCTATTTTTATGTAAGATTAGCCATCATGCAAAACTTACTGGTCAAGCAGTTAATAAAATACACACCCCCCATTGAAGGGTTTTGTACATCTCGGTCCTTGCACATAACAAAGCAATGATAACCCCACACAGTCCTGAGAGCAAGCCCCTCTGCTTGGCGAGGGTGGCCGTCCTGGCTTTTCGGGGCTCATGTGTTATAAATTCTGGAAGCTCGTTTAGCTGCAGTTTGAGCATCGGGTTCATCTTCCTCCTCTTCCTCGGTTCGTTTGTATTTCAAAAACAAGTCAGACTTTAAGAAGCGACTGTAGCTGTCGTACTTCATGAGGTTGAAGATCTGAGGAGGAAAGAGAAAGAGTCTGAAGGCTGCAGCTAATCCAGGCCATGAATCATCCTATCAAATATTTATTAAATACCTACCGTGTGCCAAAGAATACACAAAGAAAGCTAAAGTAAGGCATGAGCTAGATGAGGCAGATTTCCTGGTCATTATGCAATCATTTCAATGGAACATATAGCTTAGAGAGTCACATGAACAAATATGTCTTTATTTTGCACGGCAGAACAGATTCACGCTGCACTGATTCATACCTTCGTATGAAAGGGCCCTTTAAGAATTGCCACTATATCTGGAGAGATAATACAGGATGCATTTCTCTAAGAGCTGGAGGTAGCAGAACAGAACTCCCAGCAACCAATCCCAGGCTGCCTGTCCTCCTCCTCACCTGCAGCGTGGGTAGGGAAGAAAAGCAAATCCTTTTCTTCTGTATGGACAATCTCTTTTTAAGAAAGCCCTCGCCCTTTATTTCCCTCCCTCACCTGTCAATTTTCAGGACATCTGAGGTCTAAACATCCACAGTGCACCCAAGGTGCCTTCTCTTTCAGCACAAACACAGGCTCCAACAAGCAGAAAGTTTCAGAAGTGCCTAGAAGTTTGCTCACCATCAGGCGGGGTTGTCAAGTGAGTGGTAAAATCCTGACATCTTTTAAACCCACCCTCTATCAACACATAGTTTTGTAAACTAAATATCAGATGGATTCTAAGACCTCAGAACATCGACTTGGGGGATGGGCAATGCCTCCGGAAACAACTGGAACCTTCAGCCTTCATACCTTCATTTTCCAAAGTTGGCTGCAACTGCAGGAGAACCCAACCACCCAGGTCATGCTGCAGTTAAGTCCAGCCCATGGCCAGGAAGGATTCAAGGAAGCCTGGTGCTCTTTAAACTGCCCTTCCAGCCTTGCCCAAGCTCTTTAGAGCACTGATCTATTTTGAAGCAATCTTGGAGTCCTATGTGTGATTATGATTTGCTGAGGTTTGGAGAAACTATTTTTAAAAATCCCAGAAGAGGGGCTGGAGTGGTGGCTCAGTGGTAGAGTGCACGCCTAGCATACGCGAGACACTGGGTTCGAACCTCAGCACCACATAAAAAACAAACTAATGTTTCCACCTAAAATTAAAGATACATAAATAAATAAATATTTAAAAAATCCCAGAAGATGCAAAAAATCCTAGCCAGGGATGAGGCTTGAGATGAGGAAGGCCATTACCCTTTCATGGCCTCCCACAAACGTGCAAAGCAGGTGTCACCGTCCCTCACCACCTGCCCTGTTCAGCCTTGCTGGGCACAGGGTCCCCAGAGGGGCCTTCTAGATGCCTACAAGTTGGAAGTCCAGAACAGATGTTCAAAGTGTGTCTAAAGGAACTGGCCTTGTGAGGCCCCCGGGGCATGCAGCCTGTATCCCCTCACGCCCCCAGATCCACAGCGAATGGGACCCACCACTCAGGGCAGGATGCGGTGTGACCCGCGCCTCATCTGAAGTCTCCGTGTGTGGGAGAGGAACATCCTGTTTGTCTGTAGTGGCTCTGAGGCTCAGACTTCAAAGGAGAACAAAAAAAGGGCTGCTCTGGAGGCACCCAGGGCTGGAGGGCGGGGAGGCAGGAGGCTGCCTGACTGAGAGGGTGCTCAGATGCTGCATGGGCCACCAGGAGATCCCAAGAGGCCTGCAGGCCCTCTCGCCAGCACTCCAGGATGCCAGCTCAGCAGGAAGGGGCAGGAACTATGTCAAAAGGGCCTGAGGGCCACTCCCTGCTGTGGCAGGTGTGAAATGCCCCAGCAAGCCCAGAAGTCCTTCAGGCTGAGGCTACCTGCCCCGGGGCCTCCCCACCTCCCAGTGCCACAGACTCACCAGGAAGCAGCTGTGGCCATGAGGCCTAGACAGATTTTAAAAAGGAAAGGATGTGGCTTCTACTGGCCTCATCCTTCTGGCTGTGAGCAGCCTGATGGCACTACATGGGGTCCAGAGCCAGCTTCCCACTCCCACCAGCGACGGGCCTCCAAGGCATGGGCTTAGGAGCTTCCCACTCCCACCGCAGAGCTCCTTGTGGAACTCAGCAAGACAGCCAAGAGGACATAGAGGCGCCTAAAAATCAATCCCGAGAAAAGGCAGTGTACCCAGCCACAGACCACATCGTTATTTATCTTAGGACAAATGGCCATGAAGGGATCCAATAAATGTTTTACCACAAGTGACCAGAAACCACCCAGTGTGCACAGAAAAGGCTGATGAAGTGAACCAGGCCATGACCAACACTACCAGGACGTGACCACCGCCAGGCAATGGACCGTGCGTTCTCTCAGACATTCTCAGGGACCTTGATTTTACGGAGAAGGAAATGGGGGCTTGGGGCTCAGTACTTTGCCTGATGGTGAGTGTATGGGTCAGCTCTGGCTGCTATAACAAGTACTACACACAGTCTCTCACAGTTCTGAAGGCCAGAAGTCCAAATGTCAACAGGGATGGTTTCTTCTGAAGCTTCTCTCCCAGGTTGTAGATGGTCATCTTTTTTCCGTCCTCACATGGTCATCCCCCTGTATGTGTCTGGGTCTGAATCTCCTCTTCTTATTAAAGACACAAGTCAGGTTGGATTAGGGTCTACTCCAATGACCTCATTTAACTTAATTACACCTACTTATGGGCCATCTCCAAATACAGTCACATTCTGAAGTAATGGGGGATAGGACTTCAACATATGAACTGGTGGTGGGGGGGCCACATTTCAACAGTAAGCAAGGGATGTGAGGGGTGCCAACTCTAGCTGGGTAGCTCCCCAGCCCATACCACCAGGCACTGGCCACTCCCATGGCAGAATACACAGTCATCAAAAATAAGGTCTGAAAAGAGTTGAGCTTGCAAAACCACCCATGAATGTTAACTGACTGAATATTAAATACCAAAGACATTAAATCTAAAAACAATGACCCCAGGAAGGTTCAACAGTGTGTTCATGTGCACAAGAGGAAAATAAATATCTCTAAAGATCAGGAGCAGGTTGAAGAGTATCCCCGCAATGTACGTCCATCTGGAACCTCAAAATGTGACTTTATTTGGAAGTAGGGCTGGTAAAGGATGACATGATAAAGCCGCGCTGCATTTAGGGTGGGTCCCCATCCAAGGACTGGTGTCCTCTTCAGAAGAGGACACACTGAGACACACAGGGAGGTGGCCATGTGAAGACAGGTGGAGATCTGTGTGCTGGCAGCCACGGCGATCAGCAAGCTGGAAGACACAAGGAAGGCCCCTCAGAAGGAGCAGAGCCCTGACGACACCTTGACTTCAGATTTCCAGCCTCCTGACCTGGAAGAAGTTGCTGCTGTTTTAAGCCACTCAGGTTGTGGTCACGTGTTACCACACCCTAGGACACTAGTAACATCAGACCCAGCTCATCCCAGTCCTACTCAGATACAGAAAAAAGCTGCCCTCAGGGTCTCAGATGGTTCTACCAAACCAGGACTCTGGTGGGGAGCTGGCTTCCCTGGGCGAACTGTGATGGGCACCTAAACACAATAAGAATCCTTCAACTGTCTGCAAGGAAGAAAATGGAGACCCGTCTGGCCTGAGACTCAAGGTGGGCAGAAGGCATCGGAGCGGAGTCAGAGCAGATGATGGGTCCCAGGGACAGGCAGCCGGTGAAGCAGAAAACTCAAGTTGGCAGCTGGGTTGCTCTCTGTATCTCCCCCGCCCCTGCCTGCCCCATGTCCTAGCCAACACAGCTGTGGCTTAAAGGTTCCAAATTTTGGCAGCTCCACATCTGTGAGCCACATGCCTACAGTGTAAACTTGAGCAGCACGGCCTTGGGATCCAGTCCTGCAGGCTGCTGGAGGTGGGCCTGGGAGGGGAGGGAGAGTTGCCCAAGGGTCATTATCCCACCAGGTGCCACACCCACCCCAATCTCAGCACAGTGGATCTTGGACTATTCCAAATGGACTGCGCCAGGAAAGGACTTGACCACAGAAGCACCCCTCTCCCAACCCAACCCCCCCCCCCAACAGAAACGGGGCTCAGCGTTTGTTCTATCACTGCTCTGATTCGCTGTATGTCAAGCCTAATAAATATTTTAAGACCTCTCAGAAGACAAGCACATTAGAGGACCTAAATGAAAAATGCATCTCCCTTCTCTTCAAAACCCTCTGCCAGGTTATTTCAATCCACACAAGGAGGAAAAAAAAATAATCCTTCAATGTACAAAGTTTTTTTTAAGAAGGATTTCATATTTGCTTCAAAAATTTGGTCTAGTTTTTGTATGCAAATTGCAGCAAGCAGTTAAAGTTCTAGAATGTGTCCTCTCTTCCCCCATACCAAGACTACAGACTTACTTTCCCAGCCAAGTGGACAGACAGGAAGTAGAAAGGAGGAAGCCCCTCTACCTGTGCGCCTGGCATGATTGACAGAATCAACTGAGGACCTGAAGATTTCATAGGCGAGGCACAAACAGGGACTGCCCACTCCAAGATGAAGACCACTCTCCCTCCCTGAGACAGGAGCAGGTGCTGCAGGAGGTCGAGAACAGACACAGACTGCGAACGAGTCAGACAGCTCAGGCCGGCCCCTGTCCCCAAGCACCAGGGCAGGCCACGTGTGGACAGTTCTGTAGTGTTGGACAGCACTCCTTGCTATAGACATGCCCGCCAGAGACAGACAACAGGCCAGAGTGGAATGAGAACTCGAGAGGGGGCTGGGTATGCACAGAGTCCGAGAGCCCTTGTGAGAGGTGGAAATACCCCAGGCCTGTAGGAGCAGAGCCCTCACGTGGGGCAGGTTATCCACTTTTTCCTGGAGTCAAGATACTCAAGTTCAAAGCCCAGTGACAGGTTGGGCTTTTACTTAGAGAAAAGGCATTTTATCTTTGCCTTTGGCCCCTGGAAGGAGAGTTAAGTGCTCTTCCAGCACCTGTTCTCCCGCGTCTTCCCCAGCACGCCATTTTCAAGAAAAATCTAAAAGCATTTCAAATGCTCTCCTGCACGCCCCAGCTCTCAGGAGGCACAGGACCACGTAGATGCAGGAGCCACCTTTTCTTCCATTTGAAGGGAAAACCACAAGCTGTTTTCCAGCTGAGCACACTGGAAAAACACCCATTTCTGGGCTTGGTCTGATCTTTGGTTACAAATGTCGTCCTGCACCACCAGGCGGGGATGATCTGAATCCCAGCTCTGGCCACCACCTCAGCCTGGGAGCAGGGGCCACAGTCAAGCAGGGGAGCTCAGGCCGAGGTCCTGCTCGGGGCTGGGGGAAGTAGCCCCCAGATGACCCTGCAGGCCAGGCAGCCCCTCTTCTACCCCCCTTGCCAGCTGCTCCACCCCTCCTTATCGATGCCAAAAAAGGAAGCATTTGTTTCTCATTTTGTGGTTCTAGGGAAATTCAGAGAGATGACACTGCCCCAAAGGTACGTTCCTTTGTCTGTCAAGGATGTGGCCAGGAGCGCTGCATCTCACCGAAGCCTTTTAAATGTTTTTCTTCAGCCTCTGAGGGTGAGGACTTCCTCTTGAGACAGCCGTCCGCACCCAACCCTCCAGGTCCAGAGCAGCACCAGCCCTGAAGCCCAGGGAGGGCAGCCCAGCAGCATGCAGGCGAGGGGTCCCTGAAGTTCACAGGACAAGAAAGAGCACCCCTCTCCCTCCAGACCTGCGCCGTCCTCCTACATGGCCAGAGAAAGCGAGGATTAAAAGCCGCCATTGGCAATGAACCAGACCTGTCTGCCTCTATAAATCACAGTGGGTTCCAGGGGAACAGACCCAGGTGTGTGGTGCAATTCAAACCCAGGGCTTTGGAGGAGAGAGCTGCATAAGTCGGAGCTGAGAAACTGGCTGGAGCAGAATTCTGTTCTACATCTTTGCTGTGGCACGACCCTGAGGACAGACAACTTAAAGGACTTCCCGCTAGTGGGGAGAGTGGCGAGAGGCAGGGCCTGGAAGATTTCACTTTGCATTGGACCTTCCTGGGTTGCACGAACTTTCTTTTCTTTCTTAACAGCGATGCTGTGCTGATGTAAAAATTCAAACTCATTTTAAAAATTAATTTGTTTGAAATTCCCAGAGACACAGTAACAGGATGATTCACGCTCTGCGGCCCCTGGGCGGCCTCTTCCACCGTCTGTGGAGCTGCCAGCCATGCCGGTTAGCAGGACTCGCTGCTGCCCTCAGTGCAGTGCATGGTGCCTGTCTGTCCCTTGCGCTGTGGCCGACTTCCAGAGTCTCAGCAAGTGAAGGAAATGCTTAAGAACCAGCCATGGCTGGAGAGAAGGAGAACAGGACAGCAGGGGAGAGGAATGTGGGCAGGATGACAGGAGGGAGGGGTGGTCACGAAATGCCAAAGACGCACCATACAGCAGCCATGAAGGGGAGGCGGTGCCTCGGACGGGAGGGAAAAGATAAGAACCCAAGGGGAAGCCACGTCTCCAAAGGTTCCTGCTTTACATGGGGAATGGCTGTCACGGCAGCAGTGTGACAGGAAGAGCTGAGCCAGAGGCCCTGAGCTCGAGGTCCCATTCTCACGACAATGAGCTGGGCACAGCGGCCCCAACCCGTGAACTACCTCCTCCGCAGGCCAAGGTGCCAGGTCCCTCCTTCCACAAAACCACCTGACGGCCGTACAGACGCACCTGCAAAAGCACTGTGGAGACTGAAGGGGTTTAGTCTTGTCGTCTTCCTGGAACTTGTCAAGGTGTCAAAAACTAATGAGGAGCTGGGCACGGTGGCACACGCCTCTAACCCCAGCCACTCGGGAGGCTGAGGCAGGAAGACCGAAGTTCAAAGCCAGCCTCAGCGATTTAGCAAGGCCCTAAGCAACTTAGTGAGACCCTGTCTCTAAATAAAAAATAAAAAAGATCTGGGGATGTGGCTCAGTGGTTAAACCCCTGGGTTTAATCCCCAGTACTTAAAAAAAAAAAAAAAAAAAAAAACAACCATATGAACGTTGTTGCTGCTTTTCAGGTGGGACCTGAGGCTGAGGGAGGGTACAGCGGGTACAGCACCCTGCCACGTGTGGAGAAGTCACGTGGAGCCGGGATTGCCCTGTCCACATTATGGAGCACAGAATTCTGTCGTGGGGGCCCATCCTGTGCTCTGCAGGATATTAAGCAGCAGTCCCGGCCTCTGCCCCCTAGATGCCAGTAGCACCTGTGTCCCAGTCGTGACAACAGGTTGTCTCCAGACACTGGCCCACGTCAGCAAAATCGTCCCCAGTTAAGAACCACACACTCACCTTAAGTCCAGCTTCCCAGTACAGTGCAGGGGACACACAGTGACCATCACAGAGGGCTGGACGCAGCCAGGCACTGCAGGAAGTGCCCCACAGACAGGCCACACTGCACCTCAAACCACCTTATTGGATCCCTGGTTCCATCAATGAGGAAACCAAGGCACAGAGAGGAGAAGCATCTTGCCCAAGTTCAAACAGCTGCTGAATCCAAAGAAGCTGGGGGAGGGGAGCACAGACCAAGGAAACGAGGCTGTGACTACCAGGGGCGACGACGTCAGGGCTGAGCTGTGGAGTGGTCGACTGCTTTACTGGACAGCTCAGGAAGGCAGCAGGGCTACCGAAGCCCCATATCACAAGCAGGGACACGAAAGCGTCACGAAGAAACAGAACCCGGGGCCCGGGGCAGGACTGGCTATGAGCCACCTCGTCCCTCTCTGGTGTTGAGGGCCAACCTAAGACACACGATGGTGAATCTGAGCTCAGCATCTGGGAAGTGACAAGCCGTTGTGGGGGAGGTGGCCTGAGCCCCAGGCCACCCAATTCAAACAGTGAGTCTTGGTCAGGAGGTCAAAGTTCAGAGTTGACTTTCTAGAAAAAGAAACAGCTCTCCACTGAGTCATCTGCTCTCTCTTATGCAGCCAAGGGGCACAGCTTTCAAGAGAATCAAACCCTATGAGTCCAACTGGCCCATCCTATAAATAACCACCATTCAAAATCCCCACAAGTAAATGGCATCGCAGGCCTAAGGCCTGATGGGTCCAATCCCTCCCAACTCAGCTTCCATCCCCATCTCTTGCTGTACCCAGCACACGGATGTCCCCAACATACCCAGCGGCCTGCCCCGGGTCTTGCCTCACCCTGGGAAATCCTGCCTCCCTGTCTTTCAGGTCTTAGTGGTCTCTCCAGGGACCAGCAGGCTCAGAGCAGCCCCTCCGTGCCATTCCTGGCCCATGTCTTGGCGACTGCATTTCCTTCTTCACATTTGTCCCTTTCTGTATTCGTGGATGGATAGGAGCTGAGTTCCTGACTGCTCATGCAGCTCTTAGCTCAGTCCCTGCTACGTCGTAGGACCTCAGTCAATATTGGCAGCACAAAGGAAGGAATGGAAGAACAAATCCACAAACTAGAAAGAGCCAGAATCGAAGCAGAACCACCTCCCAGCAGTGGATGTTTAAAAGAAAGAAAGGTGGGGGCTGGGGGGGAAAAACCCATAAAGAACTGAAATTCACTGATGAAACCAACCCTTGTGTGTCCAGAGCAGCCTTCGCCTCTGGGCTGAAGTACCAAAGAGGGCTGCAGCCCACCTCCTGTCTCTCCCAGCTTAGCCAGCAGGGTGGGGCGCACAACCAGCCAAGTTTGCGAGTTAGATCAGAGCACTCTCTCTCTGCTCACCTGAATGTTCCATGTTACCAAGTTTTAAACCCCAAACATCCTCTAAGATGTTGCTTTTGATGAAATGCTTATTAAACTGTACACCACACTCTTCACACAGTACACTGACCATCATTTGACTCTTCCTGATGGTTTGGGGTCAGGAGGCTCCCTGATCACATCACCCTCCTACAGCCCAGGGAGGCCACAGTGTGGTGTGTGGCATCGTGGGCTCCCACACGCTCTGGCCCCCAACCGCCGTGCTGTGGTTTTGTGTGTAGTATCGCTTTCCGTCTCCCTGCTGGCTGGTAATCACCCTTCCCACTGCCCACTGTTCCACGGCCTCCGCGGACCCTTGACAGCCTCTCCCAAGAACAAACCTGGGAGGACTGTGAACCAAGAGTCAGCGGGACCTGAACACAAGCCAGAGGCCTTGAGCAGGAGGCAGAGGCCCCGGGGCCTCAGGGAGGCTTTTCCCACCTGTGAGGTTCCAGCTGTGCCCCACAAAGCCATGCTACTCTACAGCAGCCCCGGAGCAGCCGGAGCAGCTCCCGGAGCAGCCGGGGGCACCTGGGGCTCCCCTGGCCAGGGGGCTAGGAGCCCTGTGAAGCCGAGCAGTGCTCTGTGAACTCCTGGGCCCCAGCCACGTTTCCCACACCTTTCGTCTCCTTCACTTGGGAAAACGGGGCCCTTGAGGGAGCCTCTGGGAAAAAAGAGTCGCAGACCGTGCTGAGGCGCCTTCTCCCAGGTGGCAGCCAGGCCCCTGAGAGGCAGTTTCCCAAAGTGAAACAGAACCCAGAGGCCCTTCCCAGGGACTTGCTGGGAATTCCCAATCAGCCCCCCCGCATCCGCGGATTCCGCACCTGCGGATTCAACCAACCGCAGAACAAAAATATTCAGAAAAATAAAAACGCATCTGTGCCAGACATGTGCAGGCTCCTCCTCCTTGTCCTTCCTCCCTAAGAGATACAGCATGACAGTGATTCACACATTCGCTGTTATAAGTGACCTAGAGATGACTCAAAGCATACAGGAAGATGAGTGCAGTGAACGCAAACACACACCATGGCCATCAGGGACCTGAGCACATGGGTTCTGGTACCCCAGGGGTCCTGGAGTAGCACCAACTGTGCCTTAGGAGGATGGTTAGTGCCTCTTTCTCCCTCCCAGGTAGATCTTTTTTTTTTTTTTTTTTTTGGAGCTGGGGATTGAACCCAGGGCCTGTGCATGCAAGGTAAGCACTCTACCAACTGAGCTCTACCCCCAGCCTCCAGGTAAATCATTTTGAACCAGAGGGTGTGAGTGAACTTTCTTTACATTCAATAGTTGAACCGCATGACGCCACGTTCGTTCTTCAGTGCACATTTGTGGATCTATATGGGGGAAAAAGATGGAACATCTAGAGGGCAAATGTCATCTAGTCATTATCTCCAGGTATGGAGCCACGACAGGGTTAGTGTCCAGTTTCTTTGGTTGAGCATGTATGAGTTACGTAATTAGGTGGATGAAAGTTATTTTTTTCAAGCTTTTCTTTGGCCTGCAATTCCAGCAACTCAAGCAGGAGGATCACACGTCTAAGGCAAGCCTCAGCTACTTAGCAACACCATCTTGAACCCCCCAAAAAAGAACATTTTAAAGAGGGTTGGGGGTATGGCTTGTGGCTTGGTGGTAGAGGACCTCTGGGTTCAATCCCCAGTACCACAAAATGAAAAGTTAAAAAAAAATCCTCTCTCTCCCGTGTTCCTCTTTTCTGTGACAGCTGAGCCCCCAGTGGCTGCCTCTACTGGGGTGTGTGGGGGTCAGGGAGCTCCTCTGGACGTCTCCCAGGAGAGCTGGATATCTGGGAGCCCGGGTGCCACCACAGAGTCCCATCAGCCCCTCTCCTCTTGCTCCTGCCTTGCTCAGCCCGTGCCCCCAGAGCCTTTCCACCTGTTCCGCTCCAGGGCCTCAGGGACCTCTGAGTAGCAATGAGAGGCTGCCCAGGAGCTGGGAGACCAACACAGGCCTTGGAAGGCAGGTGGTGAGAGTGAATCCAGCCTCCGGCACCTTCTACTGCTCAAGTGACGTTCAACTAACTGACTATTGGTTCTCCCTGAGCCTTGCTCTTCTCATCAGCAAAATGGAAACAATACTTCTCACTGGAGCTTAGATGAGCCGATACTTGTCAAGTGAGGCACCAGGCTCAAGGGACAGCTCCTAAATCACAGGTACTGCTATTATTAAGAATATCTAGAACACAGGGGCCAGCCCAGGTGCTCAACCCTGGCTGCTCTTTAAAGCACTTTAGGAATAGCATTTGCCTGTAATCCCAGTGACTCAGGAGGCTGAGGCAGGAGGATCCAAAGTTTGAGGCTAACCTCAACAATGTACCAAGACCCTCTCTCAAAATTAAAAAAAAAAAAAAAAATTACAAAGGGCTGGAGATGTAGGTCAGTGGTACAGCCTTTGGGTTCAATCCCTAATACCCGCCCTCCCCCCCCACACACACACATACAAATTAATTATAACAAAATAAAAAATAAAGTACTCTAGGAAGCTCATAAAAGATGCTGAGGTCCAGAGTGGGGCGGATATTTCCATGTGGCCACAGTACATTGCACTTCCTTTCCCTCCACAAATTCATGTCCACAGCATCCTTCCCAAAGGCCTCAAACCACCATCTCCAGGAGGCCCTCAATAAGACTCCCAGGAGGACTGGAATTTTTTCAACACTCCAATCTGATTCAAAATCTGTACGGAATTTACACTTAGCATTGTGTCAACTGGAAAACATTTTCAAATTACTTCTTACATTTTTATTTTCTTCCTGTGAAAGGGCTCTGGGCACACACCACATGATCAAAAAAGGCCAAGCAACAGACAGGGTCTATGGTTCTCAAAGTGTAGCCCCAGGCTGCAGCATGAACTCACCCTGGGGACTCATGGGGAGCTGTCCCTGCCTTTGGAACCCTCATTGCTGCATGCTAACCGGGGGCGGGGGGCGGAGGGTGGGTGTGCGTCTGTTTTAACACATCCTTCAGGTGATTCTGGGCTTGCTTGACTGTGAGGACTGTGCTGAGCTAAGCTGGAAGCTGGTCCCCACCCGCGCTGCCAGGTAAGACAGACCTTTTCTTCCTCAGTGAGGATGGGGCCAGCAGGAGTGTGAAACTGGTCTGTCCGTGGTGTGGTTAGAACACTTCAGAGTAAGGAAGCATGATATGAACAGTCTCACCTGTGGATGCCTATCTACAATCCCATCCCCTTATCTTTACCACTTAGATTTCTTCCAAAAAAAAAATCTGCCAGAACACTTAAAGTTTACCCATTTACAGGTCCGTTTTTAAGCCTAATTTTTCCTGTTTTAAGTGGAATATGCTGCCAAATGTCCACTTTGTCATTATGACCCAGGAGCTACATTCTAAACCAGCTTACAGCCCTGGGCCATCGGCAGTTTGGATGTTTGCACAACAACATCAGCAGGTGCCCTGCCACTTGGAGGCTTTGCACTTGCCTTCCAGGTGTCCCAGTTTGTCCTGTCGCAGTTACCACATGCTGCTTGTTCAGTTGGGTTCCTCAAACAGCCCTAGCCTCCCTTCTCATCTGGGTTGAGGAGGCACAGAAAACCCTGCTGGTTCAAACAGTGTTCAGACTAAGAGGAAACAGAGCTCGAGGGAGCGTCCCACGGGTCAGTCCTGACCCTTCACCAGCCAGGGCCACTCGGGGTGCCTCAGCCTGCCCAAGGGGATGAGAGTTTCCAGGAAGCCTGACGTTTGGTGCTGCACTGAATCCTCCAGCCTGGATTGAATGTGGGTTTTCAAACCAAGGTGCCATCAGGGAAGTCGGATTACCTGGTCCTGGAGTTTCTGGAACATCAGAGGGTGTGGTTCTTCCAGGATCTTCTCGTTGAGCCGAGACTGCCCCTCCACGTTGACTTGGGATGAGGCCTTGTTGGACAGAAAGGTCACGTAGATCTCCTTGGCCTTTTCCTGCATCTGGAGGAGATAGAGGGGGCTGTCCGTTACCTGCAGACACAGCCCTTCCCTGCCTGAGCCCCTACTCTGCCCTATGGCCAGGCTCAGAGCAGCTGCAGACTTGGGAGCTCTAGCTGCCACTCGGGACCCCCAGGTGGGCTCATGGCAGTCCAGCCCCACGCTCCACCCTACTTGTGTGTCTGTGGCCGCATCTCCAACCATTCAGAAATGACGAGAAAATACCCTGACCCAGAGTGAGCCCTCACTACCATTCAGGACCTGTGATACATCCTCCAAATTAAGGGCTCCTGGGGATCTTATGAAGTCACAAGAAGGAATGAAGCACTGATATATGCTCCAATGAACAAATAAACCTTGAAAACATTATGCTAAGTGAAAGAAACCAGATGCAAGAGGATATGCACCATATGATTCCATTCACGTGAACTGTGCAGAATAGGTGAATCCAGAGACAGAAAGATTAGTGGTGACCACGTGTTGGGAGAAGGAAGAAAGAGAGAGGACCGCTTGATGAGAACGGTGTTTCTGTCTGGTGATAAAAAAGAGTTCTGGAACTACACAGTGGTGACACTAGTACAACACTACGAATGTACTCAATTCCACTGAGGTGTACCCTTTAAATGTTTTGAAAGGTATAGTGAGACACTGAAAATGGTCAAAATGGTGAGCTTCCTACTAAGTATATTTTACCACAATAAAAGAAGTCAAGGGCCGAGGGTGTAGCTCAGTGGTACAGCACGTGCTTAATATGCGTGAGCCCTGGGTTTAATCCCCAGCACTGAAATAAGGAGGTCAAGGTAAACCTAGTTCACATGCCCACCAGGGATCCAGCCAGCACCTGCTCTATAGGGTACAGACACCTTCTAGGTGACTCCCATTTCCTCAGTTCCCTGAACACCCAGCAAAGTGCCATTTCCCGTAAGCCCCTCTCCTGATGAGGACAGGGCCAAGACAGGTGACGGGTGCAGCAGGCTCAGGACATGGCTCCAAAGCCTTCAGTTCCACCCAGTTCCCTGCCCGAGAAGCACAGCGACCTCTTCGCTCACAGCCCCCTGAAGTCCCAGTACAGTCCTGCCAGGAAGCCGAGCCCTGAGGAGTCAGGCAGCAGAGACGACAAGATGCCCACCCATCAGCACGGTGGCTGCACCCAAACCCAGCTGGGGTGGGAGTGGAACGTACCCCCATGGGAAGGAGCCCAGCTTCGCGGTGAGCACTTTGTCTTCAAAACAATGTGCCTCCTGTTGGGGCTGCAGACCTGCGGACTTCCCCTGAGAGGTCTATTTTCTTTCAGAGAAAGGAGACTTCCTGTGCCCCTGCCTCACCTGCAGCTAAGACAGGCATTTCTCCAAACATCACACGTAAGTCATCACCATACCCTACGGAGAAGGCCCCCAGAAAGGGCTCTGAACTGCAGCCTCTCAGCTCCGATTTCCCCAGGGAGGCTAGGGAGCTGGGGGGGGGGGGGCGGCCTGGAAATCTGCCTTTCTCTCCAGAGAGCCTTCTGGGGCTCTGAGTACCCTGTGGAGCTTGGCTTAGAAAATTCTAGGCTCTGAAAACCTTCTGGTTATGGAAACCACTCAAAGTCTTCTAAAACTGATGCTTGAAAACAAGGGGAAAGAACTTTTGTGGTTTCAGAGACTAGAAGACCCCACTAGGCTGCGGCTTACCCAGGGTCCCCTGGGAAAGCCAGCCTCACCAGTGCTTACAGGAAGACGGCCTGGGTGGGGGTCGACCCCCCAAGTCCTGGAGTCTGTTCTTTCTTGACTATCAACATAAACAACCAGTTGATGTCAAACTCAGGGACAAGGAGCCTCTTAAGGTAAATATGGATGTTCCAAGGACAGGTCTGGGGATCATCAGCGAGGCCCAGGGGAGCAGCACTTTGTACTCTGCACCTCTCAAAGACCCATCCGCTCTATGGAGCCATGAGTCTTCCTCCCACCACCCCCTGCCCTGTCAGGAAGGAACATTTTTGGAAAACCACTTCCTGTTTTACAGCTACTTCACAAAAGTAGAATTTCAGCCTGTCAGATTAGCTAACTCCATGCAGAGCCCTGTGGGCAGAAGGCCTCCCCTTCCCTAGAACACTCACACACACACACCACAGCACACACATGCACACATGCGCACACACTGCCCACGGGAATCCAGGCTCTCTTAAGTAGTTCAAGAAAGAACCGGGTAATGAGCGGCCTGAGATTGAGGTGGGGGCAGCAGGCCACAGGGCAGGAAACAGGTGGCAGGTCTGCAGGTCTATAAGCTCCAGGACCCAGACTCCCCTCTCCCACCAGCCGCCCCCCCTAGGTCTCAGGGGGTCCTGGACCTGCCTCAGGCCTGCCCCCCATCACATGCCCTGAGGAATGGCCGAGCAGCAGAGCTTATCTGAGCCAGGATAGGAAGCATGACCGAAAAGGGAAGCCCCGAGACCGCCGACCACAAGCCGGTCACGGGAAGGCCTGCTGTCCAGACCGAGAACACTGAACAAGAAAGAAGAACCAGTCACTTGAGCTATCTTGGTACATTTTTCCAGAGCTTTGTTAACCCTATTCTGGCTGCTGTTAGGATAGGACGAGGACAGCCATCCCTGGTGGGGTCGATTTGGGGTCTGTGATCTGAAAAAGAGGCCAGCTTCTCCTCCCTGGCCCTAGACACGCCAGACCACAGCCTAGACAGGGCCTCTCGCTCCCTGAGGAGACCTACTGTGCCCAGCTGCCAACACACCCCCGAAGGGGCTACAAAAGGACCCTGCCTGGGCCTTCCAGGTCGGGGACTATGGACCGCAATGTCTGCACCTCGGCGAGCTCCTTTCAGGCTCCCCCAGTCTGGGCCTTTCCTGGCAATGCCTCTGCTTGCCCACAATGCATCAAGTGAACTCACTCTCAGACCCAGAGACACCCTCCCCTCAACAGCAAAGCCCTGCTCACCTAGCACAGGGAAGGACGTGGCTGGGCCTGTGGGTTCCTCTCCCTTACTCGGGAAACATGCTGCCGTTTGCCACTAGGAACATGAAAATCTGCTTTGCTTCACATCCCCCTGACTAATGGCCTCCACGTCCCCAACTTCTATGGAAACATCCCACAAGAAAAGTGTGCACTGGAGTCTTCCTTCTTCCCTTCCAGCAGTTCCTCTGCCACCAGCCAGCTCAGCCCAAGAGCCCAGACACTCTCTGGGCCTCACACTGGCCCCCCGACCTGCACACCTGTCCTACCTTCTTCCCTAGCTCCCACCTTCCAATGGCCTCAGGATTTTCCAACACTTCTTTCTTCCTATCTTCTTTGGGCTCTTGCCCCTCTGTCCCCTTCCTAAATTCTGGGGTTCCCCAACTACATGCTCTGCCAAGGTTTCGGCCCAACATTCTTCCCCAGGCCCATGTGCCAACTGATCCCTAGCAATGTGGACAGGGATGTCCCATTAATACAGCAACCTTTTTACCAAGAGCAGGGGTGTCCCTGCTGGTCAGAGGTCCTGCAGCCTCTCCTCCAGGAAACGGACACCAGACACCCTCTGACACCCACACGGCCCCCATGCTCTCTCTGGCTCTGCTCGTATCACTCTGAACGCACCTCCCATCATCTCACTCATCCCTCTCCATCCCGAGACCCCGCCAGAGGCACCATGGGAGATGACGCACAAGAGCACTGGGGGACCAAGCCACCAACTGTGTTCACATCGACTTCAGAAAGAGAACGAGGCAAAGAAAGTACTGAGTAAATGATAGGAGAGAATTCCCCAGAACTGGCCAGGAGAGGGGAGGAGGTTGAAGGAGGAACAGATGGTGGGACAGACAGCAAGAAGAACAAACCCAGGCACCTGCAGGGCTCGGAGGAGGTGACAAGAGGCATGGCCAAGGGCAGGGACCAGGTCACCAGGTAGAAGGGAGAAGGAGGGCAGCAGAAGGAAGATGTTAGTCGCCCAGGTCCTTGACCCCTGCCAACAACCCCAAGCAGTGGCCACCTCCCTGCTCCCTTCCTCCAGAAGATGGAAATTTTCTTAAGAAGTTGACTGAGGGGGGCTCCAGACAGAGGCAGGAAGGACGGCAAAGATGAGCTACCAAACGGGATTCAAGAGGCTCAGTGATGCCTCAAACATAGACCCCAGCAACCTCTCCCACCCAACAGAGGAACACATCGCCCTGTGGCCCACCGGGAAGAGGCCGGAAGGACCTCATGTGGAGAAAACAAAAACATAAAAGCAGAAAATGAAGGTAAAGTTGAAATCTTCAGTAGGGACCAAATGCCAAATAGATAAAGATAGGAGGAAAGAATAAATAAAATTATGGGCTCAGTCCAGGGAATAGGGTCACCACTGGAAAAGAGACCAGAACCCGTTAGGTGGTGCCCCCTGTGGTCCCAGCCACTGGGCAGCTGAAGAAGGAAGATCCCCGGAGCACAGAAGATCAAGACCAGCCTGGACACCATAATGAGACCTGGTCTCAGGGAAGAAAGGAGACGACAGAGGAGAGACAAGCCCCCCAAACACAAGAAGCTAAAAAAAGAAAAAAAAAAGTAGAAGCCATCATCTTAGCAAGGCAGGAGGCTGAGGCAGGAGGATTGTCAGTTCAAAGGCAGCCTCAGCAACGTGGCGAGGTCCTCAGCAACTTAGTGAGACCCTGTCTCAAAATAAATATAAAAAGTGCTGCAGATGCGGCTCAGTGATAATGCCCCCCTGGGTTCAATCCTTGGTATTGAAACAAAAATAGAAATAATAGCCATAACATGAGAACATTTCCAAGAACTATAAATTTCCATATTAGGAGGCTTTACAAAGTGCCCACAAAATTAATGGACCATGTCCCTTCAAAGCCCCTGATCATACAGTTGTAGAATATTGGAACATAAAGCAGATCCTATACCATTCCAGAGGGGAAAAAAGCAAAACAAAACAACTTATACATAAAACACTGATGCTGAGAAGCAGGAGACAATGGAACAGGCTGAGGTGTGCTCCACGGCAGAGCACTAGCGGTTTAATCTCGGGTACCACCATCACCCCACCAAAAGAAAAGGATGACAGTGGGACAATGTCCTCGAAACTCCAAACCTGAGCTTGGCCGGAAGGCCAAGAAGTGACTGTGCCTGCAAGATTCTCAGTGAGTTGCAACCTAGAATTCCTACACATCAGTGAACTGGGAGAGACGGAAAAAACTAACAGTGTCACTCCACTGTCCTCACACCTCCAGCTGCCCAGGTCCCTTTCTCAGCTGTTGCTGTCTGTGTGCCACCAAAACAAGGGAATGATGTGGCAGAGGAGGAACCAGGTCCCGGAAACTGAAGCCTTTAACCTGTGGCACAAAGAGGGCAGAGGTGTGGAGCAGTGGTCAGAGAGCTGTCCCCAGGAAAGCCAGGCTACAGGGACAATCTAACGGCATCAAGCTGAACAATGCTGTGGGCCAGTGGGGAATGTGAACATTGGAAGAGCAAAAAATGGTCCAAGAAGGGAAAGGTAAGCCAGGCACCTGTAATCTCAGCCACTGGGGAGGATGAGGCAGGAGGATTGTAAAATTGAGACCAGCCTAAACAAACAAGGGAGGCCCTCAGCAACTTAGTGAGACTCTATCTCAAAATAAAAAGGGTTGTCGATGTGGCTCAGTGGAAAAGCATCCCAGGTTCAATCTCCAGTACCAAAAAAAAAAAAAAAAAAAAAAAAGGAAACTATAATAGTAAGCAAGCACCTCTTTGCAAACAATAAGCAATAAATTCTTCATCATAAAAATGTCACAAAGATCTAAGTAAGCAACCCCTGAGCTACCGCAGGAAGAAGTTGTATATAATAAAATAAAAAATAAAAAGAACTGGAGATGTAGCTCTATGTAGAACTCCCCATGTGGGGTGGGAGTGGGGGGTCAAAAGTCACATCGCACAGGCTGAGGCCAGAAAGAATGCCCAAACCAGAGGCCAAGGGAGTTCCGGAAAGTGCTGAGGGAAGAGAGAATGACTCCTTATTATATCCACTTGTGAAGTGAATGAATGTATTTGTTCCAAGGAGCATATGTCTCCTTTGAAATTTTCAAAAACACTTAAAAAAAAAAGAAAAAAAAAAACCCACAGGGCTGGGGACTTACAGAGAGTGTTTGCTCAGACTGAGGCCCTGGGTTCATCCAGCACCACAGAAAGTAAATAAATAAATCCCTAAAAACATACTCAGTAATGAGATCAAATGACAGCATTAAACAAAAGAGATAAAAACAACCAATACCACAGGACCCCCCAAAACTCTGTAAACTCTACCATACTATTAAAATGCAAAGTGCTGTTAGGTTGAAATGCCAGGGCAAGTGGCCTGTGATCATTAGAAACCTCAGAGCTGTGATCATTAGAAACCTTGCTCCACCCCCACTCTGGGTGTGGTTTTCACAAATCTGTACCAGCTGCCAGCCGTTGCAATCCCGGCCACATAGAGACCGGCCCGCTGTGCTGTGCATGTGCTGACTGACGGATGAATGAATGAAGACAGGGGCAGCCAAAGAACAAACACCTTGTTGGAGTTTTTTCTGAGGTCTGATACGACACAGATGCTGGTCTGTTTTCAAAGCTAGCGACAGCTCCCTAGCTCCCGTGCTAATTCAAGGAGGAAAGGCACTTGAGAGAAAAAAATGTCAACCATAAAGACACTGAATGGGAGGGAGGGGCTTTGGGAGCCAAATGCGGATGTGACACCTGAAAGGTACAGCAACCACGGGGGGCCCCCACAGAGGCGGTGGGACATGTCACCCTCACAATTTTCTAAGTCCCCCGCATGTCCCACAATAAATGCAGAGTGTCAGGACCCTACTAAGTGAGGGGGCTGCTTTGCCTGTCGGCCAAGTGACAAAGCAGGGACCGGGGAAGGCAGTGGCGAGCCACTGCTGCTCCACTATTGGGTGCTTTGGAGAATAAAAGCCCCAGCAGGACGGGATGTGAGTCCAGCCCTCAAAGTCCATGGCCACGGCTGAGACTGCAGGGCCAGGGGACAGTCCTGCTGCCTGCGGAGCCCCCAGGGGCTGACCGCCTGAATACAGGAAGTGACAGCACACTGTGGTCCAGGCCTGATTCTAGGCGCTCGGATACCACAGGGAAGATGAAGCCACACGACAGAGGGAAAGACAGAGCCAGGAAACCAACAAGCGATTATACAAGTTCTATCTGAAGTCAGGGAGTGCTGCATGAGTCAAGTCAAAGGATGAAAAACAGACCCAACAAGGTTCTCTTTAAAATAACCGAGGCAAAAATCGAGATTTGCATCAACCCTACAACTGCCTCAGTTGACTACAGAGATAAACCCTCCTACGCCTCCCTGCTGGGCCAGATGTGATAAGTGTGATTGCGAAATTCAGTTAGGCCCAGTCCAGTGCCTGCGTCCTCCTCCGCTTCTGAAAATAAGAGACTGTCTTACGCTGACTCCCTAGTTTTACTTCCTGTGCTGAAGGACACAGGAGAGAGACCTCACAGGCTGGAGTCAGGGACCCGGGTCTGCTTCCTGGTGCAACAAATTGGGTGGCCTTAGGTGAGCTGCTGCTTGACCTCTCAGACCACATCCCTGCACCTGTGAATGGGAGCAGTCGAGAGGCTCCAGGCAATGACCCACACCAAGCCCGGACACCCCAGGGTCACTGATGCCTCTGTCCTTCCCAACACCAGCTGCTTTCTTAGGCAGCTGGCAGGTGAAGGTGACATTCATGGTACTTAAGTAATGGCCAGGCACATTCCAGGCTTAAGCCTTCCAGAGTCTTAAGATGGGCATCAGGGATGGGGGCATGGGGAGGGGCTGCCCTATTGTATATGCCTCTCTCTAGGGTGGGGACAGGCAGTGCCACCTCATACCACACCTGCCCCATGGACACTGAAGTCCTACAGAGGCTTTCCAGGGCCTTGGCATGAGGTGACCTCCTTGCTGTGGCACCCAGATTCCCAGATGTGGCCACACCTGTCCCCAGCCTCCTCTGCAAACAGAACCCTTCCACCTCCTTGTCATCTTACAGGGTTGGTCTTCCCATATGCTGTCCTGGCTCCTTGGGGACACTATCCCCCACCCCCAGCCCCCAATTCAGGACTCAGCTTTGAGTCACTTCCCCCTGAGGGGCCCCACTGGCCACCCACTGCCTGGCTCCCACCGGCCCCCCACTTCCCATTTCTATTCTCACCACACTTGCAAGGTCTACTCCCCAAAGCAGCTCATCCAGCTCACCCCTGAAGTATCTCCAGGGCTTCTCAGGATGCCTGATGCAGAGCGGGTACTGCCCACAGTCGCGGTGACTTCAACTGAACAGACGAACACAGAGCAGACGTGCAGGCCATTTGCCTGGGTGACCTGAGCACTGGTTCGAGTCCAGCTTTGCCATAGCACGGCGGGGGGGGGGGACCTCAGCTTCCTTGTCTACACTGCAGGTGAGCTGGCCCTAACACTCTAAGAACAATCGGCATCTACTCAGCCCTGACACCGAGCTATGAGGTTGGTTACATCTGTTGCACAGGTCAGCAGGTACTGCTGGCCCTGGGCCCTGTCCTGGGTGTGGGGGACAAAGGGGAACCAGGAGCACTCCTGCCCTGAAGAACTCCAGCCCCGAATCTTACCTGTCCCCTCATCTCTCACGTCCCCCTGTGGCCTTCACCACCTACGATGCTCTAGTCAGAGTCATCCAGAGGAAGAAGACACCAGGAGAAACAAAAGCCCTGCCCAGTGGGCAATTTGTCTTAGAATCTGTCCTCGTCGCTCCAGAGAAGGAGGTGAGGAGGGAAGGCCACGATGCTCCCTCTTGGGGAAAACGTATCTGAGCCTGGAAGAGCTCAGAACAAACCAGCGTTGGGCATTTTCCAAGCAGTGGACCGCGGACAATGGCAGCTGGCCCCCTGAATTCAGGCTTTTGGAGATGGAGACTCCATCCCTGGCAGCCCACAAGCCACATCTGTCTGTGAAGATGTTTTGTTGGGCAAGCAAGGTTTTAAATTTTTTAAAAATGAGTTCAAATATTTAAAAGTCGGATGATTTCACATAAGACCTCGAATGTCCAGCTTCTCTGGAAAACCAGCTGCAGGGGTGGACAAGAGGGAGAAGGAGCTTGGGACAAAAGGCCCCACAGGACCCCGGGACAAAGAGTAAGCAAGCCAACACCTGAGCACCCCATCATCGAGCTCATGGGGACAGAACAGAGGAAACCTTGCCAGCCACAAGCCCCACACAGGCAGCCCGGGCCCCACATCTGCAAGCCAGCAGCCTCATGGAGCTGGTAGCCCTGTAAACCAGGTCTCATACCCACCAATCTAAGGCCTCCCTCTTAACCTCACCCACCTCTTTTACACCCAGCCTTCAATGGCAGAAAATGCAGTCAACATGGGGAATTAAAGGCTACCTCCAATAAAGAACACACATCTACTAGGAGAACCATCAGACACTCTCGTGCGGGGTGTCTACCAACTACAAAGCACTTATAAAGATATACTAAATAATTGACAATCCATCTGATGAACACTGTGCTTTTATCACTACTCATCTGCTGATCGTTTTACTATGTCCAAAAATGCCAACGTGGCAAACTCTGGGGAAGCATCCTCATGACTTATTCATGAAGAGAAAGATCACACACAATGGCAAACGCTAAAGGACATAAATCATTATTTTTACTCTAAATATTGGCTCATTTGGACAGCTCCATTGAAACGTGGATTGACTCTCTTTTTCAAATTATTAATATTTGATCAACATAAGATACCTAATCAGAAGCTTAAATTTTCCCCCCAGTCTAATATAAATCAGGCTTCTTTAGGCAATTTCAAAATCTATGAAGCAAGCAGCTGTAACTGGATAAGAAAAAGGAAACACATGATCAAGAAAATGATCACAAGGTAGAAAGAAATACCTGCTTCTTATCTTGCAATTTCTTAAAATCTTCACATGCTAGCCAGAACAAAACATTTTCTTCACTGAATTCCTTTTTCAAAAATTCCTATGAATCAAAAGGAAAAAAATATCATACAGTATTCTACTTAAAAAGAAAAGAAAAAGATGCATTTTCCTTCAAGAAATGATTTGGCAAAAATTCAACAGATGAGGCTGGTTCAATTACCCTTTGAGAACTCCACCCTGAAAATAAAGAGCATGTTTAATGTTAAAGCTATAATTTCATATGCATTTGACCTTAATGGCTTTGACACTGTAGAGAACAATAAAAATGAAGCAGGACTCTACTTGCATTTCTTAGCTGACAATAAATTACCAAAAAGTAAATTAAAGTGGGAAATGTATTAGTTCCTTCCAGCCACTGTTTAAACAAAGTACATTCCTACAAAACCAGGCCCATTTTTTTTAAACAAAAGAAAAGAAAACATATTAAGCATGTCTAAAACACTACAATAACGGCTATTTTAAGTTGGAGGTGTGTTTTCTTTCGGCAGCGGTTGGGAAGTTGGTGCGTGGACAGCATTTCGGCTGGGTGGAGGCTTCCCTGACACCTAGATGATGCTCAGTGGCTTGGTATCTGGGACCCAGGAGCCCTGGCGCAACCTGCCACTCACTCTCTCCCTGACAGGGACCCACAGCATCCTGGCCCCACACCTCAAAGACAGACGTTGCTGAGGTTCATTCTCAAAATTCCCATGTGGTCCTCCAACGGGCAGCTGGAGGTCTGCTGGCTGAAAAAGTCAGTTCTAGGTGGCACCGACAATACCCCATCCATCTGCCTCCTCTTGGAGGTTCTCTTCTCCAAAGACACTATTGTCTCTATTGACATTTCAGAGAGACCTAGGCCACACCTCCCAGGCAGCCCAGAGATGGAAATTCTCCATACAGACTCCACCCCTGGGCTCAGTACCTTCTCCCCATCGCCTCCCACCCCACGAAAACCAGGGACAGACCACCTGCCCCTCGGTGTCACTCCCTGGCTATCTGTGAGAGCACTGTCAACATGACCACGACAGATGGGAAGTCCTGACTCTCCAGTTGGGACAGTGTTCAAGATCGGCCTGTTTCCCCCCAAAGCCCTCTAAACCTCATGTGTCACATCAATCCCAATTAACAATGAGGAAGGCGAACCCGGAATCTCTTCACGCCTTCGGGGTCTTCCAGCAGACTCTCCAGGGAGGTTGCCCACTTGGCCGTGGTCTTGAGGCTCTGGTGGCTGCTGCTGGAACTGCCATCACTGTCATGGATGTCTGCAAAGCAAAGTTCAGACCACGGTCAGGGGCCCAAGGACGCTGCTGTTCATCTGCACACGGTGGTCACCCTCGCCGCCCCAGCCCTCAGATGTTAAGCTGCACGCCAGGCTCTGTTAGGCGCCTGACGTAATGACTCGCTCCAGTGAGACAGGCGCTAGTACTTCCCGTATTGTGCACATAGGAAAACCGAGACGCAGCAGATGAGGGGCTTGCCACTTTCTGACACATCCACCGGCCAGCTCACAGGCATTCCTAAAGTCTCACTCCAGCTGCCTCCCCTACCAGAACCCGGACTCCCCAACACTCCTCCCCGACCTGCTGCAGGCAGCCATCGTGACTGTGCAGAGTGATGACTATTTGCAGGACTGACTCCCGCTAATCTGAAAATTCCTGTCCATCATCATCTTATCTATTTGCCAGCTCCTACCTTGTTGTCTGGCATAGAAAACCATGGAGCAGAAAGGACCGGGACCAGTATAAGGATGCAAAATCAAAAGGGTTGCCAAAGTACTCAGAAATCAAGGTAAATAAACTGGGGATTGAACCCAGGGACACTTTAAGACTAAGCCACATCCCCAGCCCTTTTAAGGTTTTATTTTGAGAAAGGGTCTCACTAAGTTGGCAAGTCTGTCCTTGAACTTGTGATCCTCCTGCCTTGGCCTCTCTAGTTGCAGGGGTTATCAGGTATGTGCTACCGAATCCAGCTTCATGCGATTTCTTTAAAATTAATCAAAAAAACATATGATGAACAGAATACCAAAGTTTAAACCAAGACAGGATCATTCTTCTGATTTTCCATTTAGACTCAACTTCCAGGACGGCTCAGCATCCCACTGTTACATACTGGTCTTTGTTTAAACTTTTGATATTTGGTTCATCATGAATATTTTTATGTAATTTTAATCTTTTAAAACACTATATTAACTATCGATTCCCTTGAGGCCTGAGTTTTCAGTGCATAGCGTGAATGGGTGACGACTCTGCATCCCAACATCTCTCACCGACCGACCCAAGACATTGAAATCTTGTCTTCCTTGTCTTTTTTTAGGGTTGGGGCTGGAACTCAGGGCCTGGCAAATGCTAAGCAAGTGTTCTACCACTGAGCTACGTTCCCAGCCTTTAATATCCCCTTGACCAAAGGAAAGAGGACAAGGGATCTCCACTAAGGCACTGAGGCCACTCGAGTGCAGGAGGAAGCGACAGCAGAGACACGTCCCCTTCTACAGGATCCAGACTCAAGGAAAAGCCACTGGGAAGTCACTCTGGTTGGGCTCAGATCCAAAACCCAGCTTGGCAATCCAAACTATAAGACCTTGGGCAAAATTTTGATAGAGTATACCCCTGACCTCTAGGGTGACCCTAAGGATTCAAAAAGAAAGCGCTAACAGCATGTTTCACAATGGCTAGTGGAGAGGATTTTGAAAGCTCTCCAAAGAAATGATAAATGTTTGAGGTGGCAGATATACCAACGACATGATCTCATCATTACCCACTGTATTGAAATGCTACATGGCACCCTGTACAATTATGTGTCAATTGGGGAAGTGCATCAGGGACCTGGGAATATACTTGGGCCACAACAAGCTCTGAACAAGTGTTAGTTCCTTTCTCCCTTCCCTGAGATAATGACCGTAATACTTTTTCCCTAATGACTTTTTTTTTTTAAACTAGAAACATGTTTTTATAAGCAAAGTTTAAATCTAGTAGAAAATAAACTTTTAATTAAGAAATCAATGAAGCAAAATTTTAAACAATAAGTACTCATCCAAAAAAGGAACAAATAAAGAAAACCACTTTAAAGAATTAATGAAGTCTTATAAATATGAATTGCTACAAATAGCTATTCCACTACAAATCTTCTTGGCCATTCCACTAAAAGTCTTCTCGAAGCAGGGCGCGGTGGTACACGCCTGTAATCCTAGGGACTCGGGAGGCTGAAGCAAGAGGATCTCAAGTTCGAAACCAGCCTTGGCAATTTAGCAAGGCCCTAAGCAACTTAGTGAGATCCTGTCTCAAAATAAAAAGTAAAAAAGGCTAAGGATGTGGCTCAATGGTTAAGCGCTCCTGGGTTCAATCCCCAATACAAAAAAAAAAAAATGTTTTTGAAGAAAATTCTTATCAAAACACACTGGGTTTAATAGAAGCAGCTTCAAGGATACCTGATGTTCTGTTAGAGTGGAAAACATACACATTAACTGCTTAATCCACTAAGACTCCACCTCCTAGCCCCTTAGGCTGAATAAAATAAAACAGAACTACAAATCCAACCGGGACTGTGTTTCAATATGCAGTGGTGATGGAGTACCTAAGAGAGGAATCTATTATTTGGGACAAATCCATTCCTCTAATGAGAAGAGAAGTCACTGGGCCACATCACCAAACAGACCTGATGGTTTTCTAAAGTGCCCCAACCAGTATGTGGATATGAAATGAGCTCCTTGCTCTCTTTGTCCCTGCTGGGATGGAAAGCTCCTGAACAGAGCGTCTTCCCAAATTTCAAATTCAAGGATCATCATTAAGAGAAATTTCTGCATCAGTTCATTCTGCCAAGCATCCCACTAACTCACTCTTCTGCTCTTTGCCCAAAGAACAGTCTGACGGTTTACTCCACTTCCCCAGCAGATCCTCTCTTAAGTAAATAAACCCAGACACACAGGATGCCGTTCCAGGAACAACCTCAGGCTGCCCCTGCCATTGCAGAACTACTACTGGGGCTGGGAGTTTTCAACTTGGGTCTGAAAGGATTCCAAAACCTTGACATTCTTTTCTATAAGAATCCAAACCGCAGGGGTTTTCGCTGCAACACTATCTTGAATATCAATATACACATGGATTCCTATTTGCCAACAGGGAGCCAGGAGAGCTAAGACAGCTAGCCCCAGTGCCACAGTGGCTGACACCACTTTCATTCAGAGGTGATCAAACCTAATATGCTAATCATTTTTGCATATTAGGATTCTACATCAGCTTTCCTTTGAGCAAAAAATCTTATAAACTCAAAACCCACTCATTTGGTCTCACCCTTTATAGACTGGGAATCAAAAGTCCAGAGGGGAAATGACCTGTCCCAGGGGACCTGGCTAAGGAACTGAAGGACAGAATCAGCACTGGGAACTCCACCTAAGGGAAACTGCCCCTAGCAGGATCACCTCCATGGGGCTGCAGGGTCCCTTAGAACATAGACAACAGATGGGCCCTCTATTTGATTCTCTCTTGAACTCCTATTCCTGCATCAAGAATAAGGAAATAACATCCACAGTTGATACCATCACAGAAGAGCATGGAATTTTTAGGAATGGAGTAGAAAGCACACCAATGGGAAGCTTCTCTCAGTAGCCATGTTACTGGTTTCCTGGCTTTGGCATCCTGGATAAAGAGAAAGTCTTTCTTGCCTTCTGCCCACTTTCTGCCCCAGAGCTGCCCAATAGGCGTCTCCTACTCCCTAACTATCTATCATGTTTTCACTTTGCCCAGAAATATTGGTCTGAATTTTTCCTAGACTTCCAGATTGGCTTTCAAGGTTTTGGGTTTTTTTATTTTTTATTTTTTATTTTTTTTAGTTGTTGATGGACACCATACCATTATTTTATTTATTCATTTTTTACTGGGTGCTGAGTATCAAACCCAGTGCCTCACACCTGCTAAGCAAGCGCTCTACCGCTGAGCCACAACCCAGCCCTCCCCCGCCCCACTCTTAAGTTTTATTAATGCTTTTGGCTGCGTTCCCCTCCTCTTTAAATCCTTCTTGATTGGTATCAGTATAGACAGATCTCGATAGAACAGCATTTGCAAAGGCCATCCACTTTTGGGCGTCTGTTAGTCTATTTTTCATAACTGTAGTGAAATATCTGTGGCAGGTTAATTTATAAAGAAAAGCAGTCTACTTGGGCTCATGGTTCTGGAAGTACAAGGCTGAGAGTCATGGCCATTTTGCCAGCAGAATCCTGAGATATCAAGGCATCACAGGCGAGAGATAGGGAGCACATATGTGTGTGTTTCTGCTAGTTTTTCTTCTTTCTTTTCTTAGAAAGCCAAAAGGATTCAATCCAGGGGCTCCACCCTGATGACCTTATTTAATCATAACACCTCCCAACAGCCCCACCTCTAAACACCATAGTCCAGTACATTTCCACCTGCTTTTTTTTTAATTTTGTGGTACTGGGGATTGAACCCAGGAGTGCTTTACCACTGAGTCACAGCCCCAGCCCTTTTTATATTATTTTTTTATTTTGAGACAGGGTCTCACTAAGTTGCTTGGGGCCTCACTAAATTGCTGAGGATGGCCGTGAATTTGCAATCCTCCTGTCTCAGCATACCAAGTTGCTGGGATTACGGGTGTTTGCCACTGTGCCCAACCAGCTCAGTTTCCACCTCCTTAATACATCCCATCGGGGAATAAATTTCAACAAATGAACTCTAAAGGACACATTCACACCATCCAAATCAAATGTCTCTCTTTTCCAAGTCACTATCCCCAGCCTCAATCCAGTCCATCTGACACTGCCCTAGTGATTGCCCCGAACCCAGGACATCTGTCACTTGGGGTCCACTCCTCAGACTTCCTCTATCTTCGGAAGCGCACCAAGTCAGGGATTCCTGAGCCTCCCAGGTTCACTTTAAAGGTTATTTTCAGTCCAGCAATGTACAGGAGAAATAAATAACTTTGCTCAACAGCAAGCAGGTTACTTCTGAGCTGAGCAATAAGACAATACCAAGATTTCACTGCCGCCCAATTTCTGGCCCTCAGATCCAGAAATTTCCAATACTCTTTTATCCTTTTTCATTGGTAAAAATTTCCTTTCGTTGATTATACAAGAAAGCAGGTTTGCAATGCATACATAGTAAAAAAGTTAGCCATGTTCTCCTAATAGCTTTATGATCTCTCATGCTAATGATGAGCCATTTGTCATAGAATTTGTTTCAATTTTGTCATATTCCGTTTATTTTGTTTTGTTTTTAGTCCAGTTGTAAAACATTTGCAATGAACAAAAGTTTTTGAGTTCTATGGGTTTTTTATTTTACCTCCTAGGCTCTTTAAAGCACTTCAGATCTTCTAATTTTTGCATGCAAAATACTAATTTTTCAGTAAATTTATCTTCAGATTAATCTATCATTAGTGGATAACATTTAAAGCTTGGAAGTTGTTTACAACATGTCAGGTTCTGTGCTGAGCTTTTTACCATGGGTCAAATCATTCAGTTCTCCCTAAAACATTCATGAGGTTAACAGCATTGACACTTTGTAAACGAAGAAACAGAGGCACAGGAATTTTCAAGTCTCACTCAGCTAGGAAATGGGAAATCATACTCCCAAGCCAGGCAGCCTGGCTCTAGGGTACCTGCTCTTTCCCATAAGGCTCCATAACTTTATTTGTAATTTTTTTTGAGGTACTAGGAATTAAACCCAGAACCTTGCACATACTAGATAAGTGCTCTACCACTGACCTACACCTCCAGCCCTTTTTAATTTTTTTAAACTTTATTTTGAAACAGGGTCTTGCTAAATTGCCCAGGCTGCCCTGGAACTTAGGATCTTTCTATGCTCCTGCCTTAGTCTCCCTAGTAGCAAATTACAGATGTGTACCAGTGTGCCTGGCTATTTTTGGTTTTGATTTCTGCTGATCTTCACACTAAGAAAGGCCAGAATGCGGGGCTGGGGATGTGGCTCAAGCGGTAGCGCGCTCGCCAGGCATGCGTGCGGCCCGGGTTCAATCCTCAGCACCACATACAAACAAAGATGTTGTGTCCGCCGAAAACTAACTAACTAAATAAATATTTAAAAAGTTCTCTCTCTCTCCCTCTCTCTGTTTAAAAGAAAGAAAGAAAGAAAGAAAGAAAGAAAGAAAGAAAGAAAGAAAGAAAGAAAGACCAGAATGCAATAGTCTTCAAAAGGCTTAAAACAAATACACTGGGGAAAAGTCTGAGAAAGCTGGGTCCAATTCCATGGAGGGGAAAAAAAAATCTTATAAGACTAGAGTGGAATCCTCTATCACATAAACACAATGTACATACGTTTGCCTTTTACATTTATGTTGTTCTCTGTGGCTTATGACTTCAGTAAAAGCCACTTTTTTTCAGAGACTGGTGTAGCACCTGCAGGTGCCTGGGGCAGGTTGCTTGCAGCCTATTTCATAATGCATTATTTATAGATGCTATGATGTCACATCTGAGACTTTCTCCAGATATTAATTCCCTAGAAATCCATACTCAAAAGGCATCTGCAACACTCAGCAGAGCTGAATGCTTCCAGCTTGGATTTCTGCTATTAACCTGCATGATTTCCACAAATGTTTTAGTGTGATCTCAATATTCAACTTCCTCAACAGCAGAGGCAACTTGCATTCTCAAAGGATCTGTCCTAAATATCCCCTAAATTCACAGCATATTAAAGAAAACAAAGTAAACATTCAAGTCAAGCAGAAGGCAGAGATGTTAACCCTCTATTCCGAAGTGGTTTGGTACAACACAGACCGTCCATGCTCCTTTCCAACACTCTCTACTGTGAAATGAAGTTTCAAGGCAAGTACACACTCCACAAAACTAATTTTAAAACCTCACATCACCTATACCACATCAAACACAGTACATTAAAAAAAATCATCCCAATTTAGAATCAGAGAGTCATTTGTTATAGCTGGTGATCTCCTAAGCCTCCCTTGAAACTGGGTCATGGAAAGACTGTATCTAAATATGACTTAAGTGTTTATCACACCAGTGTCTAGATTCTGAGAACTACCTTAGAGATATACAATGCCCCGGGAGCTGGGGGGCGGGGAGGATTGAAGTGAACTACAGTTAGCAGAAAATTATAATAAAAGTGAAAAAGTTTTAAAATAATCATGACAGCCAGCACCTGTGACAGGAACCCCAGAACAGGCTGCAGAGGGTTGGCTGTACTTAGACAGGTGCTTGGGCCTCAAAGTCAAGTGCTCACACTGCCCTTCAGAGATCACCTGTGCACCTGTGACTGCAAGCACACACACCCCCCAGCCTCTGCCCTGCCCAGGGCCAGGGACAAGGCCACGGGTTAAAAAAAAAAAAAGGCTGAGAACATCTCCTGAAGGGGTGGGGGCCGTTCCTTACGTTCCATGCTCTGGGGTCCACCGGAGAAGTTCCACACAGACCAGAATCCCTCTGCCTTCTCAGAGCTGTTTTGAGAGAGAAAGACAGGGCCGCAGGGCTCTGGAGCACCCAGGGTCCAAATAAAAAACCAGCCTCAACATCCTCTTTTGAGCGGACCAAACAACAGATGGCCACTGGTTTCCAGTATCCACCAGAGGGAAGGAAACAAGGACGCCGAACTGTTATTTGCAGCCACCCAAGAATCCCCACTTTTCCGGCAGAGGCCCAGAACAAGAAAATGGTCATCTCCATATTCATTCTCTAATGACCCAGAGGCCCTGTCCTGGGGCTGAAAATGAAGACCCTGGCATTGATTTTCTTCTCTTCCCAGAAGCCCCCCTGCTTCCTCTGGGGCCTGACATGAATGTATAAATGTACCCTCCCCCTCCCCACTCCTCCTCCTTCTCCTTGCTCTGGCTTCAAGTCAAGGTGAGTGACACTGGGGCTGGGGGTGTGGCTCAGTGATACAGTGCTGGCCTAGCCCACATGAGGTCCTGGCTTCCACCACCAGCAACAAAAAGGAAAAAAAAAGAAAAAAAAAAAAGAAAAAAAAAGGTAATTTAATTTTAAAAAACAAGGTAAGTGACTTTTCCCCCTCTCTAGAACCAGAAAGAAAGACCACACCATTTCTTAAGAGCAAGAGCTATGTCTTCCTCAGGGTCAGCCTGGTATCTGGCCTTCATGTATATAAATTATAAATGATCAATATTTCCTGGGGATTGAGCAAAGCTAGGTACTGAGCAGAAGATGGCAGCTAATAAAAACAGCGGACGTTCCCTAAGCATTTCCTGTATGTAACCCTCCAAACTGCATATTACCTGGAGGTTGGTCCCATCATTGGCCCCATTTTACAGAAAAAGAAACTGAGGCACCAGGAGGTGAAATAACTTGCTACAAAGAAGCAAGCAAGGAAGTGGAGGAGCTGGGTTTCCACCCAGGCTGGCTGGCTGGAGAGCCAGGAGAGCCCAGGAAATGCCAGAAAGGAAAGGCAGCACCCTTTCACTCATGGATCTTACTGTGAATTCAGAAGATGTGGCCAGGAGTTCCAAGATGGAAGGGGAGGGAGGGAGAAAATGATCATCCCCATATTCATTCTCTAAGTATATTTTAACATGGTGACTGAACGACTGAATGTGCCCAGACTTGAGTCGAGTGTCCTGGTCTGCCCTTCTGAAAGGGGTGGCTCTGGAAACTCCCGGCCCCGTAGTGGACTCTGCAGCTCTGCAGGAGTTCCTGCACTGTCAGGTACAGAGGACAGGGAAGTGACGGGTTCTAGAGCAGGGAGACCCAGGTTTGGGGACAGGACAGGGGACATCTTTGGGTGACAAAAGCACAGAAGTAGAACTGTCCAGTCCCCCCAGGGACAGAGTGGGGACTGGGGAAAACAGGGCTGGGAGGGAAGGCTAGCCAGAATGAGGGTCCCCAGGCACCAGGCATAGTGTCAACAAGGTTTCCTAAGCACTTAGCAGACCCTCCAGAGATGGAAACTGGCCTGAGAGGGAAATTTGTCCCTGAAAGTCTGCAGGGGACTGTTCCACTCTAGCAGACACCTCCTGACAGTTCTTATCAAGGGGCTGCTGCTGCTGCCTGCCTGGGCCCCTGCTCCCACTGCCATCCCAGAGCTGCTGTAGTGGACAGCTATCTGGGGGAAGCACAAGACACTCATGAGAGTATATTTAGCACAGTTCAAACAGCAAGTCCCCAAAGCCCAGTGTCAGGGGGGCCAAAGGGATTACTCAGCTTGGAGAGAGAAGGGGCTTGTTCACCTAGGAAGCACTAGAGAATGGCCAAGCCAGGCACCTGCCTAGGTGTCCAAGTTTTCTACCAGTGAGAGAAGGACACATAAGATCAAACACAGATCAAAGTAGCCAATAAAGCACTATTAGCGTCAGGCTCATGGATCTGCAGGCTGCTCTCAGTGGGGGGTCAGAGCTGGTTCCACGGACTTAGCTGGCTCCTGCACTGACCTCACCTGGACAAAATATCACCCTCATCCTGATCTTGCTATACCAGCAGGCCAGACCTTGATCGCCTTGAACCCCCAGGCCCAGTCAGTATGGTTCTCCAGGGAAAGTTCCCCAGCTGCCAAGATGCTTCACTGCTGAGTTGCTAAAACAAAGACATTAAATTGTTACAAATACTGTCATCTTTAAATAAAAACGTAAGCCCAGCAATAAATCTCAAACTGTTTCCAAGGGTTTAATGGGATAATGTATAACAGGCCTGGGTGGCCTGTCTGGCAGGGTGGGAATTACTGACACAAATCAGGGTAACCTCAGCTTTGCTTCTCAGGTGGGCACACCCCAGTAATCAACAATACAAATTCTTGTGAGGGGCAGGACAAGAGGACAGAATCCTTTGAGGGGTCCTCACATTTCAGCGGCTTAAAAAGTCAACTGGGGTGCTTGCTAAAAGTGTAGTCTACTTTCCCTGCCTCACCCCAGTCCCCAAGATTGGACTGATAAGTCTGCAAAGCTGACTTTTACCAAGACCCCTTCATTCCCACCCAGTTGGTAGAACACACTTTGAGAAACTTCTGAAAAGAGACTAAGGGAATCCCACTTGGGGTCTTAGAATTAGGGGCTAGGACCTCAAAACCCTCAGCTTAAAGACATCATGTCTAATAAGACTTTGCTGAGCCCGGCATATTGGCACATGCCTGTAATCCCAGCAACCAAGGAGGCTGAGGAAGGAGGATGGCAAGTTCAAAGCCAGCCTCAGAAACTTAGCACGGTCCTAAGCAACTTAGTGAAACTCTGTCTCAAAATACAAAATACTTAAGGGCTGAGGATGTGGCTCAGTGGTAAAGCACCCCTGGGTTCAATTCCCAGTACAAAAAAAAAAAAAAAAAAAAAAAGACTTTGCTGAAAAGCAAGAAAGGTCTAACTAAAGATGCTTGGGAGGCAGGACTGTAGCCAGGTCCAAATCAGGGGTTCTGCAGGGGTGGATCCAACTTTTGTGGGGTCTGAGCTTATACAATTCAGAGAGCCTCTTTAAGAAAAATAATTCAAAATTACCCCCCAAAATCAGTTCAGGGTCCAGGTGGGCGTGGTGGGGCATACCTGTAATCCCAGCATCTTGGGAGGCTGAGACAGGAGGATTGTGAGTTCAAAGCCAGCCTCAGCAAAAAAGCAAGGTGCTAAGCAACTCCGTGAGACCCTGTCTCTAAATAAAATAGAAAATTGGGCAGCAGATGTGGTTCAGTGGTCAAGTGCTCCTGAGTTCAATCCCGGGTATAAAAAAAAAGTCAGTTCAGGGTCCAGCAGATCACTTGGCTGGCTTCCCAGTACCTCCTGCAGGTCCTCATTCCTGCTTTCTCACTAGGCTCCTTCTTTTCCTGATGTTGGGGGGTGGCCAAACTGGAGGGGCTCATGTCCTTCCCCATGAGGGGTGAAGACTTCAAACCTAAACTTCTAAGAACATCAGGCAGTTGGAGGCCAGGTATCCATGTCAACCCCTGATGGTTAGCTGCTGACCTTTCTATCATCAATCACACTTTGATGGGCTTCAGTTGGACTTCATTGTACCTGCTCCAGATTGCTAAATCTGCCTTCAGTCTTTTTGGAGTCAACCTGGCCACATGCAAAACACAATGAATTCACATATCTCCCATGATTCAACGGTTCTATTTTCGAGTCTTCAACCCAAATGCAACCCAAATCAATGAACAACCCACTCGGGGATATTCACAGCAGCTCATTTATAGCAAGAAAAGAGAAAAGACAGAAACTCATAACTATTACACATTTATCATGTTCTCAGCATTGTCCCAGGGGCTTCACATGTTTTAGCATATATAAGCCCACAGTTTTATGAAATCCACTTTCCAGATGGGGAAAATGACCCAGAAGTATGCTGGTATATCAACTCTCCAAGGAGGAAAAAAAAAAAGCCTTGATTTTTAGCATTTGCTTATTTTCATAATGTAAATATCCCGCTGCAGCTAATTTCAAGTAACCTATGGTGTAGCAATTAGTTCTATATTTTCTGAATATTTAGTAATTGGCTCTTGCAAGCCAGTTTCAGCTGGCTACAGCACATCCTTGAAATTGCAACACGGGAGGTCTAGCGACTTAGCTCAAAGTTGATGAATGATAGTCTGGGTTAGAAATAGGAGTTTAACTTTGGAATTCAGGCTCTGATCATTACTCCATGGGCCTATGCTGACAATAGGGAATGACTACCATCAACACCCACAAGGGAATCCTTAGGCTCACATGCAACACTGAAAGACTTTACATTACCACTAACACTAATGGAGCACTTAGAATGTGCTGGGCAACAATGTAAGATCTTTACAATAACCCTCTGAAGTCCAATTTTTTTTTTTTTAATACTGAGGATTTAACCCAGGGATGCTTTATCACTGAGCTACATCCCCAGTCCTTTTTAATTGTGAGACAGGGTCTTATTGGCCTAGAACTTGTAATCCTCCTGTCTCAGCCTCCCCAGTCACTGGGATTACAAGTGTGCACCACCACCCCAGCTATGAAGTCTAATTTTATTACAGTCACCCTAAATACTAAATGCAGTGATCTGCATAATTTGATTGGGGGCACATGCTTAAGGAGAGGGCCAGCTCCAATTATTTCTATTTTGCAGTTTCTTATTCTGCACAAAGTGGTTGCACAGCTATGAATTGGTAGAGGTGGGGGTGGGATACCAACCCTGCCATTCTGGTTCCAATGTCTTATCTTGTAACTACATACAATGTTAGGTAAAAAGAGGAAACGGACCAACATGCACAGACTCCCAGAAGTATGCAGAAGTGAACCTGGAAATGAGCAACGCAGGAAAACCTGTGAACTCCTGAGCATGGGAGTCAGACAAGCCTGGGTTTGGAAGATCTCCATCACCTAAGTGTGAAGTGAGGCACGTTACCTAACACTCCTGGCTTCAGTTCCCCCTCTCATGGGGCTGTTCTAAGGGTAAAAGGAGAAGCCACAGAAGGTAGTGGACATAGCCTCTGGCCCACAGTAAGCGCTCAGAGGGTCCTAGCTATTGATATGAATCAAAAGAATAAAAGGACTGAATGAGGGGCATGGTTTCATCTCCACCGTGTGTTCTTTATCTCATCAAGTTGCCACAAATTGTGGCTTAGACTAATCCAGAGTGATGACCAAGGTGAATACTTTGTCATGTCAGGACTTCCTGGCGTGAACCACGCAGGTGTACCTGCTCCATCCTGTTATTCAAACACCTTCGTGGCCCCACTTTTTGATTCCGCGCTGTTGCAGAACCGCTAGCCCCGGCCCGGCTGCTGAGTGGGCTGCGTGAGGTCCAGCCCTGCCGCCTCCGGGCGTGCACGGGCACCCTTCCCACCAACGCCCACGGCGGAGGCGACGGACTCCACAAAGGGAAGCCCGCCCGCGTTCTGCTTTCGGAATCTGGGTCCCACACTACCTCCGAAGTTTGGGGGTGTTTTGGATCTCCTTTTTCTCCCAGACCATCACTAAAAAGAAAACTGAAGTTGTTCCCCTTTCGGCCAAACTTCCTCCCCGGGGCGTCTCTCGAGGCTCAGCGCTCCCGCAGCAGCGGGGACCTCGGGGGCACGAATCGCAGCAGGGAGAAGTGCCAAGTCGGCCGGGGCTCCCGTCGGGGCGGCACCGCCGAGCCTCGCCCCAGCCCAGGACGCAGGAAAGGATGCCCAGCGGGCAGCGCCGTCCCAGCCTGCCGCTCGCGGTCCCTTCCCGCGCCGCGACCCCAGCCCGCCGGCCCCGGGAGCCACTTACCTGACGGCGGCCTCTTCCTGCTCAGCCGGCTCACAGCGCGGTTGAACATCGCCGCAGGGACCCGGGGGAGGAAGGAGGAGCAGCCCGGCCGCGCGGCGGCTGAGCCCCGGCGAGGCTAGAAGGAGGAGGGCGAGGAGGAGGAGCCCGCTCAGCACCGCCCCGGCGCGCCCGGCCCCCGCCCGCCGCCCTCCTCTCTGCTAGGCGCCGCGTGGCGCGCTCCGTGCGCCTTTCCCGCCCGCGCCGGCCCCGACCCTGGGTCCCGCCCCCAGGTGCCAGGACCGGGCAGGACCACCCAGGTGACCACAGCCCCGCGCCTGGGACTGTGTGCGCACTCCCGAAGGGAGCTCGCGCCGCCCGGGACTCAGGAACCCTGCCAAGGCGGTTAGCGCATCCAGGGCCCCTGGCCGCGCGGCGGAGCTCGCCGGAGATGCCAGCCCTCCGTGTTCCCAGCTCCCTCATCCATCCCGGGCACCCGCCCTCTCCGAGAACTGGCTCCGCGCCGCGGGCGGACCGAGCTTTATGACTGACAAATGGGGGTCACGTCCCAGATCACCGGGAAGCCGAGACCTCGCAGTTCTGCGAAGTACGTGGCCGGGGGCCTTGGGCTCCATCCGGGGATGCAGGGTCTCTGCGTGCCCCGGCCTGCCCGCCGTCCACTCCGTGGGTGTTATGCCTCCCCAGGCCCCAAACGAGGGCGAGACGTCACCGGGCCTTGCCCGCGGTGCCCACGCGAAGCCAGCCGAGCTACCGCGGGTGGGCGCCCTCTCCGGGGCCGCGCTGCGCGGGCGCCCAAACTTGAGCACTTTTTACCCTTGGTTTTGAGACTCCAGTGGCAGATCTCAGGGAATTCTGCAGGAACCCCCTGGGGTTCGAACACATCTCTAACTTTGAGGACACTTGGGTGCAGCTTCAGGCAGGGCTTTTGCGCTCAACAATGGAATCACTCAGGTCCCCCAGTCTCCTCTCCCCCCTGCTATCACCTGCTCAGCGCTGCCTTCACGCTCATTTATTTTCTCATTTCTTCTACAAAACTGCCCAAGAGGAGGTGTCATTAGCCCCATTTTCTTGAACATTTGGCTTGCAAGGAATTGTCTTTCTGGCGAGTTTTATTTTTCTCCTTGTGTATCTGGCTTTGTCTCTAAATTGGTCTTTATTTTTAGCTCTACTAATTGCTATTTTTCTAAACCGTTCCCGTCGTCCCCCCCCCCACCTCCATTCTTTTGCAGTATTTTCACTAGCTGGCACTTTCTTTTATATCTTCTATTCTGAGCTTCTCATTCTGCTAGTTTTTCCTTCCCCCACCCTCACCCCACAATCCAATTCTACTCCAGCTTGGCCCTCTGTGGTTTCTTCTCGTTTGTCCCTTCTCAGAGTTGTTTCCTGAGTATTAGGCAGCACTCTTCACCTCCTCGGCTGGTGGTACAGGATTTCCAGTCTTGTGGGGTTTCCAGCTTTAACTCAAAGACCACAATGATGGTGGACAGAGTTAGAATCTAACTGAGAAGCTGGCCTTTAAAAATGCTTTATTCTACCCCAGCTGGGTGGTACACTCCTGCAATCTCAGTGACTTGGTAGGCTGAGGCAGGAGGATAGCAAGTTCAAAGCCAGCCTCAGCAACTTAGCCAGGCCCTAAGCAATTTAATGAGATGGTCTCAAAGTTAAAAAAAAAATAATAATAATAACAAAAATTCTTTAAAAAGGGCTGGGCATGTGGATCAGTGGTTAAGTGCCCCTACAGAAATTGTAGAACCCGAACGAAAAATGCTCCCTTCTCCAGAAACAAGTTTCACTGCATTGACATAATACTTAACTATAGGCCTGCCTTTGGAAGAGTAGGATCTTAAGTGCTGGCAGGGTTTCAGATCCAAATGAGATCACTGTATTCTAACAGCAATAACAGAATTTGTGTGGCACACCTCTGGAGAAAACTTCCTCAAAGACCAAATCTCAAGTATCCCTAACACAGGAAATAAGGGGACTGGCACTGGGGAAGAAGTTCAGCACAATCAGCCACATGTTAAGCTAATTACCAGGTACACCCCACGGTATCCTCAACAACCTACGCCTAGGACATGTTTAGGAGTCCCTCCTGAGCTAAGAACCCCAGACCCCTTCCTAAATAAAGGGAAAATATAACAGCCCCAGGTCGCTTTTACTGTCCTGTTAGCATATCAGATAGTACAAAAATAAGGAACCATGGTTAAGGTTTAATGTACATAGTTTATATTGTTTTGGGGTACTGAAAGACTGCCCTCATGAAATTACTATAAAAACCCTTAAAGGGTCTAAAGATTCAAAAGCCAGTTTTCAACGTTTAGTATGCAGAAGACCAAGTATAAGGTATTGATTTAACATTCGAGCAGCCATCTTAAATGTTAACTGCCATCTTATAATTTTTGCTTTCCTGTACTTCCTCTTACCCAAACAACCCCCCACCCCAATTAGGGACCTACCCCGTAGTACTATAACCCTAAACCAATCCCAGAATAACACAACCTCTTTGCTCTGGAAAGCCCTCTTTGTACCATTGACCTAAGCCAATCCCATGCTATTCCCCACCACCTAGCTCTGAGGCAAGCACCTCCAGCCTATCTCAGCGCCACAACTACAACTCCAAACCCCTACCCCATAAAAGCTGAACACCAAAAATCGGGTGCCTCTCTCCACTTTATAGAGGGATGGCCTTTATTTGTCAACTTTGACAAATAAACCTTTGTGGGGATCTCTGCCTGGTCTCCATCCTTCATTTCTCGATTTCTCACTTTCCCTTCACCAAGTATAAAGGATAAGGCCTCGTGGCTCCCAAAGCTCACCAAGTACATGCACATGAAGGGTCTGGGTTTGCATTTGGATAGAAGGTGTTCACCATCCAAGCAGCAATACTCCTCCAAATCCAGCTCAGTCCAGCTTTCACTAGCAAACAAGGGCAGACAGTTTGGACCTGAGGTCAAGCAGTTCAGTCCCCTTTCTCATCCTACTAGTCTCACCTTTGGTTCAATGACCTTCAGATCAGGCAAGAAGCAGGAGCCCTGGATGTCTTCAGATAAAGCAGAATTTCAGAGGGATCATCCAACTTAGAGGCCAGTATGTTTCATTCTACTCACAAACTTCAAAAACTTGGTAAGCTGTGGATATGTTTTGCGTTTCTCTTTTATGATCTGAATACATGTAACAAGATTACTCTAGGTCATTTGAGGCTGATGAGGCAAGTAAGAATGCAGTGCACATCCAGAGTCAAGAGCCCTGGGTACTAGTCCTGATGGTTCAGAGACCAGCTGTGCGTCCTCAGGCACATCTCAGCCTCATGGGACAGAACAAGGAAAGGATGATACCTACATTCCAAGGGTGTGGTGTTCAACAGCAACAAAAAAGCATCTGGCACAGTGCCCATTCATGTAGGCGCACAAAAAAATTACTGGAATCTGAGTTCTGAATTACTCTTCCTCCCCTTACAAGGCTGTTTTATTAAGTAATAAACTTTAATCTACACATAGTCAAAAGTAATTTTTTTTTAATGATAGGAAGTTAGTAGGATGGGGACAGTGTGATACTCACTTGGTAAAAAGGGGAAAATTGTTACAACCTCCTGGAAAGTTAGGAAAGGAAGATGTGTTAACATGCATATTTGGTAACATGTGTGAGTCTTTTAAATGTTTACACCCATTGGACCAGTAAATAATTATACAACCAGTAATTTGTACCAAAGAAAGACAAATTAATGTGAAGATTTATGTGTATCACGACACTTTTTAAGTCAGTGTTATTTATTGTAGCTAAAAATGCAAATTAAGAGAATGACTAGCCAGATGTGGTGGCACAGGCCTGTAACCCCTGTAACTCAGAGGCAGGAAGCACAGCCTAGACAACTTAAAAAGTTGAAAGAAAGAAAGAAAGGGGGGGGAGAGGTGTGAGAAGGAGAGAAAGAAAAGGAAAGAGGAGAGCTGGGGATGTAGCTCAGTGGTAAAGGGCCCTGGATTCAATCCCCAGTACCACAGGAAATGTTGGGGGGAGGGTGTTATGGAGCACTGAACAGTTGTAAAAGACCATATAAAGACTATTTAGTGGGGGGCTGGGGATGTGGCTCAAGCGGTAGCGCGCTCGCCTGGCATGCATGTGGCCCAGGTTCGATCCTCAGCACCACATACAAACAAAGCTGTTGTGTCCGCCGAAAACTAAAAAATAAATATTAAAATTAAAAAAAAAAAAGACTATTTAGTGGTACTTGTGTTTGCATATGAAGACATTTTCATTGAAAAATGAAGATACAAATATAGAGAAAATTTTCTGGGACTGGGGAAGGAAATACCATATATTTACATATACAAAGCTAGCAGTTAACTAAAACCAAAATACTACTAGACTTTATCTCTGGATGACAGGATAATGGGTGGTTTAAATTTTCATTATTATAATTCCCTGTTTTGCAAAATGTCTGTAGTGTACATATGCTTTTAAATTGGGGATCAGTAATTAGAAACTAGTTGATACCTCAGCTAGGTTTAAACACTGCAATATTAGCTTTGCATTCTAAAAACCCCCAATTTCCCATGGAAGGAGCCAGCAGAGGACTGCCTTTCCCATCTTTGATCTCTCTTGTATCTCCAGTCACACATTGCTGGCATATCACAGCTGGATGGATCCTTGGAGGTCAGCATCTTGTGCTACAGACCAGGAAACCGAGGCTCAGACAGCAGCTGAACCTGTCTGGGCTTCCTCCCAGAGCAACATGGAGAGCTGCTACAGTGTCAAGAGAAGGGCGGTCAAGGTAAGCTTTCCCTGGCTGGAAAGGATCACCCTTCAGCAAGCCTGGAAGGAGGCCACTGCATGACCCTGACCCAGGTCCAGACAGTGGCTCTGAGGAGGGTAGCTGCAGATGTCAGACACTGGGCTACAATGAAATGGAGCAATAAAGGTTTGTTTTTTAATTTATTATTTATTTCATTTACAAATATTTAATTGACAAATAAGAACTATATTTAAGGCATACAACATGATTTGTCCTAGGTATATGTGTAATGATTGTCATTGACAATCACAATCTAATTATTAAACACATCCATCACCGTCCACACTGTATACTAGGTACCCAGAACTTATTCACCTTCTAACTTAAGTTTGTACCCTTTGAACACATATCCCCGTTTCTCCATCTCCCAGTCCCTAGCCACCACTGCTCAACTTTGTTTCTATGAATTTGACTATTTTACATATCTCATGGAAATAGAATCATATGGTATATGTCTTTCTGTATCTGGCTTATTTCATTTAGCATAATGTCCTCCGATTTTATCTGTGTTGTCAGAAATAGGAGGATCCCCCCCCCACCCCTTTTCTTTGTGGTACTGAGAATTGAACCTAGGGGCACTCACTACTGAGCTACATTCCCAGCTCATTTTATTTTTTAAGATAGGGTCTCACTAAGTTGCTTAAGGCCTCACTAAGTTGCTGAGGCTGAACTTGAACTTGTGAACCTCTTGCTTCAGCCTCCAAAGTCACTGGGATTACAGGAATGTGCCACTGCACCTGGTGCCAATGAGGATTATAAAATAAGGTATAAGCACCTGGATAAAGTGTGTCAGAAAGAAGGCAATAATGTAAGATACATAGATCTCCACCAATCTGAATGTGTGTGGATAAGCAGAGGCCAAATTACCTACAAAAGGAGCCACAACCCAAATGCAGGTGGAGGGTGCAGTGAGAGCAAGCCAGTTGGCCACACAGAGCCTCAGAAGAGCTCTGCCTAGAAGGCACAGATCACAGAAAGCAGAACAGACAAGGGCTGAAATCAGGGAACTGGAGAAAAGTCTGTATCAGAGGGTCCCAGGTCCCTTCCCATCCCTCCCTGGCAACAAAATTATTTGGGGAAATATTGAGGCCCATAGGCTCTGGACTCAGGGGCCACTGGCAGAGCTTAGGATGTAGATGAGCTCAGGGCTTCATTCAGGTAAAGAATCAAGGGGAAGGTCTGCACACAGAATTATGAGGCCCTCTACTTCCACATGCCTTTCCTGTAACCAGAGAAAATTAAATGAAACAAAAAACACAATGGATATTAACATTTAGGGCTTCCTAGAGTTAGCACCATGCAATCACAGAGAAATACAGTCCACTAACCTCTTTCACACACACAAAACTTCCAAAGAGCTTTGGACACTTCCCTCTCAAAAATGAGGGCCATGCATGGATCCCCAACACGGAAGAAATGCTTCTAACATGAGGGAGAGGGAGAGAGAAGGTTTACATTTATAAAAAAAGAGAGAGGATGGAATAGAAAAATAAAGTGGAAACACAACAAAAGGAGTTGGAAGATAAAGTGAAGGAAATCTAAAAATTAGAACAGATAAAGACATGTATAATAGAAGAGAAAGAGAAAAGACTAGAGAATAAATCTAGAGAATTGAGAATCATCATCCCCAACTTTCTTTTGGGGATGATGAAAAGTTCTTGAATTAGATTAAGGTGAAATTGTCCAATTCGGTAAAAAAAAAAAAAAAAAAAAGATCTGTTTGTATGCATCATATGGGTAAACAGGGGATCCAATAGAAGTTCCAAAAAAGACATTACAGAGAAAATATTGAAGAGGAAATTAAAGATACATTTCAAGAAAATATCTCAGACAGGGCTGGGATTGTAGTTCAGTGGTAAAGCGCTTGCCTAGTACTTGTGAGGCACTGGGTTCAATCCTCAGCACCACATAAAAATAAATAAAATAAAGGTATTATGTCCACCTACAACTAAAATATTTTTTTAATATTTATTTTTTAGGTGTAGATGGACACAACACAATGCCTTTATTTTTATGTGGTGCTGAGGATCGAACCCGGGTTCCCACCCGTGTTAGGCAAGTGTTCTACCGCTGAGCCACAATCCCAGCCCCTAAACATATTTTTTAAAAGATGTTGGTAATCTTAGAGACCTTAACTGTCAGAACAACTGGGCACTTTTTTATTATTTTAAAGTTTTAAGTGGACACAATATCTTTATTTCACATTTATGTGATGCTAAGAATCGAACCCAGTGCCTCATGCATGCTAAGTGAGCACTCAACCACTGAGCCACAACCCCAGCCCCACTAAAAATATTTTTTTAAAAAAGAAAGAAAATATCTTAGATAGTAGAAAACTCATCCCAAATTGAAAGAGCTCACAACACAGACAAAATGATAATGCTACCATAAAGTATACCAACATGAAATTCCAAAACATAAAAATAATTTCCAAAAAACTTGCCAAGAGCATTCTGCTGATGGGAATATAAAATGGTACAACCATTTTGGAATGTGGTTTGGAAATTTCATTAAAAAAAAAAATTAAACATAGCAGGGCATGATGGCACATGACTATAATCCCAGCAGCTTAGGAGTCTGAAGCAAGACTCATTCAGCAACCCACGTTCAAAGCCAGCCTCAGCAACTTAGAGGACCTAAGCAACTCAGTGAGACCCCATCTCTAAATAAAATATAAAAAAGGAGCTGGGAATGTGACTCAATGGTTAAGCACCCCTAGGGTTAATCCCTAGTGCAAAAATAAATAAATAAATAGATAAATAAATAAATAAACAAACACATATATCTATCTGTAATTCCACTCCTAGATATTTACTCAAGAAAAATGGAAGCATATATCCATACAAAAAATTGTATAGGAATGTTCACAGCAGGTTTATTTGCAATAGCATTGGAAAAATTCAATGTCCATCGGCAGATGAATAGGAAGACAAATCGTGGTATACACAGAGGACACTACTCATCAATAAAAAGGAATTATTGATACATTCAACACCATTGCAAAATCTTAACTATTCTAAAAAAACAGAAGTGCATACTATATGCTTCAACCTACAGAAAACTCTAGACAGTGCAAGCCAAATCCTGGTGACAGAAACTGATCAATGAATGCTTAGGCATAACAGGGAGTGGGGTGTGAAGAGTAGTTTTTTTGTTTTACCACTGAGCCACATCCCCAGCCCTTTGTATTTTATTTTTTATTTTGAGACAGGGTCTCAATAAGTTGTTCAGGGCCTCCCTAAGTTGCTAAGGTTGGCTCTGAACTTGGGATCCTCCTGCCTCAGCCTCCTCCTGCCTCGGCCTCCTAAGTCGCTTGCATTACAGGCATGTACCACCAAACCCGGCTGAAAGATGCATTTTGAAGGGGCCAAAGAATGTTTGGAGGTGATATCCATTACCTTGATGTGGTGATGGTTTGAATAGATATATATACATGTGTCAAAACTTAAATCACATAATTTTATATGTATATTTTGCTATCAATTATACCTCAATAAACATGTTTGCAAAATTATGTTTATGTTGAGAATGTAAATGATGTACCCTTTTGGGAAACCATTGGGCAGTTTCTCAGAAAGTTAAACATCAAGTTACTATATAACTCAGCAATTCTTCTGTGTATCTACCCAAGAGCAATAAAAACATAGATCTCTGCTAAAACTTGCATATAAATATCTAAAGCAAAAAGTGGGAACCTAAGTGTCCATCAACTTATGAACTTATGAATGATAAAAAGGGTGGTTTGTCCATACAAAGGAATATTTGACCATAAAATGAAATGAAGTATACATACATGCTAAACATGGGTAAACCTAAAAAATGCTACACTAAGTGAAATAAAATCACAGAGGACATCCATCACATACTGTAAAATTCCCTTTATATAAAGTCCCAAGTTGGAAAATCTGTAGAGGCAAAAATTAGATCAGTGTTTGCCTAAACCTGGGAGCAAAAGGAGAATGGGGAATGGCTGTGCTAACAGGTACAAACTTTTTTGGGGGGATGATGAAAAGTTCTTGAATTAGATTAAGGTGAAATTGCACAATTCTGTAAAAAAAAAAAAATCTATTTGTATGCATCAAATGTGTAAACTTTGTGGTATTTAATTTTTTTTCTCAGAAAAACTGTTAAATTTTTAAAATTTACACAAAGTAAAAACAAGTCACATACAAAAGATCAGAAGTCAAAACATCCTTGGGGGGGCTTGAGATGTGGATCAGTGGAACAGCAATTGCCTCACATAAGCAAGGCTCTAGTTCTAGTTTTGACCCCCAGCACAGCAACACACACACACACATCACTGAACTTCTTGAAAAGCTACCAGAGAATCTCCTGCCCTCCCCAACCCAGAAAAAAAATAATGGAAAAAGAAAGGAAAGAAGCTGGGCATTGTGGCATACACTGGTAATCCCAGCAGCTCGGCAGTCTGAGAAAGGAGGATTGCAAGTTTAAAGCCAGCCTCAGCCTCCATGATGAGCTAAGCAACTCAGTGAGATCCTGTCTCTAAATAAAAGACAAAATAGGGCTGGGGATGTGGCTCAGTTGCCCTGAGTCCCCCAAGTTCAATCCCTAGTAGAGAGAGAGAGAGAGAGAGAGAGAGGGGCGGAGAAGGGAGGGAGGGAGGGAGAGAGGGAACAGGCTCCAGAGAACAGGGGATCCAATGTGAAAGAGGGGTAAAAATCTCTGCTATTGTGTCAGTGTGTAGTGGGTCTAGGAAGCATGGAGTAAAGGCTCAGCCACATCTGATGACTTTGGATGTCTAGAAATTGTTTTGAAAAGCATTTGATAAATCCATTTCTGTCTTTGGTACAAATTCGTGACAAACATAGAAAATGAAGCAAAGAAAAGTAAGACAATTATTAACTCTAGGAAAAAATGTGTACAAGAAGGAAAATAACCCAAATATACTACTTGTGATCATTATTTCCATAGTCATAACTATGTGAACATCATTAACTGACAAGATAGATATATTTAAGGGACAGGACCGAGGAGGAAGGAAGATACTAAATCTTCATCTACCATAGTGGGAAGTCAACAGAAAATTCTAAAGTTGTTACATTAAGAATCAGCAGTAAATAAATATTTTTCAGATATGTGGAGATACACCTCAGAAGAAATGGCTATAAAAGAAAGATGGTAGACTCTTAGGAGGAAGCTGGGGAGAAGGGAAGGAGTGCTACTTTTCAAAGACTTACTACTGTTTGACTTTTGAAACACAGACACATACACAAACACACACACACTTAAACATATATGTCATTTTACTAAAAATAAATTTTTAAACATTCTAGTAATCACCACTTGCAGTCTATAACAAGAGAGAGAAGACTCGATATAACCAATAATAATGTTATGGTTTAGATCTTTAATGTCCCCCAAAGTTTCACAGGCTTGGACCCCAATGCTGAGGTGGGGTTTTCGGGAAGTGATTGGATCATGAGGGCTCTGATTTCAGGAATGTATTAATTCATTTTTGGGTTCGAGCTTAGGGGGGAGGGGCTTTGTTACAAAAAGCAAGCTCGCTTTCTACTTCCTTACTGCCAGGAGGTGAGCGGCTTTTTTCACTATATGATCCCACCATGATGTTCTGCTTCTCCACAAGACCTTAAAGTAATGGAACCAGCCAACTTTGGCTGAAATCATGAGCCAAAATAAATGTTTTCTTTTTTTTAAGTTGAGTATCTCAGGTATTTTGTCACAGTAAAGGAAAACTGACTAAAACTGTCTAAGAGCTAAATTTCACTGAGTATATAGTAAGCGCTTGGCTGTTCTATTTTAAATATTTTTCTTATTAAACAACCTCTTCCAGGGGTCTTCGTTACTATCCAAAACTGCCTCCAATGGTGGTAAATAAACCTCCAACAAGCTGGGCATGGTGACACATGCCTGCAATCCCAGAGGCCCAGGAGGCTGAGGCAAGAAGATTGTGAGTTCAAAGCCAGCCTCAGCAACTTAGAGACCCTAAGCAACTCCGTGAGACCCTGTCCTTAAATAAAACAAAAAAGAGCTGGGAATGTGGCTCAGTGGTTAAGAAATCCTGGGTTTAATCCCCAGTACCAAAAAAAGAATACCTCCAACAAGTAAAATTGTGTTTCTTCATGGGGTAAAAAGCATAATTCACACTTTTTTTTTTGATCCTCACTAAAAGTAATGATATAGGAAATCAGAGACGGAGAAACATCTGAGAGATTTAGAGATATACTTGGTGTTCAAGTACAAGTGAAAGACCAAGGCCGAATTCAGGCTCTTGGCTACTGGTGACAACTCCACGCTCACAATGGTCCCACACTCATGAGAATGCTTGTCATAAAAACCTCGCTGTTTCAGGTGTCTCCTCTGTGACACTGTTCCCTCATGCCATTTTTTAAATGTTAAAGGAAAAAAGGGGTCTGGGATTTCCAAAAATCTTCATGTAGTATTTTCTTCAAATCTAGATACAAAAATGTCCTCAGAAAAGCAAATCAGAGAAAGTAAAGGTGCAGTTGTGAATGAACACTCACAAACCCCTGAGTTCAATCCCCAGTACCAAATAAAAAAGAAAATGACCACGAGAATCAGCATTTGGGAAGAGGATTGCAGATAACTAAATTTAAAGACACACATTTTCTATTTGGAATATGTATCTTGCTTGATTAAGAATCCCACCCTATATTTTCATTATAAAAGTCTATGGCCATCATATAATAACTTGCAAATTTTACTTACTATTAAGAACAAGGGACATTTTGTGAATAAGCCTTAAAGACATAATTCAATTGAAAAAAAATTTTAAACTATTTTTTGGGGGTGGGGATACTGGAGATTGAACGCAGGAAGCTCTACCACTGAGCCACACTCCCAGCCCTTTTTATTTTTTAAGACAGGGTCTTGCTAAGTTGCTTAGGACCTTGCTAAGTTGCTGAGGCTAGCTTTGAGCTTGTGATCCTTCTACCCCAGTCTCCTGAGATGCTGGGATGACAGGTGTGCATCACCACACCTGGAATAAACTGTTTGTTTTTTTGTAGTGCTGGGGATTGAACCCAGGACCTTGTGCATGAAAGCAAGCACTTTACTGACTCAACTATATCCCCAGCTGGCATAAACTGTTTTGTGCTTTTTTGATACTGAAAAATATCAAAGTGTTTGACGAAATTTTTATTAAGTCTTCTGGCTGCCATCTATGCTTATAAACTAATCTCTAAAACTGTTTCTAAAAACCTTTTTTATAATCATAAAACTCAACTGAGAAGTAGTTACAAGGTAGTCTTTAAAAGATTATTAAAATGTTCTCATTTATGATTTCCAAGTACTTTCTGATCAGTTATCATATTTCCACTAAAAGCTGTTTTCCACCTACTTTATACATGGTCAGTGAAAATTTGTCAAAAAAAAAAAAATGACTACAGGGGCACACATCTATAATCCCAGCTACTCAGGAGGTTGAGGCAGATCAAAAGTTTAAGGCCAGGGCTGGGATTGTGGCTCAGTGATAGAGCACTTGCCTTACACACGTGAGGCACTGGGTTCCCATCCCCAGCAGCACATAAAAATAAACAAAATAAAGGTATGTGCCCATCTACAACTAAAAAATATTAAAAAAAAAAAGTTGTTCAAAGCCAGACTTGGCAATTTGTGGGACCATGTCTCAAAATAAATACAAAACATGGATACCCAGTACAAAAAAAAAAAAAAAAAAAAAAAAAAGCAGGGACTGTAAATCATAGTTCTTGTTAATTTTTAGCCACCTGGAGGGTTGGGGTTGTGGCTCAGCAGTAGAGTACTTGCCTAGCATGTGCAAGGCCCTGGGTTCAATTCTCAGCACCACATAAAAATAAATATATAAAATATATTGTGTCCATCTAAAACTAAAATATAAATAAATAAAAATTTTAGCCACCTGGAAACTTTTCTGAATCACTGATTTCTTGATATAATTGGACAAGTTCTCAGGAAATGTACTTTGGCTCATGAGTTTGATATTTTATTAGGTATCAAAGAAATAGGAAATAATTCTTATTAGTGACTCATATAATTTTTCAAAGTAAAGAAAAATAATAGTTGCAATAATATACAAAACAATAATCCAGATTTTGAAGACACCCCAGAGTGGAAATTATGGTGTACATGTATCTAATGTCTATGTGCACACATTACATAAAGTGTATACATACCTACAGGTGAAACTGTAAGCCAAGTTGCAAAGCTGAGGGCTGTGGCACTTTGGTCAGTCTGCTCAGCTTAGAACTTAATGGTAATGCTGAGTTACTGGAATTACAAGGGTACACCACCGTACCCAGTTATTTTTAATTTTTTGAGAGACCTTTATACTATTTCCTATAGTGGTTGTACCATTTACATTTCACCAACAATTCAAGAGAAAGCATTAATTCCACAAAGAGATTTGGCGATTGTCAGATCCAAAGTTTTAAGCTCAAACACCTTTCCATAAGGAAGTTACCTTTTTGAGAAAAAAACACTACAAATTTCTGGTTATGAGGATCAGGACAGGAAATCCATTAATGGTACTCAGTTTTATATGCTTTCAGTCATAAATAGCAAAATTAATAACTGTAATTATAACTATAATTAATAACATTTACATAACAGACTATCAAGTGTCATAGACTATCAAAAGTCATTTGGATCCAGCCCATGTTTTGAAGGAATTTACAGATACAGGTAAAGGTTGTTGCCAGGACCAGCCTTTACCTGTATCTGTAAATTTCTAGCTGAGGCTGTCTGTTCTTAGCCACTTGCCCTCAACTTTGATTAGTCAGGGTCACCAAAAAATTTTTCTCTCTTAACATAAACAGCAAATTCTCCAACAGCTCACAGACCTCTACTACGCGGCCTGCGCAGTGGTTTCATTAATGAGGTTCTAGGCATAAAGTTAGTTAGAAGAGATTGAAATAAAACACACAGACAGTTACCTTATTTATATTGCTAGGTCCGAGAGGGCTCACCTCTCTGGTTCCCACCTCTAGCCGCCCAGCAGGGCAGCGAGGATTACTCAGGGCTAGCAGGAGAGAGAGAGAGCGAACACACCTGGGAGTAGCCCTTTATTGGGGAACAAGAGATTCAGGGGAGAATTCCATCCAATGAAGGTTGAGGGGGGGCTGCACTCCAAGGTCAGGGTCAGTGATTGGGTCCCCGGGGTCAGTGGTCAGGCACACCCCCACACGGATGGGCTCTCTCATCAGGAAAGGGTCAGGAAAGCTTCGACAGAGCCAAAGCGCCTCAGGCCCTTAACGGGAGTCACCCAATCACGCGTTAGTATGGCTTCCCACACAGACCATCTTGACTTTGTGGGATAATTGAATATATGGTGTCTGAAGAATATAGATTGGCATCTGCTGATTTTGCAGGTATTTAGAACTTAATGATAATGTTGAGGTTGCTGAAGTGCTTTATGTCTTCATGTCTAATATTTTTATGATATTATAAATGCCAATGAAGTAATTTTAAAGCATTTGATGGAAAAGGAAACCACTAACAAGCTGAAGATTAGCGTTAACTTCCTCCTCTTGGCTACGGTGGGTGGCACTGCTATAAACACAGATAGGCAAATACCTCTTCAAGAACCTGCTTTCAGTTCTTTTGGATATATACACAGAAGTGGGTTGTTGAATCATATGGTAATTCTATTTTTAATCTTTTTTTTTTTTTCAGTACTGGAGATTGAACTCAGGAGCACTTAACCACTGAGTCACATCCCTAGCCCTTTTTATTTTTTATTTCAAGATAGGGCCTAAGTTGCTAAGGTTGGCCTAGAACTCATCATCCTCCTGCCTCAGCCTCCTGAGTTACTGGAATTACAAGGGTACACCACTGTACCCAGTTATTTTTAATTTTTTGAGAGACCTTTATACTGTTTCCCATAGTGGGTTGTACCATTTACATTTCACCAACAATTCACAAGGATTCTGATTTTTCCACATCCCTGCCAATATTTATTTTGATTAAAATAAGTATATACTTTTTACAATCACAGTGAAAAGTTTCCAGTGTAAGTTATTTGAAACTGAAAAAAGAAAAAAATACCTAAGATTTTTCCAGTATTTTAAAAAAGTATGTTATTGACTAAATCACTGTTCCTAGAACTGAAGAAAAAAATCTGGTGATTTCAAGATCTTTATTAATTTTAGTTTTCCACTTTTTTAAAAAACTTATTTTTGTTGTTCTTCTTATTTTGCAATACAAGAGATTGAACCCAGGGGCACAACTTCTCCAAGCCCTTTTATATTTTTCATTTTGGTCAGGCAGGCCTAGGACTTGCGATCCTCCTACATCAGTCTCCCAAGCAGCTTATTACAGCCCATTTTTATTCTTGTCACTAGAAATATAACTTACATAATTCCTAATGAAGAGTCCATCAGGGAAGAGAGGAGTAAGGGCCCATTCAACAACAAACATGGAACTGTCAGAGTGAATGACTTGACGTGGGGAGAAGGGCATGCACGGCAAGGGCAGAAAGCAAATTTTGCAATGACTGGCTTCCTCTTGGAATTTCCTTTCTGACCTCCACAACAAGCTCCTTCAGGAATCCCACTAGGAGCTCCTTAAAGGAAGCAAACTTGCCTGCTCCCCAAACCAGTTAAGAACTCAGTGGCTCCTCCACCGTAGGCTGCCAAGGCCAACGCTGCTTCCTAGATCAATACGTTTACTTTATTTTAACAGATGTAACCAGACTGCTGCTCCAACTCTGTACACCATGTTTTTTCCTTTCTGGCCCCAGGAATACTTATTTAATTACTATGTCATTTATTTGTATAAGTTTGAAAATTCATCTCATATAAACTCATTTGTCCACTCAACAACTATTCATTAAGCACCTAATATGTAGGCATGGCATCAGCGACAAATGAAATATGCAAAATCCCTAAAGCCCTGTGGAATTTAGAGTCTGGTAGAACATCATTAAGCAAACAATCATCACATATCATTTCAAGGATCATGAGCAAAAAATGAAGGGAGAATGAAAATGTAACTGATGGGCTCTTAATTTAGGTGTGAAGATGAGGCAGTCAAGGAAGGCTTTTCTGGGGAGAAAAAATGCAAACTGATGAGAATGTCCAGGTAGGCAATGGGGAAGAGCATTCTAGGTTAGGAGAAAAGCACATGTCACAGTCTCAGAGTGGCACATTTTAAGAAGGAACTGAAGGTCAGGGTGCCTGGAGCTTGGTCATAAAGGGAGGAAGGATGGATGTGGCATACAGGGTTGTAAAGCCATGCATGTCAAGGGCTCAGGGTTGTGTGCAGGGGCAAGAGGAAGTCATTGGGGGCACTTTGAGGATGGATGTGTTAGTGGTCAATCCCTAGCACTATCTTTAAAAACTTTTAATGCAACCATTTATGAAATAATCTCTTAAGATTAAATTTTTTTAAAAAAGATACCAATATATATAACATGTTGTCATTTCTGGAAAAACGGGAGTGTAAATGTTTATACAAGTAATCCTCTCAAGAAAGATAGGACACTGGTGACATTTGTGCTTCTTGAGTAGGAACTAGGTGGCTAGGAGAAGCAAGTGAGAGGAAAAAATTTAAGCTACATTATATATTTTTCTTATTTCATTATACGTGTATTATTGGTGCCTTTTGAATTGTTCAAAAATTACTTGCATAACAATAAATTATTATTAAAAAGTCACTTTGGCTGTTGGGTAAATAAGACTGGAAGGCTAAAAGCCGAGGGAAGATAACAGAACAGCTAAAACAAAACAAACTGAGAATATCTAGTGTTGTCAATGTAGGGGACAACTAAAATTTTCACATACTGCTGCAAGTCGAAACTGACAACCAGTTTGGAAAATTGTTGGGCAACATCTATTACAAATGACAGGAAGACATATCCTATAACCCAACATTCCATTCCTAGGTGCACACTCAACAGAAATGTCCCATAACATCCCCCAAAGACATTTATAAAAATATCTAACAGCACTAGACATAATAGCCTCTAAATGGAAAGGCAAATATTCAGATTTTCAAACTTTTACTTATACAAATAAATGGGATTGTGTCTCAGTGGTAGAGTGCTTGCATAGCATGTGTGAGGCACTGGGTTCAATTCTCAGCACTACATATAAATAAATAAAAATAAAGGTCCATTGACAACTAGAAACATAAAAAAAAAAAAAAAAAAAAAAAACCAGAATGGAGGGGACTGGTAATATAGCTCCGTTAGTAGAGTGCTTGCCTTGCACACACAAAGCCCTGGGTTCAATTCCCAGCACCACAAAAATAAATAATAAGGAGTAGAATAAACAAATTGTTGAACATTCAAATATACTGTAGCACTGAAACAGTTACAGGCAACATGGAGATTCATAGTATTAAGTAGGCCAGATACAAAAGAGTATATGGTAATTCCACTTACATAGTTAAAAATACACAAAATAATCTGTGGTCATGTAAGTCAGGCTTGTGGTTATCTCAGGGGAAGAGCATGAGAGACTTCTGGAGTCGTGGCACACTCATATTTTCTGATCTGGGTGACATCTGTTTACATGAATATGTTCACTATGTGAAAATTCTGAGCTGCACACCTGATTTCGACTTTTCTGTGTAACATTTTATTTTCAAGGCATATGTATATGAAGGCAAGGTAAGAAGATACTGCACAATGGGGTGCAACTCAGTGGGAGAGCACTTGTCTAGCACCAAAAGGTCCTGGCTTCAATCCCCAATACAATAAATAAATTAATAAAATACAATTTAAAGCTTATTTGGCAGCATGACTAGATTCAAGGCACACAGTTAAGACTAAACCAAACTAATATTGTAGAACATAAAGCTTTCAAAAGACATTTATCCTTCATGATAGAAAGGGATATTGAACTGCTTAAGACCAATACTGTTAATTATGTACTGTTTCCCAGGATTGCTACAAGTCTTTCTTGTCTGATCACCATCTTCACCTAATTCTTATAATGAAGAAACTTCCTCCTATGCTAACCAGTTTATCACTAAAACACTAAAGCACACACTGAATTTAGAGGTCTGTGCTATATATATAATCGCCACTTCAAGAATCTCAACTGTGTCACTTTAGTTCCATTTTTGTCTGTTATACTTAGATATTTCCCAACCAAAACCCCAATTGTACTGTGCTGGCAAGCCTCTCTTCACAAAAAATAATCTTCCTTAAGCTATTTAGCACTGATGCCCATCACCACCCCGTCTTAAAGAGTGCCATGTAGAGGCAGTTATGGCTGCCACCTGGTGTATCCAGGTATTCCCATTAGAAGTGCAACCTACCTTTGAAACATGCGTGGCAAACTATACTGGGTAGCAGTAAGAGATCATTAACTCCAAAAAACTAGTTGTTCTGTGACCATGGGTTTTCTTCTCCTAATAAGAGGAAAAAAAAAAAAAAAAAAAGGATCCCAGGCCAACTAATTGTATTTCAGACAACTTCACCCACAACTATGGAGCCCCAGAAACTGTATTTCAATAAGTAATCAACTGATTAACTTGTACTCAAATAGAATACCAGGTGGTGTTCCAGTTTCAAGTGGGAGGCTAGAATACATGTTCACTCTCACTTCCTCAATCACGTTCACGCATTCAGCATTTACTGAACATCTACCACACGCCAAGTACTGTTACATGTTACAGGCCCTAGGATTTGTGTACTGAACAAAAAAGAGAGAGAACCCAGTGAATTTGCTCTTTTGCCGCTTACATTCCAATGGAAGAAGTCAGACATAATAAATATACAAAAAGGTGAAGAAATCAGGGCATAAGGTTACCAATATTTTAAAATAAAATATATCCTTGGATGTGGATTAAATGTGCATTTTAAAGGTTCTCCAAATCCCCTAATTTTATCGTAAATGCTCAGTTATTTGAAAACAGTAACATTTGCCCAATTTTCTAATACAACACACTGAGAATACACATTACTAAGTAAAAGCACATCCTAATGGAAATTTAAACTATCGTGGCCATCTACCAGCAAAGAAGTTGGTAATATTTTATTCTTAATGACATGAATAAGTCTCCCAATCCTCTTGATAAAGTATGTACAGTTTTAAACCAGTAATTTTTTTTTATATCAACACCTAACTAGATAATAGCTTACTATCACAAATAGCTTACTATCCCTGCTTAGGATTGATTGTCCAATGTCAGCGTTCTCCTTAATCAAGGACTTTCTTCTTCAGTATTCTAGTTACTACTCCTTTCCTAGTCCAAATCTTCATTAAACAGATACAAAGCATAAGCTGTGCCATGTGCTAAAATATAACCTAGCCAATGGAATCAGTTAAATGTTTTCAACTTTACTCCTTCTCAAAAGGAAACAATCTAAGATTTAAATAGGGAATTTCAAACTTTTTTAGCTATATTAAAAGCTGCTTTATTTTTGTTGAGCAAAAGCAATCATATAAACCACATAAGGAACAATTCAACTCAACTCTTTATCAGTGAAGTAAACTGAATGTGAAAATTGCAATGTATACAATATTAAACCTTAGACCATACACAGTTGCCCATGGCTAAATATTTCACACCCATTTCACCAGTATAGTTTTGGACTTCTCTTTTAAAGAACAGGAACAGGAAAAAAAAAAAATATGTATCACGGCTGAGCAAGTTAGGGTATACCAGTTATATACAGTAAAATCTGGTTTACTTTAAAAATGCATTTTTTGGTCTGTTTAGGTGTACTGGGAATTTAACCCAGGGGTTAAATAGACCACCGAATCACATTCCAAGTTCTTTTTATTTTTGACATAGGGTCTCACAAAGTTGCTGAGGCCAGCTTGATCTTGGGATCCTCCTGTCTCAACCTCCTGTTTTGCTGGGATTACAGGTGTGTGTCACTGTGCCTGGCCAAAATGAATCAATTCTACAGCATCACTGAATAACCAGGATTTTGCAAAACCTATAAGAATGAAGAGTCAAAAGAGGTCCACTGACAAGTCAAGCTTAGCTGCAAGTTCGACAACTGGACAGCTTAACCAGGAGAGACTGCTTTTCAGCATAAGCACTTCAGTTTTGTGAACTTTCCAAGTTGACTTTAGGACACTAGATATGAAGACAGGTACAGGGTACTCACGTGTAATCTCAATACTCAGGAGGCTAAGTGAGGTAGGAGGATCCTTTGAGCCCAGTAGTTCAAGGCCAACCTGGGCAACAGAGCAAGATCCTCTCTTTAATAATAATAATAAAACAATAATAATAATAACAATAATAGAAAGCAGGGAGCAGGGAAATGTTGAAAGGGTATAGCTCAGGGGAAAAGGATAGCATGTTCAAGGCCGAGTTTGATCGCTGGCTCACATGCACACACATAAACACTTTAAATATGGATCACTTTTCCAATATAACACCTGAGAAACAAAGTTCAGTGCATTCATTGTCAATTTATACCCTGATATTCCTATTTAAAAAACAAACCATAAAAATCATGTAAACTAATCTTTCTCCCAAAGAAAAGCATGGGTCTCTTAAAGGATCAATTACTATCGATCCCTGATAAGGTAATAAATACATATACGTAGTTCCCTCACCTCTATATCCTAAATTGAACACCTTTTATATTTAAGCAATTCTAAACCAAAAAGCCATTCCTGCCCTATAAAAGGAGGTATTTGCACAAAGTACCTTATGAATTATAGTACCTCACCTAGCTATACGTCTTTCCAAATGAACCCAACTTCAGTAAAAAAACAGGAGTCTGGGTTTCATATTAATATAACATTTAGTTGGGCATGGTGGACCACACCTATAATCCCAGCAGCTCAGGAGGCAGAGGCAGGAGGATCCTGAGTTCAAAGCCAGCCTCAGCAAAAGCAAGGTAATAAGCAACTCAGGGAGACCCTGTCTCTAATTAAAATACAAAATAGGGCTAGAATGTGGCTCAATGGCCAAGTGCTCCTGAGTTCAATCCCTGGTACCCCCTGTGCCAAAATATATATATATATATAGCATTTAGACACCACACTACTTTGCCACTTTTTTTTAGTGCTGAACCCAGATGTGCTTTACCACTGAAGTACATCCCCAGCCCTTTTTATTTTGAGGCAACACTAAGTTGCTTAGGGCCTGACTAAATTGCTGAGGCTGGCCTTGAACTTTTGATCCATCTCAGCCACCAAGACGGATTACCAGCATGCACCACTGCACCAACATATTTGTAAAGCTATAATTACTCACATTATTTCTTTATTTAAAAAAATGGAATAAATAGCAATCTAAATTATATAACCTATATGAACATAATTACTAGAATATTTTATCACTAAACATATATTTAATCAAAATTCCACTCATTTGAACCACTTAAGAGTAAATAAAGGGGTTGGGGTTGTGGCTCAGTGGTAGAGTACTTGCCTAGCATGTGTGAGGCACTGGACTTGTTCCTCAGCACCACATAAAAAATAAATAAATAAAATAAGGTTATTTATAAAAAGTAAATAAAGGCTCTTAAAAACTAGTAAAAGACTAAAAAAGTTTTTACATCTTTACAAACATACCAAAAATACAGTTAATGTTTATAATGTATTAAGTAGAAGCCCAGATGCTGGAAGACTTAAGTGAGGCATTACCTAATTCAAGTGTCTAGTACAGCTAGGCAGGTACAGTGGCACACACCTGTAATCCAAGCAACTCAGGAGGCTGAGGCAGGAGACCACATATTTGAGACCAGCCTCAGCAACTCTGCGAGATCCTATCTCAAAATTAAAAATAAATAAATAAATACGAATTACTGGGGATGTAGCCCAGTGAAAAAGCACCCTGGTCAATCTTAGCACCCAAAACAAAAACAAAAAACTCCCAAACAACAACAACAAGTCATAAGTGTCTAGACCCTTTATAACCGCAACCCCCTCACAATTAACTGTCAAGCATGATTTTTACATAGATGCTACCAAGGATCAGCCTAGACAAGTTAAAATGTTCCCTATTTGTGGGCCCCAAATTAATGAAATTTTACTATAATTTTCAACAGAACACACGTATTAGAAGGATGCAAATTTCTATTCTTCCATATCCAGATTAAAATTTAATTCAGCAAGGCTAATGGCCTTTTAAATACATACACAGAACACAGAAATAAATCCTGAGTATATATGTACTTCTTATATCTTACTGAACTTAAAACCAAATTGCTTATTTCATGGTAGGTTAGAAAGTACAATTATGTAATAAACGACAATAAGAAAAAGCCACTTATCATATAGTCTAGTCTTTATTGAAAGACTTACTTTAACTGTGGTTTACAGCTTTGGCTTTAGTTGGCCAGTCATTTTAGCCTCTCACTGCCAGTAGACATAAAAACCAAATGGGAATGGCGTGGGGGAAATACTGGTAGAGATAATTTAAGCAAAGAAGATGGCAGGCAGAAACACATCATCAAAATAAATCTTGAAATAATTTTGAAATAAGAAACATTTCATTGCATGCCAAAGAATCTCTGCTGCTGTTTTTAATGAACATGGGAAAGAAAAGACAACGATTCTTAGGCTCAAACTGGATTAAAATAGCGCTGACTTCAATTTGTGTTAGAAAATAGTCTGTAAGCTTGACAGTTGCATTTTCTAAATGGTGCATCTTTCAGACAAGTAGTTTTATGCTTTAAAATTGTTTAATATGAAACAACTTCAATTAACTGATCATGAAATCATATTTTCATCCAGATTAAGATGGAGGACAATTCAGTCAGGTGCTTACCATGGCAATATAACTAGTCTGGATAATTTAATTAAGTCACAATATACAAACCAGGAAACATTACAGCCAAACTTAGCTGTTCATTATCTCTATAAGCCACTTAATTTACTGGCAGAGGAAAAAAAAAAAAAAAACCTGGAAGTTTAGTGGGCATTTATCAAGTTAAAAAAGTCTTTAGTTGTTCAAGTTTCATAAATATTCGTGAACATTTTAACTCAGGAACATAATCGATGTGAATTCTTAAGTGTCTCCCTAAAAATATAAAGTAACTTTTCCAAAATAACATTCCCCCAAGATAGCATGAGCAAAAGAAACAAAGCTATATTTACTAATAAAAGTGCAAAAGATGAATATGGTGGTTAAAACTAAGGTATTTAAAAAATTTTGGCTCAAAGATGAACTTCAGACCCTGTGTATTTTTATGCTGAATATACACTTGGCTATATTTTTAAATGGGAAAAGGAAGAAAGTAATACCAAAATAATTATGGTCATCAATATATAAAATCATCATTATTTTAAAGTTAATTATAAGACCTCAAAGGTTTAAAAAATGGCAATTTGTGAATGCCAGTTACATCATACTACTTAACTGTAAAAGGCTATTTTCTCAATTGCCCAGACCAACATTTGAATACATTGCCAAAACATGTGCACCCCCTAGCTGTCACAATTTAAACACGTAAGATTTTGTCTATTTTACATTCCTGTTTTATAGAAATTTGAGGCAGATTTTATCCACATAGACTGAAAAATACCTTGGAACAAACCTCAACCTTTTCTGCATCTTTCCAGTGGATTCATTTACCAAACTGCACACATACAGCTCAAGCCTCTATCCAGGCTTGTTATCCCATGCACACTCCCCACAAGAAAAAAAAATTAATCAAAAATAAAAGTCACAACTTTGTGTACTATTTAAACTGAATATCCAATTATAAATTGGTACATCAAACTGTCTAAATAAGATGTTTTAGCAATCTTGTTAAAAAAATTCTTGGGCAAAATATATCTAATTTTTAAAAACACCCCAAGATTTTTAAAAAACACTTGTGCTATACAACTTATAGGAACCTTGAAATTGTTTTACAGGTTTTAATCAAGGTATTTACATACCAAATAATGTATAAGCAAAGAACGAAAATCTAATTTCCAATGACATTTTAGAATGTACTAATCCATCAAAGATTCATATTGAATTGAAATTAAGGCCTTTTCTGTGTAATAATTTGTGTCATTTTAATTTTACATAGATAGCCAACCTTGGAAATGTCAGTCTTTAACATTCTTATCAATCCACTGCATTCAATGCAGTGGAGTATGTTAAGTGTTACTTCAAATAATTACATTGCTGCTACTTCTATGTTGAAGCATGCTTATTAAACACTGTATTCAATATTTACAATGTATATCATTTAAACTTCATGTAAAAGCACAAGTATGACTGTCTGACTTTAATACAAACACCATACTTGGAATTTCTCCCCAAAATGAAATGTAATATACTACAGTTTTAATAACACTTTCTGAAGTTTTAAAAATATGTCTTAATGTGGACCAACCAACATTTGCTCAAGGAACTCAGACAACGCTGTTCCTTATTTAGGTTGCAAAATTTCAGTCTGGCTTCAGTTTCTTTTAGGCATAAAGTAAATATTCCTCCAAAGCGACTCCAAAATCATGCATTTCTTCACACTTTTTTCTGCTGACTTCAAATGTGGTCCACCTCAGGGTAGGGGAGGGGAGTATCAGGATTCAGGATGAACTTATGTGATTCCCAGTTTTTCAAGATCCTCCCTTTTTTGCTCGTTTAAAAACACAGTGAGTTAAAATACTGAACAATAAGATAAAAATGGAATAGTATCTAAGAATCAAAATGTATTTACCCATTTCTCTTATTATATCAAAATTTATAGTCAGAATTGTCTTTATTGACTTTATTTTAGTTTTTGTACACAAAGAAAAATCATGTTCATATCCATCATGAACAAAAACTTAAAAAGGCAGAACTAGAAGACATGTGTCCTTCACCAAAGCAAAGCTGTGCTAAAGGTTCCAAACATTTCAATTTTTAAAATAAATATTTTCATTTTCCGATGTCTACTTTCATGTCTTCAGAGTGTCACAGGAAATCGAAGCCTATCATGAATTACAATTTTGTTTAGAGTCCCAGCTCACTGTGTTTGGTAACTTGCCATACCATATCCAGCTTGGTTAGGAGGAGGTATTACAGGGGGAGGAGCTTGTCCTTGGGGAGGCTGAGCACCAAATCCACCCATCCAAGCAGCAGAAGGTGATTGACTTGGAAGAAAAAAAAAAAATCTTCAGCAAACACAAGACAAAAAAAAAAAAAAAAAATCATCTATACATTTATAGAAAAATTAAGCAGTCCAATCACAGAGAATAAACAACTAGAAGAAATCAAAAACCTACATTAAATAGATCAAAGAAATAAATGCTACATGTAGAGGCTGGGGTTGTGGCTCAGTGGTAGCTTGCTCACCTAGCATGCATGAGGCACTGGGTTCAATCCTCAGCACCACATAAATGTAAAATAAAGATATCATGTCTACCTAAAACTAACAAATAAAACATGTATAGAATGTACATCCCACTGTTTAAGTTGTTAGGATAGCATAATTAAGCACATCTCGCAAGAGTGATTTTTTAAAAAATGCATACATGATCTATGAATTTATAAGAAAATTTAAAAACTCAAGTTCAAGTTGGAAAGAGTCTCAAAAGAAGGAACCAGTAAAAGTAAAGGTCTGGGCTGGCCTGGGGGAAAAACTTGGGAGAACCAACCCACTCTATCAACAACAATAAAAAGTAAGATATTTTATATCACATAATTTTAAGGATTTCTCACACATGCCAAATGGCATAAAATCATCAAACTTCCAAATTTATCTAGAAAAAAATCTTTTATACATACAAAAATAGACAAATAAAAGTATCATTGGAAATGTTAAGTCAAATTTTACCATCTGCTTACAAAGACAGGTTACACTAATAGGTTACCCTAACCTCCCTTTCCATCTAGGTAAAGAGAAGTAATTTTTTAACATTATAAATCACATTTCAGTACATTTATTTCTATGTTTATAATCCAAATACCTCAATGTACATAATTTAAATAGATCATCCCTAGGAAAACACAGTTTTAAATTTCTTTTGTCAGAACTATATTCTGTGTCTACAATGGAAAAACCTAAACAACTTACTCTACTCCAAATCCTTGTTGATTCCATGGTTGTCCATACACTCCATAAGGCGGTACTTGCCACCCATTTGCCATATACTGTCCATACTGTTGTGGGTTTCCATATACTTGGCTCCACTGGCCCCACTGACTATAATCGACCTAGAAAAAAGCAAATTATTGTTTTAAGAAACAAGTAAGAAACACCGTATTTGAAGAAAGAGTGGAGACAAGGAAGAGAAAAACTAAGTAAGCACCCTTATGTGAATAGGACTCTGTTATTTATCATTGTCTAAGTTTATTGGGGTGGTGACACCTGTGAAAAGAAAGTATTAAGATTCAGTTAATACCGCAAAATCAATTTTGAAATAGCATTAACACAATCAACTGAAAGTAGATATATGCTTTATTTTATTTACTGTTTATTTTAGTTTCCAAAGCTTGTATTGTAGATATATAAGATGGAACCTTAAAAAGTACTATGAAAAATCCAATTACCTGTTGGAAGTTTTTAGTCATATCAGGAGATTCTTTACCCCAATAGCATTTAACCACATGTCCTTCAATCGTAGTACCATTCACTGAAACAATGGCATGGGCTGCACTTTCATGGGTTGAAAATCTAAGAGAAAAAAAATAATCATGTTTGTCTTATTTTTTTTTAAGAACTTAATACAGAAACTCATTAGTTCATTACTATAAATTGGTATTTCCCCTAAATTACATCATGTAGTTAGAAGTTCTATATTGTAAAGAAATACTAAAATAAAAACCTGATTCCTTGACAGGGTCAAATAACACAAGTGTAGGAGTAAATCAAATGTAAGATTAATAATGATATTACAAGTAGACTATTACCTGACAAATGAATAGCCTTTCTCTGGAAAAACTCTTATTTCCATAATTTGTCCAAATGGTGAAAATGTTTGTCTCATAAGTTGATCTATAAAACATATGAATATAATATTTAGGGTTCTTATACATCATAAAATTCATACTAATAGGGCTGGGGTTGTGGCTCTGTGGTAGAACACTTGCCTAGCATGCGTGAGGCACTGGGTTCAATTCTCAGCACCATGTATAAATAAATAAAGATCCACTGATAACTAAAAAGTATTTTAAAAATTCATACTAATAACAATGAAGCCCCACAAAGAAAGTGACTAGGAAAGCAAACATTGTACCTGTTAACCCAGAAGCAATTCCTCCACAGTACACAGTACAATTTTTTGGACTTGACTGGTTTACTACATCTTCAAATCTCAACTGCTTAGTGTTATCTACATGCAGAAAGAAAAGAAAAATGCTGACTGCTATACAATGTTATAAAATTATTTTCTGGCCTGTGGGTGTAGCTCAGAGCATTTGCCTAATGTGCAAAGTCCTGGGTTCGATGACTAGCACCACACACATAGTCTTACTAATTATTTATATACTGTTAAGATATACCTCAGAAAGAAGAAAATATAATTTTTTTTCAATGTTATGATTTGATTGTAAAATCAGGTGGCTCACATCTTCACAATATACATCAAATCTCAATTGTTTTTGATAATAAAATTCAAGACAAAATAAGTCTTTCCACACAATTTAAATATTAAGAAATTAAATCTTATATAGAAATAAGTGATTTGTGAATAATCTATAATCTTAACATATGTGACAAACATAAGCTTACTTTCTTGTGTACTTTTAGGTGCTGGTGGTTTACGTGTGGCCCAATTGGTTCTGATTTGCCGGCCACCCAACCACTGACCTCCCATATGCACAATTGCATTTTCTGCATCCTATGGGGGAAAAAAAAAAGAGAGGAGAGAGAGCAATCACAAACAAAACGGAATGGTATATAAGGCCAGTAATAAATAAAAGTTGGCACTGCTGGATTCACTAAATTTCAACAGTAAATGAACTCACTAAACAATTAACAAGAAAATAATTTGAACTTGAATTAATCATAAAGCTATTTTAATTTGTTGATTGCAGATTACGAAAATAGCATTTAAGTTGATGTAAAGGAACATTTATCATAATTGAAATATGAAAAAAAATCATAATCCTACTGATTACCCAAAATTAAGGTTTAGTTCCTCAAATACACACATTTTAATAAAAACAAATCCCATAAGACAAAGTAATCAAATATCTTAATTTTATGGATGGTTTATAATGTAATATTTACTGAAGAAAATTTAAAAACAAACATTATAGCCTAAATTGCCTACCCCTCAAAATCTACAATGTATTCTATTAGTATGAGTTATGACTATGACATGAGATGGAAGACTTTTAAATTATGACTTATAATGCTAAAAAATGTATCAACAAAAAATAAGCTTAGGGTGAGGGATTATAGCTCAGCGGTACAATGCCTGACTATTACGAAAGCCATGAGTTCAACTCCTAGCACCACAAAAAAAAAAAAAAAAAACCAACTTAGGTTATCCAAATCAATATGAACCTGAGATTAATCTATGCAAAGATAGAATATAACTGGTAATTTTATCATACCCCTTCAATAAAATGTAGGTAATTTAAGTTGTTGAAACCGAACTAAACTCTATTTTATTATTGAATGTTATAATAAATGCAAATGCTTAGGTACTTTGGTACATCATCTTTCTTAAAAAAAGTCATACAAAAAAAAATATCAAGAAAAATTGCTTAAATTTTCAGTTATAGAACTGCTGTCATCAATAACATACCAGTTATAAAAGTATGGATAATTTTAAAGAAAGAATGAAAACTGAATATAATCTGGGCATAGTAGTGCACGCCTGGAAACCCTGGGACTTGGGAGAATCAAGAATCACCAAATTTAAGGCTGGCCTCAGCAACTCAGTGAGACCCTCACCAACACTGAGAGCCTGACCCAAAATAAAAATTAAAAAAGACCTGGGTTCAATCCCCAGGACTCCCCCACACCCCCTGACAAAAAAATAAGACTCAATATAATTTACTTTCCCCCTCCAAATTCCGTATTAGTTCACTTGTCCTAGTCTTAGGCTTGATTTATAACACATTTTTCCTTCACTAATGCACAAGTGCAAGTTTAATAATTATCCTTAGAGTGCAATCACCCTATCTCAACTATTTACTTTCAGGTTTCTGAAAGAATGAATTATATTCTACCATTAACACACAAAAATTTATGTTGAGGTTGGATTTGTAGTTAATATCCAAGCACTTTCAAATTTCAGTTACTATGTATTAACTAGTGATTAAATCTAGAATTAAAGAATTTAAACTGGGTGCTGGGGTTTGGCTCAGTGGTAGCGTGCCAGCCTAGTATACAGGAGGGCACTGGGTTTGAACCTTAGCATCACATAAAAATAAAGTTATGTCCCTCTACTGCTAAAAATATTTTTTAAAAAAATTTAAATTGAGTTGAAAGAACGTACCAGTTTGTTATAAAAAGATACAAAACCATAGCCTTTGGATTTTCCAGTTGCCATGTCTTTAACTACCCGGGCATCCCTGTGAAAAGAAGCACAGCTAAATGAGGGAAGTAAGAGTCACCCTCAAAATAAAAACTAAAAGGAACCACACACACTGTATTGTGAGCATTTTTTTAAAATAAAATTCCAGTTAGCCCTAATTAACTACAGCCATTCCTGAACTCTCCCTAATGCTTCTTTACCTGTTAGAAAAAAGCAGTAGGACAAAAACATGTAATAAACATGCAACCTAATCAAATAGCCTGTGCTTTCTAAACTAAATGCTCAAATTTGAAGCTTAATAGGAACAATAGTTTCCTTTTCTAATATTCTATTTGCTAGTGTCCTCTAAGATTTACTGATTCTATAAATTACTGTAACAATGCTAACTACTTTACCATGCAATCTCTAAATAGTTAAATGTCTTCTGCCTAGTGATACAAAATATATGAAATATTAAAAAATTGAAAAAGAGGAAAAAATAGGAATTAAAAAGGCATACATGGCCTGTTAACAGATTTCTTTATTTTTCTTGGTCAATTCTCTATCATCATTTTGGAGTTTGGGCAGCTGTAAATTTTGAAAAATTGACATTTTCAGAAATTTAAGAAAGGAGAATAAAAAACTAACAACAATGCTAAGCACACCAGTACGAAAACAACAAATTTACACAGAAATTTTAGTGAGTAAGTTAAAATGATTGGAAATATAGAACTCCACTGAATATAGAATGTTAAAATGTAAATACTAAAATATGTATATATAAATAATGTATAATAAGAATAAATAGAAATGAGAAAAAAAATCTACAACTGAGTTCCAGTGTGCACAGTTCCTTGCAGTTAGCCTTCAAGATCCTGTCCATTCTTATGAGCAATTCTGCAAAATAACCAGAATGCTATTACTTTTAATTGTGACTTGGACTTTAGAAAACTGCAGGTCTCAGGTATAAATAAAGATTGAAAAACAGCAACCTGTTATTTTTATACTGATTTTTAAAACAGTACTACTTACCACATTTATATTAAAAAGCAAAGCAAATATCAAAATAGAAAATTAAGAATTAAATCTTTCCTTCAAATAAAATTAAATCTACAGAACAACAAATTATACAAAGAAAAAAGTTGTTGTTCTTAATTGAAACACGTTTCTGTAAAGTAGTACTAAAACGTTTAATTTACATCTACAGGAAATATATCAAATACACTGATTTTAATTAGACAAACGGTGATAAATACTTTATACAACTTATAACCATTTTTAATTTTCCAATACAGTTGATCAAGTAACAGTAAAATGTGAGCATAAATTTTGTTAAAAATCAAACCATATTTGTCCCCTTACTAGCAGAATCAAATATCACTAACAAAAAACATCTATTAATTAGTCCCACATTATAATTCAGACATGAAACATTAATACTGTAATAGTACTACTTTTTACTTATACCTAAGATATCAAAACACATTTATCATCACATTTAAACATGAACATTTTCAATTTTACCACAATATACCCAAAGATTTAACTACTTTCCCCACTTATCAATTCCTCCAATAAAAGTGTAACACAGTATAATCACATTTGCTTTTTGTTAACCCATTTTTCTTAACCACCAAGTTTTGAAAACATTTGACAAAAAGTTGGACTTTGTAAGTTTTACCACCTAAACATGTGCTTCAAAGATAACAAACAGAATCACTTAAATTTTTAAAACATATTATACACAGGATTATATGAAAACAAGACCCCAAAACATTGAAATGACAGCAACATTTGCAACAACATCTACTCAAAAAACAAAACCAAAAAAAGAAAATCAAAAAGCAAAAGAAAAGTACACTAACTAGAGAAAGAAAATCTTATTTCCAATACAAGTTAATAATATACAATTTTGCCTATCACTGTTGAGTGTAGTACTGATTATGATACTTACGATATTTTACCAAAGGGGGCAAATGCTGATTTGATATCTTCTGTTGTAATTTCTGGACTCAAATCCCCAACAAATACATGGAAGTGATCTGAAATCAGAGCATTTGGTAATCAAATACTTAAGAAGTCAGCTACTAAACCTTTTTTAGGCAACACTAAGGAGGAAAAAAACCCTAGTTAAGCTGGTAATGCTGCCAGGAAAATTTCAGAACTCTTCCACAGTAAACGCAGCAGGAGTACTTACTGGAAGTATCTTTTTTCTGGCTACTTGGTGTTGTTGCCCAGTTTACTTTGACCTCCTAAAAATAAAGATTATATTTAATACAATTATTAAGCATGTCATTATGCATTTATAACACTTACCACTTAATAAACCATTTATCAAGCGGATTATTTTTGTAAAAGCACTAGGCTGAATAAAGCAAAACCATCAATCAGCAGTTCAATATCTGTTTAAAAACTTGCTAAGAAAGAATATAAACATGCAAATATATGTACTCATAAGGCGTCACCATTCTATTACCTTACCTTTCCCAAAATTTTTCTCCCATTCATAGCAGCTAATGCAGCAGCTGCATCTCTGTGTTCATAAAATTCCACAAAGCAATATGGGTCATTGCTTGTATGCTGCAAAACAGAAAATCCAACAGAAGAGTTGACCCTTCTGCTATCGGGTTGCTGAGAAGAAAATCCAGGAAAAAACATTACTGATAGCTAGGAATGTACAAAGTGAGATTGCAAAAGCTTATGAAAGCCTAACGCTTTAAAAAAAAAAAAAAGATTTACAGCTAAACCTTACTTTGTGCCTCACAGCACTGCTGTACTCAAACAGAAAGCAGTATGGAATCATAACCTTGAGAATTAAACTAAAATATAAAATTCTAGTGAAGTATGTTAAATATGAAATAGATTAGGCCAAACCAAACCTCAAACTCAGATTTGATGAGGATCACTCTTTATCATTGCTCTCCTCTTCCAAAAATTATTTTGAAATGAATATATTCTACTCATGTATCATAATCTTTCCCAAACTGTATTCCAGTACTATAAAAAGATACAGAATTGAACTAACTTTATAAGCTTTATTTCCTAATCAAAACCAGGACTGGTACCACAAATAATAAGTGTTTTTGTATTACTACTGAGACTGGATTATATGTATTCCTTTTCTGGATAAGAATAACAATAGAAAAATGCAATCCTTCAAAATAGTCTAATGTACTAGAGATTCTATATACTTTGAATGTGGTCTTCCAAAGTCCAAAAAAAATACACTAGCGAACTAGAAAATAACTGCTAAAAATGTGACTGAATAAAATATTCCAATAGTCCAGGAGAGTAATGGGGTATACTCAGTGGTAGTGTACTTGCCTAGCATGTACCAGGCTCTGAATTTGACCCCCATACTGCAAAAAAAAAAAAAAAAAAAAAAAAAAAAAAAAAAAAAAAAGTGGTGGTGAGGAGAATCCAGGATAAAGCTATATATATTCTGTCATCACAAAAACACCAATATATAAAAATCTTTGTTAAATATATGCTTGATAGTAGTTGGCAAATACATATTTATAAAGAGGGTGAGAAAGTAGTGCTAACAACAAAAACACATTTTTATAACATGCAGTCTATATTAGATAGTAGCACAACTATACAAATTTTTTTTAATATAAGATTAAAAACATTCACTCTTCAATGTGAAATACCCTAAAAATATATTTAAAATGTGAAATTGTGGGCTGACCTACAAGGAATAAAAATACCAGATAAAATAAAGACCTTTAAAACAACCACTGTTTATCACTCCAGGAAAGTTTTAGAAGAAAAATCCCAAATAAGATGTCTACGGGATGGGGTTGTAGATTGGGTGGTAGAGTGCTCACCTAGCATGTGTGAGACCCTGGGTTCAATCCTCAGCAACACATATAAATAAATAAAATAAGTAAAAATTAGAAAAAAAAATAAGATGTCTAAACAATAGTGACAAAGCAACCAGAGGCAATTTTTTTTAACATTTATTTTTTAGTTGTAGGAGAACATAATACTTTTATTTTATTTTTATGTGGTGCTAAGGATTGAACCCAGTGCCTCATGCATGCTAGGCAAGTGCTCTTCCTCTGAGCCCAACCCCAGCACGCAGAAGCAATTTTTTGAGGCAAAAAAAAAGTAGGATCATTATCATTGACAAGAAAACTATGGGCTCTCACACAAGATCTTACTGTCACAGACCTGTGAACACTGTTCTTTAGAGGTAGAGAAAGGAAATGGGGGAAAAGACTCCAAATAGAAACACACACTTAAGTTCCTCTTGTGAAAAGAGTTAATATTTATCAGAAACTTTTTCTGATGGATTTAAAAGTAAATTTAAAAATTAAAGTTGTGCTGGTCCATTTTTCCTTCTATTCCTCAGCCCTGATGGTCTCTAAAGAAAATACTTAATATTTATGGCAAAATATATGCGGGTCCAATGGTAGAACTATGAAAAAAATCAAACAGGCTTTAAGAAACTAGTGTATTACATGCACACTAATATCAAATTTACTTAACTAGTAGTAAGCCAGATCCCTGTATGTATATACTGGACAAGAAATGGTTCATGTTCTGGTCAGGACAGCAAGAAACTTCATCACACTACTCAGAACTATATGCATTTTAAAACTTTTCAATTTTTTACTTCTGGAATTTTCCATTTAATATTTTTGGACTGAGGTTGACCACAGCCAAAACTGAGGGGGAAAAAAAATCACAGATAAGAGAAAAAACTGTACACACGTATTTAAATAGTCACATCACATATATGCTCATATCATGCTGCATTTCATCTAAAGCACAACTAATTTTTTTTAAGTCAAATCCTAAGTGTCAAAGGTGTTAAAATTATTGAATGTTTGGGGCTGGGGATATAGCTCAGTTGGTAGAGTGCTTGCCTAGCATGCACAAGGCCCTGGGTTCAATCCCCAGCACCACCAACACACACACACACACACACACACACACACACACACACACACACACACACACATATATTTAATGTTTGCCTTAGAATCTAGAATAGATTTTATTTTATTATATAGGGAAAGCTAGAATCTATAATATCTACAGTTTAAAAATCATAAAATTAAGGGGGAAAAAGATTTTTCATATACTGAAAAAAAAATTATGAAGGGAAAATAAATGCCTAGATGAAGTATTCTGTATTATAGTCCATGCCCTTTATAAGCTTCCCATTTATACCACCACAACCAAGTGACACTCTAATCATCAGTTAGGTCCTTACCTTAATTAGTGTTGTCACCTATTTTTGTTGGATGACATAAATGTCAAGACAGAAATATGAGGTTTTATATTTACAAGTTCAAATCTAGGAGTTCTAGAATATAGATAAAACTTCGAATTTCAAATCATTTCATCCCTCAAATGGCTATATATAAATATAGAATTTTCAAAAATATTTTTAAAATATTTATCAAATGCTTCTCAAAATTTTTCTAGACTCTACTTTCTCATATTCCATTCTCCTAAATCCCCTCCTATAAGCTTCCAACCCAAGCATGTCACTGAGATTAGCTCACCAATGACTCTGTCACCTCTATAACCCCTTTTCTGTTTTCATCTTGACTTCCAGACAGAATTCAAAATAGCTGACCACTACCTTCCTTCCTCTAAACATTCTCTTCTCTTCAATCTACCATACACTCAGTTCTCCTGTTTCCTCAGTGGAGGATCTTTCCAAAGGTAGTTCTTCCTTAACTCAAAGTCGGAATGTAACTCTAAATGCTGAGCTGTTCCAGGCTCCAGGGCTCAGACCTTAATCCTTTTACTCTTCTCTGCTATCAATTAGTCCCATAGATTCAAATACTGCTGCAAGCTTCAACACTGGTCTCTCCAGAGTTCCAAATTAGTTAATCCAACTGCCCATATCCAGTGATCATTTAGATATCTAATACATAAATTTAACACAACCAAAATAGAATGCTTAATTCCACCAAACCCCATGCATTCTGTGCCCTGCTCAGTCATCCATTTTGGTTCCCTTCCTTATATCCCACAGCCAATCCAGTTCTATTGATTCTATCTTCAAAATATATTTCAAACTTTATCTACCCCTATTTTTATCCATCACACTCTAAAGCACAAGAACCTATCACTTCTCACCTAGACTAGTAAACCCAGTTGGTTTCTTTCCTTCTTTTGTCTCCTACAATCCTTCTCTATACCACAGTGTCTACACAAAGTAATCTTAAAAATGCCAATCAGAGCACTTCATCCCCCTATTAAAACCCCTCCAAAGGTCTGCCACTGCAACCTAAACTCTGTCATGGCCCATACCGCCCTGTGTGATTCTGAATCCTGCTTACCTTATTAGATTCGTTTCCCACCACTTATCCTCCATCACTCACCAGACTGCAGCCACCTGGTCTTTGGTTCCATAAACACAACAAGCTTATTACCAACTTGAGGCTTTTTTATTAATAATATATTTTTAGTTGTTGATAGACCTTTATTTCATTTATTTAAATTTGGTGCTGAGAATCGAACCCAGTGCCTCACACATGCCAGGCAAGTGAAGTGTGCTACCGCTGAGCCACAGCACAGCCCCACCCCCAAACTCCAGGCCTTTTGTATTTGCTTTTCCTCTGCCTCCAGCTCTTACTGTAGACAGGCACCATCTTGTTTGTTATTACTGTCTCAGCTCAAAGAGATGACATATTCCCTCACCTACCTATCCTACATAGCACCAACCCTCCAATCATCACAGAACTGTTTTATTCTCAACATGACTCTTATCTCCCTATTTGCCTGGGAACCTCCTTTCTCTGCCTCTCCATTATATGCCCAGTGCCTTGAAGAGTGCCTAGTGCAATGTAGACATTTTATTTATGAAAAGATGAATGAATAAAGTCAGGAAATAAAAAAGGAAAATATACCAGCACAGACTAATAACTATAGTGAGTTAAGAAAGATCAAAAAACCAGTGCACTTTACAGGTTTTTAACAGTTCCCCATCTCAGGATAAAACACCAACTCCTTATCACAGCTTCTGATGTCTTACAACTAATTCCACTTTAAACTCCAACCATGCTACTATTGAATACAGGTTTCTAATAAAAAAACAGACTTGAATTTCCCCCCTTTATCCTCTTATAAGCATTCCTGCTCTGTCTACCAGCCCAGACCAACATTCTTCTAACTAGAATTGCTTCTTCCCCAAATTCCTTTCTGGTCAGTTTCTATTATATTTTTAGGTTTCAGCCTGTATACTAATATTTTCAAGAAGCCTCCCTGATTTCGAACCACACTGCATACATTATTATTTTATATTCTAAGTACCCGTTAACTTCTCTGTTTCCCTACTAAGCTGTGAAATACTAAAGGACTAGGAATTGTCTTATTCACTACTGTATCCTTTGTACTTACCGCAGAATCTGGTACATAATAGTCAAAAAACATGTTGATGAACAAACAAAAAGACAGGAAGAAAAGAATAACTAAAATGTGAATCATTGGGTATCACTACAGTCAACTGAATCCAGCGCCTGCACATGCCCAGCCTCAAGAAATTATTCTAACAATTTAAATGCCTAACTACTTAAATGTGTAATCATTAATATTTACTAAAAATGCACATGACACATGTTGCTTTACTATGCACATAATAACCTAATATTCTCTCACATACACCAATTCCTGAACTTTAAATGAATGCTACCTGAATTATTAACATTCTAATTGGAATTATATGATATACCATCAAGTTTTTCACTATTCTGAGATAAGCTGTTTACAAGCAAAATCACTTGGAGATAACTACATCACAAAGAATGACTGTATTAGAATAATAGCACAGAAACTTTGCCCTTTCAAGACTCCATTCCAAGTCTCATTTACCAGCCAAATCAAATAAGTCACTGATCTCTCCACCAGAATAACCTGAGGCTTAAAATAAATTTTAAAAAATGATACTAATCAACCAATAAATTTCAAAATGTTTAACATCATACTGAGAGCACATATAATTGGGAAGATCTTACCTCTGTTATCATTTTACAGCTTTTACAGGGTCCGATCTGACTGAATAACTGAAGAATAAGGACTTCTGTCACATCTCTGGAGAGGTTACCTACGTATCTGAATGAGAAAAAAAAAATATATATATATATTATCAGCAATTTACCTTTAGCTCTGGCTCTGTGTTATCATTTAATTTATCACCTTTTATTTCAACTTAACTTCTTGTGTCTTCAGTAAAAATTTCAAAGTAAGCCTGATCCTATCAAAGTAAGATTAACCTTATTAAGGAAAACAATTGTTCCTTTCCCACTAAAATTCAAAGATGTTGTAAAGAACAAATCAATATGATCTTATATATGAATACATATGCCCAAAGGCATATATATATTATTCTATACCCTATATATCATTTTCTTATTCTAACCAGTCTCATGATAATGACAATTTCTATCAAAATAATTCATAGCATAGACATATTATGACAAATACTAAAACAACTGATCATAAAAAGTTATTAGAGATACAGTGGGTTTATTTAAAAATGCCAACCACGGCAATTACATGAACAAAGAACAGAGATGAATAAAGTTACAGCAAAACACATAAAGAATGGAGGAGTTTTGTTTTGGTGTTGGCTAAATAAGACTGTTTGCAAATGGTATGTCTTCATTGCTTTGTTTTAGGAGAATAAGGTAAAATAAGATTTTTCTGGTCAAAAATGCATCTGAGATGGGTGTGAGGACACACGCCTGTAAAATCAGCTGCTCAGGAGGCTTAGGGAGGAAGATCGCAAGTTCAAGGCCAGTCCTGGCAACTTAGCAAGACCCTGTGTCAAAATAAAATAAAAAGAGCTGGGGATGTAGCTCAATGGTAGAGCATTTGCCTAGCATGCACAAACCACTGGGTTTAATCCCCAGTAATTACACACACGCACGCACACACACACACACACACACAAATAAGTAATAGCAGAATCAACAAAAAATACATTTTTATGCAGGTAACAAATAAAGCAAACCTAAAGACTTCTTTAGAAATTCAGAGAAAAATTGAGACCAATTTAGATATATTGTTGACTATAGATATTTAAATATTTGGGTTTTTTTCCCCAGATTACAGATTGAACATACACATTTTGTATAAATTTTTTTTAATACAGAAAAATCACTACTTTACCACCAAGAGATGCCACTTTGATTTTTTTTTTTTGCACACTGATTTAATTATGTCAGTATACTGTCAAACTTTTGAATATTTCTGGTACTCAGCAAATAGTTCCTAAAACTTACATCTGTCATGAACAAACCTCATAAACTAAAAAGTACTTGTAAAAATTTAACATAGTTTCTTCTGGAAGGTAAATGGATATAAGTTTTATTTTTCTAACCATAATATATAACATCTGGAAACTTGAGTACTGAGACCAAAAGAAGCTTTGCAACACAGTTGCCACATTAAACACAAAACTGCTTTAAGATGGAATACACTAAAAGGGAAAAACAGATTTGAGAAAGCTAAGATTAAGAATTTCACCCTAGGGGCTGGGATTGTGGCTCAGTGGTAGAGTGCTTGCCTAGCACAGGGCAGGTTCGATCCTCAGCACCACATAAAAAAAAATAAATAATAAAGGCATTGTGTTGTGTCTATCTACACCTAAAAAAATAAATATTAAAAAAAAAAAAGAATTTCACCTCAATGGGCACTAATAACCATAGGACACATGTTCTAAAACTGAAATAAGTCCTATATTACTTAAATAGAAAATCAAAACAGTTGACAAATTGGTTTTGGTCCAGTATGCCATTTTTTCCTTATTATTAAAAGTGTAGGCCAATGCAATGACTTATTTTTTCCACCAGTAGTGAAAGATTAAAGAATTATGAGTTAGCCAGAGACAACTGCCTCCTTTTTTTTTGTTTTTTTAAACTCACAGGGATTTGTGAGCCTGTATCCATGGAATAATTTTTCTTTCCTTTTTTTAAAACACAGGAGATGTATCTATAAGAAAAATGAACAAGTGATGCTAATTTTCTAAATACTATGTTCATCTAACCTAAAGGGCTAGTTAACTTAAGAGCTGGCCATGGTGACACACACCTGTAATCTCAGCAACTCAGGAGGCTGAGGCAGGAGGATCACAAGTTCCAGGCCAGCCTCATCAACTTATGAGACCCCGTCTCAAAATAAAAAAGCAGAAAACTAAATTACAAAAACCATGGGGCTGGGGTTGTGGCTCAGTGGTACAGTCCTCATCTAGCATGCATGAGGCACTGGGTTCGAATCTCAGCACCACATAAAAATAAAGACAATAAAGTCCATCAACAATAAAAAATATTTTTAAAAAAGATATCTAAATGATATCTTAAAAAAACTAACATAAAAGGCCTTCCATAACATGCAGAACATCTTAATTTACCAAGATAAAAAGAACATAATTCACTATATAATTTCCCCTAAAATTTCACCCAAATTTCAGACTGCTTTTTCTTTTACTCAGAATTATATAATTCATGTATTTACATATGCCTTCATGCATAATACTTAATAGAGGCACAATTTGTAGCTTTTAAAACACTTTACTATACTGCTTAAGTACTTTTACATTATCATGAAATAACCTGTCCTGAAATAAATACTAATAAAAATAAGACAAATTTCAATTGTTAACCTAGTAAGCATCATCTTTTGGTAGTTGACTGAAAATTTGTTTTTATTTTCAAATGACAGCCTCTATACTTCACTTTCTTTCTGCTTTGATTATGAAGTAGTCAACATATTCTAAAGTTTCAAGTTTTATTTAAAATATATAATTCTACTTGAAGAACCTATACAAAATAATAAAACAAAACAAAAAAGACAAATGATTTGAGTTCTTATAGTGAGAGGTCAATTCAAAAGAGAGAACACTTAAGAAATTCCAAAATGGTTTTTATCTCACTGAAAAAAAAAAAAAAAGGCATACCTGACACTCTATTTTGTCTTCTAAGAACAGGATATGAAGTATTAAAAACTGAGAATGATACCTTTATCCTAACATTAGGGTTAAAATCCAATTTGAGACCAGAGACTTGGCAGCTTCACAGTAGGCAGAAGTTCACACTGCCGAACTACTTCATATGTCCAACTGGGCAGAATTTTAAGTTAAAGAACATCATGACTTGCAGGAGACTAATGATAGTTTTCAACACTGAATGTGCTGTGCTCTCTCTGCAAAGAGTAGCCCTACCAAGGCTAAAATTACCAGCAGTTTTACTCAAAATACTATGGTCATACTTCCATAAAACTAACATTTTTGCTTTTGTTCTTGACAAGTTCCTATGCAAGAGATTTTGCAACAATACCTTTTAATAGACAGCTAATGAATGTTCAATTTGTCAGAACTGTGGAAGGAGGTCAGAAGGAGAAAAGGAAAAGGAAACCATTGAATTGACCATCTATCTATAAGGGACACACACACACACACACACACACACACACACACACTCTTAAAAAAAATACAGCAACAACAAAATCTATGATTAAATTGAATGAAGGGCTTGATTACAGCCACAATTTAGCCAAATCCATGGTATAGCTACTCAGTTTTATAACTAGATTTTATAGTATTTCCTTCTGCTGTGTTCTTAGATGTTCATATTATACTCTAAATCATAGATTTCCCTATTTTTGAGTGAGTATCAGGAAGAACCAATACCCTCAAAGGATGGCATTATATAACATGATTATTATTATCCCAGAACCACAATTCTTATTGATTTTAGTGCATCAAATAGCCGAGTAAAATATAGTGTAACACTAATGTAATTCAGTGTCATATTGTAGATTCAGATATACCATGGATCAAATCACTGTACTATAAAAATACACACAAGCCTGCAACTTATGTTCTAAAGGCTTGTCCACTTTCAAACACCAGTATTACACAGCATGATCTTGTTTATTTTTTAAGATCACAAGTTAGCCAATACATAATATCCCAAAATAAATGTCAAATGAGAATGAAAAACATGAAAAAACAGTCCTTTAAAGCAACTATATGACAAACAGAACTTTAAGCTCAACATCAAAGCAATTCTATACCATTTAAATACCATCAAATAAATTAGTAATACTGTAGGTAATGAATATTTAAAGACCTACCTAGGCTATAAACACCATATTGTTTTCTGAAGATAGAACCATATGTCTTAGCTTGTGTGTGTCTGCAGGAAAAAAACCTCACTAGTAACACACAGGCATTTTAAGGAAAACAGGTTAAGATAAGTTTTGTTAAGAGTACATTCTTTAAAAACATACTAGCCACTTGAAAAGCTCATCCATAGATCACAAGGCAAAACATAGGATCTCCATAAACTAACAAAACCAAACCTTACTAGATAACAACCTCCAAAATCATGTTCAGTTTCCATTACATTATTTGTATCAAAAAGAGCCCTTTCAGAAATACATAAAACGTATACTTTTTTAAAATTATTATGCATTAATTTTATTAAATGCTGGCAAAAATCTGAATTGTGAAACATTTGATTTTATCTCAAGATTTTACATTTGAAGGTTTTAATATACACACACACACACACACACACACACACAAATCAACTGCCCAAGGTATGACAATAATGTCTGCCTATAATTTAAATCAATCAGGACTATTAAAAAGGGACTTAAAACTGATTTAATGAGAGAAATATAATCATTGTAAAATGTTTATTAAGTACCTCTTACGTTCCCAGCAGTGAACTAAGTGCTTAAGGGGTAAGACCTAGGAAGATGTAGCAGTCCTTATCTTAAACAATAAAAACCTTCCCATGGAGGAAAAGTGGGAGAAGGAAAAAGGAAGAATAAAGGAGAGTTGTAAACATGTACTACATTGAGAAATAACAGAGCTTAGATTTTTATTTACTCCTATGTATACATGTCACATTTTTAGATAAATATAATAAACACAGACAACTTAAGTATGTTTCAGAGAAAGGACAAGATACTGGAAAAGGTAGTGGTAGGAAGTAACAAAGAATTAGCTTATTAGACTACTGGAGAAGGTACAATAGAAATGAAAACAAGGCAGATGCACAGATAACTATATGAATGAAAGATACTGAAAAAGTACATTATTTAGAAGGACAAAACCAGGAATTCCTCTTCTTGGGAACAAATGATACAATTAAATGAGACATTAACCATAAGAAATTACCAATTATTCAATAGTTATTATGATGCGATGATGACATTTCAGATACAATATAACTGTTATCTTCCTTAAATAAACTTTCCCAGATGTTAACTACCAAGCTTTGGCTTCAACAGATGTTGAGGACAAATTTCAAATTTGTCCTAATTCTGTTTTCTGGGAAGATGGGCAAAAAATGGAAGACAACACAAAAAAGTTCTACTGAGCAAGCCTTTCATTCAAGTAGTAGATGTGCTTAAATTGGCCTTAAATTCCCAAAACAGGATGACAAGTACTTCAGAGTAAGACACTAAAAGAAATAGGAACAAAAAGAAAATACAGGCGAAAAAAAAAATCAAGTTTGAACATATAAGTCTACCTTCTTTAGGGAGTGTATACTTTTTTTGGTAGGGGTGAAGTTTTGAGAAGCTAATCAACCTCCTGAGTGTCCATCTACCTTCATCTATTCCCCAAAAAGTACTTTCCCCAGCAGATAACCCAGCCAAGTGAACTCTGATCATATCAATATCAGGCACAGGCAAGGGAAACAAAGCAGAGATTGGACTCCTTGTAACTCAGGGTAGGAGAACTGGGCCTCAGAGGCTGGGAATGCCAAAGGTGCGCAATTTAAACACTGAATTAGAAATAACTCAGACTAAAAATAAAAATTAAAAAAAAGATACAAGAGAAGAAAAAGTGCCACGCTATTCAGAAAGAAATGTAATTGCTGAGTCATCACTCTTCATTGGAAAAGGAAGGAAAACTCGAATTAGGTGGTTGGAAGATGAAATCCATTCATTAGATTGGGCTTTGGGCAAAATGCAACAGCAAGACCAAAGAAGCGCCCCCAAAACACGCATCGTATAGCGAACGAAGACATGATTCTATCCGATTCTGATGATTTCGACACACCAATTAGGAGGCGGCAACACCAAACAGCAAAAAAAGAGTGTAACAACTGGTTGTCAGTTTGGCGTAGGGCGCGCTCAAAGTAAACTTCGCTCTCCGAGAAGGGAGCGATGCTGCGGCGGCCAGAGGCATTCCGCCTGCACTTCAAAAGTAGCGGGCGCTGGGCGGGTGTTTCTGACAGCGTGGGCGGGGGCACGTGGGGCAGAAAGAGACAAGGGGCTCCCGCGGCTGAAGAGTGTCTGGCTTCCTCCGAGAGCCGAGTTCGGGCAAAGAGCCGGGGGCGCCTCAAGCCCGGGACGTGGAGGGCGTGAGCGCTAATTCCTCCGGACCCGCAAGGGATGCAGCGACGGTCCCACCCCCAGTCCCACCTCCACCAGGCCCAGCCCCCGTGGGGACCGGCAGCTCCCGGCCCGGCCCAGCCCAGGGCCCCCAAGCACAGGGGGAGCAGAAGCTCTCTCGGGCCTGACAGCCTCAGCGGATGCAGAAGCCAGGCCTAGGAAAGGTGCGCGAGAAGGGCGCGAGAGGAAAAGGTCGGGACAAGCCTCAGACCCCAGGAAGTGACTGCGTTTGGGGGCAGGGAGGGCTTCCTTCCCTAGGAAAAGGGGACAGATGAGGAATGCACTTAGCGTCCACGCCGCCCCGGCCAGGGAGCCGCCGAGAGTCCCGGCTTCGGCCCCCTGTCTCCTGCTCCCTCCCTTAGCGTCCCGCGGTGCCCGGGCCTCTAGGCTCCCGGCACCCCCGGTCTCGGGTACTCACAGAGTCCGGGGCTGTCCGTCGTCTTCCATCATGGTGGGTGCGACGGAGCGATCCCGGGACAAGGGGGAGGGCAGGGTTGGGGAGGGGAGGGGGTGGGGAGGAAGGGGAGGGGGGCTCCGGGCACCGGCTGGGGACAGAGGAAAAGGCACCGAACCCTGCTCTAGGGCTTTCTCCCCCCAGCCCGCTCCGGACACTGCGCTCCAACCAGGAGGAGCAGAAGGAGGAGGAGGATGAACAAAATGGCCGCCGCCACCAGCCAGGCAGGAAACGGGACAGGGCGCAGGCGCGGCCCGCCAGGTCACCGCTCAGGCCAGCCGCGACGGCCTGCCCCGGGAGAGCTGAGGGGGGCAGAAAGCCAGGCCGCGGAGCAAGCCCTGTGCCAGTTCACGACGACTCCGTTGTCGCCGAGAGCCTGTCTGCTGGCCGTCCGACCGAACCCCAGCCAGTTCCAGCAGAGATCCGGCAAAAAGAGAAACGTCGTGAAGTGAAGTCTCTGGGAATCGCGGTCCTGTGAAGGAGCGAAGGAAGCACTTTCCAGGAGACTTCTGGGAACTGTAGTCCGAAGGAGACCCCCGCGCCGCGCCGGGAGGCGCAGGAGAGACTTCTGGGTAGTGTAGTCGTACGTGAGGGCGTGCGGCCACCAGGAAGTCGGCGTGCCGGGAGGGGAGGGAAGAAAACAAGCGACGGTAAAACGCGGGCCGGCCGAGTGAGAGAGTCGCTGTCCGGGAAGTGAACTACAAGTCCCAGCGTGCCTCGCGCCGGGGGCGGCTTCAGGACCGCTCCAGGCATCTTAAGGCCCTTCTGTTGGCCGGGCGTGAGCGTCGGCTCCGCCTGCGTCCTGGCCAAGAGCGGTTTCTTCAACTGCGGCTCAGGCGGTGCGCCGGCTCCGCGTGTTGTCAGAGCTATCAGGCCCTGCCGGCCTTCCTCTGGAGGCAGAACGGCTGGCCCGCGGTCATCAACCGCCAACTCGCGCCTGGCCCGAGAGAGGCTGGCCTGGCGGGCACCTGGCGGGACTCGACGGACCGCGGGCTCCCCAGGGGCCGGTCGCGTCTTTGGGGCGCCTTTTCCCGCAGATAGGAATTCCTAGACGAGATAGTCTGGTAGGTTGCTGTATGTATGCTGCCTACCTTCCATATCTCGTCGGGTTAGCGGGTGAGGCGAGCAACCGTCCATTTGAATGACTTGCCCTCCTTCCCCCCGTATTTAATCGTAGAAGTAAAAGTCTTTTAACAGAAATGCATAGATTTAAGGTTGTGTTTACAGACATCAGCCATGTGGGGAAGGAAGTCTTGCTTGAAGAAGTGGAAAGCCACGTTCAAATTAGCTCTGCAGCCCCCCAGGCCCCCCCCCACACACACACACCAGTTCTCTGTATGCTTTTTTTTTACCTCCTCAGCACCGACAGGAAAAAGCACACAATTTGTAGCAGCTCTTGTGGATGAGTGAAGGGTGGAGGTGAAGAGAGGACTTTCAGTCTCTTGCCTGACCTGACAGTTCGCAGTTAACACAGTTGTTTCTGAAGACCTCTGCAGGTACCATCGGATCCTAATCTTGTAGGCACCATCAGCCATGCAGCAACGCATGGTACTGTCAATTGGTGGGGAGGGAGATTTTAACCTGGAGGACTTCATAGAACGGTTGACAAAGGAGTCGAGCCCCATAAGACTCAATGGGAATAGCTAAAGGGTTCAGAGGCCAGCATCTATGGGTAAAATGTCTGGGTCTAGGGGTGGGAGTGTTGGCAGCAATGTGGAGTTGGTCTTCAGTGCTAGAGATTTAAGTCTGGGCCTGTAGTACCATGTTGTCAAGGATCTATGCCATGCTGAGAAGTTGGAGTTTTATCTTCCAAGCAGTGAGGAACCATTGAAAAGTTGAAGCTATTTATTTTTTAACTTGAACCTAGGTACAGAATTGGATTAATCATAATCCAATTCACTGACAGTGCCTAGCCCAATGTATTAGTTTTCTGTTGCCACTATAACAAATTAGTGTAAATTTAGAGACTTAAAACAACATGAATTTATTATCTGAATTCTGGAGGTTTCAAGCCCAAGTTCAGTTTCACTGGGTTAAAATCAAGATGTTGACAGGGCTGGTTTGTCTTTTCCAGTTTCTAAAGACTGCCTGATTTTTTGACTCTTAGCCCCTTTCTTCATCTTCAAAAACTGTTGCATATCTTCTTTCCTTCAATGCTGTCTTTCAGGCTGGTCCTCCTTGTCTCCTTTTCTTACTTTCGATGATTTTAGGTGATTACTTTGACCAGGATAATCTCTGCATCTGAAGATCCTCAATCGAATCTGCAAAGTCCCCTTTTATATACAAAGCATTCAGCTTGGAGCAGTGGCACACATCTGTGATCCCAGTGACTCAGGAGGCTGAGCAGGAGAATCACAAGTTTGAGGCCAGCCTCAGCAACTTTTTTGGGGGGGAAAGGGTACCAGGGGTCGAATTCAGGGGCACTCGACCACTGAGCCACATCCCCAGTTCTATTTTGTATTTTATTTAGAGACAGGGTCTCACTGAGTTCCTTAGCATCTCACTAAGTTCCCTAGGCTGGCTTTGAACTCCTAATCCTCCCATCTCAGCCTCTTGAGCCATTGGGATTATAGGCATGTGCCACTGTGCCTGGCAACTTTTTTTTTTAATGTTATCCTTTATCTATATAGCTATTATACATTTTATGATGCTGGGAAGTAAGTCCAGAGCCTTGCACATGCTAGGCAAGTGTATCAGTGTATCACTGAGCTACATCTCCAGCCCAGAACTCAGCAACTAAGTGAGACCCTATATCAAAATCAAAAGGGCTGGGGATGTAGCTCAATGATGAAGCATCTCTGCATTCAATCCTTAGTACAAAACAAAAACAAAAACATTCATATGTTCTAGGGATTAGGACATAGACACCTCAGTGGGCAATATCAGTTTACTTATTGCTAATTTAGGAACTTAATGTAATAGCTGCAAATCTTAAAAAGTCATCACAGCAATTTACATCTAAATGTATGGTATGTGTCACACACAGTACTAATTTATCCCCCTCACCTTGGGTAACCATCATCCTGTGTACTTGTTTGTTTATTTATTGCAGTACTTCAGAATGTGCCCAAAGACACTCTACCACTGAGTTATAATCCCAGCTTTTTTTTTTTTTTTTTCTTTTTTTTTTTTTTTTTTAATTTTGAGACAAGGGACTGGGGATGTGGCTCAAGTGGTAGCGTGCTCGCCTGGCATGCGTGAGGCACTGGGTTTGATTCTCGGCACCACATAAAAATAAAAATAAAGATATTGGGTCCACCTTAATCTAAAAATAAAATATTAAAAAAAATAAATAAAAATTTTTTTGAGACAAGATCTTGCTAAATTTGGAGGCTGGCCTTGAACTTGAAATCCTCCTGTTTCAGCTGGAATGATAGGTGTGCATCACTGTGCCTGGCTTTTCATTTACTATTTCTTGCTTTCCTTTTACAGAATTGTGTTACATATGTATGTAGTCCTACGAAAAGTATATATCACATATATGCCCACTATACACCTATTAGAATGGCTAAAAATGCAAAACCCTGAGGACACCAAATGCTGGGGAAGACTTAAAGCAGCAGGAACTCTCATTCATGTCAGTGGGAGCCACTTTGGAAGTTTGACGTTTTCTTACAAAGCTAAACATAACCCCTAGGTATTTACCAAATGAATTTATCATAGTTTTCTGTTGCTGTAACAAAATACCTGACACTGGGTACTTGTAAAGAGGTCAATTTAGCTTACCATTTGGAAGCTGAAAGTCCAAGATAGGGTGGCCTTGTCTATTTGGCCTCTGATGGGTCCCTGTTGGCTCTACCACAACATGGCAAATTGTGTCACAATGGAAGTACAAGTGAATAATCTGCTTGGTAAGACAGGAAGTCAGAGGCCAGGTTCACTCTTTTTATAACAATCTACTCTCATGGAAACTAAGTAACAACCCATGAGTACTACATTAATTCTTTCCAAGAGCAGTGCCTCTAATAACCTGAACCCCTTCCAGTAGGTTCCACTTCTTAAAGGTTACACTACCTTTCAAGATCACCATATTGAGGACCAGCTTCTACACACATAAACCTTTTGGGGATACCCTCAAACCATATCCAAACCATCGCAGGGTTGAAAACATGTCCACATAAAATCCTGCATACATATGTTTATAGCAGCTTTATTTAGATTACCCAAAGTTGGAAGCAACCAAAATGTCCTTGAATAAATGAATGAATGAACTCTGGTACAATGTGGTACATCCATACAGTAGAACATTATTTAGTGATAAGAAGAAATAGGCCTTCAAACCACAAAAAGACATGGAGGAATCTTAAATGCATATTGCTAAGTGGGAAAAAAAAATCTGAAAACACCACATACTTTATTCTAATTATGTGACATTCTGAAAAAGGCAAAGCTATAGATAATTTTTAAAAAAATTGGTAGGTGTCAAGGGTTTAGGGGATCAGGGAGGATAACTGCATTTTTTTAAATATTATTTTTTATTTTATTTATTTTTATGTGGTGCTGAAGGTCGAACCCAGTTCCTCACACATGCTAGGCAAGTGCTCTGCCACTGAGCCACAACCCCAGCCCTAAATATTATTTTTTAGTTGTAGTTGGATACAATGCCTTTATTTCACTTATTTACTTTTATGTGGCGCTGAGGATCCAACCCAAGATCTCACAAGTGTGAGGCGAGCGCTCTACCGCTGAGCCACAACCCCAGACCGATAACTGCATTTTTAAGGTGGTAAAATTCTGAGTGAAATTTCTGTCAAAACCCAAAAAACTGCAACTGAAGAGTGTGGATCCCAATGTAAGCAAAGACCTACTAATGTTTCTGTATTGGTAAATCAATTGTAATAAATGTGCCACAGTAATATAAATTGGTAATAATAAGGGAAACTATGATTGTAGCGGGGAAGAGGGTGTAGGGGCAGAACAGCGGGTGGTCCCTTCCCTCACATCTTAACAGGTCATGGAAGACACCCTTATAACAAAAGACATTAACAAGACAAGAATAATAAATTAACTTCCATAAGTAGGGGAGTCATGCAAAATAGAAAACTCAAAGGAGTGCCAGATGGTTGGAATTTATATAGTGTAGATGCTTCAAGCTTCTTGTAACTGGTTTTAAGGCAAGTAATGAAAGAGTGAGGGAAGGAAACTGGATCTCAGAGAAAGGTTGTCTTACTCTCCAGATAGTCTTCTGGGTAGCAGCCATTGGAAGACCACCTGTGGTAATCTCTGACTGGGCCAGGTGTCAGACCCCAATCCCCTCTTGTCCAAGGTCTTTCCTAAGCAGATGCGGGGGTGGGGGGGGAGGTAGTAATCAGAAAAGCCTCTGTTTGCATCTGCTGTTTACCAATGTAGATGTAAGTTTCTTTTTGCAAAGGGACAGCTTTTCAGGGTGCTTGTCTGTATAGGATGGCAAGCAATTTAAAACTTGTGAATTGCTTATTTCTGGAAATTTCCATTTAATATTTTCAGACCATGGTTGACTGTAACTAAAACTATAGAAAGCAAAACTGTGGATGAAGGGGATTATGAATTTAAAAATTTATAATGCTATATACACACTCCAAGGATGCTGAAGTCCCTTATTAAAAATGGAATAGTTGGGGCTGGGATTGTAGCTCAGCGGTAGAGTGCTCACCTAGCACGGGCGGGACCCATGTTCGATCCTCAGCACCAAATAAAAATAAAGGCATTGTGTTATGTCCATTTAAACCTAAAAAATATATATATTTTTAAAAATTGAATAGTATTTACATAGAACCCTTTTCATGTATTCATATATATCTTAAGTCCTCTCCAGATTACTTATTATAATATCCAATGCAATGTAAATGTTATGCAAATCATCATTATACTGTGTTTAGGGAATAATGACATGAAATAGTCTGTACATGTTCAGTATAGTTTTTTTGTTTGTTTGTTTGCTTTTTGTTTTTCTGGTTACAGGGATTGAACCCAGGGGTGGTTAACCACTGAACCATATCCCCAGCCCTTTTTATATTTTATTTAGAGATAGAGTCTCACTAAATTGGGGCCTCACTAAATTGCTGAGGCTGGCTTTGAATTAGTGATCCACTTGGCTCGGCACCATTTTTGCAAAAGTTTTCAATCAGTGTTTGAATTCACATATGTAGAAACTACAGATACGGAGGGCCAACTCTATTGGGTTAGGAAAAACTTCAGTTACCTCCAGATTTTATCCCACCTCATGGTACCTACATAGTGAGAGTTCAATAAGATTATGTTTAAGATTACAAGAGTTAGCTTTTTAATTACAATAAACAATTGTCCTTACTTGACATTTCATTGGGCTAATAACTGTACAAACAATTCCAGTCTTCACAACAACCCTGCACAGTTTGAAGGTTTGTTTCAGTTCCTGCCATTCTCTACTGTACGCTGTGGCTCAGGGCTAGAAGTCTGGGAACTACATCCCCTTTGTTGGCAAGCATCCTAATAATTTCTGCTAATATGGGGCCACCAGAGGGCAGCAAGAGGAAAGAAGGGGTTTGTTTGTCCCAATTTTCTTGCCAGTTCTTCTAGACGGCTCCAATAAGATGGCTCCAATTTCCAACTTCCATATTCCCAGCACAGCTTGGCGGGGGCCCATTCTTACATGTCCCAGCTCTAGCTCTGTGAAACCCCTCCTCC